>NC_064249.1:57183505-57839505 GCF_003254725.2 Canis lupus dingo | reverse complement strand
TATCTATTCTGTTGGTTGTCAGGTTTTCTACATGGGATTTATTCTTTTTTAAACCTTTCCTGTGAGTTCAGCTGCTGGTGACTTGAAAGGACTCTCCATGCTTGAGGGACCTAATGCCATAGAAAAGCAGAGCGAGGATCTGAGTGAATTATACTTCAGTGGCATCATAGGCATAATCTAATTCAGATTAAATGTCTGGACAATTCTAAAATTTCTAATCAGAAACAAAATTATTTTTCTATTTTCTTTTATTTATACTTAAACCAAACAGATTACTGTCAAAATTCCCAGTATAAATGGATTCCACATATTTAGGGAAGTAAAGTTGGTCAAGCTCATTTATTTTAAACAGTTATGTTATGTTCCTGTGAGTTTGTTTTAAGGTGAAAGAATGGTGGCTATGTCAAAATTACATTGTGAATAACTGAAATATTTCAGCCATGTGAGAAAATTTTTCCTGTCAGAAATGGCTAAAGAAAATGAAGAAAACCAAGCCATCAAGACAGACCCTTTCTGGGATTATTAGGGCATTTCTACAGTCCAGGAAGGAATCATTTAGATGATATCGTTCTTTAAAATAAACATGGCATTCTGGATATTATACTACTTTCCTCCAACCCATGGGTGCTGAAGTGCTTTCCAGATAGGTATCATCCACAATGAGTGCCCTATTCTTGAAAAAGCTAAGGCAGCTCCTAATGCCAGATCCCTAGAGGAACAAAGATCAGGTTGGTCAATTCACTAATTCTCAATTAGAAAAATCTGTTTTAAAAAATCAATTAAGGGGCACCTGGGTGGCTCATTCCGTTGAGCATCTGACTCTTGATTTCAGCTCAGGTCATGATCTCAAGATCTTGGGATCAAACTCTGTGTGGTTCTGCACTCAGCAGGGAGTCTGCCTATGATTCTCTCTTTTTCCTCGTTCCCCTCCCCACCCCCACTCATACTCTCCCCGCCCCAATAAATAAATAAATAAATAAATAAATAAATAAATAAATCTTGGGGGGAAAATCCATTAAATTGGGTTAGATTACATTAGACATAAATCTGTTGATGGTTAAATGACAGAACAATTCAGCCAAAACAGTTAAGAGAAATGAAAGGGATAGATAAGAGAAGGAGATTATTAGGAAATTGTACATATGTTTTTTTCAAAGCAAACAAAGGCTATTACTCTATTGTTGGCCTCACCTCAGTCTCCAAGGAATGTCCATAGTGATGTCATGACATTTGCTTAGAAAATGATTTGTAAGTGTTATTCTCTGGGACTCATCTGAGCATCAATTCTAAAAGGCAGAGGGCAGCCAAGGGTAGGGAGATAAGGGAGCACATTGCCATCCAGTTGGCCCAGCAGGTGCCATTCTTCTGGACTTCACAGTTTCCATGAGCTTCAAAAGCAGTGCAGGAGTCTAAAGCTGCCAAAAGGCACACAGCCCAACCTTGGAAGGGAACAGTGGAGGAACATTCCATTCTCTGAGTTTGGGAGACAGATTATTAAACAAGACCATTTGGGAGGCTTCTGAGTGGCTCAGTCAGTTAAGCGTCTGCCGTCGGCTTAGGTCATGATCTCAGAGTCCTGGGATCAAGCCCCACAATGGGCTCCCTGCTCAGGGGGCATCTGCTTCTCCTTCTCCCTCTCCCTCTCCCCCTTCTCCCCTGCCTGTGCTTATAAATCTTTTGTTTTTGTAAGGAAACTGATTGCCTGCATCCAGATTTTAAAGGCTACTTCTGAGCACAAAATTTTGCCTCCTACTCTCTGTACAGGCATGTTTTATGACAATATTACTTAATTGAAGAGTTAATGTTTCTTCTCCTTGATCTTGAGAAAGTATTATATTTCAGATTCTCAGCATCCTCTTTTGGTAGTATACATTTATTATCCTTATTAATTTTCATGTTTTTGATGCTTAATTTCTCCCTACTCCCCACTGATAACTAAAGTATCTGTGTTTTAAATTTCTTGGTAGTTGTGAGTAATTTAAGGTCTTTCCTAAAAGATTTCTAATAGATCTTTTAATATATCAATTAGTAACTTTTGTAATTAGGAAGTAGAAATTGCTGGCATATACCAAGATTGGAATAAGTTAAGGAAAATCAATATAATATTATGGATGTTGTGGAAAACAAGCACACCTACTTGTCTTTCATTACTTGAACTTGAACTCTGCCCTTTTTACATTAACTAAATCAAAGGCTATCTGGGCATCATTGCAGCTTATACTAATGAGGGTGTGGCAGCTTCTCAGAGATGGTACTTTGTGTCATCTATATCTCAACCACAGAGAGTACTTTAAACAAGATTGTGACGTGATCTATAAATGGTACCCAAAACTCAAAGCTACAAGAGGGTGTCTCATTTTATCACGTGAGCCCTTTGGCATCTTCCTAATGTTCATCATGTTCTACTCTGAAATGGGTTGGGGTGGTCAGATACAGTCAAACTGGACTAGGATTCAGAAGCTTTAGGGGTGAGTCACAGCTTCCCCTCGAAGGAACTGGGTAACTTTGGCCAAGGCACCCAATCTTTCAGGGCTGCATTTGTGCTCCATGTAAGGACACACTGTTAGACATGACGTCACTAAGCTTCTGCCAGTGCAGAAACTCTGAGATTCTTTAATTACCTCTACCAAAGAGTCATGCAGTAGAAGTTCATATCTGGCTCCCAAGAATTATTTTCATAACTTTAGTTGAAGAATCTAAAGATTTAGGTCATGCTGTGGATCATATAAGTCTTATTAGTAAGGAATCAAGACAAACTAGTTATTAGCTGTGAGAGACATGTATTTTATCAAGTTGTTATCACTAAAAAAACAGCCACGTAGCTTTTATCGGATAAGAATTTTTGCACATATGGTGATCATTCATGATCATGTATACATATGAAATGTATACATTCCAACTAAGTCTTCTCCTTCTTGGAAAGTAAAGAAGGTAGATGGCCAAGCATATGAACATTATCTCACTGTAAGTTGAAAACGGGTATCAAAATTTAAAAACATATTTAGAACTAACCAAGCCACTTATCAATTTAGTTCTCACACAAAACAATGTGATTTTACCATGTAGAACAGAAATTTGTGTTTTATTTTATTTTCAGACAAATCTCTAGGAGTATAGACTTATGGGAACACCATTAATAACAACAATAAAAATATTTATCTGATTTTGTTTTTGACTTGTGCTAAACAGAATACCCTAGATAACATTATATGACTGGTTTTAGTACTGCTTGTTACAGATACATGGATGTCCCAATTGGGCCAATGCTGTATCCTTTCTATGCTTCCTTTATATTGTCTATTATATTCCAATATCCTTTCACACTTACTGGCTTTCCTCCCTCTTTCAATACCTAACACCAAAAGTTACATGGAAATAAATCTCACCTCTATTATTTTTGCTGTTGTTGATATAAGCAGCTAAGAAATTATAATACATATTTTAACCTGAGAGTGTAAATTTAGATTTTTGCTTTCTGATTCCTGCAGACTTTATGTTGGATTTAAAATAATATATAATTTAATATATAATATAAATAATATAATAATATATATTATCATAACATGACCAATAATTTTAATACGGTATTCTCAAGAATATCTACCTGTAGATTTGTAAGATAAAAATCTTGCTCTAAAAAATATTTCATGGCTCTTGAGACTCTATGATATTTTCCTTTTTTCAAAGATATTTCTCTTTTTAAGAAAACATCACAATCCTGAGTACATAGCCTCTGACTCCTTGTTAGTCCCTAACTATCCAGGCAGGGATTCCTTACAAAGCAATGAAACTGTTGTTTGAGCTGCTGGGACATTTCCTTCCTTTTCCCAAGTGGCAGCGCTATTGGAATATTTCACCCACAAGGAGCACCTCTGATGAGAGGGTTTGTGGGAAGAGTGACTGGAGTGAAACCTTCAGATATTACCGCATGAGAACTCTTTGCCTTTCCTTTCTACATGGAAAATTACATGGCTTGCAAACTAAAATGCCACTACTTGATATACCTTCAATTATAAACAAAAGTAGTATAATTAGGCTTGAACTTGGCATCTCTAACATACCCCTATGAGGATACCAATTGCTTTACTCAATTATTTTTATAAGTATTATTCAGGAGAGAACTGCTTATTAATAAGTTAGTCCTAGATGTGTAAATGGATTCAGAAACTGACTTCAGGGACGCCTGGGTGGCTCAGTGGTTGAGCATCTGCCTTTGGCTCAGGGTATGATCCCGGGGTCCTGGGATCCAGTGCTGCATCAGGCTTCCTGCAGGGAGACTGCTTCTCCTTTTGCCTGTGTCTCTGCCTCTCTCTCTCTCTCTCTCTATCTCTCTCTCTGTCTTTCATGAATAAATAAATAAAATATTTTTTTAGAAAAAGGTAAAGGGGTATCCCTGGGTGGCGCAGCGGTTTGGCGCCTGCCTTTGACCCAGGGCGCGATCCTGGAGACCCGGAATCGAATCCCACGTTGGGCTCCCGGTGCATGGAGCCTGCTTCTCCCTCTGCCTATGTCTCTGCCTCTCTCTCTCTCTCTGTGTGTGACTGTCATAAATAAATAAAAATTAAAAAAATTTTTTTAATAAAATAAATAAAAATAAAAAAAGGTAAAGGTAAGGCACAAAAATGAAAAATAGCCTTGTTCAGTAGCAATGACCTAAATCACTCAGTATGTAAAAGAACAATGTGTAGACTAATTTGCAGTAAGCACGCATAATGTGCTTCCAATATCTTTGCAAAATCATCATATTCTCTCTGGGAGAAAGCACTGACAAAGAAAAATAGGCCCAGAAAAACTTCAACAATTCACCAAAAGTTAGATGGCTATCGAATATTGTATATCCTATTATTCTCCCCAGACTAGGTACATCATTACAGGTTGGAACTCCAACACAAAGAACAGTACCTGTCACATAATATTTTATCAAAGAAAATTTTAAATAATGAATGGATATCATTTCTAATTTATCTTTCTCACCAAGTCACTTCACCATATTTTCCACCTATATGTTAATAGGTCACTTTAATGTGGCTAGTGAACTTCAGAGTAAGCTTGTGGGTTTAAAATTGAGACAACCATGGGAGTTGGATCTTGGGGATTTAGTCTGTCACTGCATTCTCATCGTACTGTCTCACACTAACAAAGCATTTTATAGTTAACGAAATCATTTCACACACATAACAGGAGTCCTAAGAGATAAATAGAAGTATCCTTGTTTTACAAATAAAGAAGGGTATAAATGTACCATAAGTGGCACAGTTATAAATTGAACTACATGTCCAAAATTTTATCCAGTTTCAGAATTGATTCTTTCCCTTAACTGGGCCAATGCTACATCCAACCCATGCTTCTTTTATGATGTCTATAATAGTCCAATATCTTTTTTTTAAATTTTTTATTGGTGTTCAATTTACTAACATACAAAATAACCCCCAGTGCCTGTCACCCATTCACTCCCACCCCCCGCCCTCCTCCCCTTCTACCACCCCTAGTTCGTTTCCCAGAATTAGCAGTCTTTACGTTCTGTCTCCCTTTCTGATATTTCCCACACATTTAGTCCAATATCTTTTTACATTTATTTGCTTTCCTCCTTTGAATGTGGGAGCCCCTTTTGGGCAGATACTCCATCTCAGTCTTAAACACATACTTGGAGAGTAAGTAGCACAGGCGTATACGTTTTAGCTTCAGAGGCATTTTATACTGCCAGAAAAAGTCCAATTCATGTTACTTCAGTTAACGCAATTTATTGTAAAGACATCCAAAGGAAAAAAAGAAGATGGGAAACCCTCTCATCAGACTAGCCCACAGAGAGCACAGCACACTCAGGATACCAGACATCTCTCTGGGTTATTTCTGTTCCTTCGACTGCATGTGCCCTTAACTTCTCTACTCCATTATCATGCAACTGGTTCAACCCTCTCCATTTTGTGTGATGTCTTTTAGCCAGCCTTTCAGGCAAAACTATACCTTAGAATAATGCATGACCTACATAGGCTCCCAAAAGGTGACTTTTATAGGCAAGGAATTTCTTCAATTATCCAGGAACCCATAACTACTCTGCACAGTGTAATTGAGGTTTAGGCAGTTATGGTACTATGTGCAATTTAGAAAGATGTCATTCCATGTTTCTTCCAAAACACCCATTCACAGGTATTTCTTGGAAAGTGAGGAGCCTCCTGATTTTGTACAGCTTGAGAACAGAACCTACAGAGTTGATTCAGTAACACCTGCACATAAAGGGATGGAATTTGGAGAGCATGGCTATTGGGACCATCATCAGTAGAGCCAGCTGAGCAGAAAACAGAAATATCAGAAGTGCACCATCCCCATCAGGCACAATATAAGTTATCCTAGGAAGGGCCCTAGGATCTAATATTACAACTTCCTTAAACAAAAAAACAAAAAACAAAAACAAAACAAAAAACTGGACATTTATACTTATACTCACAAATTCACAGGGCAACCATAGATTATTGCTACTCAATTGAGTTGGGTTCTGTAGAGAGGACAAGAGCAAATTAAATAAATTCAGAACACTCCCTTTATCACTTAAACTGAGAACTAATCAGGTTGATGTAGCTAAGTCTTTAAAAATGAATGACTAGTACTTTTAGATGACAGGGTATGCTCTGAACATATCCTTTAAAGCACAGAAGGAAACTCTTCTTTCACTGTTCTTCCTTTGTATAAATATACTGAGCATATAGGGTGCCTATTACTTTCACAAATTTTATTCTTTTTAGATGAGAACCTGAGTCAGAGAGAAGCTAGGAAATTTATCCAAGATCACACAGCTGGTAAACAAAATTAAGACCCATACCCAGTTCTTCTGCATTTAGAAGGATGCATTGCTAATCATTATTATCAATGTCTAAACCACATTGCTTTTTATGAAGTTAACTATAATTCAGGGCTACATATTCACTCTGAGACAGAAATTATTTGACTTAGAGATACATACAGACTGAAAAACCTTAATACCACCTTACTTGCTGCTATAACAATAATTTTCATTTGGGGCAGAGATATCCCTGAGATACATGATCATTTCAGAGGGTACAAGTCCACAGATAGTTTTAAATGAATCATTTACTAGATCTCAGCTTCCATATATATTTTTTTCCTTAAGTCAATCTTAACCTTTTTTTTAAGATTTCATTTATTTATTCATGAGAGACACACAGAGAGAGAGAGAGAGAGAGAGAGAGAGAGAGAGAGGCAGAGACACAGGCAGAGGGAGAACCAAGCTCCATGTAGGGAGCCCGACATGGGACTCAATCTTGGGTCTCCAGGATCAGGCCCTGGGCTGAAGGCAGTGCTAAACCACTGAGCTGCCTGGGATGCCCATTTTAGAACATTTTTTAAAAAGATTATTTATTTATTATTTATTTATTATTATTTATTATTCATGATAGATATATAGAGAGAAAGAGAGAGGCAGAGACACAGGAGGAAGGAGAAGCAGGCTCCATGCCAGGAGCCTGACACAGGACTCGATCCCGGGACTCCAGGATCACGCCCTAGGCCAACGGCAGGAGCCAAACCGCTGAGCCAGCCAGGGATCACCCCATTTTAAAACATTTTTAGACACTAAATGCCTCTGGGAGATTAATTATTCTCAATAATTTCCAAATAGTCAATTGGCAAAAATAAAACACCTATTTGGTCCTACTTGTAGATCAGAACAAGACTTTAATTTGCAACACGTATCTCCATGTATACTTTCCATAACTGCACAATTTGAAGCACATTAACCCTCACTAATGTTATATTTTCATCTAAAATCTGTCTATGTAGCAGAACTAATTTAATGAACACCAAACAGTTGGATGAGAGGCAGGGGAAGAATAGCACTAAATTACAAATATTATTTTGTCTTCCTTATTTTTAAATCCCCACTTTTTCTGAAAGGTCTACATCTCACCCAACTATTTACAAAGTAAATACAGACTATAAACAAAGCCAACTTCTAGATTTCAAACCAAGTTTATATATTTCATTTTTCTTAAATAATTTTCAGCAAAGATCAAGTCTAATAAGATTTTAATCATCCCAAAGAGCCATCCCATGGCCCTGCATAAGGCAGTCCCCACTAGCTATTTTACTGCAATGCCCATGTATTTGCAAGGACTGGAGTTTGATTCACTGCTACCCAACTGGTTTTCTAATCTATCATCTATTTGTACAAAACCATCATTTAATCACATCGATACTAAAAATCCTATGGTACAAAGGCCTGATACATGACTTTAGTCATTCCTTTGATGGCTCCTAATCAAATGGTTATTTTCTCATGTGAGTTTATCATAATTAGACTAATGTTTTACAGATAAGGTAAAAAGTTGAAAAGAAATATCATAAAATTACCATTTAAGCTATGTGGAAAGTCTAAGAAGTCATTTAAATTTGGAGAGAGAAAACTCCACAAGATGGAAGCATGTCTGAGTAAACATGGAAGGCAGCCCACTCATTCAAAGGCTGCTTCAAATTAAATGCTTAACCAAGAGCAGAGATAATGAGTGATCATAGGCATATCATGAACCAACAGAAAAAGATATCAAAAGCCACCATAAAACAATTTCTTTCAAAGAATTACATGGACTATTTAATACATCTATGTATCTGCCTATTTTTCCTTTTGCATCTTCTACATTTTTGAATAATGCCACACTCTATTTTTGCAAGGCTTAATATCTTTATCATTTTTATAGTGATTGTCCATTGGTTTCTACAGCAAATATTTACTGTATGTCTAGGCACTGGGGATTCTGATAGGGGAGAGAGGGTAAGAACATGATCCCCAAAGTCCCAATTTTCTTGGAACACATATAGTAATGGACAGGTATAGACAATAGATATCTTTTCAAAATAACATCAGACACTGAAAAGTGCTAGGAAGACTCCTATTGAGGAAGATGTAAAAATGATGGATTTGACAACCATTGACAAAGGGTGGTCATGGATGCTGATTGAGCTTAGAGATTGGGAAGTCAGGGATGTCTCACTGAGAAAGGGACTGAGCCAGTGTTTTGAAAATCAGAAGTTTGAGTTTTCCTGGCAGTGACTCAATAGCCTGAGACAAGTGAGCACTTGGGTCCTGGAAGAACAGATAGCTCAGGGACAGAGATAAGGGATAGAGTTAGAAGATGGGCAGACCAAATCAGATAGAGCTTCTTGCTATGAAGGTAGCCTAAATTCCATTCTAAGGGCCACAGGAAGTTGCCTTGAGGGTTTTAAGCAAGGGAGTGACTTAATCCAATATGTGCTTCAAAAAGACTGTCCTAGCTATTAAATTGTTTTTATTTGGCCCTTGCAAAAGATCCATGATATAGCCCCCTAAGATATTTTGCCTTATGTATATGAGACTGAAATAAGGATTTTGTATTTGGTAACTTTTTCAATCTTAAAAGAAGTGGGGATAACTAGTTAGGAAAGAATCTTAATGAGAAGATTTGGTACTCCTAAGGAACATATATAAAAGCTATACATTCTACTCCACAATAAACATGTTTGTACAATAGTTTTCAATGGAGGTGTAATTCATCAGTAAAAATAAACAAGCTTCCTATGCAAGCAAGAAAGCTTTTCCAACTTTCTTTTAAAAATCAACACAAAAACAATGACATGATTGTCTATGTAGAAAATCAAAAAGAATTGACAAAACAAGTCCTGGAAATAATAAGAAATTATAACAAGGTTTCAGGATAAAGATTAATATACAAACATCAAATGCTTTTCAATATACCAGCAATGAACAAGTGGGATTTGAAATTTAGAACACAATATCATTTAACCCCCCCCTCAAATTAATTATGCTTAAGTATAAGCAAAAAAATTATGCTTAGGTATAAATCTAACAAAATATATACAAGGTGTACATGAGAAAATCTACCAAATTCTGATGAAGGAAATGAAAAACAGAATTAAATAGTTAGTCCACGCATGAGAAAGAGAGAAGAGAGTGCAGGAGAAACAGAAAATAGAGACTGGTGGGAAGCTGAAGATGGGGAACAGTAGGCTCAGATGACAAGTTCATCAACCTTCTGGCATCCATTAAGGCAGTGCTTCCAGTTCACCTCCCACTGGGGGGACAGTGCCTGACAATCACATATCACAGTTTAGTCTCAGCATTAACTAGTCAGTTCTCTGTTATCCTAATATCCCAATGGTTTGAATGGAAGATACCTATTAGAGTGATACATAAGGCAACCTTCACAATGTAGGATGTCCCTATGTATTCACTGGAACTTTACCAAAATAATCACTGAGCACAAAAACCAAATTACCAAATGGCACATTATAACTCTTTTTTGGTTAAGAAAAAAAAATTACAACTTGTACATGTATATATGTTTTGGGAAGAAGAAGAAAATTAAAAAAAAAAAAAAAGCCTGAAAGAATTTCTCCAAACACTAACAGTGATAAATCTCCAAGTAGTAGGATTTAGTGTGATTTTTACTTTTACTTATACCTTCCTGAACCATCTAATTTTCTAACAACAACAACAAAAAAAACCTCACCCCCCAAAAAAGTGTTATTTATTATTAAATAAAACATCCTTTGTAATCAAATAAAATGATCTCCTATTAAATACTGAACTTCTTTCCCAGGTCTAGATATTTTGCTAATGTCCAATTAAAAGTGCACTGTGAGGGAGAAAGTGAATTAAGAGGAAACACTATTGGGGCGCTTGGGTGGCTTAGTGTTTGAGCTCTTGCCTTCGGCTCAGTTTGTGATCCCAGGGTCTTAGGATCAAGTTCTGCATCAGGCTCCCTATAGGGAGTCTCTGCCTCTCTCTCTCTGTCTCTGTCTCTCATGAATGAATAAAATCTTAAAAAAAAAAAAAAGAGGAAACCCTATTCCCCACTGCCAAATTTCTAATCTGTATTTTTCCCCTTTCTGGACTCAGGTGACATTCCAAATCCCCATCACATTCCCACTCCTCCTATACCCCCCTTCACACCTGCAGATCTGCTCTGCACCCTCTCCCTCTGTCCCAGTCTCTTTCTAGTCTCTCCCTGGTTTAGCTCTGCTCCCTGACTCACTGGAGTTCACAATAGTATCTTATCACATCCCTGAATCTTCAGTCTGCCTTGGTAACAATCCCCAACTAAGGAAGCCCTCATATTCCTTCTCTTCCAGCTCCCAGGCTGCCAAGTTCTATTAGAAAAGGCACAAAACACTTCCTGTCACTTTCCTACACCCCTCCTCATTCTTGCTCACTCCAACTCCACAAAACGGTGCTATAATTTTCCTCCAATTATACCTCAAAATGATTTTCTCTCTTCATTCTTATGTTTCAAAGGAAGAAATAGTCTACCTCATTACCAAGGCTCTTTTACTCAGCTTTGACGCAGTCATTCCTATTCTCTTTTAATCCCAACTGTAACAGCTCCTTGATTTTTTCCTCCTGCTCCTCTTTCTTTTCTCCTTTTCCTCATATCACTTTTCCCACACACACCCCTTTATCTCTCCCTTTATCCTCCCAAAAATCTGGGGGATGCCTGGGGTGGCTCAGCGGTTGGGTGTCTGCCTTCAGCCCAGGGCGTGATCCTAGAGTCCCGGAATCGAGTCCCACATCCGGCTCCCTGCATGGAGCTTGCTTCTTTCTCTGCCTGTGGCTGTGCCTCACTCTGTGTCTCTCATGAATAAATAAATAAAATATTTTTTAAAAATTGTATATTTGGTCATGATTTCCTGACATAAAAAATATGTCTTGATCTAATTGACTCCTCAAACTGCATCTAATTTCCCACATTTATTTTATTTTACTTTTTTTTAAAAGATTTTATTTATTTATGAGAGACAGAGAGAGGCAGAGACATAGGTAGAGGGAGAAGCAGGTTCCATGCAGAGAGCCTGATGTGGGACTCGATCCCGGGTCTCCAGGATCAGACCCTGGGCTGAAGGCAGCGCTAAACCGCTGAGCCACCGGGCTGCCCTCCCACATTTCTTTTAACTCCTTACTTTCATGTAATCTATGATTGCTATTTCCACTTTCTCAATAACTCATCCCTTGACTCCTATGATTTGACTTATGCCACCAGCAAACGTTAGCAATGACTCCATGCTACTTACACAGATGTAAAGGAGAGCCCCATGACCTTCTCCGTTCCCATTCACCTCAACCTTGCTATGTACATAAATCATTAAATATTCCCTCTTTTGTCTAGCTTCTTATCACTGCACTCCACTCATTCTGCCTCCTTTCTTTCTACTTTTCCACCTACTTATACAATCTCTCCTTTCTGAGTCACCTTCCTCACCAGCCCACCACAACCACCATGATCATCTCCACTTTTTAGCATTCTGACACTGACTGAATGTGCTGTGTGCCCACAACCTTGATCCCTCGGTCCCTCTATTCCCTTACTTTCTCTGAGCCCTCTGCTTTTAGATTTCTTCCTTCTGTCCACTGCACAAATGTAAGCATTTCCCATAAGAGCTCATTCCCTGCCCTATTTCATTGACTTTGAACCATTCCATGTAATAACCTCAATTCCTTTAACTTTTAGTAGCTCTCATGTTTGGATAAGTTCCACTTTTTTTTTGCTTTGATATCTACCCCAAATTTTAGAATCACATTAAAAATAAATAAGACAAACATCCATCATCCTCTCACCACAGGGACACACTTCTGCTGAATTTTCTGTTTCTATGACTACTACTCCAGTTGTTCCTGAAAGCCAAGCTTCCTCCACCAGCACCATCTGACCCCTCCTTCCCTGGCAACACATGGTCCATAAGTCCTGTCAGTCCTTTGGGAATGTCTCTCTCCTCTCTTCTTTCTAGGGCCACTCAGCACCAATGTTGATGTTCTAACTCTGTCCTTCTTAAGCGATTGCTAATTCCCAAGTATCTCAACTTCCAGTGTTTTTCTTTGAAATCTACCTTCTGTATCAATGCTGTATTTTACACACACTGCTTTTGTCTCTCCTTGTCTCTTACTTAATGAAGTCTAAAACTCCTTAATCTGGTATAAGAAGTGCTTCATGATCTGTCTCCAAATTGACATCCCAAATCTTATTTCCCATGTGTCCTTCCTACTTCCCCTACCTTCCAGCTAATATTATTTATCATTTCTGGAACTTCCTTTACATCTGTGTACATGTTTTACTCTGGCTGAAATTTTTCTCTTCATCAACTCCTCTTATCAAAGCAGCTTCATCCTGCAGAACCCTTTCTATCCCTAGTCTCCTATAAGGCCTTACCAAAATTCACTTTGATCCCTTGAGTTATCTGCTATATCTTTCCACTGAGCCCATGGGTGCCTCTGTTGCAACATGTGTCCTAATCCGCCTTGCTGTAATTATACTTTTTCTTTCCTAAAAGTTTAAAAGCCTTTGGAGGGCAAAAAGTCTATTATTTATTTTGTATTACCCATGTTTGTTCCAAATTATGAACAAAATGTATATTTAAGAAATGAATTAATAAAAGAACATTCTCAATGGTTTTATGACATCGTTTCCTTTATTTATGCAAATTTTTGCTAATTTTGTACCTTCTATAACAGGTGGTGCTGGAAGTAAACAGCGAATTTATTGTTGAGGTAATGTATAATAAAACTATTTTCTCAATTTTAAATTGAAAGAAAAATAGAATTTTGCAATGCATCATATAACAAATATCAGAATATTTGAAATCATAATCATCTAGATAAAAGGCAAGAATCTCTGCCAAACTGAAATAGCAATGGTAAAACCCATACTTCCAAATATCCATGTTTTCAGGCATGGTTTGTGACAGTTCAATGTCATAGTAACTGCTACTTTTCTCAAACTATATTAGTAGTTTATCCATACATTTCCCAAATTAAACAAAACAAAAGAAGCACAGTAACACGTTAAGATGGAAAGAGGATTTTTATACAGTTACACCATTAGGTAACTGATCATCAGTCAATGAGGGAAAAATATAAAAGTAAAAAAATATTTATCATAACTAAGTAGAACAACAGGGAATCTGGTGCCATTTAGAGTGGGACTCAGGAAATAAAGCTACTGTCCTTAATCTCTGGGAGAATTTTATTTTTTTACTGTAGTTAAACTTTCATTATGATAATCTCAAATCATTGAAAAAAATTACTTTTCTAATCTCTGTTGACAAAGTAGGGAATACATGGTACATTTCAGGAAGTTGTATCAAAATGGAAGGAAATGTACATTATACACAAATATATGCATATATTTATACATGTATAAAAATGTTTATGCATGTACTAAGTTTCTACACTCTTGAATACTATAAAATTCCTGGACATCTTCCAACAATAGCAACATAAACCTACAAAGAGAAAAACATATAGCAAGCAGAGATACAAATGGACAACTTTGAGAAGGCACAGAGTTGTTCACAGGATTATTGTAAATACCATCAATTTAGTTAAAATATTCTCCTAATCCTACAATAATATATTTGGGTGCTTAGCTAGAGTGGTGTCCTTACCAACAGAAAAGAAAAATCCCTTCCATCTTTTAGGTGAGCATACTCACCAGAACAACTTTCCTTTTGCATAGGTCATACTCAGTGGAACACTAACAGTCTTTTAGAATCTGGAGACAAAAAAGCCTGGTCAGAGGTCAATGAAGGGTGAGGTAGGCAAGCCCTCCACATGGTGAGGACAGATTGAAAAAAGAAAAATCATAACATATTATCCAATGTAACACATTGTGAGCACCACACATAGCTAATGAAATCTGTTTCACTGGAATCATATAGTTAGAAGTGAGATGATTCCAAAAGAAGTAGGCAGGCAGGTGACAGAGCTCTAACTATCTAGAGTCATGAATTAGTAAACACCCTTTGTTCCTCAAATTCAACACTATTGCTTCTTCTGGGTATACTTCACAATGTTGAATGCATGTCCTTCCTAAGTAAAACTGTACTAACACTGTACAAAATGTGAACTATTTTTGCATAAGGTGAAAGAACTAGACATTGAAAAAGGCACTACAAAATGGCAGACCGTCAGAAGACAAAAGCGGGAGTGGATCAAGTTTGCTGCTGCCTGCCGAGAAGGAGAGGACAACTCCAAGAGGAATCCAATTGCCAGAGTAAGTGATGAAATAAACAGGAGCACGCTGTGCTAATAACAAATGATTTTGCAGGGCAGGAAAGCCTCAGACATTTCAGGGATTAGCAGCCTTTACTACTCAATAGTAATTTAGGAAGATGGGTGACATGTACTCATCTGCTCATGTTGCTGAGGCACTGTTTCGAATATCAGCTTTGGAGAGCCGACACAGAGCAGAGAGTCTCTGAAGTGATCCTAGTAGAGAGACCTGGATCTCCAGCACAACTGGGCTTTATCTTCTCATTTGTGTTCTGTTTATCTGTCGTATGTACATGTTATAGGAAATTTACATGTGTAGTAATAATCTCCGACTATCCCACTCCCAAATCAAAGGTTTATAGTACTTATTCTTTTCAAGAAAGAAAAGAGAGTATCAAAAGTTCCCACTAGATTCCTAAGTCCAGAAATTAGGAGAGACTTAAAAAGTATTCCAAATAATGGTATTCCAATTAATAAGGAAGGAGAATTAGGAAAGAAAGGCATCCCTCTTCTTTTCTTTTTATATGTATTTGGAAGAATTCTTGGATTTTCATCTATATAAATAAGATCTCTGGATTACAGTGAAGCTAATCCAAGTTGTATTTACAGTTGTCTTTGTTTAATTGTGGATATTTGGGTCACAAATCTTAGTATTTTATTGAATGTTTTCATCTTTAGTATACAGGTGAGATTTCAAAATGTAAACTATCTTTATTTAAATTTATGAGCAATAGGTATAAAGCTATTAAAACAGGGACACCTGGGTGGCTCAACAGTTGAATGTCTGCCTTCGGCTCAGGGAGTGTTCCTAGGATTCTAGGACCGAGTCCCACGTCGGGCTTCCTGCATGGAGCCTACTTCTCCCTCTGCCTTTGTCTCTGCCTATCTCTCTCTCTCTCTCTGTCTCTCATGAATAAAAAAATAAAATCTTTAAAAAAAAACTATTAAAACAAAACTTATATAGCAGAATATTTGCCACAAAATCTATTTGGCAGGTGAATGAATGATATGGTAGGTTTCAATTCAAAAAAATGATTGCCAATATCTCTAAATATTGTGCTTCTCTTGTGATTTTCTTAAATTATCTATAATTTTGATTAAATCTCCAACTAAAGTATAGTCAAGGTACATATCAATATGACACAATCTTTTAACAAATACTAAAGATGGTGATTTCTTCTGTCAAATTCTTTATATGCAAAGAAAATCAGAGAATTAAACAATGTATTGTTAATAGTAACAAATCTAGCATCAAGCATGTATGTGCCTTATGCCTGGCTTTGGGGTGGGTGTATATATGTTACCTCATACCATCCCCACTACAAACCTAGGATGTAGGTGGTATTATCCCATTATAAGCTGATACTTGGCAAAGTTAAGTGAATTTTCCAAGGTCACTCCAGGCCTAAATCATGGTGCCAGGTTTCAACCCAAAGCCCATCTGGCTACAAAGCTATCCCTTCTCATTCTATTACACTCTGCAGTTCAGGAACTGCTTTCAGTAAGATCACAGACCTAGCCATTTTCTTCACAGATTCGATCAGACTGTGAAGCAAACCAGAAGATTACATACCGCATTTCTGGGGTAGGAATTGATCGACCACCTTACGGAGTATTCACCATTAATCCTCGGACTGGGGAAATTAATATCACTTCAGTGGTGGACAGAGAGATAACTCCACTTTTCTTGGTAAGTCACATCAGTGTGTTTTAATTTGTGCATTTTTTCTTCCCTTTTTAAAACACAGCAAAGCTGAGACGAAATAAAAGGACTGAAGAGACGAAAAAAGTGTGAAAACATAAGTTTATAGTTCAAGAGTGTCTGGTGTGTTGCATTGGTATGCCATCAAATGTCTTGATAATGTTTAAATTAATAAATTGTAATGTAGTCTGAATTCACTAAGTAAATTGTTTCTTTGCATATTTCCTGAAATATTTCTAAGCATATTACTTAATTATCTTCGATTGAAAAAGACAGTTTTTTTTTCCACAACTCTCCACAGATCTATTGCCGGGCTCTGAATTCACGGGGTGAAGATTTAGAAAGACCTCTTGAGCTTCGAGTCAAGGTTATGGACATAAATGATAACCCTCCAGTTTTTACACAAAATGTGTACACAGCCAGCATTGAAGAAAACAGTGATGCAAGTAAGTAGATGACACTCCTTCTCTGCATTGTATCACATCAATTTTTTCTTGGTCAAAAGGTGTAGGAAATTGACATACAGGTAGAATTTAAAGATGAGAAAAAGTCAAACTTGTATTTTGAGTAAACCCCACAAATTCTAACTTAAAACTGACCTAGATAAAAACATGCTGTCTAAAACACTAAATATCCTCTTGTTTGTGGAGGACTCTCATAGATGTGATTTAGTAGGTGCTTAGTGCCTTCCTTAAAGATTTTTACTGGCTCTTGATTAACTTAATACTAATGAGTAAACTGAAGAAGAAACCATGATATGGAAAAGGGCTCTGTACTGGTCTATTCCTCAAATTCTGGGCTAAAGCACACTAGAGAGTGATGGAGGGTACATCCCAAACAGCACCCATCAGGTTAGTCCTATAGGGTAATCACTGACTCTTCACAGTCTACACAGCAAGCTACCTTACATTCTCTCTCTCTTTTTTTTTTTTTTTCATTTTTTCCATCTTGCTTAATTTCATCTCCAGGCCGAATATTCTTTTCTCCCTCTTTCTATCACTTCTCCTGAACATCCTTCCGCCCTATGCTTTTCCTGTGTTGGTCTTTTCCTCTGCTCTCCTTCCTTGCCCTCCACCTCTTTCTTTCCCCAATATTCCAATATTCCTTTTCCTTCCATGTCTATGTCTACATGTGTACCTCTAAATTAGATTTGGAAAAAAGAATAGAAGAAAGAAATTTCAGAAGGCACATAGAAAGCAAACTAAAGATACCGATGAAGAGTCAAAGAAAGAAAAATAGAGAAGTCTAGGGGAAAAGAGAAAGGAGACAAGAAAAGTGGGAGCAGAAAAGGAGGAGGTAAAAAGGCAGGAGTCAAGAGGGGGTGTCTGGAGAGCTCCTTCTGCAGAGGCCCTAAAAACAGTGATGCTGAAAAGAAGAAACACAAAATTTTTATAACATAAAACATAACAGAATGGGAGGACATAACAGAAGTAAAATAAAAGTTTGCTCAAAGGAAGCCAAACAGAGAGAGGGTTTCCAAAGCCCATCATTGTTTCCTCACTAACATCCTTCCACAACCTGGTGAATGGATAGAAGGTAAAACCCGCATTGAAATGCACACCCGAGTCCACGTACCCTTGGTTGCTGATTAGCAGTCTTGTTCACACTCCCTCATGCGAGGAGAGTCAACCACAGGGCCAGGGTGTATTTTCATAAACTATGAACTCCATGAGAATGGTTTTTTCTATTGAAAGCATCTCTGGTTCTCTGTGTTAGGGTTTTTCACTTTGAAACCTGGCTAGAAAGCAGAAAAACATCAGGGATCATCCAGCTCTGGAAAATCTGTCCTTTGGGCTGATGTCCTTGAGGACTGCCTGGATAAGCATCTTTGATCTTATGAATAATTAAGAACTTTTCCTATTCCTGTGGACAAATCTTTTCAGTAGGTATATGTTTTTGACTATTCAGTAAAGGACTACCATCCTCCAAGGCAACAAATAGTAATTCTCTACTTTCTGGGTAAATGAAAATAAAGAATATAGGTGCTCAATAAATAACCTTAACACTGAATTTAATTAAGTTATACTATTTCTTCCTTAAGCATTTTAAAATAATGTCACACGACTACACAAAAACAAATTGATAAATTCTGTTTTTCAGCTTTATGATTAAGGCCATGGAACTTTTCATACATCAGTGATTAGTTTGCCCCTAATTTACCATTTAATCACTTAAGGACTGGAAGTACTTGAGAAACTGTAAAGGATTTTATAGAAGCAAACTACTATTATTTTTGCACTCAGTGGTGTAGCTGAAAGTTATGATACTATATTCTTATGGAAACTAAAGCAAAAGAAAATTCAGGGGAAGGCCAACCAGTCTTTCTTCCTATGCCTGATGATTTGCTGAACTGATTCTAACAGAATCCCAAACATTCTCCATCTCCATCTTCATTTCTAGACACATTGGTTGTAAAGTTAAGTGCCACAGATGCAGATGAAGACAATCATCTGAATTCTAAAATAGCCTATAAGATCATCTCTCAGGAGCCAGCAGGTGCACCAATGTTCATCCTGAACAGGTATACTGGAGAAGTCCGCACGATGTCCAGTTTCCTTGACAGAGAGGTAAAGCCTTCTATGAATGAATGATAATAAATAAAGAATACAATTTTCAAAAGACAAAAATAAAGGAGGGAAGAAAAAATAATCCAACCATGACTTTTCAATGAAAATTATAAAAAGAAAAAATTATATTAAAATATTACTTAAAATTATAAAAGGAAATTGGAAAAACAACATTGGGATGTGTTGGATTTCATTAAAAATGAGACCTAAGTCTTACAGTTTTTGTTTTTTTTTTATCTTAAGCAACACAGTATGTATAACCTCCTTGTGAGGGGCTCAGATCGAGATGGAGCTATAGATGGACTGTCCTCTGAGTGCGACTGTAGAATCAAGGTTTTAGATGTCAATGATAATTTTCCCACCTTGGAGAAAACTTCTGTAAGTTGTTACCCTATAACCCTTTTTTTCTAAGTGTCAGTAATTGATTTGATATGTATGGATGGACTCAGCTTTGCCGTGTAAACCTTGGAACTTCTTATGTATACTAATAATATATCTCATTAATCAATAATATTGTACTAACTTTGTATGGTGACAGATGGCAACTAGGCCTACTCTGGTGATCATTTCACACTCCATATAAATATCACATTTCTACATTGTACGTAAAACTAAAAATTATATTTTAATTGTATTTCATTAAAAAAATAATAATATACCTTACTAGTGCATGTTTGCCTTTGAGGCGCTATTCTGTGCAACTCACACAGACCATCAAAGCAGCAAACCATCTCCTCTATACTCTCTACTTATAGAAATCTGGGATTTTATTAATCTAAGTCTGGGAATCATGTAACATTATTGATGTATCTTTATAGGCCTAATAATTTACTGAATTAATTCTACAAGAGTCCCAAACATTTTCAACTTTCATCTTCATATTTAGGCATAAAGAAGCACAGAATTGAAAATAGCAAGGCCAAATCTGACTCACCACCTATTTTGGTAAAAAAAAAAAAAAAAAAAGTTTTATTGGACCACAACTTTACTCATTCCTCTATATGTTGTCTGCAGGTGCTTTGATCCTACAGCAGCAGAGGTAACTAGTTGTAGCATGAACTCCCTGGATCACAAAGCCTAAGATATTACTATTTGACCCTTCAGAGTAAAAGAGGGAGTAACTTAAGAAAAATGAAAAAAAAAATAAGCAAGAAGAATGAAACAAAGTGCCTGTTTGACCTTGATTTCACACACAGAACAAAAAATCAGTTTTATTACCTTATAATCATTTTATTCTTAGATTTATGATTAGAATGTATGTTATTTAATAATGGTGCAAAAATTATTGAAAGTTTGTTGTTAGTATCTTAAATGACAGTTATATATTAATTGATATCTTTCCCCTTTTGAAACTTTATTGATTATAAAATTGATCTGTCATTTCAGTATTCAGCAAGTATTGAAGAGAACTGTCTAAGCTCAGAACTGATACGATTACAAGCAATTGATCTTGATGAAGAAGGCACTGATAATTGGTTGGCAAAATATTTAATTCTCTCCGGAAATGATGGGAATTGGTTTGATATTCAAACAGACCCACGAACCAATGAGGGCATTTTGAAAGTCGTCAAGGTACCGTATAGGATCTGCAACACTTCTAAAGTTTTCAAATACTCTTACAGCCAGAATCTGCCTACAAAAAAACCACACTAGAACCGTGAATACTATTTATGTGGACAAGTGCCATAAATTAGCTCACTATGTCAGTGTGAGACTTGCAGCTCAGCAACATGCTCTTTATTACCAAGAGCAATAAGAAGTAAGGAGGGTGTTTTGTTCTCACGGTGCTCAGTATCTAGTTGAGAAGACAAGGCATGCACTCCTGAATTCGATAATGAGTTCAAAACAAAGAAGTAGTTGTATAGATGTTATAATGTTAAACATAATTAATGGCCAAATGGGTGATATATGAAATAATTACTAAGAGGTGAGATCTTTCTGAGCTGGATCTGTCTGAAAAAGTTTCATGCAGAGAAGACAGTTTAAGTTAAGACTTTACAACTGAGACTGCTAATGTCAAAACTGAAATGAACAAAGACACTGAGGTGAGTAAATATAAAGCATGTTCTGGGTACCATGAGCAATTTTGGGGGCTGCAGCAGAGTGTTCATGGAAGGGAGAAAATGGGATATAAGAACAAAGTTGCTGAATTAGAGTCGGTCTACTGAGAACCTTGAATACTGGAGTAGAAGGTTTGACTTTTTCCTATAACTAATTTTCTTAAACTACTTTATGATTTTAAATTATGGACACCAATAAAATCTAAAAATACAAATTAGAAACAACTAAAACTACAGAACAGTAAGACTCAAATTAACAGTAATGTCTTAAGGGAAATTTTTTCCTCAAACAAAATTACTACTAACAACATAGGCAAAACTTACAGTTATGAAAATATAAACTATGAGACAAATGCACACATTCAATTTGGTACACAGTGTGAGCTGTAATTATTTCATTCTGTTACCACTTTTCTTTATCCCAATTACTATATATCAGGAAGTCATTTGGCCCTCATCTAATACAAACACACCATTTCTATATAGAGCCTTTTTCCGTTTTTTTTGCAATTGTCTGGAGCAATTAAAGTATTACTTATTTACCTCAAAACCCAACCACCAGCACTGAAATCATGTACTGTATTAATTTAGGAAGTAGTCACCAAAATTATGGAAAATATCTATGTATACTTTATAAGATTGCCATTCAAAATTTCAAAATTCCTGAAGAGAACACAAGGACTCTAAGAACACACCAGAGCCTTCCTGTTTGAGAAATATTGCTTTAGGCCATAGGTCAGCAAACTATAGCCCACAGGCCAAATATGACCTGCCACCTTTTTGTACATAACATTTTATTAAAACACAGCCATCATCATTCATTATTTTCTATGGCTGTTTCCAACCTCCAGTGGCTGAATTGAATGTTGAAGACAAAAACTGTGTATGACCTCCAAAACCTAAAACATTTACTATTTGCTCTTTTTCTTTTTAATTTTTTTTTTTTTTTTTTTTTTTAGATTTTATTTATTTATTCATGAGAGACACAGAGAGGAAGAGAGGCAGAGACACAGGCAGAGGGAGAAGCAGGCTCCATGCTGGGAGCCTGACGGGACTGGATCCTGGGATTCCAGGATCAGGCCCTGGGCTGAAGGCAGCGCTACACTGCTGAGCCACCTGGGCTGTCCTACTATTTGCTCTTAACCAAAAAATTTTACTAATCCCTACTTCTAGACCAAGGGGACATATTTTTTTAAAAAAACAAATTATTAGCTCAACTCTGGAAAGATTAAAGTTAAGAAAATTATTGTATTAGTCAAGTCCTGAGGTGCTAAGAATCTGATCTAAGGCAATAGCAATAAAAATGGAAATGAGGGAACAAGAATAGCCATTGCCAAATTAACATAGATAAGGAAGAGAGAGACAAGAAGTCACCTGCCATCCTATCAAATTCTGAATAGTCAAGTTTGTTTCAGGAATCATAATTTGTTTAACCTTGCATTTCAGTTAAAAAAATCAAGATCTAGACATGTCGCATAATTCTTACCATCGTTATCATTGACTTAACTTGTTATCTTATATAACTGTTCTTTGTTTTTGGTCTGCCTCCAAATCTACTGAAATAACATAGTAATAACTTTGCATATATACAACTTGATCTAACACTGGACCACTCCTAGCACGTGGTCCAGTGTCCAGAAGATAGTAGAAACTCACAAAAGTTTGAGGATGGTGTGGTTTTCACCCAAATGGAGTTGAGCTTGATTGCATATTGCATAATTTCTAAAAAAGTATAAAAATTAAAAAGAAAACATGTTCATAATGTAGGCAATTATACTATAACTTACATGATGTGTCTTCTGTAAGAGCTAAAAAGTGGAGGTTTTTTAATATACTTAGTTCATCACAAAGAAAAACTATGGGTGGGAAATTCAATTTCATGAAAAATTGGTCCAGGTATGTTAGATGTTATATAGACAAAGCATCTCTCTTCCTGGATGATAACTTCTCAAGTCTATTAAACAATCAGGAAAAATATGTTTAAAAACATCAAAATAATATGGAAAAGCTAATTAAAATGAAATTTAAAACCTTAGTATGCATGTCAGGACACAGCCAGAAGAACTATGTATTTAGAGAACATATGTGTAATATCCAGAATTTGGCATTTGGAATGAGGTCACTAATGCCCTCCTGCATCCTCTCCATTTTCACTCAAGCTGCTATTTAACCTTGTGGAAACTATCCCCTCAGTCATGGGCTTTGACTAAGCTTTCCATAACCCTTTTCTTAGTCTAAGGATATTATAAATGACTCAATTCAACTCAAATGTATTAAGAACTGCTAGGTGTTAGGGATATGAAAGTGAATGAGACATGGTCCTTGCTCTAAATAAATTTGTAGTGTAACAAGAGACAATATTTAAGACGATTTTAAAAACTGTCAACAATAACTTTAATAACTTTTTTTGGTATTTATCAACAAATGTGTGTGGAAATACTAACAAACAATATAAATGTGTGTGTGTGTGCACATGCATGTGTACACACATTTGTTTCAGCATTGAGAAAAAAAGCAAAATATTATCCAGTTGGAATTCTAACAAAGAAATATTGATACTCTGTTTTTATAATAATTCAAATTAACATTTATTAAGCAGTCAGTAAACACCAGCTAATCAGTTATATTGCATTATAGAGGTTTTACACATATTATCTAATCATCACAACTCTGAGAAGAAAATATTCTGATTCCTTTTTTATAGAAAGTGAAACAAAATCAAAGAGGAAAACTAACCTGTCTCAAGTCCACCCAGGTGGCAAATAACAAAGAAAAGATCCAATCAAAGCTTTTTTTTTAAAAGGTTTTATTTATTTATTCATGAGAAACACAGAGAGAGAGAGACAGACAGACAGAGACACAGGCAGAGGGAGAAGCAGGCTCCATGCAGGGAACTCGATCCGGGCATTCCAGGATCACGCCCTGGGCCAAAGGCAGGCGCTAAACCGCTGAACCACTCAGGGATCTCCCAACCAGAGCTTTCTGATTCCAAAGGCATAATTAACTGCCACCTCTGTGCTTCACCATGGAATCTGGGGCTAGTGAAACAAGTCTGAAGCAAGAACTAGAGTCTTGAGACACTTCCATCTGTTTACTTCTATAAGCCCCTTCCCAATCATATGTGTCCTGCTAGTCTCTTCCAGACACATTTACACCAGAAAATGTCAATTCCTGAAAAGCAGAAGGTACACACCATGGTAGATAATTAACCATTTCCTCAATCCCCTGGCATAGAAAACTTCCTGTTTTGTACACAGACTGCTTATCTCCTCCTCTTGTTCATACTTAATTTTAAAATGAACTGGCATCCCCTTAAGAATTAGCAGGGTCCTATTAACCTAGAATAAGCAAAAACAAACAAACAAAGCCAGATCTATTTCTAGAGGGGTCTTCTTTACCCTGAGCCTCTTGTAGACTCTCTAACACTAGCTCCACCCTTTCTGGCACAGATCTGCATATCCTGTGTGATTATTCTTGTCAGGCCTTAAACTGCAGAAACTGAGGTGTTCTAGCCTCTCCATTCTAACTCCAGACAGGGACTCATGGTTGTTTTTATTGCCTTTTGTTTGTTTGTTTTTACTGCTTTTTGCACAATCCCGATCTCTGTACACAATTGCAAAACTCTTGCTAAAAGTTCCCATTGGCAAAGGATGTAAGAGGCTTTCCGCCTTTCCTCTGCTTTTTTTCTTCCCTATTGGAGGAAGATCAGCCCCCAATTTCCTGTCACTATATTCTATGAACATCTATAATTCACATGATGTTATATACACATTAATATATTTTTCACCACACTCCATTCAAAAAGGTAGAGAACTATTCTGACAAACAAGAAGCATATGCACAAAAGAGCCCCAGGAGATCTCTGTACCAGAAGAGAAGATCTTAGATTTTTCAGTTGTTTAAAAACAGCAATGGAGTTCTAAAAAATAAAAACTGAGTTATAAGAGAGGGGTTTCTTCTGATTGAAAATCTATTTTTGAGTACATCATTCAAGTCAGCTCTGTGCAAGGCATTGTGTGGACCAGGAGGAGGACAGATAAAAAAACCAAAACCCAAACCTGAAGGATTTGAGCTGAAATCTAAGGAAATCATGTTGAGTTGGCCCTAAATAAGGATGCAATTGAATTCCTGTGAATACTTGTATCTTATTAGCTCTTACAAAGAAATTAACAAAAATTGACTGGGAAAATATTTATGGTGTCACAGAATTTCCTTGGGAAGCAGAGATTTACCCCAGGGTCTTGCTGATGGCACTGCTATCCTGACTTCTGTTGTTGATAAATGTGATCCAAGTGGTGCTTACATTAGCTTCCAGAACACTTCTAACCAGACTTTGTCCAGGACTCCTTTTTTCCACAACTATTTTTTCATGTGTTGTACAAACGGGAACTCTCTTCCAATTGAAAATCCATTTTTTAGTACACTGTTCACAGTCAGCTCTGTGCTGAATTTTTGGTGGTGACCTTTCAAGTCACCACATCAATCATTCTGGATCAAAAGATTTCATTCACCTTTTATCCAAAGAACCCATTTCAAAGGTGACTTTTCTCCAGGAGACGTATTTACTTATTTGAATGAGGCCTGTGAAAAAAATCTTTTAATCCACTAGACTCAACACAACTAAATTATAGTTTCTAACTACGTATAATAATCATGAATTTTCCTTTAGAAGTTGTTTGCATCATTTTTTAATAAAATTACACCTTCAATTACATCACACATATTGGCTCCTTTATTGTGCTGATTTTAAGAGATTCTCAGATGTGGATTCTACAAAGAAAACCTGAGTCCTATTTATTCATTCACCAGTTGTAAACCCCTTTTTATTTCATTCTAAATTTATTTTTTATTTTTCTCATTTGGAAAGAGATCATTTTTGACTTCACGGTTATTATATAAGAAGTTTAAAACTCCAGGATTGGAGTCCAACTTAAGTCACAGGCCTAAATGACTTATATACCTGATTAGGCCACGAGATAAAGGGAACAACATGTCCGAGGTATCTGATGCAGTAATAAAAGTTTTATCAATTCAAAATCTGAATTACATAGCTCCATGACTTTACTATAGTGTGTTGATTTCCTATCATGGCTACTTAGTCTATCAAAAGAGAGTCCTTTCGCTGTTTTAGAGTTTTTTACTTTCTATCATTTCAGATGCTGGATTATGAACAAATGCCTAATATTCATCTTGGTATCGGAGTTAAAAACCAAGCTGAATTTCACCACTCAGTTGCCTCTCGATTCCAAATGCACTCAACCCCTGTGAGAATTCAGGTTGTTAATGTGAAAGAAGGACCCGCATTTCATCCAAATTCTATGATTTTCAGTATACGGGAAGGGATAAGAGGAAATTCCTTATTGAATTATGTGCTTGGCACATATACGGCAATAGACTTGGACACAGGAAATCCTGCCACAAATGTCAGGTACTACAAATACTATGCTCATGTCAAAGTGATAAAATGCAGTTTGGTCCAGTGTTAACTCATATAGAATCTGCTAGACTATTTGAGTTGAAATGCTTTTTGAGTTTTGCTTTGCTTCTCTTGTTCATTTGCTTGTTTTAAAACATTTTTGTAGCACTGACATTTTTCCAAGATTTTAAAAGTAGTTTAGAGGCAATATGGTCTCTAACTGGTTACAAAGGTCATTGTGTCCAGGGAGAAAGAATAAGGTCAAAGGGCTACCTAAGAGACTCTATGAGTCTCTCTAATCTTTTGTGGCCATTTGTTACCACTCTGACCCCAGGCTGACTAAGCTGTATTGTAAACTATGAGACATAAAAGATGAATCACTGCTTGTTTCCTTAACACCTGTGTTATCTAATGACTTTGGAGCTAATTTCAACCACCAGCTTAATTTAAGAGGAAGAAAAAAGATAACAGAAGAAGCCAAAACACAGGTGTTCCAGAAATTTGAGTATAAAGGAAGTCAGAATTGGAGAAATAGAAAGGTAGGCATTAGGGGCACTAGGTAGACAGATTATACATGAATTACATTTAATTACAATATACTCTAGAAAATTACTCTAGTGAAATATGTAAGCATTCTCTACATCCTTTGCTTATCTCTCTTCCTCCTCCTAATATTTTTGGAGTGAACAGTATTGACTTGCAAATTACTTTAATATCAACAGTTTTGATTACTTAATAGGCTAACAAATTGACAGACAACAAAAATCATGAAGTCTATCAGTATGGGATAGAGGAAAAGGATGTGTCAGATAAGTGCTTTGGACATTGAAATTGTGCGTGCTACAGAGGCTAGATCTTCTTCCACTAAGGTCAAGCACTTTGAATCAATTGTATTATTTATTATATTATATTATATTATATTATATTATATTATATTATATTATATTAATATAATACCATAACCCTAACAGTCTACCAGTGAAGTACCCTAAAACTAATATGCCTTAAAATCTAGGAAAAACAAAGTACATCACATGTGAAAATGAATAAAGGATATTCCCTCAGTAGGTATTGCTATAATAAGTAAACCTAAAAGAGATTCATACATTTTACTAACAATTAGAGTAAGAACTAGAAGAGTAAGAATTATGAAATTTTAAAACACTGTTGTGAACCTGTGTTTACTATGTTCAACACTAAAATTTTATTGATATATATACATTTTATAGATCAAGGCAATTATCACTTGGTTTTTTACATACAAGCACCATATTTATGTTTAATACATTGCATGTAACTTAAAATTATAAACTTTCATATGAGCAAATGATGAACTTATTTATTTCACAACAGGTATGTCATAGGACATGATGCAGGCAGCTGGCTAAAAGTAGATTCAAGGACTGGTGAGATAAAATTTTCTAGGGAATTTGATAAGAAGTCAAAATATATTACCAATGGGATATACACAGCAGAGATCCTGGCTGTAGATGGTAAGAAAATTTCTTTTCAATATTTTAATAAAATTAATGTTTCATTAAATATAAATATGATTTTAATATAGATATTAGATTGACTCAAAATATATCATGTAGTGTATCTGTATGCAAAAACTTATAGAGTTCTAAATACCGTAGATTAAGAACTGAACTCAGTACACTCATAACCATAATTTACATTTAAATCATAATTTATTTTACCTACTTCCAAAAAAGAACTTTATGTGATATACAGCAGAAAGCATAAAAGGTTATGTCTATAAGTAAAACTCAGTTTCTGCTTATGGCCTCATTTCTTGAGATGATTAATCCAACTTTCAGTGTTAGAAATGTTTATGTAAAGGAAGTGCTAGCGAGGTATACACAAAGTTCATTTGGAGATGACCTATCGGAAAGCAGTGTCTCCCAAAGACAAGGGTTAGTTTAAGGATTTTTTAAAAACATTTTTTATTTATTTATGAGAGAGAGAGAGGAAGCACATGTGTAAGCCCTTGGGGATGGGGGACAAGCCAACAGAGAGGGACAAGCAGTCTCCGCGCTGAGCTTGGAGTCCCAGGTGGGGTTCCATCTCAGGACTCTGAGATCATGACCTGAGCCAAAACCAAGAGTCAGATGCTTAATGGACTGAGCCACCCAAGAGTATAGTTATTTTACAACCACTAACACTGAGCTACAATGAGAGGCCTATGTAAGTGCAGTTTAAGTGGACATGTTGTCCAAAGTATAAAGCACAAGATAGAAAGAACAAATTAAAGATATAAGATCCAAATTAAAAGCCCAAAGTGCAGATGCACTGAACTTGTAACTGAGCTGCTTCTCATGTGGGAAAATCCATTAAGGATTCTTCTTGGTGAGTGCAACAGGAAGTTATTTATCAATAGTTAATCATTCTCTGAACAGTATCTAGGAAACCAGCTACTACAGGAAAAAAAAAAAAAAAAACCGCAAAAGGTCAGGATCCAGGAAAGAAGAGAAAAAAACAGGTGTACCAGATGTATACCTAATAGAAGATAGATACTATAGGTTTATATTATTTATAACTGGGCCTTACAGTAGCCAAAGAAAAAGATAAAGAGGCAGTATAAGATTTAAAAAGAAACCATGATAATACCCAAGTAATTATGGTCCATACATTCTGTTCTTCATCCTGGGAGTGTCACTTTAACAGCTGGGTCTGTTATAAAAATACTATAGTCTTATTTATTATCAGTATTCTAGAAAACCTTTTCCTATAATGGATTCTAATCCTATTGATCAATGCCTATGTTTGCATACTGGTCATATGTGAATATCTTCAGAAACTAGAATAAAGGGCAATGCTCTTGGGACCCCTCTCACTCCTGAGAGCTTTTTCCGTGTCTCTGCTTAATAAACTCCTATCACTTTGCAAAAAAAAGAAAAGAAAAAAAGAAAAGAAAAGAAAAGAAAAAGAAAGAAAGAAAGAAAGAAAGAAAGAAAGAAAGAAAGAAAGAAAAAAAGAAAAAAAGAAAGAAAAAGAAACTAGAATAAAAATTAGTCATCAAGTGAATAAAGAGGGAGGAAAAAACTACCAAAATGTTTAACAGCAAACTAAAAACAAGGGCTATTCTTTATGTACCTATGCAGAGTATCTGCACAGGTATAAGCCATCCAGATGGAAAAGTGAACTAAAAGCCCAGATTCCTATTTCTTGGTCCTCTGCCCAAAATATTAAGCCAAAATTTGTTTCAAGTGGGTTAGGAAAAAATTTAATAGATTTCTGTTTGTTTTCAGAAGTGCCGTTTCACAGAGAAATAGCATCCAAGGGATGGCATTTAAATTAAAAAAAAAATAGCAAAACGGAAAGAAAAAATATACAAATAATCATTTCATTTCAACTGTGGTTATTTTCCTACAAGCACAGAGCTCAATAAGCATCCGAATGGAAGGCTATAGGCTGGCAGGGAGTCTCGTTCATGGGGACAGGATAGGAACAGAAAGCTGTGAGGCTTCTCTGAATGACATTTACTTTTGCATCTTGGGATGTGTAGGAGTTGGCTGAATGAAATTGAGATGAAAAACATTTTGGGAAGGATGAATAGTGTGCACAAGAGTCCTGGGTTAGGAAGAAACTTGTTCCAAGAACTAAAAAGAAGCCAGTGTGGCTGGAAGGTAGTGAGCAAAGCCAAGAGTGGCTTTGGGTCATTGAAATAAGCAGGAACCCATCATGCAGCACCTCAGGAGTTATTCATGCTATTCCTCTATGTTGTGGCATCATTATGGAATATAAGAATTTTTTGCCTCACACCATGTACCCCAACACCTATGATGCTCTGCTGTTTCAGATGGCTCTGGGAAAACAGCAACAGGAACCATATGTATCGAAGTTCCTGATGTCAATGATTATTGTCCAGTTGTTTTTGCTGAAAGTGAATACATATGCATTGACTCTCCATCGATCCTTATCTCTGCAAGAGACATTAGTGATCATTCTTATGGGTCTCCCTATACCTTCTGTGTTGTTGATCAGCCACCAGGCACAGCAGACTTATGGGATATCAAACCAAAAAATGGTAAGTGAAATGCAAACTTGTTCATCTTCAAGGCCAAAAGCAAAAACAATTACTAAATACTTAGGCAAGACATGTAACAATATCTATCTCTGTTTCTGTGATTCTACACCATATTCATAGTAAATGAGAAAAATCTCTCATATTAACAATTAGGATATTTGGAAAATTCTTAAACTGAAATAAAATTTTAAAAGTTTTATCAGTAATTTTTAATACAGAATTACAAATAGTAATATGTAAATATCAGTTTACCATTTTATATACATGGGGTACTAAACCAATATTTGGTCAGTTTGAAATAAACAGAACCCTTGACTAACTCACCATATGTCATAATCCCCTATTCTGAATTATTTCAGGCAAATCACTTAAAAATTTCTGAAACTCAAGTATCCCATATCTACATATTTTCTGCTCAGGTACACATAAGATCAATGAAATTCTTTTTAGAAAGAGTGATAAGCTTAAACTTTTCCTAAAGGTAAAAATTTGTTAAATCCAAATTGCTCAAAATGAAAAGAATGGTTAAGCAAACAGTAGTACACATTATTAAGATGTAGTACATACAGCATTAAAATTAGAATTATGTGAAGCTTTTAGATACAAAGAAACACATAAGCCATAGTATTTAAAGAGTAAAGATCTCCAGGTAGTATATGCGCTTGTGCTAACCACTGCTTTGTAAAAATGAATGCCTGAAAGTACTGAGAGTAAATATCAGACTACATAATGTTTTACATACTTAGGTTCTACTTCCCAGAGATGTTAAATGTGTAATAGAAAATAAAATGCTATAAGAGGACCTGATTTGGGTTACAATAGCTCTCTAATTTCATATTCACTTGAGGCAACAATAAAAGATTTTTAGAGGGTGATGGGATGGAGATCCAACCTCAGAGCCCAAGGTGAGAGGAAATACTTGCCATCTCTCCGAGACCACTGAGGTTCTCCACTCACAGAATGAAAAAATGCTAAAATGATGCCAAAAAGAAAAAAAAAAAAAAAAGAGCCACACTTAAGCACTTAATAAAAAGAGGAAATTAGGCAACTTGTTTTCATAATAAAACTTTTGGCTCTTTTCCACAAAACCACTTTAATATTTTAAAAAGCTAAGCACATTAAAGTAACTCCATTAAAATCAAAACAACTTTGAATTCACACTTCCTATAAAGCCTAATATCCCATTCTTAAATAACAACTGCCAATGACCTTTCCTCATTAAGATCCTAGATATTATGAGTAAAAACATTTTTAAAAAGGTTCAATGTGGAGGTTCATAAAGGTATTCAAATTATAGATTTGCCAATAAAAATATAATCACACTGGAAAAAATATTCCTAGGGTCCTGTTTCAATGTTGGTGTTAAAGAACAGAATAAACTTTCACCTAATGTGCTATGGCATAACACATGTTATTCAACTCTTGCCTTGTGCACAGGTGCATTTTATTAGACACAGTTGGCTTATTACATAGTTAAATGAAATTAATAAACCATAATATTTATAATTATGGCATGTTATAGATTAATACATTAATATTCATGATTTAGGTATAAACTTAATAATCTCTAAACCCTTGGGTTTGTAAATAAATTTCAAGCTATGTATTAAGCAATAGTATCTATGCAAATCAATAGGCAATGGTAGCACAAAGAATTAGGAAAATAATAGTTATTCGAATAATTTAAATTTAAGTGATACAACAGCAACTTTGAATAAGAGATAATCAAGTGTCTTAAGGAGGTATTTGCAAACTGTAATCCTAAATAGAAGATTTCTAGTATTTCCTTGCAGCTCGATAATTCTTCATTCATTGGACAAATAGTTATTGACTGCCTATAACATGCCAAATATTGTTGGTCCAGAAAATAGCAACAGGGTCCCAGCCTGCTTCAGAAAAATAACAATTCAGCAGGAAGAAGTATTGGACAATTCATTATAAACATTAAAAAAAAAAGTGTAGGGTGCTGTATGACTAGGGGAACATGGAAAAACCAAGCCCTAGGTTAGTCTTGGGTATTAAGAAGGGTCACCCAAAAGGAATTTCAATTTATTTTTTCTTTCCTCTCTTCTTTTTCAGCTACCTTCGCAATCCTGACAGCTAAGCGGCGTTTAAGTCCCATGCTCTACCAAATCCCAATCATCGTGAAGGACAGCTATAACCGAGCATGTGAATTGCCACAGATTGTGGTGTTAGAAGCCTGTGATTGTGACAACGACCACATATGCTTGTACTTTAGTACCACGGGCATCAACACAGGGGACGGCAGCTCAGTTACCAGCGATATATACGGGTCTGTCACTGATGACCAACTTGGGAGTTCAAATGTTGGTCTCGGACCAACAGGGATTGGCATGATGGCTCTGGGACTCCTACTACTACTTTGTAAGTACTGGATTGAATCCCTCTTTTCAGCCATTCTTCAAAATAAGAATGTAACTAGGCTCACTGGTGTGACTAAATTTGTTTGGCCATTTCCTTTTGGTAGCTATAGCAATTCTTGCAGGAATTTGGGGGGGAAAAAAAGTGGAACCAATTAGAGCATATACTTGTTCAATAATGATAGCTAGAGTTAGGGAGGGTCATAAAAATGAAAAACACAAGCAAATGTCTAAGTATAATGTAGCAAAACATAGAGTAAATCCCATCAGGAGAATTTCAGCAAAGTGCTGAAAAGAGAAGTAGAAGCAATTCAAGTCCAAGTGGGAAGGTTGGTAGTCTTCACATAGAAACTGGCTTTGGCCCAGGCCCTAAAAGCTAAAGATTTTCTTAGAAGGAGGATGGTATCTGGGGAAATCTGAAAGGAGTAACACAAACATAAACAAGGAGAGGGATGGAAAGGCATTGGACACTCAGGAAGTAGATAAGCTAAAAGGTAAGCTAGGAGCCATAAAGCAGGAAAGTTCATGATAAGCCAAACATTCTGGGCTTCAGTCCACAGTTGAGAAATCAGTGAGGATGTACAGGATCAGGTGACCTCTTCACTCTAGTATAATAGGAAGTGGGGAGAAGAGCCTAGAAGAGAAAATTTGCCTCTAGACTCTTGATAGAAGTGTTTGCAACTAAAACCATGGTCATAGGAATGGTGAAGTCCCTAAGCAAACACTGCAAAAAGAATCCTCCTCTCCCTATACCATTTTTTAAAGCATGTAGATCCTCAGAAGACTAATACATTTTAGGCTTCCCCTGCAATACTTAAGTTTGTGGAAATCAAAAATTGAATTCTAAAATTAAAGATGACTAAATCCTTCAAAATATAATATTAATATGTTTCAATGGATAAGTACACACTGAAACATTATCACTTTGAGGAATGAAAAAATAACAAATGAGTTTGGGGCAGACTTTCCTTCTTAAAACAATATGAATTTTTAGGATTATATCAATATCACGAGTGATTATCATAATGATACTAGAGATATTTTCCCAGAACATGACAATAGCAAATGAGTCAAGGTGTCAGCTTGCCTTTAAGCCAGCGGTTCTCAATCCTACCTGCACATTGGAATCACTGAAGATCTTTAAAATTAATCATGTTCAAGCAGAAGTACTCAAGATGACACCAAGTTGTGGCATGTCTGGTGAAGCTAATGTGCAGTTCATGGATAAAAAAAACAACAACAACAACAAAAAAAAAAAAACCAGAATCAGCTACATTCTCAGTGGACTAGCACTCAAAATTTCATGACTCTTCCTTAACCAGGACAAGAAAGCATAAGAGTTGTTAAGTTGATTGTAGAATAGAAAGGGTATACCCTTTTAGTCGATTATTTGTTTTCACTGGAGAAAACCAGGCTGTGTTATGGAGGAGGAGAAGCAGTGTTATGGTGAGAGGAGGGGTCCCTGCCCAAACATTTTCTCAAAGGGCCTTCATTTAAGACTTCTGATGTTTGCTCTGAGTGAGATTAACTACTTCAATGAAGTCAATAAAAGTCCTATTTAGCAGCTTTGTTATTCTCTTCCATACCTCTAATTAACTCAGTGGAATGCATGTTACACTAGGGAATTAGAAGAGTATAAAAAAATCAACTAGAGTGGACCCAAAGAACTAAACTGAGTGTATTCTAGAATCTTAGAAAACTTAAGAAATGTCTATATTTATGGATTAAAGTGTAGAATTGAGGTAAATTTTTCATTATAGTTTATAGACAAAATCTTAAAATAAATATAAATGGCTCAATTAAATTTAGTGGGTGATATCTAGTTGATTTTATTAAATATAAGGGTAGAAGAGACCTATTTCTAGGTCCTATAGCTGAAATTTGTATTCAATCTTTTTGATAACATATATTGATTATGCACTTAACTTATACATATATATGTGATGTTTGGTTACATGGGTTTGTATATATTGGTTTTTATATGGATATGCAAACGTATACACACACACACACACACACATATACACAGAGACAGTCTATGTGTATGTATATACCATATCCAGGTACCTACAAATACACATACTCTTGAGGATAGGAATATATTTATTCATATGTATATATAGGCTAGCAAACACATTTACATACACAGACAGTTATATGTGTGTACATGGGGGACTAGGAATCAGAAAACTGGATTTGAATCCTGGATCTGCATCTTATTTTCCTGTTCTATCAGTAAAGAACCCTGATTATGTGATCTCAAATTCCTTTCAGCCCAGCATTCAAAGTCTGTGATTTGGTGATTTTATATTCATAAACATGGATGTGTATATTCAATCCTTTAGGAAATGCTTTCCTACATTTATATTTATCCCTTTGGTTCTAAATAGAATGCTGCATTTTTCAAAAAAGGATACTTTTAATGACTTCCTAAATTGAGCAATATGTGTTAACTCTCTTTCTACTTTCTTGGGTAGTGTCACCACTCTTGCTGCTCATGTGTTGCTGCAAACGAAGACAGCCTGAAGGCCTGGGGACGAGGTTTGCTCCTGTGCCAGAGGGAGGTGATGGAGTGATGCAGTCTTGGAGAATCGAAGGGGCCCATCCTGAGGACAGGGTGAGTGGACTGTCATGTTCCAGAGAAGTGTGGGATTTCAGTGGGATTATGCATGTCTTGACAATTATATGAGACATAAAAATAAAAGTATGTCAATTTTTATATGTTTAACATAAAGAATTTACTTAAAAAATATTTTTCTTTCTTTTCAGGATGTATCAAATATATGTGTACCAATGACAGCCTCTAATACCCAGGATCGTATAGATTCTTCTGGTCAGTGGACACCAAAATCTGTTTTTCTTTTTGAAATTTGCAAAATTATCCAACCAGATAAATTTCATGTAAAAGTAATTTTTTTAAATAAACAGTATACCTGCCAAACTTTTTGGAGGAGATTATAATGAGAGGAAAAGTTACGTTTGAAATCAGCATTCTCTTTTTCTTAAACTAAAGGCAGTGCAGTATGGTGCAGCAATTAAAAAGGCAAACTCTAGAACCAGAATATTTGAGTTTGATTCCCAGTTATGTCCTTGGGCCAGCACTTAAACTCCCTGGGCCTCGATTTCCTTATCTTTGAAAATGAGGTTATGATAGTACCTACTTCAAAGTGTCATTGTGAAGAGTGACACACAGAAATATACACATATTATATATGCTATATAATGTATTATATATTATATAATTTATGTTTTATATGTATATGTGTGGTATGTGAATAAATATATCACAAAATATACATGCATACAAATACATATAAAATATGTATATGTATCACAAAATATACTTTAGAATAGTATATTCTAAGACTATAAGAATAGCCTTACACAGAGTGCTACTGTAGCCATTATTTGTAACACAAGCTTTTCAAAAAAAAATAATAATAAGAGAAAAGAAAAAGCAGCAAATATATTCTTCTAATATACATTGAAGAATTTTCTTAAATCCACACATGCATTTGCCTCACCAGCCTTATATTCTCCTAGTTTTTCAGTTCTATGTACATCTAGGAATACTATAAAAAATACCCAGCTAGTGAGCAATGACTGAACAATATAGAGAGGTTGCCCAGTTCTAGAGCAGACATGAGATTTCTCAGCAGTGGCTCCTTAGTGTCCCAAACTGCACCCTGGATGCAAAGAGCCTAAGGTGGCTGGCCACTCCTCTAAAAGCCAGCTGTCCCTCTAGTGTTGGGGTGAATAAGGACTGTGCCTGTTTCTGCTGGCCTTGCAGTGGAGGGTTCCTGGATGGGTGCAAGCCCTCTCTGACCTGCCCAAGCAGCAGAGGCAGAGGTCCTGCTCCTCTTGGCTAGTTCTCCACCTGAGTCTCGGGGAGAAGCTTGTGCAAATGTGGGGCCACGTGCGAAAGCTGGCTCCCTCTGTACCGCTTACTTACTTTTATTGGCAAGCCTGAGACGGGGTAGAATTTGGATGGCTCCCAGCCTTGCTTTCCAGAACCTACTCATGTTGTGTGGTGGTGGTGGTGTGACACAGCAGACAGTGGCTGGCAGTGTTTTACATGAATAATCCGTGCAGACCCTCAAGCACTGTTTCCCGAACACTCTCTCCTTTCAGAAATCTACACTAACACCTACGCCGGTGGTGGAACAGTTGAAGGGGGTGTGTCAGGAGTGGAACTCAACACGGGGCTGGGGACAGCTGCCGGTCTGGCCATCGAAGATGCAGCAGGAGCGCGGCGGAGGAGTTCCACTATAGGAACTCAGTGGGAATATGCAGATATGGGCCTGAATATGGCTTTCTTGGACAGTTATTTCTCTGAGGTAATCCCCCTGCACATGGCCCCACAAAATAGTCTTGGACTGAATGATAACATTCAGCAGATTCTTTTTTTTTTTTTTTAAGATTTTACTTATTTATTCATGAGAGATATAAAAAGAGGCAAAGACATAAACAGAGAGAGAAGCAGGCTCCCTGCGTTGGGGGGGGCGTGGTGGGCGGGGGGGCTGATGCAGAACTTGATCCTGGAACTCCAGGATCACACCCTGAGCCAAAGGCAGATGCTCAACTGCTAAGCCACCCAGGCGTCCCAACAGGTTCTTCTGAAATATATTCAGTTATTCTCAAGTCTATCCCCATCCTGAATAAGAAGTATTTCATTTCTCCTTAAAATACAGAAAGGCAGTGCAGCCAAAAACATTTCGTATTCAACTGACATACTCTATTTTAATATTGTGGAAAAGGCTAGCATCCCTCATTGTTCCCTACTTCTCTTTTCCTATTTTTCTTCTTCTGTTTCCTTCTGGTTTTCCCACTTTGTTTCCCATAGCAGCAGCAAAACAGGAGGATTCTGATCAAGAAGAAAAAAAAAATGTGTATCCATGTCCTCTCCTTATGGTGTCCTTCCTGCCTTGCAAGTACCTCCAATAGAAAAGAGAAAAAAAAAAAGAAATTAAAGCCAGGACTGGGGAAGGAAGAGAATGGTAACTCAGGAACAGAGCACTGCCATGACTTGCTGATAGATCAAGATCCAGAACCCCTGTCTCCTATTCTCCCATCACCAAGGATATGTGTCCCCCAGTTAGAGAAGGGATCATGGGTCTATGAGCATTCCAAAGAAAGCTCCATAGGCATTGGATTGGCCTAACAGAGTAGCACAAAGAGTAAATAAATCCCCTGTGAATCTCTATTTAGTATGTTTATTTAACTAGAAATCCATTTCATCTTAGAGTTCAACTAGCCCATTTTACTCCCTATATGGTAATACATGAATTTTATCATAGCTCTTAACAAAACAAAACAAAACAAAACAAACCAAAAATGCTAAGGATGTTGTAATTCTAAGCTATTTCTTAAAATTGGTGATTACAAATACTACTGCAGACTATCCATGAATAGCATTGATTATTTAAATGAGTGACTACTATCACTGAGTACACTCGATATATGGGCACAAATTATATATGTATCATAGAAATGTCACAGAAATTTTATTTAACAAATCATTCATAAAAATCACACTAATAATAAAAGAGCTTTACCATTAATGTCAAAATTGCACTGGGCATTATTTCCTTTGGTTACAATTGGTGCCTGATAGGTCAAATAAATTCAAAACGTGTTCTCCTTTCTCTGTGAGCACTGAGGTTCATCCTTTCCCAAACATATCAGCTCTACACTTTAAAAATGGCCCTAGATTTCAGAGGTGATGAGATGCAGCCTCTCCCTCTACTAGGTGAAACCTGCAGAAGAGTGCAGTGCTTCTTTTTTTCTGTTTTACACCACCACCACCACCACCCCTACAGCCAACTTGTGCCCCAGGCAAGAGGGGATTATTCTCTTACTAAGGTGTCGACTTAAAAATATTAAACAGCAAAGTTCTAAGATAATACCAAACTCATGAAGAATTGATTTCAAGACTTAAAATCATTTCTTTCTAATGCTTGAATTTAGAGTCTAGTACAGACCAGAGGGTAAGGAGCATGATGTAGTATAAAAAGGATAGTTGAATTTCAGGTAGCCTTCTACAATTATTTGAGTCTCGGGCATTCCATTCACTCTCTCTGGGCCTTCGGCTACCTTATTTATAACATAGAAAGGAGGTAATATTATACCAGGTCCCGTGGGATTTCATGGAACCCAACAAGGGCCATGGCAGCTGAGGGAAATCGGGGAGAAAACTGGCAGCCACCTCACCTCTTCAGAGAAGTTCTCTTTCATCTCTTCTACATAGAGGGCTCCTACCTAAGATTTCATTTAAAGGGGCTGTCATTAAAAATAATTTGAACATCATAGTAGGTATCATCCTAGTGTTTTTTTGGTGTCAACCTAACTCCAAAGTCAGCTTGGCTCTCTTCACCTAGTTCACATAAAACCACTGAACATTCGAACATAAGTCTCTGGAGCTTAAAGATACTGACATCTTCATACATGCTTTTATTCTAAGTTGATAAAATTTCTCTCCTTAAGTAAATAACATGTTGAACATAGCTAAATATATTTTGTTATTTCTAGACCATGTCAGAGAAACAAAAGACTATAAGTCCAAAAGACTAAAACCTCGTCTTTGATAAATCCAGATTGTCAAAATCTGAATAAAATGTAAAAATTATTATGTTAGCTTTCAAATAAGAACAGTTCACATTCATTCAAGTTCTATTCACTATTAATGAATCTGATCTCCTTTAAAAATTCCAATTATTGGGGATCGCTGGGTGGCTCAGGAGTTTAGCGCCTGTCTTTGGCCCAGGGTGGGATCCTAGAGTCCCGGGATCGAGTCCCACATCGGGCTCCCGGCATGGAGCCTATCTCTCCCTCTGCCTGTGTCTCTGCCTCTCTCTCTATCTATGTCTATCATAAATAAATAAAATATTTTTTAAAAATTCCAATTATTGAAAAAATAAAAATAAATAAAAATAAAATCCCGATTATTTAGAAATAGAGCAAAAAAAAATCATCAGTTTTTCTTCAGTTCATTCCATTAAAATCTTCTCAAATCTGACATCTCTAAAGCATTATTATTATTCTTTGGTTATCTTAAGGGAAAAGAGGCTTCTAATTTCCTATTTTTCTTCTAATTTTAGAAAGCTTATGTTTATGCAGATGAAGATGAAGGTCGGCCAGCAAATGACTGCTTACTCATCTATGACCACGAGGGAGTAGGGTCTCCTGTTGGCTCCATTGGTTGCTGCAGCTGGATTGTGGATGATTTAGATGAAAGCTGCATGGAAACTTTAGATCCAAAATTCAGGACTCTGGCTGAAATCTGCTTAGACACAGAAATTGAGCCATTTCCTTCACAGCAGGCCTGTATACCTATCAGTACCGACCTGCCTTTGCTGGGGCCTAATTATTTTGTTAATGATTCTTCAGGAATGACCCTCTCAGAGGCTGAATTCCAGGCAGAAATGGCAATACCTGAGCCCATAATCCATGGGGATATCGTAGTGACCGAGACATACTCAACTGCTGACCAATGTATGCAACCCACTACAATTGTTATTGATCCTCAGCTTGCACCCAATGTTGTAGTGACTGAAACAGTGATGGCACCTGTTTATGATGTCCAAGGGAATATCTGTGTACCTGCTGAGCTAGCCAACGCACACAATGTAATCTACACTGAGAGAGTGCTATCTAGTCCTGGTATGCCTGACGTGAACAGCAGTACCATGACTGATGGCTGTATGGGACCTGTAATGAGTGGCGGTATTTTGGTAGGGCCAGAAATTCAAGTGACACAAATGGTGAGTCCCAACGTTCATATAAGCCAAACCACTGGTTCCACATCCCCAATGACATCTCGACACAGAGTAACACGGTATAGTAACATACATTACTCCCAACAGTAGTGCTTTTGGTCAATACTCTATATGGAGACCTTGTACTTTGTAATCACCCACATATCCATTAAAGGTATAAATGTATTATATTTAACATTTTAATAGCCAACAAATATTCAGATATTCTAAGATCAATGCTACTCTTTGAATATGTCTTTTGCGGGGGGTGGTGAATATGGCTAAGCACTTTAGATAAGCCTTTTATAATTCTTTCAGGTTTTAAATAATGTGCCAAAAACTTAAAATCTTTTATTTCCTTTGATACTGTCTAATAAATAGCACATAACTCATAAGGTGAATCTTCGAGATCTTCAGGTCTGTAGGACTAGTCATACAAGCCAAGATGCCCTTGTTCTTGGAGGTTGCAAAAGAAGTCATGACTACAATTACCAGTCATATTTATCTTTTGAGAAATATTTCTGTTAAAAAATTTTAATTGAAAAACTGAATGAAGTGTACATTTCTGAAAGAAGGTTGGAAAGGACAATAGAGCATCTATCATTAGCAGCCTGAAATCATTTGTCTCTTCAGTAGTTTCTCAAGATATGCAATATTTAGGACATAACTAATATAATACAGGGAGAGAGTTTGACAGCTGAGTGCATTACTGAAAATAGTTCACTGAAAAGAATTACATATATATAGATATGCATATATACATTAATCAATATGGATGAATTTTTATCGCACTTTATTGATTTATATCAGTAACTGTAAATTAATTTACGATAGTAAAAAGAATTATGACAACAATAGAGTACAAACAGTTCTTAGGGAAAGCATTAAAGTATTTCCTTCTTAGAATGTTTTCTCTATTCTTGCTAATTATGTCAGAAAACCATATTAAATATGGTTTACTCCATTTTGTTGACCCAAGTCATAGAGCTTTCATTTAGCGATCAAGTATTCTCCAAAGTACCTCTCTGGTTATGCATATATTCAACAATATTTACTCAGAAGCTACTGTGTTGAGTGCTGGTCTTGTCTCTGTGAATAAATACGTGAAGAAGACAAACATGATTTACCTGTCTTCTAGAACTTCCAACTCATCCGTAGCCTTAAAACTCTGGGGATACAGCTTTGAGTTCCTGCCAAGAATAATTAAAAAAATATTTAAGTCCATTACCAAGTTGTGTTTCTCTTTTTAACACTGCTATATTATGTTGAATGAATAAAACAGAAACACATACACAGATTGCTTGCTTTTAGTAAGTATAAAGTGGGCTTAAGAGAAAGAAATTCTAGCAAGATAATTTTATTTAATTCTGTAAAATATGTAAACTATATAGTAGCAACTATAATGTGACTCATAAAATAATGTAAATGAAATAAACTTATTTTCAGGGCTTATTCCTTTTGGAAGGAAATAACTGTAGTGCTTCTTGCTTAATTTGTTCCTTTATAAATAAAACTACTCTAGAATTAGGAGCATCTCCCATAATCTCTTGCCCAATTCTCTCATTTTACAGAAAAGGAATCTAGAACCAGAGAGGTAAAGTGACTACAACTTGCTAGTTGTGGAACAAAATCTTATAGCCATTTCTCAGGTACTCTGGTCCATGTTTCAATACTATAACTACATCAGACATGGAGATCAAGTTTGGCCCATTGCATAGTCTTTGTTATTTCCTAATTGGAAGAAAAAGTATCTCTCAAAAGAAAAAAAAAAAAGGTTTTGTGACGTTTAAGTGCAGAACAGCTGAAACGGTATGACGCCAGAAGATTATTTACATGTTTTCTCATCTTTTCCAAGCTACATGTATTACCAGTAATTATAGTCATTCCTTACTGTGGTTATTCACAACCAAGATTCTGCTACATTTCATAACTCTATAATTTGATGAATTCATAGGGTAGCTAAGGAGCATATTAATACCATGGTCATTTTAATAGTCAACAAACCAGCCATGTAACACCTTGCATGCATTCAGTGCCATAGCATATCCTGATGTGGATATTTCTCTCTTGAATTCTGCATTCTATGGCGCTAATAATTTTTCAAATTATGAAAAAACTGGTGAATAATTAAATGTAAAGTGCTAATGGATTTAAAACTGAAAACAATAAGAGATTTGAGAAATGATGAAGAAAATAGTACTAAAAGTTTAACTGATACCACTTGTGAGAAGGCTATGAAAATTTCTCTATAAACTTTTCTATCAATACACAAAGATTTAATGGTGCTTCCAAAAGAGGAAATCTATCTCTGGTGGCTGTTTTCCCTTATACTGTCCATGGAAACAAGACCAGAACCATTTCATTTTCTCTCTCAATATTATCAGTGAGAAGGAACTCCTCCATCATTCCAAGATGGTCTGTATCATTCACATATGACATAAGGCTCCAAAATTGGTGTATTATTAAAATATTATCCCAAATAAAATAGAAAGCATAAGTAAGATCTCCCTTGCCCTGCTGAAGAGTTAGGGTATTGATTTATCTAGGATATAAAGATGATATAGCATTGATGTTAAAATTTGAAAATGAACCCATAAGTTCAAGAAATGATATTTAACTAATAAGTATAATAACATATAGTTTGAATCATATTATCTTGCCACTTGCAATTACCTGAAGGGAAGTCATTATCAAATGTAAAAATAAGTTCTATTAGAACTGCCTTATTAGGTAAAGGGAAAGGAAGACAAGAACACAGAGTATTTACAGGGGCGCCTGGGTGGCTCAGTTGGCTAAGTATCTGCCTTTGGCTCAGGTCCTGATCCAGGCTCCTGGGAATGGAGCCCAGAGTCAGGCTACCTGCTCAGCGAGGAGTCTGCTTTTCCCTCTCTCTCTGCCCCTACCCCTGCTCATGCTCTCTCCTTCATATAAATAAAATATTAAAAAAAAAAAACAGATTATTTACAAACTTGTTTCAGAAAAAAATTATTGGAAAAAATTTCCTTTTGGATTAGATATTTCTGATGGCAATACATTACCAAATGTAATAATATTTTATATGTTTCTCCAATAAAAATGTGATAAAAGAAATAAATGTTTCATTTTCTCTTTGGTGTATGTAGTGTTCTACACACAAACACACACCCAGAAAACCTCTTCCCTTCATGTTCCTGGGTGATTATTGTCTCTATCATGATGGGTATAATACAGGAGCATGGATTCACTTGTAAATTGGAATTCAGAATAATTCATTTACTCACCAATGGTAAAATTTCTCAATAAAATCATTATTTTCTTAGTAAATGCTCACTATAAACTAACAAATCTCCTGAATAAATTCCAAAAATTATTCCAGACATTGTATAAGTTACAGAATTAAATATCCTCTTTCTCCCACTGTATTTAAATTCGATAAAATTATCATTATTGTTCCTCTACCAGGGGCATCAATTTCTGTTGAAATAAGAAAAGAATAGTGAATTTCAATAAGGGGAATTGAGGAAGACTTCTTGAAGGGTGAGATATGAGCTAGACCAAGCAGAATTGTGTCTGACAGGGATTCCAAAGGTATAAAAACTAAAAACATAGGATATATTCAAAGAATATTAAGTGGTAAAATTAAATATAATAAGAAATGTCTGAAACAAAGTAGGCATTATAAACTTATTACATAGTCAGCCATTTTATATGACACTTACTGTTCTAATTTCTTAGAATATATTATCATATTGAGTTCATAAAATAACACTGGGTATGACTGATATCCAAGTCACACATGAAGATACTAAAGCATTGTTATTTTTGTATTAGAGCTTAAGTGAGTAGCAGAGTTAAAATTCAAACCCAGGATGGCCTATTCTTATTCTTAATCTTCAAATGCTTTTGACTTCATTCAAAAGATTAGGGAGAAAGGCAAATGGTGGAGAATCTTGAATCCCATTAGGGGTTTGGTCTTAACTTGTTATAAAATGAGGAACAAGTGAAATTTTGTGTGCTGCTAAATGGCCAGGTCTTATTTTATGAGATGCAACGGAGGCAGCCATTAGGAGTCTTCATGACAGTTGGTGTGCTATTGAACACAGAGACATTCTTGAGGCCAGAGAGCCAAGGATCTTCCAAAAAGACAATATTCCAAGGTAAGCTTGTTGACCCCAAAGCCTCAGAGATCTTAGATCACCACTGTGGTGAGCAGGTATATGTTGGGTGGTCTAAGGTGACTCCAATAAGTCAATAAAAGTTTTTCTACATTTTGAATGACTTTAACCTTCTTCTTCCTTTTTTTTTTTTTTTTTCACTTTAAGTCAGATGTATGGACTATTTGCAGTTCCTAGAATAGGGAATGCTTTCTCATACCTCCATCACTCTGCCCCTCCCTGGTTCCTTAACCTGGAACACTCTTTGCTCTTCTCATCTACTTAGCTTTTTCCTACTTACCCTTCAACACTCACTTCAAGCATTGCCACTTCTTGAGAGCATTTCCTGATATCTCTTTCACTGCCCTCAAGCTGCTGGCTTAGCTAGCTCTCCTTTACTTCTGTTAACACACTATTTTTCCTATGCCTGCCAGCCTATGAGTTACTTGAGAAAGGACACTGCTTTTCTCCAGTATTAAAAGAATATCTAGCACATAGCACCCACTCATTAATTTTAGAAGTGAAGAATATAGTACAATTATCTCAGGGACTCAAAAGGAAGTATCTGCAGTTTAATAGCATTACCTCTAGGTAGCAGCCCTTTGAATGACTTTTGAAAAGCTTGTATAAATGCTGCCTTTAGCAAGAAAATGGAAGTATATAATTCACAAAGACAATTCCAGGAGAAATCTATCTTTTGGGTCCTGGGATCGAGTCCCACATCAGGCTCCCCCCAGGGAGCCTGCTTCTCCCTCTGCCTATGCCTCTGCCTCTCCCTCTGGGTCTTTCATAAATAAACAAACAAAATAAAAAAAAAAGAAAGAAGAAAGAAAGAAAAGAAAAGAAAGAAAGAAAGAAAGAAAGAAAGAAAGAAAGAAAGAAAGAAAGAAAAGAAAGAAGAAAATCTCATGTGTCTTTGAAAGAAATTATGTTATAGCTGAATAAAATAAATTTTAAAATGTCACAGAGAAAGTGATTTTTATGCAAGATAAACACTTCAGAAGACAGTTAAAATTTCTGTGAATTTGAGAGACAGTTGATAATAAGATTACCTTTCATTAGAGCCATTGATTGTGGGCTTTTTCTCTTTTAATACCATTTCTTCTAAAAAAAAAATACCATTTCTTCTATATAAGGTTGGTAACAAAATGTGTGTGTGTGTGTGTGTGTGTGTGTGTGTGTGTGAGAGAGAGATAAAGCCTGACAGCAGGAAAAATAGAGGTCTCAGTATTAAGGTAAAGATTCTTTACTTTTTATCAAAACAACCATGAAAACCAAATAAATGAAACCTAAAAATTACGCTTACATTTTCATGGGAAAAATTCCCAGAAAGCCAACACTTATTGTCACTTATTGTCAAATGGTATAATTTCTTGAATGTTACAATATCTAAATGGTTGTTAGAATTTTTTAAGCAAGGACTAATTATTAAATGCAAATAATGAAAATTAAGTTGCTAAGACAGCTTCTTTAAATTCTATTTCAGCTTATTTAAGGGGTCCCTGGGTTGCTCAGTCAGTTAAGCCTCCAACTCTCAGTTTCACCCTAGGTCATGATCTCAGAGTCACAAGATCAAGTCCCTTGTGGGGCTCAGCACTCACTGCAGAGTCTGCTTGGGTTTTTCACTGCTTCTCTCTCTGCTTCCCCCTTAACCTTGCACGTACACACATGCATGCTCTGTCTCTCTCTCTCTAAAAAGTAAAATAAATCTTAAATAAATAAATAAATTCTATTTCAGCTGACTTGAAATAACTGTAAAACTGAAGACAGAGTTCACACTGGGAAGGAATCCCTGGTGGGGTTTGCCAGCACTTTTGTGAACTGCTAAGAAACTGAATAAACAAGACTGTGAGGTATCTTATCATTTTAAAAAATAATAAAGGAAAAGGCAATAAAACCCTTCTAATAATTACAAAAATAAATTCTCTTTTATAGATTAAGATAGCAATTGTCTGGAACAGAACTGCCGGAAGGCAGGCATCATGTGCTAGTGCAAAGTGCTTGTTCATTAGCTCACATGCAAGCAGAATTGTGCAAGGTAAGGGTGCCAATACGTAATGTAGATAAAGTTAGTTGAATAAAAGTGAAACAAGTGAAAGTTGAAGACTACCTGTATTTATTGTTGTTGGCATAAAAGATCAACTCATAGTATTGAAAATACTTTGTTAAAAAGAGGGGATCCCTGGGTGGCGCAGCGGTTTGGCGCCTGCCTTTGGCCCAGGGCGCGATCCTGGAGACCCGGGATCGAGTCCCACGTCGGGCTCCCGGTGCATGGAGCCTGCTTCTCCCTCTGCCTGTGTCTCTGCCTCTCTCTCTCTCTCTGTGTGACTATCATAAATAAATAAAAATTAAAAAAAAAAAAGAGGACCTGGGTTAGAAATCCTGGTTATGAGTTAGAAATCCATAGAGTTGAGTTTCTCTGTGATTAGTAAGATGACTAAGCTAAATGTAAGAGAGATGCTGACTGTGTGCTTAATAAGGAGATAGTGAATATGTGTAGTGAGTGATGGTGAGGTGTTGGTACAAAAGTCACAGAACACACATGCAATCAGCATAAACACCGGTTGCCTGGGAATTCTTCATTATGTAGTAGAATGTATGGAGGCACTGACTGGGTGGGGACTTTGGTATCAGGGAGACATGAGCCACCAGGTGTGGGGAATATGAAACTAGATAGGCATTTAAAGAGAGAAGAATAAAAAACCAAATATTTATTTATTATTATGCAAAGGATTACACTAATTGCTTTTCAAACATGTTCTCCTTTAATCCACTTATGATCTGTCTTCCTAGATGGATAAAACTGAGAAAAAGAAAAATTATGGGAACTACTGTGACCTAGTTCCAAAGCTCATTCATTCATTCATGAATTAAATGGTTTTTGATCATTTCACTATTTACCTGTGAGCTCATTGCTAGGAGTAGAGAGGTAAACTAAGGTCCTTGTCTCACAGTCCAATGCAGGAAGAAGTAGAGTTAAAATGATTTGACAACCATTACCCAAGAGAATAAGTGAGTACTATGGGGGAAGACTGGGGGCATCCAGGCAAGTGGGAAGTGCTTCTGAGGCAAAATGACCTTTCAGCTGAGCCTGGAAGAACCCAGGAGAAAATGCCAGATGAAGAAATGGGAAGGGCCCTCAAAACTGGAAAGAATAGGAAAGAAGCAGAGAAACAGGGGACATGGAAAAAGAGATTAGCTCCTCTGAAAACTAGAAGTAGTTTGGTAAGGCTGGGGAATGAAGGAAGATGGTAGTATAGATAAGAAGTCAGAAGCCTAAATATAATGACATGCTAAGGAATTCTCATTTTAATCTAAAATTTAAAGAGAACCACTGAAATATTTAAAGAATAGTGAATTTTAAATCACTTGTAACGTTTGCTCTGGTACAGATGGGGCATGAGGCTATTGATAAGGAGATCAGCCAGCCAGGAAGCTGTTCCAATGAACCAAGGCAGTGAGGGAATGATTTGAGTTTCATCAATTCATCATGATCTTTGGGATATTGGACAGATTAACTGCCCATGTCACAAAATATTATAATTGTGTATTTCATGTGACACCTGAGTGGCCCAGTCCGTCAATTATCCATCTCTTGATTTTGGCTCAGGTCATGATCTTAAGGTCTTGGGATTGAGCTCCCATCAGGCTCCATGCTCAGTGGAGAGTCTGCTGAAGATCTCTCTCTCTCTTTCTCTCTCTCTCCCTCTCCCTCTATCCGTCCCCCTACTTCTCTCTTCCTAAAATAAATAAATCTTTAAAAAAAATTGTGGGGAACCTGGGTGGCTCAGTCAGTTAAGCAACTGCCTTCAGCTTCAGGTCATGATCCCAGGGTCCACATCGGGCTCCCTGCTCATCAGGGAGTCTGCTTCTCCCTCTCCCTCTGCCTCTCCCCTGACTGGTGCTTGCTTTCTCTCCCTCTCTCGCTCTCACTCACTCACTTTCTAAGAAATGAATAAAATCTTTAAAAAAAAAAAAAAAGTGTATTTTACATCATCAATAAATGGTGGCAACCAGTTATACCAGCCATGTCCCAGAGATGGCACTGTAACCTAAAGCCACCAAGCCCAGTAAATGCCCTTGAAATAGTAGTACTCTCCCTGAAGGACTATCTGCTAAAGGAGCAGAATATGGATGCTAAGACCCAATCTTTCACCTCAAGAATAATATGCTTTCTACATTTACAAAGGTGAGGAACGAAAAATTTTGAAACAAGTCAGTGTTAAGATTTTAAGGGTTTTTGCTTTTTACCTTTGCTATTCATGCAGCTTTCATTATTTTTCTAGTGTAAAACTGGTATGTAGTTATTGTGAAAATATAGAAAGGTAATGGGAATCATATACCATTACCCAGAAACAACTACTGTTAACACCATGATAATTTTCCTTTCTTTTTTTTTTTTATTTTTTTTTATAATTTTCCTTTCAATTAACGCTTTCCCAGTTACCCTTTAGCTGATAGATTACCGCCCAAGAAACCCAAGTTCATGACTGTTAAACATTGTTTCTATATCCTTTTCTAACACGCTTATTTGTTGCATATCATTTTAAACTTGAGATTATTATATATAAAGGTTTGTGCCTATTTTTTATATTTAAAGTTTATTTATTTATTTATTTTTAAAGAGAGGGAGGGACAAGGGGAGAGGAAGAGCCTTTTTTTTTTTTTTTAAAGATTTTATGTATCTATTTGAGATAGATAGCACATGGAGGGAAGGGCAGAAGGAGAGAATCTCAAGCAAACTCCCCACTGAGTGCAGAGCCTAATGCAGGGCTTGATCTCACAATCCTAAGATCATGAGCTGAGCTGAAACCAACAGTTAGGTGCTCAACCCACTGCAACACTCAGGTGCCCCTATTTGAAATTCTTTATAAAAGTATTTTAAGGGATATTCATGCCATGAATGAACACTGAGGTTTCCTTCATTCTTTTTATATTATAAATAATGATGTGGGACTTTACATGCACTTTACATTATTTCCATTGAAATTGAAATTTCTGGGCCAAAACTATGCATGTATTTAAGAATTTGTATATTACATACAACACATTATTAACAAGATAGCCCTAGATATTCCTGAAAACACCCTATACCCCAAAGTGCAATAACCAAAGCAGTAGTGTATATTTGTTTACTTCTAGGGTTCCAGTTTCCCTTCCAGTACTCTGATGGAGACCATGTGCCTAATAGATTTATCATAGAGTTATGAAGCTTATATTTTAATCTGTAAGGATGCCAGCATTATACAGAAATATTTGGATAGATATCCCCTGTTCTCAAGGCTTAAATTATCCTAGGTGAGGGGCACCTGGGTGGCTCAATCGGTTAAGCATCCGACTCTTGATTTCAGCTCAGCTCTTGATCTCAGTGTCATGAGTTCACGCCCTGTGTTGGGCTCCACACTGGGCACGGAGCCTACTTAAAAAAAAATTATCCTGAAAAAAAAAATTATCTCAGGGCAGCCCAGGTGGCTCAGTGGTTGAGCACCGCCTTCAGTCCAGGATGTGGTCCTGGGGACCCAGGATCGAATCCCACGTCAGGCTTCCTGCATGGAACGGAGCCTGCTTCTCTCTCTGCCTGTGTCTGTGCCTCTCTCTGTGTGTCTCATGAATAACAAATAAAATCTTTTAAAAAAATTATCCCAAGTTATTTTTGGTGGTCCTAAAACCTACTCTTTTTTCTCAAGTGAAGACAACATATCTATGTGTTCAGCCCTGATCGATGTATAGTATGATCCTAGAACCAAAGTTAAGGGCTATAATTTTTTCTAAAAAGAACCCAATATTGTCTAACAATTTGAACCCTGAAAAAAATCTCTTCCCCCAAAAAGTATGAGAAAACCTAAACCACAATGCCACACTGGCTGGCATCTCCCAAGTATAGCCTATAGGCTGGTTGCTAGAACTAAGTTCACCATCCACCAAGAAAGATCTTTAAATTTAAATACATGCTTTAGAGGAAAAAAATTACACCCAGTAAAGATAGAACATGATCTGACATGATGATTGTAGATCCCATCCTGAAATGACACTTACTACTTATATTTGTTCTTAATTTCAAAAAAATGAGATTTTCTTACACTGTCCAGAATATATTTAACTATGACTAATCTTCCACAATGTGTGGATTTCAAGTACTAACCTGTTCCTCATGTTTTACATTTCCACAATTTCAAATCAATGTTTCTCATCTGCCTTCCTTAACTTAGGGAATTTACATGCTCTGTTTCACCTGCACTGAGATATTGGCAGGAGAGAAGTGACTGTGACAAACGATGTTTAAAAACTACCATAAATGTTTTGTTTTACCCTTGAACAGCGAGAATGGAAGACCTGGACACCTGATGGAACATCTGGCTTATACAGTAACCACTTTCATAACAATTACAAGCAAATTTCCCCCAAAACAAATATCACAAGCAAATAAGATGCATTAGCTCTTGCTGATGAGTATCATCTATTCAATAGCACCATACTCTTCACAGTGTGGCTAGAGCCTAGAGCTTCCACCAGCTACCAAAATTGAGTAGTACTTTAGGACTGTATCACACAGCAAGCCTTAACACTTCAAAGTCAAAGGGAGCCTTAACACTTTGTCACCCACCCCAATTTCATAAAATATGTCAGTGAAAAATAATTGATTACCTAAAGAAATGAAAAGGAAAATCCATTACCGTATTCTGGTAACTGACTAAGTATTTAGTGCCTTCCTCTCTCAATCTTCAGATTTTCTGATGAGAGACCCTGGGTAGCCTTTCTTTCTACTGGGAGGAAGCAAGCAGGAAACTCTGAAAGAGGGAACAGTTCTTTATTGGAACAGGAGGGAACAGGGGCACCTCCCCTCCTGTAATTCAAGCCTGTCCCAGTCTCTCAATAAGCCAACTGTGCCTTTCTGCCCTACACCACAGGCTGACTCAGTAAGGAAAACCCAGCAGGTCAAGAAGGCTGCACACTCCTCTTGGATTCCTCTCTTCTCTAGAGAGCAAAAGAAAGGGAGGGGAGAAAAGACTACAGAAAATCCCACTGGTTTGGGAATTACAGTTTCTGTGGAATCAAAGAGGGTGTCTTTTCTCTGAAATAAGGGTGTGTTCAGTTCATTGCATGTTTTGGCGGAGTACTTGTTACGTGCCCTCAGCTAAGACAGAATAGCATGTAGCTCAACAGGAAAAAGGCTGAGAAGTGAAATCTGAAGTTGGAACCACTAAGCTCCATGACATTCAGACTGATTAGCAGTGAATACATAAAAGAGAAAACAACCATCACTTTGTCAACTGGAAAATCTGGCTAAAATAAAAAGATGCTTTATAATGGGTTTTGAAATTTGGAGCAGTTGGTGATTCTTAGGGTTGAGTGCATAATTAATAGCATCATACTTCCTGGATTTCCAGGACAGGTTCACAATGATCACCATCCCTTTCAGTCTTAACTTTAAATCATCTATCTGTTATCCATTACATACTCATTCTTGTTAGACAAGTTGAGTTTTAGAAAATACAGTCACCACTGTAAGCATTCATTTAATATTTGTCAATTTCACATGATGAGTTAGTCATGTAAAATCCTTCACAGTATGAATCGAATTAGTCACTTTCTTTCTATGCAAATGGGCACACCTTGATTCAAGATTTTATCACTATCTTACTCATTTTTGTGTCTCTAGGCCCAAACTGTGTCTGATACATAGTAGACAGTAAATGTCAGTGGAATAAGTACTTGTTGATTGAACTACCCATCTTTGATCAATTCTTAATATTGTTTTAAAAATTACCTCTTCTACTAGCTATAGCTGTAGATTATGGGAGAATCTATCTTTCTAAAAGAGAAATCATTAAGAGTTATCAAAAACTTACCAGGAGGGAAAAACAATTAGATATTCATCTTCTGCCTCTCAAGGCTTGCAGCTCTACATAACTGGACTGAGAATTGTATTCATATTTGGGATCAATACATGAGTCTTGCATGAGTCACTTAAATCTGTTCACCTTACTTTGTTTATTTGTAAAACTAGAGAATTGGATTATACCAGTGTTTTTCACACTGTGAGTCATACTCCTTAATAATGGGTCTTTAAGTCAATTTAGTATACCTATCTAGATGAACATTTTTAATGGAATTAAATAGAGTATAAAAGAAAAGGAAATAGAGGAGTACATCACACTCAGCAAGAGTATGTTTCTGTACATGTGCATTGGTTGGTGATATAAACTGTATTTTTGACTATGGTTAAAAGAAGTTTGAAAACCACTAAGATCATCTTAAGTTTCCTCAGGTTCTCAAATGCCTGAATTTTTTTAGTAAGTCAGAAAAGAAGTAAGCAGGGTTTTAGTGCTAGAAATGGGGAAGCTAGAACAACAGACAATGGGCACTGCATCTTGAAGCACAGCAAAAGCAGTGGAGGTAAGAGTATCAGAGTGTGCTTAACATTATTCAGATCACATGAAAATAAGCACTTAGTGATCCTCACCTACCATAGACCAATTGTAATTGTTCATAAAGAAAGGTAGTTCACGTACATTGAGTTCACGTAGGTGCATCAGATATTCATTTAAATTGAACCTAGTAAACCCATTTTTGACCCATCTTTGCTTTGATCTTCAACTTTTAGAGTATGAAATCGATGGCATATTGTAGATGCTGAGAAATGTGCCCATGATTCCTCCATGGCAATTTGTCATCCTAACCTGGACAGAGGATGGGATTCTCACCTATGCTTTATCACTGATGAGCCATGCAATGGTAGGCAAGTCCTTTACCCATCTGGACTTCCCAGTTACCACCTTCCAAATAGAAGTTTCTGGAACAACATATGTCCTTGAGTATCGAATTATATGAACTGCTCCTGCTTAACAAAGTGATCCCTATTAGACATTAAATCTTTCCTAAAATAAGAGTGACCTGAGGATTCCAGGCATTTTGTTCAAAAAGAAACCAGTTTTGGAGGATCTTCTGTGAGTAAAACTCCAGGTATGTAATCCCCAGGATGTTTTATGGTCAAGTGACAGAGTCAAGATAAAGCCCTTAGAGGACAGTGAACTACTGTTCCCTGAGCAATAAATCTTCCTAAAGAACCTCCAGGATTTCTTGAGATTTTATTTCCCTCTCCCCATGTTGTCCTTCTTTATGGGCAGGGGGTTCCTGGGGGCTACGCTCAGTGCATTCACTGCTCTCACCCTCACCAGACATACATGCTCCAGCAGAGTGGGTTTTAATTAAATTTAAATGAACAGTGAGCAGCTTTATTAGTTGGATCTTTTTGTTTAGTTGGATTTTCCTTTAAGAGTAAAAAAACAATGGGGGGACTTATGTTTTCCAGTGGGAAAAAAAAACAAAATAAAATTTTATCTGATAAACAGACTAATACAAATTTCAGATCTATACTCTATCCAGAGGTCATGAGAAAGAGGGAAAAGAAAAAAGGAAAAAACAATAGAAAGAAAAGAAAGAATGGATGGGAAGGGGGCCTGAAGAAGCAAGAAGGAGAACGATGAGAGGTAAGGAGAGGAACAGGAATGGAGAGAGTGAGTTGCACCCATAGAAACAGGCTGGAGGAGGGCCATAGCAGAAAAGGAGTTCAGAGCCTGTACTGGACTCACTAGTCCTAAAATGCCTGCTGCACTCTGGAACCAGCCACACCTGCCCAACCTGATCTCTGACCTCACCAGGAAGCCGGCATAAGGCAGAGCAGAGACAGTTCTTGTTCTAGGATAGACAGTCATTTCCTGGTTTGGACCTGGGTGAACGGACTAGTTGCCTATTCTGATTCTTATTCCTAATTTGTATCCCATTCTCGTTGTTGTTGTTGTCCTCATGCTAATCCTAAATGCCAAACTCAACTTTTATCAGACTGCTTCTCCCTCATACCTAACTTGGATTTCTGACTGCTAACATAACAAGAACTTTTCCAGACACTTAAGCTTGCCTGCAACCTACAGCCTGGTCTGGAAACTCTGAACCCAATCCTGGATTCCCCCCAGGACTCTCTGATCCATTCTTTCAATGTAACAGAGGCATGATTCCCAATCCACATTTTGCTGACTTCAATCCACTAATTTCATTTTATTTCAACAAATATGTGATGAGTATCTGACGTGAACAAAGAGGAATAAGACACAGTTCCACCCTTGGGGACATTACAGAATAGTAAGAGGGATCAACTCTTGAAGCAAATACTTCAGTATAATCTTTCAGAAAGCTCAACCCAAGATGCTACGTACAGGCTTGCAGACATGCCCCACCTAGTCTGGGAGATCAGAGATGGTACTTGAAGTACATAGAATGGATTCTGGACAAAAATGTTTGACTTGAATCTGACAAACCTTTAAATACAGAATACAAGGGATTAGAAATACAAGGATAGGGGACAAGTTTAACACAAGACCAATCCAAAAGTGGGATGTTTTATAAAATAACTGGCTCAGGCTCTTCAACAAGTCAGTGTCATTTTGAAAAGGAGCAGGGGCTGTGTGAGCAAAATAAATTTAAGGTGGAGGTACAGTCCTGAGTTAGATCCTAATTTGGAAATCTCACCTGCAAAAGCCATTTTTTGGATCACCTGAGGAAATTTGAATGTGGATTGAATATTAGAAGAGATAAATGTTTACTTTCATGGACAAGGAGAGAACACATAGGAGAAAAGTAAGTGACAAGAGAGCACATACAGCAGAATCTCCATTTAGCTAAACCAAAAAATCACATATATCTAAATAGAAAAATGAGTTGAAGGGACACATGGGTGGCTCAGCGGTTGAATGTCTGCCTTAGGCCCAGGGTGTGATCCTAGAGTCCCAGGATCAGGCTCCCTGAATGGAGCCTATTTCTCTCTCTGCCTATGTCTCTGCCTCTCTCTCTGTCTCTCATGAATAAATAAATAAAATAATTTAAAAAATGAGTTGAAGAATTTCAAGCAGGAAAAGAAAATTATATTTACCTTCTAGGTACTTATATGTTATGCTGGGAATTTTCTTTACATCATGTATTTAATTCTCCCAAATACCCTGCAAAGAAAATGATATTAGCCTCATTTTCCAGAGACATGTATTTGAAAGGTGTTAATGGAATTAATCTCTGGGTGGTTGAAATTTGATGGCTTTATTTTCCTTTTGCTTGCTTGTATTCTCTAACTTTCTACAATATATGTTTACTACTTATGTAATAATCAAAACCTAGGGTGTTTTTTCCTTAATTAAGAAGAAAATGAAGACAAAATAGGCAAGTACAGTATTTTTCAATTTCTGCAAAGCCATATCTTCTATGTCCCTCTTTTTAGAGTCACTGGGGTTGAGTGAAGAGCATAAACTTTGAGTCACACAGATCTGGTTCAAATCCCACCTATAGCACTTACCAGTATGATGATCTTGAAAAAAACTACTGAACCTTGGTTGTCTCATCTGTAAAATGGGGTTAATAACATCTTCCTTGCAGAGTGTTTGGGGGAAAATAAATAATTAAATAAATGATGTAAAGAAAAGACTTTGTGCCACAATTAAGTACATAGGGAGTACTCAATAAATATCAGTTTGCTGCTGCCTGAAATGAAAGTGTGTTCAAGAGTTTAATGAGCTTGGGGCTCCAGCTTCCTTAGGGAAGCTCTGTGCCATTCATTCACCTACCAGGTCCTCTGTTCTACATCTTGCTCCAAACTATTATTTGCCTTTCCAGCTCAGTCTGGAACCCAACTAAAAACCATAGTCCAGTTCTCTTCATCTCTAACTCCCCGTCCAATCATTCATCCATTCACTTATTTACTCAACAAGTGGCTGTTGGGAGCCAAATGGTACACCAGATGAGAAATGGCCCCTGCTCTCTCAAAGCTTGTGGTCTAGATCTTATGAAGCAGGTGAGCTATGTGTTGTTTCCTGCATTGCTTGTATTAATTCAGGACTGCCTTGATTTATAATGGAGTCACTAACCTGAAGTAACTGCCTAGGGGCCCCACCATCTGCCCTCATGAACCACTGAATGGAGATGCTACCTCACAGCTGACTAGACTCTCCAAGAGAGTCCCCTTGGACTTGGTGATGAGGGCAACTCATCCCACTCTCACATGCTGAAGTCATCTACCTACTACAGGCAAGGCCCTCCCACCAGGACAACAGGGATCACTTTTTTAAATCTTTCATGCTTCTAGAAATTGCCAATAAATCCAAGTGTACCTAGTAACATCACTTTTTGATTAATCCTCATTGCCAGAACAGCAATTGTCTGCCTCTATCTTCAGCATTAAGAATGTTATATATAAAATAGTAAAATATTCTCTTCGGGATTTTCATTTCAAATTGTTATGAAAAATAATGTTTTTCCTGATTTTTGTCCTCTTAATTCAGTGTACATTTTTTACCAGTCATACCAGAAAATAATGCATACAATTGATCACTATGTCAAAACCTTCAGCAGCATGTACACACCTGATCCATGTGTTTTCAGATCACATTATTCTCATTTAGAGCAAAACACATGACTCAAGGGAATTCGATACCTCAGTATTTTATGCTTATTTTGTTACTAGACAAAGCCCTAAAATAATAATTATACATAATTCCTCATGTTTCTGGCCAGGTTTATCTTTTTCTAAATGTTTTTAAACATAGAATTGTAAAATCTCTATTTTCTTAATAGCTAAGGCTTTGAAAGGAAAAATATTAAACATATAATTAAAATATTTTTAACTTGTAAGTTATATATATGTTTAATTTGACATAAATTAACAAATGTGCTATCAGGATACATTTTCAGTGCAATTAATTGGTTTTCACATTTCCTCCTCAGCTTAATTACCCCTCCTACTCCTACCCCTCCTACTCCTGAACACATAGTAATAGTATTCTCTTTCCTGAAAACCGATTCTCACAGTGTAGCATTGTCCTTCAGGCTTTTCTCTATGTTCAAGTATTCATTTACAGTAATACATATATACATACACATCCACACAGACACACACACATACGTGAATGTTATACATACTATTCTATATCTTTCTCTTTTACTCAATAGTACCTCATACAAATATCTCTAAGTCAATTGGTATATCTTTAATTAATTATTTTTATCATCAGCAGAATATTCTACTTTTTGTACTTTATCTATTCCTAGATCAGTACCTTATATTGTCACTTCCTCATATCCGAAATAATTGAGAAATAAGGCATAGGAGAAATAAATAAATATCAGTTTTACTATTAGTGACAAAATGTATGTGGATGATGTGGTTGAGATGGGCAGTCATGATGAGCATCCTAAGATTCATTCCAGAATTAAACTTATTCACTCAGTCACAAACAACTCCCCTCCACCAGGACCAAAGAATGGAGCCTGCTCCTGTGAGCTTACAGCTAGAAGAAATGGAAAATGTGTCTTGTCAGCAGGCTGGCTCCGAAAGAGAAAAATCCTGCCTGGAAAGTTAGTGGTAGGAGGGAGCAGTACGCTGAACCCACTGTCTATAATTCCTTTTCCCAAGTTCATTAATCAGACTGTTTGTCCTCCATCCACAAAAAGGAGCACAGAAGAGATAGGGAATAATGTCAGGTTTCTTGTAGCTGAATCTCCCTCACATAAAAACATGAATCCAGAAGCAACAGCTGTAGCTGAGTTGCTCTTGTAATAAAAGCAGCATTAGAGTGATTTTTGATATCTAGTAAGACAAGAAAGACCCTACAATATCCTTCTTAATCATTCTTTTATTGGCTGTTGAGGGCATATTTTCTTCCATATATAGACTTTAATATTTTTTGTAACCTCCTCTGTTTCTATCCCTTGCAGAAACCAAGGGTCAAGTTTGAGAACTACATTCAGATTTTTTTCTTCGAGAAAGCTACATTTTATACTAGTAAGTCTTTTCATCCAGGAACATAATAATATCTTTTTATTTTCTTAGATGTTATTTTATGTCCTTCATTAATATTCTGTGCATTCTTAAGAAAGTGATTTCCACATATTTTGGAGTTTTTAACTGAGACTGAATGGATTCTTATCTCATTTCACTTTGTAGATCCTTATCATTAAGGTAAAGAATAGTTACTGATTTATTCTAAAAAAATCCACCTTAAAGTTTCTAAAAAAAAAGAAAGAAAGAAAGAAAGAAAGAAAGAAAGAAAGAAAGAAAGAAAGAAAGAAAGAAAGAAAGAACCATGTGAAAATGTGTGGTAATAAATTTGAAAACACCGGATGATATAATTTCCTCTCAAAACGTAAATTAATAAAACATACCTCCCCCAAAATGGAAAACCTCAACAGACCAACTCAATATTGAGGCGCTTTAGTAGAATAAAATGTGGAGTAACTGAAGACAAATTTCATAAACTCAAATAATTTCCTTCAAGTGTAGGCTAAACAACACAACTTATTAGAAATTGCACCACTTCAAAGTCTAAAGGAATGAAAAAGGTGTTTCAAGAATCTGTCAATCCTGCCTTCACATGGAGAATTGGAGATTAACGTTAAATCACCATGTTGCACAAGTTAATCGGCATGCACAAATATCCATGAAATTGGCCTTGTGTTTCACACATCAAAAATGAAGCCCAAAGTGACTCATGAATGTGCTGTGCTAACAAGGAGAATAGCTTCTCTGCCTTTAATCTCTCTTTAGGTGTAGCCTTCTAGAAATAAGCCAAATATGTTGCGGCTGTGCCAGCACTGGATCAAAGAACATAAATTCACACTGCAAAGATTGTGCTTTGAGAAACATTCAGCCTAAATGAACCCATAGGAATATTCAGAAGTTTCACTAAAGGAAAGTAAATTGAAATGATGTTCAAAAAAGTTAATGTGATATACAATTTTAAAAAAATAGAAAAAATTCTATAGGCTAAACGTTTTTCTGGAAGGCATGTATTTATGACTAATTCAGGTAGGTAATGGATTCTGATCCTCTTCTTAATGTCAGTGAATAGAATAATGGTGTTTATCCAAAGGAAGGCCAATTAGACATGCCCAAAACTGAAGGAAAAACATGTTCATGTGTTTGAACTGAAAGTTCAGTGCTTCCCAAAGTACTGAATACAAATCTGATCCACATGATATGAAAGCTACTCTGCCCCAGAAAAGTGGCAGCAAGAAAATAATCTTGAAATTTCTATTCTCTTTAATTAATCTTTTCAGAGGTTTTGTGGCCCCTCATCAGCACACAAATTATAAAATGCACAGAGTTGTACAAGTTTTAAGGCTTACCAAACTTACTTGGAACTTATTAATCATAAAAGGATAGATACATGATGCCTCACTAGGGTAAAACACGTGAGCCTGGTAGAGAAATGCACAGCCCCTGAAGAGTAAAAAACGACAAGCTGCTTATTTTTAGAAGCATCCGCCTTCCTTACCATAGGACAGCTAGCAATCTTCTCTGAAATCCTTGGAGATTATTTTTTTTAAGTGTCCCTGGTGTTTTAAGATTCCATCTTTCTGCAGATTGGTGTCTTTGGCATGACTGGGAGCATAGATGCAGTGTATCTGTTACCACTGGCAGTCACACCCTGTGTGTGGCATGTGGTTTAAGAAGCTGGTGGATCATTCCACATATTTCTTCCCATGGGTGGAGTAGTGGGTTGAAATTTAAATTAAAACAATCACAATTTTTTTTTCCTCCTTAGGCATTACCAACAATACCAGTACAATTTGATTACTAGAAAAACAGAACATATAGCTCCCATTAAACCTAAAAATACTTGAGGACATATGTGAAATGTACTACATATCATCAAAATGAAGATTAAAATGTATAAATAAAGGGATCATAACAATAGCAACAGAATATAGGAAATTACTATTTGATTGTGTATTTGTTTTCTCATATTTTTTCTATCCTATCATTATATCACCTGAAACGGTGAAAAGGCCAGGATGATGTTAGATCCAGGAAGGATGCTAGGCCCTTAGGATCTAATCAAAATCCAGAACTTACTTAGGTCTAGGTCCAATACATTATATTGCTATGCTCAAAATCTTAACTTTAATTTATTATAATCTAATAAAGTATTAACATCTAAACAAACAATATTTAAATCTCTTAACAGAGCTAAAAAATTTTTTTCCCCCACAGGAGTACTATTTTCTCATAAAAGAACCAGAAAGGAATTACCTGTGACAAACTTTATGCCTGGCAGGGAGGAAAAACTGGCATTTTCTTACACTATACCTGGGAGTGCAAATTGGTACAACCTTTTGGATGACCATCTATTAAGAATTGAAACTTTCTGTGTCCTTTGATCTAGCAGATACACTTGCACAAAATTTTTAAAGATATGTTCATTTGTTCACCCTGCAAAGTCCTGGGAATATGCTCTTAAATGAAACAGACATGATTGGTCCCTGATAGAGCTCATAGTCAAGTGGTGGAGAAAGACAATATAAGCAATTTGACTAAGAAAAAGCAGTTTACACATGGTACTAAGCCTGACCGTGATGACTGATATAAAGATAATGACAAAAAGAGTGTCCAAGTGTAGGGAGTAGGAAGTAAAGACCTCTCCGAGAAGGTCATATTAGCTACTACCTGATGAGTGAGAAGAAGCTAGTCAGGAGAGAAAGAAACTAAGTAACGGCCTAAGGCAGGAAAAGAGCTGAGGGTTTTTGGAGAACAAAAGACACATGTGAGGGGATGAAGTGTGGGATGTGGTTGGAAAGGAAGTCAGAGTCCATGGGGCAGCTCCTTGTAGGCCTTGCCAGGCAGTGTTGCTTCTGTTCCAAGTACGCTGGAAGTCATGATCCTTTTACAAGCAGCAGTCAGGGAGCAGAGTGAGTGGTGGAGTGGGCGAGAGAGAAGATAGGAACAAGAGCTTGTCATCCTCCCACTGCCTGGGCTACATGAGAGATGTTAAGAATCTGGCTAGTGCAGAAGCCCATAGAAGATGGAACTATATGAATTCTGAATACATTTTGCAAAGAGATCCCACCTATACAATTTGATCTCCAGTAAACCACAGAACCAAATAAAAGCTATTCCTAAGGAAACTCTTTGTTTGAGTGAGCATGACGTGCATTTTAAATATTCCTCCTTCATGCTAATTACCTGACAAAAATACTCTCACAAATAAGCACTTGATTAATCAGTTTAAATCAAAGCAAAAAGATGTTGACCCCGGTCCATACCTTATGTAAAAATTTTTTAGATATGGAGTCACCCATAATTACCCTTCTGAAGTTTGGACTACAGTCAATATATCATAAAAATTATACAAATCTTTTTAAAGACGTAATTCCAGGAATCACAGAAACACGGTGAACCATGTTATACACCATCTAATAGAAAATTAGATTAACAGCTCTATTTTCACTAATGATTAAAGTGTAGACTATTTTCTGCTGATGCACAGTTATTGTATTCTCTGACATTTCTGCATGCCTTCAGGTATGATTATAATGGAAGTCATCTGATTTCTATCACCTTCAAAGACCAAGGATGACGGATCACAACTTTTGCAGGCCACTTCAAGATGTATGTATAATTCTGTTAACATATGATTCGTGAAATTAATACCTTAATTCATTATTTTGTGGATATTCAAGAACAATTAAATATCAAAAACTAGTAACATCTGGCATATAAAATATATAACATACATGTTTCCAGTCAAAAAAACCAAAAACTGGCGAAGACTTGCCAGTGAAGGCAAAGTCTCATTAACAGTCTCTACTTTGTGAATAATAGAACTAGTATAGATAACAAGTGTTAGAAACATCATGGACACTTCAGAACTGCTGCCCACTTGAATAAATATTCATCCTTATTACTTCACTCCTTATGCCATGGTTCAATTTTTAGCAAATTGATGAATGGTTTCTTTAGCTTTTCAAACCTAAGATGTGTCCTACTGTCCAACTGTTATATAGTCAATATTGTGCATCAGTTGAACCACAATATACACATGCAATGAAGCTCCCTTCTAATGATTATAATTATTATTGTTATGATCCTCATTTTTATTTCAGCCTCCTGAGTCAGAGCCAGTTTCAAGTTGGGCTTAGGTTTCCAAAGCCATTATTCAGAGAGTAATAACCTAAGTATTCAATAGAAACCACTGGAAAATGCTCCCTTCTTTCTTATCACTAACAAATGAAATGGCAAGTGAAAACATTGCTTAGTCCAAAGATGTTATGCAAATGCACTCCTCAGCTGAAGTAACCTCCACTACCTACCTTCCTGTCACCATGCAAATCAGGTCGCAACCTTACTGAGGTCCCAAATCCTTCAAATAAGAGGAAGTGTTGGCTTAAAGCACTGTCAATAGCACATAGAAGATCAGAGAGCACTGCCTGCCTGTAGAATGCACAACGGGATTTGTAATGGATTTCTACAATCCTCCTTGAGGGACATGTAGATGGAGCCAGGCTGCAGTAGGCCAAGTCTGGTGTGTTATTTTCCTACATGGGTGCCCACAGCTTTTATATACCACTTGGTTAAGAATCTGTAACTAGTATTTTTAAATACAAAAATAAAATACTTCTTTACCTATATTCAGGTAAGGAAAGTGTGGAATGATAATTTACATATTTAAGCCCTAAAGTTGTCAAGGAACTGGAATTTTAGAAAAGGTAAATGAGAACAAGTAAGCCATATCTAGAATTTAGATTCAGTGCAACCTGCAGATATGCCTAGAAATATCATAATTCACTGCTATCATCTCTTTTGTCTTTAGTACAGACTTTGAAGAATTACAAGATATTAAATCATGGGACAGGAAAGAATTGAAAGTTAACTATATTTTTCTCTTCTTTCTTGCCCCAAAGCTTAGAATGTTATTAAAAAAGGCTCTGCTCAACTATACTACAAAGGCAGTCATTCATAATATATAAACAAATGGCCATGTCTATGTTCCAATGAAACTTTATTTACAAAAGTTTTATTACAAAAACAACATTTTTCTGGATATGGATGGTGGTGATGATTGCACAGCAATGTGAGTATACTTAATGCCACTCAGCTTTACACTTAAAAATTTTTAAATAATAAATTTTGTTATGCGTATTTTGCCACAATTTTTTAAAAAACCCACAAGATGTTGTCCACAAGGTGCTTTTTTTTCCTAACATTTTTTAAAGATTTTGTTTCTTTATTCATGAGAGACACAGAGAAAGAGAGGCAGAGACGTAGGCGGAGGGAGAAGTAGGTTCCCTGTGGGGAGCCCAATGCGGGACTCAATTCCAGGACCCTGGGATCACAACCTGAGCCAAAGGCAGGCAGATGCTCAACCACTGTGCCACCCAGGTGCCCCTTCCCTAACTTTTATTTATTTTTTTTAAATATTTTTATTTATTTATTTATTCAGAGAGAGAGAGAGGCAGAGACACAGGCAGAGGGAAAAGCAGGCTCCATGCAGGGAGCCCGATGTGGGACTCGATCCCGAGTCCCCAGGATCACACCCCGGGCTGCAGGCGGCGCCAAACCGCTGCGCCACCAGGGCTGCCCCCTTCCCTGACTTTTCGACAAAGAAAATCCTTTTTGCCTACAATACTCTGATGAAATGGTTTTCCTGAAACTAAAAAGCTTCTACAATCTGGTGCATAGATATTTACAAAGATAAAATTGTTCTACTGAAACTTTCTTTAAACGTTTTGAAATGTTTAAAGTGCTTTTAACTTGAATGTTATAAGCAAACTAAAGTGGTTTAGTAGATTTTTTCCCCTATCCCCTAACTTGGGTGGTGTGCACATATTTAGAAGTGCATAAATACACAGCAGCAAGAAAGTTGACTACTCCAGAGGAAATGTTTTGAGTAATTAAAAGCGCACAAAGTTTATCTTCTTCACTAAGCAACCTACCTTTTCAAAAACTTATAAATGAAAAGGAATACAAGAGGAACAATGTCGTCTGATTATTATCAGGGATGTGGTCTTGCAATGCATTATTTATATATTTCAAATATCCAAGGCACCCTATAACTGTTTACGTTAATTTTATTCCTAATTATTTTCAATTATTTCTAATTATTTTTTTGATTGTATTTCAATTATTTTTAACTGTATTCTTAACTATTCTTAATAGTTGCTTATCTTGATGGTTTTCTTCTTTAGATGTGTATTACTTTCAATAAAATATATTATTACTTAACACCAACATTTCACTTAGTTCAATCTACCCACATATATGCAGGCTAAAAATAAATGCTCTTCTAGAAGTTAGTTTTCAGGGGATTTTTGTGTTTCATTTTGCTTTTCAGTTTTAATTGCAACCCTGAAGAAAAGCCAACTGGATTCTTTTTCAGTGTGGTCAGGACTGGCTTTTGTACTTCCATACCATGATTAATTTATTATTCATCTGGGACCTTCCTATTAAACTTTGTCTTCAGCCTGTGAACTTTTCTTTCAGCCTCCAACAAAGGATTTCATTGCTTTTGGAATTGAGGTGTGTCTAAGTTTTTACCTGGGAGCAAAAGTGATGCAAGCGTTTCTGGTGAGACCAATCCTTGGTTTAGGGTGGGGAGGAGTCGCATAACAGACCATCTATAGACTCCAAGAGGCAGAGTCTCTAGCAAAGGGCTTTTCTTAGACATATGCAGACAGTTGGAAGGATCCAAGCAGCAGCTTCCTTGGATTCGTCCAGCAGGGAAATCAGAGAAAATGACTTGGCTCCTGTTCAGAACATCAGGGGCTCTGGCCATTTTAATGGTAAGTCCAATTTTTTTTTTTTTCAAATCATCACAACTTTCTCTGTTTCCTTCCTTGTTTGATCATACTATATTTGATTGCTGAATCCGTATTATATGTTCTAAAAGGACTGCAGTGGAAATAAATATTAGAATAAAATCATAAAGATTATCAACCTCCTCCTTTTGCTGTTTTTTTAATGTTGTATTTTACACAGAAAAATAAACCAGAGAGAAGTAGAATTTGAAAGTCAGTATTTAGCATTTCTTTAGTTAATGAACTAAATAATCCTGGTCTTAGATCTATTTTCCACAAGGCCTTCACTTTCTTCAACATAATGCTTTTATTCATCTTTCCAAAACACGAACTAAAACACATGAAAGAGAACCAGGTCTATTTTCCAAGGTTACATATCTCTTAAGCATGTGGCTAAGAAGTGTACATGCCTGGTCTTGATACCGGACATGTTTTTAAAATAGACCATTGAATTAAAATCAAAGCAATGTTTGACTGTAGGGAAGTTGACAGGATTATTAGGAAAACTATGGTCAGCCATTACGTTAAAAAATATCCCAACTTTGGGGGAAAAAAGACATACAACATTTTAGAGGCCATTTTATTTTCAGGAGAATAACACTTCTGTTCATTGAGGGGCACCTGCGTGGTTCAGTGGGTTAAGCGTCTGCCTTCAGCTCAGGTCATGATCCCAGAGTCCTGGGATCAAGTCCCACATCTGACTCCCCTGCTCAGCGGAGAGCCTGCTTTATCCTTTCCCCGTGCCTGCCACTATCCCTACTTGTGTTCTCTCTCTCTCTCACAAATAAATAAATAAAATCTTTTCTAAAAAGGAGAAAATTACATACTGTTATCTAAAAGAGAAGTGAAATCTGAGGAGCTGACTGGTTTGTTCCTTAACTATGTTGTTTTGTGAAGAAAAAAAAAAGCCACAACTTTATCAGTTACATTAGGATATAAAATAGTGATATATACCATAAGTGAATTTTTTTAAAATCCTAATACTAATTCCCACTTCATAATAAACTGAGTTGACCTAGGCACCAGTTTCCCTCATCTCCTCATCTAAAAAGTTGAAATGATAATTGGACTTCAAGAAGTTGCAGGGAGATAGATCTTCAGAGAGAACTTTCTAAAAATTAAAGGTGTCTAAAATTAGAATAGGCTGCCTCATGAGCCAGAGTTTCCCAGGTTGCCCTCTCAGGACAACATTTAAGCAGAAAATTGTTATCTTCCCTTCTGTTAGAGTCTATTTTCATCATAACAATGTAACTAATTGTTTTGGTTGTCTAATGACTTTATTTGAGCTAAAAACATTCCAAAGAGAAATGAGACAGTTGTATGACATTCCCACCTTTCCAGATGGTAATTTCTAGGACTAAATCTCAGAGAACCTGATAATCCACATGTCCAAACCAATGACCAACTTGGAAAGCTATGGCAAGGGTGGCGGGGGTATCAGAAGGTGTCATAAGAACACAGAATTGGGGATCCCTGGGTGGCGCAGAGGTTTGGCGCCTGCCTTTGGCCCAGGGCGCGATCCTGGAGACCCGAGATTGAGTCCCACGTCGGGCTCCCGGTGCATGGAGCCTGCTTCTCCCTCTGTCTGTGTCTCTACCTCTCTCTTTCTCTCTCTCTGTGTGACTATCATAAATAAATAAATAAAAATTAAAAAAAAAAAAGAACACAGAATTGGACCACCACAAGCTTAGGGGAGCTCTCTTCTCTGCTTCGACACAGATCATTCTCAAGAACCTCTCTGGTTCTAGAGTGACCATTACATCATTTTACTAAGGGCTGTTTCATCCATCTTCATATCCCTAATGCTTCCTATGATCTCTCTCTCTTACAGTGGACACACAATTGTTTAAAAAATAGATAGATGAAGCCTCTCTATACTATAACCTCCCATAGTGTCTCTATAATGCTACTCATGAAGGAAAGTATGAAAAGGAAGACATTTTCCTCCCCTTGGAAAAATTTTACACACACACAAGCTATTTAAACAACAATATAACTTCATACATAATTAATTAAACTGAATGGTCTAGACCCGTTCTGTCCAGTATGGCAGCCACAGGCCACATGTGGCTAATAGCCACTTAAAATGTGGTTGGTCTGAGATGAAATGTGTTGTTAAATGTAAAATATACATCATATTTTGAAGACTTTGTATGAAAAAAAGAATGTAAAATGTCAGTGTAGTTATGTTGACTACAATGTAGTTATGTTGACTACAAAATGATAGTATTTTGAATATATTGGATAAAAGATATGTTGTTAAAATTAATTTCACCTCTTTAAGCTTTTTAAATAGATGAATACTAGAACATTTAAAATTACGTATTTGGCTCACATGTATAGTTCTTATTGTTATTTCTATGGGACAGTGCTTGTCTATCATTAATGCTGTTTGTGTAATGTAGTATCAGTTAAGAGTGAGGTTGACAAACAAGGCTCCATGGACTAGGTGAGATTTTAGCTGTTTTTTGATTAGCATGAATGGGCCAAAGGGGGATATCCTCAGTTGTCAGACCAGCATGAGCAAAGGAAAGCACAATTACAGCATTTGCCTAGGGGCAACGGACATACTGGTTTGGCTAGAATGACAGTTTGCATTGGACATGAGTTGGAAAGGTAGATGACAGATTGAAAAGTACATTCTGTGAAGGCTAATGAAATTCCTTTAGAAGTGGGGATTCACCCCAAGTTTTGAAATAGTGTGGTAAGGGGAAAAAAATCAATGTTTTTAAAAGCATTGTGGAGTGGGAATGTACATCTTTTGTTGTCGAAGGGTGAGGTCTGAAAGTTGGAAGACATATTTAGAGGTGCTGAATTGGAATTCCATCATCCTATGACCATAGAAGGGTTGCCTAGAGAAGCTAGTTATGACAGCAAAGTCACAGGCTTCAATCTATGCCTGTATGACTGACTCCAGGCCTTATTTTCTGAACTATCAAATGACAATAATCACAGCCTTCTGCCACAGTAAGAATAAAGAAGCAACATGTGTGTTGAGACGCCTGGGTGGCTCAGTTGGTTAAGCCAACTTGAGCTGACTCTTGGTTTCAGCTCAGGTACCTGAAATCAAGCCTTACATTGGGATCTCCACTCAGTGAGGAGTCTGCTTCTCTCCTTCTCCCTCTCCTCCTGCTTACATTCTCTTTCTCTCTCTCTCTCAAATAAAGAAATAAATACATCTTTAAAAAAAAAAAAAAAGCAGCAACATGTGCAAACAAGTGCTCTGGAAAATATAAAGTGTTTTCTAAGACTCCTATCATTTGCAGTATTTACATTAGTAATACAGGTTATTCTTGGTAACTTCTTAAAATTCTACCTTACTATTTTAAGTAACCACCACCACCAGTTTCAATAAGTCAAGAGAGGATCTATATTTTTTCTTGAGTGAAAGAGCATATCAAACTATATCTTACATTTGCATAATAGTGGGTGTGAGAAAATAACACTTTCAAACTTGGAGCATTACTCAAAATTTCAACTGTTTTGTCCAATTACTTGAAAGATGAAGTCATGGGGAACACCTACATATAGTAAAAAAAAATTAAAAAAAATGTAATAGTGACCAGTGTCCTGTGCATATTTGATCCATTTCACACATTAAAAAATAAACATTTTGGGGAAAAATTTGTGATTGAAAAATACTTATCAGGGCATCTGGGCAGAGTTTGTCTCCAGCTCAGGTCATGATCCCAAGGTCTTAGGATCGAGACTCATGTGGTGCTCCCTGCTCAGCAGGGGGCCTGCTTCTCCTTCTCCCCTGTTCTGTTCCTTCTGCTTGTGCGCTCTCTCTCTCTCTCAAATAAATAAAATCTTAAAAAAGGAAAAATATTTATCTTCGGAGGTTTAACCTTTTAAAAATGTCTATCCTCAAAGGAGATCATTGTTCAATGTTTTACAGTCCACAAAATCCACAAGTTTGTCATATAACACTTCTATTAGCATATGGACAATGAGCTATTTCATTTCATGTTACTATATTATGTAAAAGTTTACTTACTACAAAACTAATAGTGATACTTGAAATCCAAAGATTTTTAAAGCACAAAGTTTTAAGGAAATTAGTAGTGTTGGTTTAGTGCTGGGGAAAAAAAGAGTAGTTTAAATATCAAGTTCTGTGTTAGAATGTTTTCTAAACATAGTAGAACTATTTCCAACCACCTTCTTCTATAGAACATACAAAAAGGAAAATTTTTGATAAAGAATTGTAAGTAAATGGTCCAATTTTTTTAACTGAAGTGTAATTGATGTATGATATCCTATTAGTTTCAGGTGTACCTCATAGTGATTCGATATTTTTATGCATTACAAAATTATCCTCATGATTAGTCCAATACCATACAGTTGCTACAATATCATTGACTATATTCCTTATGCTGTACATTACATTCCCATAACTTACTCATTTTATAACCAGAAGCCTATACCTCTAAATATCCTTTGCCTATATTACCTGTCCCCTAATCCCTCCTCTCGCTGGTAACCAAAAGGTTATTTTCTGTATCTATAAGTCTCTGTCTGTTTTATTTTGTCTGTTTATTTGTTTTGCTTTTTAGATTCCATATATAAGTAAATCACATGGTACTTGTTTTTCTCTGTTTGACTTATTTCACTTAGCATAATACCTTCTAGGTCCATCTATGTTGTCACAAATAGCAAGATTTCATTCCTTTTTATGGCTGAGTAATATTTCATTGCATGAGCATGCATGTATGTGTGTGTAATGTATATGTAATATATATGTATATATTACACCTTCTATATCCATTCATCTATTGATGGACACTTAGGTTGATTCTATATCTTGGCTATTGCAAATAATGCTGCAGTGAATATAGGGGTACATTTATCTCTTTGAATTGATGTTTTCATTTTCCTTAGATAAATACACAGAAATGGAATTGCTGAATTATATAGTACTTCTATTTTTAATTTTTTGAGAAACGTCTATACTGTTTTCCATAGTGGCCATATCAATTTATATTCCCGCCAAACTGGGGGTTTCCTTTTCCCCACATCCTGCCAACTCGTGTCATTTTTTATCTTTTTGGTTATAGCCAATGTGATATGTGTGAGGTGTGAGATGATATCGCCTGCATTTCCCTGATGATTAGTGATACTGAGCATCTTTTCATGCCTGTTGGCTATCTGGATGTCTTCTCTGGAAATGCCTATTCAAATCTTCTGCCTGTTTTTTAATTGGGGTTTTGTTTATACAAAGTTGTGTAGGTTCTTTATAATGTATTGGGTATTAATCCCTTATCAGACACATGACTTGCAAATATCTTCCTCCATTCAATAGGCTGACTTTTTATTTCATTGGTGGTTTCCTTCACTGTGCATAAGCTTTTTAGTTTGATGTAGTCCCATCTGTTTTTTTTAGTTTTTGTTCCCTTGGCCTGAGGAGACTGCTCCAAAAAAATATTGCTGAGATAAATGTCAAGAGCTCACTGCCTATGTTTTCTTCTGGGAGTTTTGCGTTTTCAGTTCTCACATTCAAGTCTTTAATCCATTCGAATTTATTTTTGCATATGGTGTAAGTTGGTGGTCCAGTTTCATTATTTTTCATGTAGCTGTCCAATTTTTCCCATACCATTTGTGAAAGAGACTGTCTTTCTTGCCTCCTTCATTATGGATTCACTGACCATATATGTGTGGGTTTGTTTCTGGGCTCTATTCGATTGATTTATGTGTCTATTTTTATGCCATTACTATACTGTTTACTATAGTTTGGTAGTACAGTTTGAAGTCAGGGAATGTGATACCTCCAGGTTTGTTCTTTTTCAAGATTGCTTTGGCTATTTGGGGTCTTGTGAGGTTTCACAAAAATTTCAAGATTCTTTGTTCTAGTTCTGTGAAAAATGTAAATGGCCCAAATTATTAATAGAAGGAAAATCTTTGCAGTATCTTTCCTTCTCTTGATTGATGAAACAATTCAGTTTCCAGGGCTAATAAATATGTGAAAATAAACGTGCTCCTGAATTTCTCCAAATGTTAAGATTCTAAATTCAGAATAAACTTGACAAGCAATTCTGGCCAGTCTTGCCTGATTGGGCAAATGTCAGGAAAGATATAATTACATCTTCCAATTACCACTCCCAATTGCTTAATACCTGAAACCGGTTTTCATTTGGAGCCAGAACATTTAGTGTCCCATGTGGTTTCTCATAAACCTCCTAGCCTTTGGCTCTTCATTTCCAGTTAAGAGTCAGGCTGATAGCCTAAGGTAAGGACTTGTTTTGGGAAGTTCATCACAAGAAAATTATATGGATAACTGGTTATTGTCCATAATTATACTATGAATAATTGAACCCACCTAATATGCACATTTTTCTTACACGGCCACTGCACAGCTGATGAGGCTGTTAAATACTGCAAAACTCCAGAAGATACATTCACATAAACTACAATGTCAACAGTACCCCCCTTAAGTTGTGCACGGAGGAACCCACACAACTGTACAGTAGAATGCTGGTTCTTGACTCTTTCTGATGTGCCTTGATGTGAATAATAATAATAAAAGGTCACTTCATATTAAAGTGACTCTCATATCTTTTTTTAAAGTTTGGTGACAGGGCTCACTTTGGAAGCACATACACGAAAGTTTCGTGACAGAAGTGATTAACACTTATTAAGCACTTACTGTGAACTAGTGTTCATCTATGTGCTTTAGACCTATTAATTCATTTAGTCTTCACAACAAACCTATAAGGTAAGTAGAATTATTATCCCTGTTTTACAGATTGGGAAATTGAAAGATTAAGTAATGTTCCTAAATTATACAACCAGTAAGTGGTGGGACTGGGATTTAAGATCTGGTATCCAATTCTGAATTACTACATTTGACTATATCCTACACAGCATTTAAATTTAAAATAGGCATTTACATTTCAGAATACCCAATTTGTTGAGAATATCTAGTATTTGTTTTCCTTAGCATTTCTATCATGATATGAGGCTTAACTTTCTGAATTAATTGAGTTTACTCTTAAATCAGTTATTGAAAATTGGATTGTCCAAAATTAAATAGTAATTTCTAAGTAATTAAATATATATCATTTTGGTTCAATAAAGGAATTTGTCCTGAAATATAAAGCTTATTAGAATGTTTTGGGGATTTTACATTTTAATTTTAAAAAGCCTGTTATATATATGTGTATGTATATATATAGAGAGAGAAACTACATATACATACATATATGCTATGAGATACCATAACAGACAAATCACTCATTTTTATATATATTGTTTTCCAAAAATAGTTAATAAAAATCATCTTTAAAACTTATAATGATATCTTTGAATCACCTAATTCACTTTACAAATTTCCCAGAAGGGAGTGGATGTGATCTACTCCTATCCCATTCTAGAGATGAAAAAGAGCTACCCTAGACTAGCTAGCACTACTTCCGTGGATCTCATGCATAATCTTAGAGTCTATCCCTGGCTTCCATTTCTTCATCCATAGAATAGTCTATAATAGTAGTATCTCCAACAGATAGGTACTATAAGTATTAAATGAGATAATAAATTTAAAGGTCTATAAACAGCAACTGATACAAAAATCATAATAAACTTTAGCTACTAATATTACTCTAATTCTTTTTCTTCTGATTTATTTTTCACAATCTTTTCCCTACCAGATTCTCCTCACATCAGATAATCAGTAGGTCAGCAAATATTGGTTAAATATCTGCTGAGGAAAAGGTTATATCAATTACAAGAAACAAATAACATAGACATACTGATTTGGAAAGCTTACAATTCTCTTGGCTTAACATCATAATGCATATAAAACAATAAGAAATAGTAAACTGTGGCAAACCTTTATGGGTTAAACTGCATGGTACAAAATATGTGTTGAAAAAACTCAGAAAAGAAGACGAGTAAGGGGCAGCCCCGGTGGCACAGTGGTTTAGCACTGCCTGCAGCCCAGGGCATGATCCTGGAGACCTGGGATCGAGTCCCACATCGGGCTCCCTGCATGGGGCCTGCTTCTCCCTCTGCCTGTGTCTCTGCCTCTCTCTCTCTCCCTCTGTGTCTCTCATGAATAAATTTTAAAAAATAAAATCTTTAAAAAATAAAAAAAAATGGAAAAAAAAAGACGAGTAAGGACAGCTTCATGGCAATTGTTGGAACTTGAACTGATCTTAAAAAATGAGAAATATTTAAGTGGGTAAAAGGGAGGTATCAACTTACCAGTTTGAATGGCTAAACTCAAAATGACAAGAAATAAAAAGTGTTTACAAGGATGTGTGGGGAAAAAACCCTTGTATACTGGTGGTGTGAGTTGAAATCGGTACAGCCTCTGTGGAAAACAGCATGGAGGTTCCTCAAAAAATTAAAAATAGAATTACCATATGATCCGATAATTCCACTATTGGATATCTACTCAAAAACACTTAGTCATAAAGATATATGCATCCCCATGCTTATTTCAGCATCATTTATAATAACCAACATATCGAGTCAACTTAAGTGTCCATCAATAGATGAATGGATAAGGACAATGTAATGGAATATTACACATCCATGAAAAAGGATGGGCTCATGCTATCTGAGACAACACAGATGGACCTAGAGGGTATTATGCTAAGTGAAATAAGTCAGACTGAGAAAGCCCAATACCTTACAATTCCACTCATAAGTGGAATCCAAAAGAAAAAGAAAAGAAAAGAAAGAAAAGAAAAGAAAAGAAAGAAAAGAAAAGAAAAAAAGAAAAGAAAAGAAAAGAAAAGAAAAGAAAAGAAAAGAAAAGAAAAAAAGAAAAAAAAGAAAAGAACAAAAAGTGGAATCAGACCTATCAATACAGACTGATGGTTGCCAGAGGGGAGAATAGTAAGGGGTTAAGCAAAATGAGTGAAAGTGGGTGGGAGATAATATAGGCTTCCAGGTATGGAATGAATCAGTTACAGACATAAAAGGCACAGCATAAAGAATAGTCAATAATAGTCAATAGTCAATAATATCGTAAAAGCAATATAACAAGACAGATGGCAGCTGTGCTTGTGGCGAACATAGCATAATGTATACACTTGTCAAATCACTCAGTTGAAGCTAATATAACACTGTATGTCAACTATAGTAAAAAAAAAAAAAAAAAAAAATGTACTCCAGGTAGAAAACAAGGTGGAAAGCAACACAAATGAAGGTCCCATATGTTCTTGAGAAAGTAAAGACCGTAGATGGCCTAACTTCATTTTATCCTGATTTAATTTTTTCAGATCAGTGTAAAAATTAAGCTCAACATGTAAGTTGAAATAATAGGGCAGCCTGGGTGGTTCCCCGGTTTAGCGCCGCCTTCAGCCCAGGGTGTGATCCTGGAGACCCGGGATCAAGTCTCATTTCGGGCTCCCTGCATGGAGCCTGCTTCTCCCTCCCTCTGCCTGTGTCTCTGCCTCTCTCTCTCTCTCTCTCTCTCTCCCCCTCTGTCATGAATAAATAAATAAAATCTTAAAAAAAAATAGGGCAGAGATTAGCAGGTCCGCATCCCACAGTAAACAGTACTTGTGATTGGAATAGCATCTCCCCATCATTTGTGTTCCACTCTCTAAATCTCACTAGTTCTGTTTCATCCTCTCCAGTGTCAAACAACTAAGAAAGTGCAGCTAACTAATAGCTTATCACAATGAAGCTCACCACTGTTTCTGAAAGTAGTTATCTCCCGTAGTTTCTGGGAAGTCTTTATAGAATAGCCAGGTAAGAAATATCTAGCAGCTGCAATTGGCTGTTAGGTACAGTTTTGCAGAATTCAATAGATTCTTTTGTATATCATTAAAATTCTGAGTCAGATTTAAAAATTGAAAGAACTTGCTTATATTGAGAGTATTTTTTTTTTCCTGGGAAGATTTTACCCTTTGAATACTTCTCCAAATCCACTTCTTTTTAAATAGAAACAAACTACAGTATGAACAGAATTATCTTATACAGTTACTTATTTGAAGAATTCACACTTAACTTGACTTATTTAAATGTCTACAGGTGCTCATACTGGTTCATGGAGAATTGAGAATAGAGGTAAAGTATGAAAAAGTTTTCTGTAACTAAAATAATAGTTAAGTTCAAAAAATTAAAATTGTATTGGGGAAAAATAAATATTTAATGTTTAAAACTATTAAGTAATTGTGAAAATAAAATTAAAATTAACCCAATTTTAAATACCAAGAATGTATAAATATCATTATTGTACTTTATCTCATGCATTCTTTCTTCTTATTTTAAACAAATCAACAAGTTTTAAGTAAGCAGGTCCTAGGGCCCAGGGCAGTGAGATATTGTAGGAATATATAAAGGAAATATAAAATACAATTAAATGCCAATATTAAATATCAGATGATTCTGTAATTGTTTTAGATATTTAATGTTTTTCTTCTTTGCTTGATGAAGTATGAGGCCAATCAAAATAGACATTCAATAGTCCTAGATACCATGAAACACAGGGGGCTCCTCAACCTAGGTGTTGATAAGCAATACTTGAAGCAAAAATTTCCAACAATGTGCATAATAAAATGAGATGCCCTTTTACATAAGACAAAGGGTCAACATGGAGAAGATGAGACTGCAATACAAGGCAGAAGGAGATACAAACGTGAATGGGTGAAATTTGCGAAACCCTGCAGAGAAAGGGAAGACAATTCCAGAAGAAATCCAATTGCCAAAGTAAGTCAAATCACAAGGGCAATGTGAGGTTTTGGAATAAACATAATAAATGTAAATTAAAATGATATGGTAACTCCATTTATCAAAATGTATCCTGGGGAGTCCATAGAACAAATGACCTGATATGTTCAACCAAAAAAATACAATAATAATAATATAGAGTGAAATGAAGGCACTATGGCTTCCAGAGTAATAAAAAATAATTAAGAGATATGTGGACCAATTTCAATCCTTATTTAGATTTGGATTCTAGCAAACAAATAGAAAAAAATATATGGATAAGACAATAAGATAAACGGTTGCAGGGGTCCATGTATTCATAATTATTAAAACTGGGTGATGAGATATATCAGGTTCATTATACTATTCTAACTTTACATATATTTGAAATTGTCCATATTAAAAAGCTTAAAATTATAATAATAAAATAATTAATAATAAGCAATTTATTTTAATACATATTTTAACACTTACTGTATAATCCCTCTTTCTATTTCTCTCCAGCTCCCCCTATTTAAACTAAAATAAATGTCTTTTTTAAAAAAATATTCTTTGTTAAAGAAAGGAGCATTTAGAAGTAGTCTTGTCAATATTAAGTATCCATGACTTTCTCTCCACCTTTTCACATCACCATGGTGGCCACAATCTGAGCAAACATTCCAAAGCCAAAATGATTAATGCATATTGGTCCATACTGGTTGGTCAATACAGTTTGAAATATTTCACATTCCTAGTATTCCTCAAAGCAAAGAGTAAGCACCATAGTGTCAGAAACAGTACATAAAATAAACAGAAAACTTAAGACTGTGAAGGTGGAGGGGCACCTTGGTGGCTCAGTGGTTGAGCGTCTGCCTTCGGCTCAAGTCTAATCCCGGGGTTCTGAGATCTAGTCCTGTATCAGGCTCCCCACAGGGAGCCTGCTTCTCCCCCTGCCTGTGTCTTTGCCTCTCTCTCTCTCTCTGTGCCTCTCATGAATAAATAAATAAGATCTTTAAAAAAAAAAAAAGACTATGAAGGTGGAGAAAAGGGGAAGGAAAAGGTCTGATTAATGATCACATTCACATTTTGGGTATTTGGGGCTGCAGATTACTTCAGATTTCCAAGCAACTCAGAAAATTACCTATCGAATTTCTGGAATGGGAATTGATCAACCCCCTTTTGGAATCTTTGTTGTTGACAAAAACACTGGAGAAATAAACATAACAGCCATAGTTGATCGTGAGGAAACTCCAAGCTTCCAGGTAAGTTTGTGTCCTCAATATTCAGCACCCTTACCTTCATGGCTGGTGACTTTAGAATGTGATACTCATCTACTGGTTAATTTAGAAGAGAGATCAGTGCATGAATCAATCCACCAACAAATAACAATGTTCATCCCTTTTATAAAGAGACTTCACTTATGGTTGTGCCCCGAATGACTATATCAGGAGGGTGCATGGGTAGGTACTAAAATCCAACATGCATCCTGCAAAAGATCTTCACCTTGCCATAAGACAGTACCAGTCTGGAAGAAAGGACAGCTTGCCTAACTGGCCTGCCCAGTGTGGCCATCTTTTCTTCCTTTTGTCTACTTTTTGGGGAACCATTTTCTTCTGTGCACAAAAGGTCTATACATGCCAGTAGAGGCCTCATTTCTACAAATTTTAGTAGTATGCAAACTGAGTTTATAGAGTAAATAAGTAACATTTTCCTCTTTTTTCTAGATTACGTGTCATGCTCTAAATGTCCTAGGACAAGATGTAGAGAAACCACTTATATTAACAGTTAAAATTTTAGATGTCAATGACAATGCTCCAGTATTTTCACAAAGTATATTCATGGGTGAAATTGAAGAAAATAGTGCTTCAAGTAAGTCTTTTTACAGTATCTACGACTTCTATTTTTTTATTTTAAAATATGGGACTCACTCTAGTATATCATTTTTATAAGCTAATTTATTCTCTTAGTTTCCTCAGTAGCTTTGCAGAAAAAATTCATCAATATAACTTGGGTCTTCTTTTCTAAAATTCATCAAAATAACCTGGGTCTTCCTTCCTTCCTGAGATAATTATCCATTATCCACTGCCACCATATTTCTAGGTTGCGGCCCTGTTATCGAGTCAATAGTATCTTATTGTGTGTGTGTGTGTGTGTATCACATGTGTACCTGGTTGTCATAAAGCTAAAGGGGGTGGCCTTAAGCAGCCTGGATGCATCAGCTAGATTTTTTTAGATTATAAAGGACAGAGATACAATTACTTAGATTATTTGTGGAAAGGGGAGAATGACAATGCCATCCATCCAAGGAAGAAATAAAGAGAAAATAGTCTCCACTCCAACACAACCATGGCTTAAGGGCAGCAGGAAGATTCTATGGAAGGCAGAACAGTTCCATCTGATCAAGAGAGACAATAAGAGATATTGCAAATACATGTAATTCATTTTTGAGCACACAGATATATTTAAGATTTTAAAAAACAAAGGTCAATTTGAAATTGTGTTGAATATTTAATGTGAAAAGAATGTCAATTCTTACATATGTTTTAATGAGCTTTTTCTGAATTTCTAGACTCACTGGTGATGATATTAAATGCCACAGACGCAGATGAACCAAACCACCTGAATTCTAAAATTGCCTTCAAAATTGTCTCTCAGGAACCTGCAGGCACACCCATGTTCCTCCTAAGCAGACACACTGGGGAAGTCCGTACTTTGACCAATTCTCTTGATAGAGAGGTAAAGCAAGGCATTTGGGAACATTCAATAGTTAAAAAAAAAAAAAAAAAAAAAAAGTGATTGTAAGAAAGCCCAGAAAGTTGACCCCATTTTACCTGCAAATGAAAGGATAAAGGAAAAGAGTTTCTCTAAATTCACCCGGGCCAGTCTAGGGAAACTGTTTGCATTTCAATAGGATTCTGATGGGGTGAGATGTGAACCTCAGAACCGTATAATCAATTGTACACTAAACAAACAAGTATTAGCATATCAGTGGGAGGTAAACTGGAGAGTAAAAGGAGGCATCACGTGTTGGCATACATTGACAGATTCCTTATATGGTGGAGGAAAAATAAATTTTTCAGATGACAGAAGAAATTTCTTTCTGGAATAAAGCCTTCTCTGATATTACACTTTTTCTTCTGACTAGATTTAATTTGACCCTGCTCCCAGAACACTAAAGAATCCTCTTTCTCTCTTTCCCATCGCCCTACCACCATAATTACCATCACCACCACCATCATCTTTATCACCACACAATACCGTCAGACTTTATATTACTTCTATGCAAATGATTCTCCAAATAGACCAATAGGAAAGTTCCATAAGTGAACTTCTCTCAAATAAGCTGCCCATTTTGCTTCAAGTGTACTTTCTTGCCCTAAGAAGCTCACAAAAGAGAAACCTGTTCTGGCCCCATAAAAAACAACTATCCAGAGCCCCATATGCCTCCTCTATGATGGACAATGAACAACTCATGTGATTATTGTAGAGAATAAAACCATGAGCTCGAATACTTCCACCTCTTTACACACAACAAGCAGATAGTTATTTGTATTCTTGGCACTGGAGATTAATTATTTTTCTTTATTTTTCTCCAAATTTAGCAAGTTAGCAGCTATCGTCTGGTTGTGAGTGGTGCAGACAAAGATGGAGAAGGACTATCAACTCAATGTGAATGTAGTATCAAAGTGAAAGATGTTAATGATAATTTCCCAATGTTCAAAGAATCTCAGGTATACCTTGCCCTCCTTAAAGAATAATTTAAATGCATCTTTTTATTTCATGTTTTGCCATTCTAATTCGGTATTTGCTTACTGGCTTCTATTTAAGTTCTCTGCACTTTTCTTAAAAAATAAGCTTATGTAAAATACAAGAATTTAGTAACCAGCAAGAGACAACACATAATTTGAGAATTAATGATTAATGCTATTCAGAATAAATATAACATTTTTAGGTAAAACCTGACACTAACTCTTAAATTCTGCTTCTCTCATTTTTAGTATTCAGCACATATTAAGGAAAATACTTTAACTTCTGAGTTGCTTCGATTTCAAGTTATAGATTGGGATGAAGAATTCACAGATAATTGGCTTGCAGTGTATTTCTTTACTTCTGGAAATGAAGGGAATTGGTTTGAAATACAAACTGATCCCAGAACTAATGAAGGCATTCTGAAGGTGGTTAAGGTAATAACATCTGTTTCCCTTCAGTGGTAAAAAATATTCCATATTAGTCCAAACTATCATTTCTACAAACAAACTTTATTCACATATTAATAGTAATACCACTACTTTATAGAAAACTTAGAAAACACATAAAAGTAGATAGAATTTTTTAAAGACACACACATAGCCCTACTACTTAAGGACAGCTTTTTAAAAACATGTTGATTTATTTCCTTCCAAGCCACCATACTTTCTATAATAAACACAAATACACTAATATGCATATATTTATAGATGTGGTTGCTTTAAGCACAAGAACACAAAACACATTTCTTGACTTAATCTCATTAATCTCTACAACTGAAGTTAGGAAAACATAAGAATACATGATATTGTGGTTTGTGAATTTGTCAAATTGCTTTAAGTAGATTATTACAGTCATAAGGTGGGGGAAAGGGCAACTTTTGGGGAAATGGGAATGTATAATTAAATCTGCAAGATAAAAAATAAAAATTGAGTAAACTTTCCACTTAACATGCCTGCCTATTAACAGACACCCCCCCCCCCACACACACACACACACACACAGAACCCAATCTGGAATAACGTAAGGATATTTCTGCCTGGACACTGTATAGACTAGAAAAAATAACCACTATTTAAAGACATTCCTTGGCACAAGGCACTGGACTATAGGGGACCTTCTTTCTTTATTTCCTTGAGTCGAATAGAGTGACAAGCCCATAATATCCCCTTAACAAAGAAATTGCTGGAGTCCCTGAGTACTGGAAGCTATGCAAACAGTTCCTATTACTCTGCTTTTCAGAAAGAGGGCTATAACCATCACTTGCAAGGGTTTGTTATAAACTTTCAGCAATCCCTGAAGATGGGGTCTTCTCTCTCTCCTGTCTTGGAGTCATCTAGTTGTTCAAACCAGCAACTTGGGCCTTACCCTTCAGTCATAACACTGGCACAACAGCCAGTCATCCAATTCTGCCCTAGAAATTGTCCTTAAAGTCTGGCCCTGGTCTTCCTTCCTATGACCTACAATCTATCTAGTCTTGTCTCCTTATTCTCAGATGACTGTAATCTCTCCTGATAGATGTCCTTACCTTCTGCTTCTACTCTGCTTCATTCTTCTACTACCACCAATCTATTGCCATGTTTTTCTTAAAACCTATGTGGATTACTCTGTTCTTTAAAACTTTTCCTTGTTCTCCATCAGCTGTGGAAGTAGCCCTCAACTCTTACTATTCACTTGTATCACCGGCAAATTTTCCTTGCCAGTGGAAATGTAGGAACTGTGGGGTAGCCCAGGCAGTGGCAGGTCTTAAAGGTTCTGCAGAGAACTCTAACTGCAGCCAGGATTGATGACCAGCTGCTGGGCTTGAAAATGACCTCCAGACTCCTCAGAATTATATACAAGCCCTCACTCACCATCTGCAACCAGCTCTCTGTCACCTTCTACAACTCTGGGCATTTGCAAATATTTCACCTTTGCCTGCATACTTTTCATCCTTCAACACTCAGCTCACCTGAAACCTCTCAGGTGTCCTAACTGTCCCCAGTACAAGTATTGACTCATTTTTGCACGTAGACTCTAATTTCTTCTGTCACTTACCGCTTCTATTATAATTACTTGTTTATACTTCTTCATTCACTTACTCTTTCTCTTCCACTCCACTGAGGAACGCTTGGGCCCACAAAACTAGTCATTGCAAACCTAAAACTCAAATCCAGATCTCTTACTTTAATTATTTTCAGTAAGATATAAATATAACCCAAATGAACATTTCCTTATCACTTTCAAAAAATATATTAGTTAAAGAAAAGAGTTCTCCTGGAATTTCTCAGGCCTTGATTTGGGCCTCCTCAATTAGAGGGTCAAACAAATAGTTATCATGTAAGAACATCTGAAAATGGTTCTACAAAGAGTTGGTGGATCACTCCCCACTGCTTTGCAGAGACATATTTGTCAACCAAATTTATTACAACAATTTGCCTTTGCCACCTAGGAATTTCCAGTTGGGAAAGATACTATTACACATGAATTCAGTAGCTAATCTGGGAATGGCTATAAGTGTCATTTGTAGGAATGTATTATGGGACTAAATTTGTGCAGTCCTCACCACGATCTGATGAGATAAAGTTTTGGGGTTTTTTTCAGAAGTGAAAATTTGAGAATCAGAGAAATTAAATATTGTGCCATGAATCACACAGCTATTAGGCAGCAGAACCAGGACTCAAACCATGCTACCACAGCAAATTTGGGATTCTTTCCATTGCACCACATAGCTGAAAGAAATTTAATGATGTTTTAGTAGTCTAAAAAGAGGTATCCTATTTTGCAAATATTGGTTATGAGATCTTATGAGTTAAGAATATTTTTTGTCAGTTAAGAATATTAATGATTTCTCCATTTCAACATTACAATGATTTCTGAAGCGATCTTGCTATATAGAAATAAAAAGAGTAATTCATAACATAGAACATAGAGTTCTCTTGTCCTTTTCTGGGTTTGCTGGATTGTATCTCTGTGATACTTCTTTCCTTCTAATTTTTATTTTTTGTTCTAGGCTCTAGATTATGAACAACTACAAAGTGTACAATTTAGTATTGCTGTCAAAAACAAAGCTGAATTTCACCAATCAGTAATTTCTCAGTATCAAGTGAAGTCAACACCAGTCACGATTCAAGTAGTCAATGTGAAAGAAGGAATTGCATTCCATCCTGCTTCCAAGACATTCACTGTGCGGAAAGGCATAAGTAGTAAAAAACTGGTCAATTATGTCCTGGGAACATATCAAGCCATTGATGAAGACACTAACAAAGCTGCCTCATATGTCAAGTAAGACTGTTTTGACATATTTCTTGATGTAGTTTTAATTTATAAGCTACTACAAAAAAATACCTAAACTATTATATGCCAAAAATAAAATGAGATACAAAGTGGTCAACTCAAGAAACTGGCTAATTCAAGAAGAGACATATAGCCAAATCATTGGAACATACCATGCTATGAGCAAAGATAACAAGCCTAAGTTAAAGTGGAAATGAAGAAAAGAATACCTTAGCCTTTGGAGAGAAATCAGGAAAATATTTCACAGAAACTTTCAATTGAGTCTTTAAAAAGAGTAGTTCACCAGAAGATCATGGTGCAATCAAATGAAACAGCATGTACAAAACATATATGCCCCAAATATAAGAACATCATGCAAAGTAGTTGCTGTAAGAGCAAGAACACAATTACTTTATTGCACAGAGTAGAAAATTGAAAAACCAGGCTAATACTTAAGGATTATGAAATACTGCTTGTTTGTGTTAATATACTAATTTTCTGCCACTGTTTGGAAGAATGTATTTCAGTATCTTAAATTACATATAAATACATTAAATATAAAATGAGTTCTTTTCATTAAATAGGCAACATTTCATATTTGAAAGAAAACTATATTTTTCTGTCATAAAACAGGTATGTCATGGGACGTAATGATGGTGGTTTACTATTCATTGATCCAAAAACTGCTCAAATCAAATTTGTCAGAAACATTGATCGGGATTCTACTTTCATAGTTAACAAGACAATCACAGCTGAGGTTCTGGCCATTGATGGTAAGAAAAATATTTCAAAATGGGGCGCCTGGCTGGCTTGGTCAGTAGAACATGCAACTCTTTGATCTTGGGGCCATGAGTTTGAACCCCACATTGGGTGTAGACTTTACTTAAAAAATAAAAATCTTGGGCAGCTCGGGTGGCTCAGCAGTTTAGCGCCCCTGTCAGCCCAGGGTCAGATCCTGGAGATTGGGATTGAGTCCCACATTGGGCTCCCTGCATAGAGCCTGCTTCTCTCTCTGCCTGTGTCTCTGCCTCTCTCTCTTTCTCTCTCTATCTCTCATGAATAAATAAAATCTTTAAAAATAAATAAAAATCTTAAAAATATATACTGCAATCTTTTTTTTAAAGAAATCGCACTCTAATTGGCATTTCTTTATGAATAGATGATTCCAATTATTTAACATATTACTTTTACCACTAAATAATGTTACTTATCTTAGGGGCCTTGGGTCTCAAATCTGAGGCACCTGAATCTAGAAGGCTGAGTATTCCAACTACTCAGTGGAGTTTGTAGTACCATCAAATTCTATGTTCAGTCCCTGTGGTCTGCTGTGTTGAGGCAGAAATTTTTAGATCCAAAGAAATTTCTGGGTTTGAGACATGGAGGGATAAAAATTGATACAGAGGGCATGTCAGGAAAGCTCAACTCAAATGTGAGGTGCCTTTGTGAGTTACTTACAAAGTGAGTTATCTTACAGAGACCTCATGTGACCAGATCATTGAACAATGAAAACTTCTGGAATGTTTTTTTTTTTAATTAATTAATTTATTTATTTATGATAGTCACAGAGAGAGAGAGAGAGAGAGAGAGGCAGGGACATAGGCAGAGGGAGAAGCAGGCTCCATGCACTGGGAGCCCGACGTGGGATTCGATCCCAGATCTCCAGGATCGCGCCCTGGGCCAAAGGCAGGCACCAAACCGCTGCGCCACCCAGGGATCCCTGGAATGTTTTATTGTTTCATTGGGCGTTCTGTGTTTCATCAAGTATAATTTGTGCTCAGGCAGTATGCAAACATAAGAAAATATAACAGAAGAATAACACCAAAGATCAAATCACCTAGGAAAAGAGCAGAAAACCCTAAGGGAAACAACAGAAATTATTCATAGTCTTACCACTGAGAAATTTTTACTTTATTGTTTTTGATTGCCAATACTGAAAAAATTTTCTTCAATAAACTTTTATATCTTGTATAGTAAAAATAAGTCTTTGCTTATTCCAAATACTTTAACACAAGCTTTAGAAGTAAAAATCTTTCACACAGTGCTGGGTTCACACAGTAGGATACACTTAAGAAAACTATTGTTTTTATGTTGATTTCATTTGTAATCAGTGAATTCATCACCTTACAGGTCTTGGTTCCAAGCATATTAAATTAAGAGACAATGTTAATAAATTAGAGACACCAGCCAAGTTGATAAATTTGCTTTTTATAAGATGTGGCTTTTTACTTGTAAGAATAACCAATATAATTCTTCATGAGAAGACATACTAAGTTGGCTACATGCAGGAGACATTTAAAAGGTTTTGGGGGTACAACTTATTCTGAATATTTCTTTAACTCTAAAATGTTGTTCTTACAGAAAACACAGGTAAAACTGCTACAGGCACCATATATGTTGAAGTACCTGGTTTTAATGAAAATTGTCCAACAGTTGTCCTTGAAAAGAAAGCAATTTGTAGTTCACTACGTTCTGTGGTTGTCTCAGCTAGAGTACCAGACAATAAATATACTGGCCCCTACACATTTTCCCTGGAGGAACAATCTCTAAAACTGCCAGTTGTGTGGAGTATCACAACACTCAATGGTAAGTAGTAGTAAACTTGCTCCCATAAATGAAAGTTGCCACTTCTTTATATTTCAAGAGGGATAAAAGAGCTAAATTAGGAGCAAGTCTTTTCCAAGAATAATTGAAAAAAATTTCTGCAGGGAAGATATAGTCCTAGTCTCGCAAATTTCTTCTCTCTTCAGAAGAGGAATGATATATGTTAATGCTTTTTAATGTTTTGTTTTTCATGTACAATCTAATTGTTTTATATTTTTATTTTTTTTATTTTTTTTTGTTTTATATTTTTAATGTCTTATTTCTACTTCCATAGGACACCATAAAGAGAATAGAGCCGGGTATCTGTTTTATTGCAGAGCTGTTTAAATTTCTAAATATAAAACTTTTCCTAAATGAGCAGACTGTGAACAGACATGAAGCACTGGAGGCATCGCCTGTTCAAAGCTCATAGGAAGTGCTACTTAGTCTGTCACTAGTCAGGAATCTTGACAGCATGGCAGACTGAAACTCCCATTAGTCCATTAGCCAGTGAGTGGGAAAGAGTTCATCCATCCTTCCTTTTCTTCTAACTTTTTATCATGCTAATTTTGCATTTTCTATGTTTTCTAAGAGTCTCCTAGAAATAGCCATTGGACATAATAAGAATCTTCTCACTTTTCTCTAGCTTTTGCTGAACCAACCTTGCTTCCCTCTATGAATTGCTCCACGGGTTCTTAGTCATAGGTATCAGCCATTGCTACAGTCACCAAAGGGATCTTGTTCTCAATGGCCTTCTTTCCTAGGACCTTACTGATCTTAGTGTAATTCCCTAGTTCCAAAGTATTCATATAGCTTTGGGCTTCAAATGGGTTTACCAGCACATGGTCGGTGAAAAGGCTCCAAAAGAAACATCAGAGAGAGACAAGACCCAGCACTAGACATACCTGCTTGGATGAGGATCGACAAGGTGACAGTGGTTGGATAGGCATAATATCAAAGGGCACGGTAGGGTCAAGTGATTCAGTTGACACAACACTGCAACTTACAAGAGCTGCTATTGGAGCCTACTTAGAAAGGGACAACATAGGACTGGAGATTGGAGAATGATCAATGTTCATGAGTCAGATGGGCAACAGGCCCTCACCTCAGAGAATCTCATACAACTGGCATTTGGGCACGTGGGATGAAAACTATCAGGAACAGCTGAGGTAGTGGAATCCAAAGCAGAAACTCAGTCTTGATAAGTCAGGCACAAAAACATGGACTCTGAGGGAAGGCATACGTCCAGAGGGTCACATGCAAGTCCAGGGGGTTGGTACAGACATTCAGGAGATTGGTTAAGCCCAGGAGAGGGGGGGTTGATATTGAAATGTTGCCTACCTCCCATCATCTTTCAGGGGGAAAATTAAGGTAGGACTGAGTCTTCATGGGAAATAACAGGCCCATCTGGGGCAGAAAAAAGGACAAGGAGGAAGTACAGGCTAATTTACCCAACTGAACTCCTTATCACTCTCAGAACTGCTCAAACCTCACCTTACTCTCAGCCTATTTGTGATAATGATGTTTAAGGCAACCCCAGTTCTGTTAACAAGAATAATTAGTTTTAAGAGCAAGACACCTTGTCCTGCTGTTGATTTGTGTGATTGTCTGTCTTTAGCTACTTCTGCACTCCTAAATGCCCAGCAGCAGCTATCTCCTGGAGAGTACACCATCTCCCTCACAGTTACTGACAGTCAGGATAGACAGTGTGAGACACCGGAGAGCCTGACCCTGGAAGTCTGCCAGTGTGACAACAGGGACATCTGTAGATCTTCTAATGGGAACAAAGACTATGAACGTCTAGATGGAAAGAGGCCATCAGGGAGGCTGGGGTCTGCAGCCATTGGCCTGCTACTCCTTGGTCTTTTGCTGTTGCTATGTGAGTATGCCAAACCTAAATTCTGTTTTTGATAGGGAATCAGCCTTTGCAGAGGTCTTCAGGATACATGGGCAATGCCATCTTTGAAATGCAGAACCATTCCTCAGCTGCATTATAGGCAAAGATGGGGGTAACATTTTCAGAAAGAACCAGAAATATTTAAAGTTAACATGTCACTTGCCAACAATCTATATTCATAATACAACAAAGCAAGTCATATATGTCAGACATTTAGAAAACAGCATAAGAGAATCAAGAAGAAAAAATCAAAGCATGAACACTTTCTACATACTGCCAGTAATGTTCATAATCAAAATAATGCCTTTATGCACAATGCACTTTCTAAAATGTCTTCTCCACAGACACAAAATAGAAAAAGAATTCTTGCCATATAAATCTAGGGAAAAATACAAAGGATATTATATTTGAGCTTGATAATGAGCATTAATACATCACAGACTCTGAAAAGTTATTTCTTAATCCAGCACTTCCTGAAAACAGCTTACCACCTATATATATACACCCTCTTAAAGGCTTTCACTTAATAAGCTTACATTTATTGAACACATTTAGGGAAACTATACACGTTTTATTTTTCAATAATGTTGTGCCCAAGATCGCGAATCCGAGAAACCACCGAGGAGCTGACACCGATGCAAAAACACGAGGGTTTATATACAAGCTTGAGCTTGGGTCCAAGTGTACCCGACACAGCGGAGCAGGGACTTGGACCCCGAGACTAAGAGGCGTAGCAGCTTTATAGGGACCAGTGGTCAGTGGGATACACAGAAAGTTGCACAGTCATGTCGGTCCACACGCAGGTGGCCAATTGAATTACATCTTACCCTATAGTATCCATTTGAGCTGGCCTATTACTTTGGTCAGAATTGGCGCGCAGTTTTGGCGGGCACAAAGCAGGGTTACGTTGTTATGAGCCGATTTCCGATTAGGGTGTGCCCAGCGGCTTGACTAGGGTGGGGCAGCGCCTTAAGCAATAAGCAGGTTATGTGGGGGTCATACAGGAGGTGGAAGGTGTAGCACAAAATGGAGTGAGTCCTGCTCTGCTTGTCCAGGGGTAGGGGATTTTTGTTAAATTTCCTGGGTCCCACAAATAAAGATAAAATTTATTCAGTCAATGGATAGGTTTCTAAAAAATTTCATTCAAATCAAAATTTCATGAATCAAACAGTATTTTTAATGTAATAGATCTCTATTGAAAAGACTTCATGGCAAATTCTTATATAAATAAGAAAAATCCTTGATAAATTCACATTCATGTCTCAAATTTATTACAGAATTGTAGGTTTTTAGAATTAAAATAATTATTCATGATAATCAAGTAATCAAGTCCACTCCAACCCCTTCAACTAAAATTTTTTCAATTTATGAAATGTTTAAACCACAAAGAAGTGCAGAAAAATTACATGAAAAGCACACAAATAGCCATCACTCAGATTTAACAGATCTTAATATATGCCATATCTGTTCAGATCTCTCTCTTTTTTTTTTTAAGATTTTATTTATTTATTCATGAGAGACAGAGAGGCAGAGACACAGGCAGAGGGAGAAGCAGGCTCCACGCAGGGAGCCCGATGTGGGACTCGATCCCAGGACTCCAGAATCACTCCCTAGGCTGAAGGCAGGTGTCAAACCGCTGAGCCACCCAGGGATCCCATCAGATCTCTTTTTATAAAAAAAGAAAGAAGTTGTTATCCATACATCTAGTGGCCTCCCATACATGCCATATATTCTTCCTCTGTGTTCCCCAAAAGTGTTTACTATTCTGCAGTTAACATGCATCGTTCCATTTAACAGTTGAAACTGTTTCAACTTTTTTTCAGTTTTTCAATATCATATTAGCCAATTTCAAAACCAAAGTTTTTTCAAGTACATATATGTGAGCCTTGATGCAAGCAGCCAGCTGAAAAGGGTACCTGATTCTGGTTTTCATATAGTTCACGGATTTATGCATGTCTAATTCTATGGAAAAAAAAAAACTATACTATGATGTAGCTATAATAGAAATGAATACAAAGGGGTATTATAGAGGCTTTGTGGAATAGGAGAATTGTCTATTTGAGCGTTGGAAAATGAGTAGGATATAACAAGTACAAAAAGAGGGAAAATTGGGATCCCTGGGTGGCTCAGCGGTTTAGCGTCTGCCTTCAGCCCAGGGCATAATAAGACCCGGGATCAAGTCCACATCAGGCTCCCTGTGTGGAGCCTGCCTCTCCCTCTGCCTGTGTCTCTGCCTCTCTGTTTCTCTCTGTGTCTCTCATGAATAAATAAATAAATCTTTAAAAAAGAAAAAAAAGAGGGAAAATTGTTCCCAAAGGGTAACAGCATGGATCAAAGCCAAAAAATGCTTTGCATGTTTTAAGAATTACACCTTGGTAGGCCAATGCATGGGGAAATTGTGGACAGTAAAGCAGATGAAACTGGAGAATCCACTGGTACCAATGTGAAAGGGCTTATGTGCATAGGTTATGGTACTTAAAGCTATGAGAAAAAAAGAGTTGATGAAAGTATCTGAATAAAAGCCTAGCATTTCATATTTGTGTTTTAAAAAAATAACATTGGCAGCGCTGTGTAGGAAGGAAATAACAGGAGGTTACTCTACCAGTTTAGAAGAGATGATAGAAGCCAATTTACAAGACCAGTGCTCTAACCACTGAGCTATGGAGCCAGAAGCCAGATTTAGATATGAGACTGGAAAGGAAAGGTTGTGTGTGTGAGGCATTACTTGGAGAAGATTTGGAGATAATGAATATGAAGAGTGGACAAAAAAATCCAGATGAACCACTGAAGTCAGTTGTTGCTTAAACCATTAAATGAAATAGAAAATATCAGATGAAGCAAAGATACATATGGTGTTAGTGAGTTTAATTTTGAAATGCTGACTTTTAGGGTGTAAATATATCCTTCAGGCAAGCCATTGTACATTTGGGATTGTGGCTCAGGATGGCAATCAGAGAAAGTACATTGTGCTATTCCCAATTATATTTACTTCCTGTGTTCTTACCATTTGAAAAAAATGCCATGTTTTGATTTTTATGTAGGACAAAACATACATTTTTTAGTCTGTAGAAATGCACTCAACACTTTGAAAAACTTTTCCTGGATACATATATAAAAACCAAATATATATGCAGATACAATGATAAGCAAGATCTCTAAAAGATTATTTATGCCCACCTAAAAATACTCACCATACAGGTATACATTCATCACCTTAAAAACTAATTTGTCAGCTCACAATATCCAATCCTTCCCACACACTTAACAAAGTTATAGAATTGAAAATGGCAATAAATTAAAAAAGCCTGTAGAAGTATCATTTATGTGAACATTATATTAGATTTTAAGAAAATACATCAAATATGTCTAACTTATTTATATACTTGGCCTAACATTTTCCATTTTATATAAAATATTATATAGGACTGACCTCATTTGAATAACTGATGTAGCCCATCTGGACAACACTAGCAAATCCTCATAGCATTCACTATTGTCCTTTACTTATACTGCTAACTCATTTAATCCTCACAACAATCTGTGATGTAGATACTTTTTCTTCTATTCTCTGGATGAATTACTAGAGGCAAGAAAAGATGATATAACATACCCAGCTGGTAAGAGAGCCAGAATTCAAACCCTACCACCCCTCACTAAACTACCTTTAAGTGGATAGAATTCAAACTTAAGGATTCAATAGACCTTAACCACCAGAGGTGGAGGTGGGGTCACTGACTACCTAGCTTTCAAGACAGAGTTTAGTATTTTCCTCTATTAGCATGAGAATGATGTTAATCTTTACTGCTGAGATGTGACAGATATGCAAATAAAGAATGAAAGCTATCCTGACAGAAAAGCCTCTCCAAGCTAGGGATTCTTAAATCACAATTAAGAGTCCAATGGTATTAGCTCATCACTCCAGTTGCTGAGGGAGTTTGCTGGTTAAATGCAGTTTACTAAGAGATCAGTAGAGTCCAAATTACAAACATTACCCTGTGCACCTAAAATCCTTTACCATTCACCAAACAGTGCCTATTTTAAGGAAAATATACCTATTACAAGAACAATCAGATCTGTCTCCTCCAGTTTAATAATCATATGAAATTTTAGGATGCTTAGTTTACATTTTATTTTGTAGAAACTAGTTTTGCTTTCTATTAAATTTTCCACAAGTACTGATATCATATATTCTTTCTAATGTTTCAGACAATTGTCATGTCGCATTGTTTCCAAATGATATAAATGTTCTGATATTTTGTTTACTTTATTAGTGGCCCCCCTTCTGCTGCTGACCTGTGACTATGGGGTGGGTCCTATTGGGGGAGTGACAGGAGGATTTATCCCAGTTCCTGATGGTTCAGAAGGAACAATTCATCAGTGGGGAATCGAAGGAGCCCAACCTGAAGACAAGGTAAGGACCCAGTTTCTAAAACGTTTATTTTAATCACATAGAACAAAATTAGATTTATATTCAGATAAGAAAAGGGATAGTGGGGCACAAAAAATAAGACACTCCTTGACCTTTAAAGACTTTTGGGAATCAGTGCTGAAATGAATGGAGCCATTTAGAATTGTAGCTCTTCAGATATCTAATCCCAAAAATGGTTACTCCTGCAAGAATTTGGACTTCTTCTAAAGTCACCTTTTGCAAAGAGCCACATTTCACCCATTGTGTCATGAAATCTGGTTCATTTTTAAATGTACTGATTTTTTTTGAACATGGTTTGCAGGAAATCACAAATATTTGTGTGCCACCTATAACTACCAGTGGAGCCGATTTCATGGAAAATTCTGGTAAGTGAACATCAAATTGATTTTTGAAGGCAATACTGGGTTAAATAAGAAACATTGAAAAAATAATGTGTTCTAAATCATTTCCTTTTTTTTAATTTTATTTATTTATTCATGAGAGACAGAGAGAGAGGTAGAGACACAGGTAGCAGAGGCTCCATGCAGGAAGCCTGATGTGGGACTTGATCCTGGGACTCCAGGATCATGCCCTGGGCCAAAGGCAGGCACTAAACTGCCGAGCCACCCAGGGATCCCCTCTAAATCATTTTCTTAATAATTTTCAAATATGAACATATGCTGGGAGATGTTACCACTGAAACAGGGTTTCAATGAAATGATTTACTATTAGTATATTAGTCATTCAGGATCAAGCTTGGGTTTGAATAAGTTCATTGAAATTCATTGTCTACTGATATCATCATTTTTTTTTAAAGATTGTATTTATTTATTTGAGAGAGTGAGGGAAAGAGAATACAAGCAGGGGAGAGGCAGAGGGAGAGAGAGAAGCAGGCTCCTGGCTGAGCAGGGAGCCCAATGTGGGGCTTGATCCCAGGACCCTAAGGTCATGACCTGAGCCAAAGGCAGATGCCTAACCTACTGAGTCACCCAAGAGCCCCAGTGTCACCATTTTTAATGTCCAAAGATTTGTTATACATTTTCCAAACTTTAATAAACTGAACGGCCAATTACTAATTTTTTTAATTAGAAAAGATTTCACACATGTAGAAAAATGTAAAGGAAGATACAGCAAACCCTATATATCTACCATTCAACATTGACTATTCTTAACATTGGTAATACTTGCAGTTAAACTTCGATCTTATTGCCCTTCTTTTTCCCAGAACTAACAATACCCTGTTTTGAGTTAAATTACCAATTTTATATTCAGTCATAATGGGACAAGATCGTTTGTTCTCATTTAGGTGAAATTATTTATTTCTTTGGTCTACCAAATGACTATTTTATTCATACTATCTCAATGCCACAATTAAGGCATAAACTATAGGAACAATGAGACCTAATGCTGAATATTAAAATTTTTCTTAACTCCATACTTAGCAATAGATTGTTTTTAAATGTCTAGCCTATAAAATCTGCATAAGATCACCTCAAAATGTCTGGCTTTATCAGCTACCCCAATCCTCATCTGCTTCTCCCATTATAATCACATATCAAAAACCATAATCAGAATTCTCTAGGAAACAAATAACTTTCCATAAAAGTGTAATGTAAAGGTAATAGGGAGAATAGTCATAGCTCTTTAAATTTTCTTTACACACCAAGACACTAAATTAGCATCTGCTAATTTGCATGATTATATTATATACATTTCCTCTTTGGTTTCCATATTGAAGCAATACGACAGCTTAATTTTCTTTTTTCCTGAAAACAAATAAGCATTGCATTATAAGCTTTCCATGTGCTGAATACTCTGTTTTTACTTCTCTATTTCTGGCTGTTGTCACTGAAAATCTATTTCCTGTGTATATTTTTTAATTAGTATGCTTCCAGAGCTATTCCATCTGTGAAGGTCCTCTGTACAGCTTCACTTCCTCGTTACAGCCTTACCTACTCTATTACTATCACATTAAATAGACCATTGGATATTATCACCTCTAGTCATATAGTTGTAATTTCTCCCACTTATTTGCTTTACTTGGTGTCCACCCTTGGGTATCAAAAAGCAGTAAAAAAAAAAAAAAAAAAAAAAAAAAAAAAAAAAGAAAGAAAAAGAAAAAGAAAAGAAAAATACAGCATAAGATGCTACAGAATTTTCTCCCCCTTTTTAGAAGTTTGTACAAATACATATGCTGGAGGGACAGTGGTGGAAGGAGCCTCGGGAATGGAACTGACCACCAAGCTTGGAGCAGCTACAGGATCTGGAGCGGCTGCAGGATTTGGAGCAACTGCAGGATTTGGAGCAGCCACTGGACTGGGTATTGGTTCTGCAGGACAGTCTGGAACTATGAGAACAAGGCATTCCACAGGAGGAACCAATAAAGACTATGGTGAAGGAGCAATAAGCATGAATTTCCTGGATTCCTATTTTTCTCAGGTAATTTGGTGGAAAACTCTATCTTATATCAGAGATCTTCATACTTGACTGTATTTCAGTTTTGCAATTTGTTGTTGTTTTACTTATAGCTTGTTAAAATGTGAGAAGAAAACAGGGTTCTTTGTCAAAATAATATAGATAACCTAAGGTGGCTGCCAAAATTAGGCTACTAGTCAAAAGGAAAAAACAGTAAATAGACACAAAGAGAGATAATATAGCAAGTAGAACCTCCTCCCTCTGACTGAAATAACAATGGAGAGTAAAATCTTTTGCATGTCAGGATCAGCAGCATCCTCTTGAGGAATACAAAGCAACTTATTTTGTGTTTCCTGTACCATAAAGCACATCAGAATACATGTGTGTATTTTTCTGAGGTAGGGTTATAGTATTCTCCACATTTTCAAAGGAGTCCATGCCCAAAAAAGTTGAGGAACCAAAGAATTATTGACCCAAAAATAAAAGTGAGAAAAAGGGATGTGATCAAAGATCAGATGAAGTATCAGGAAGTATAGAACTGAAAGAACAAGGGTTTAAGAACAGGTAAGAGTTTAAGAGGCAGGTTTGTGCATCATTAGAACAGATTTCACACAGAGTTTTGGTAACAGAGCTGGAAGTTCTAGGATCTAGCCTATTGCTGAGAAGATGGAGCCTGACACTGGCTGACAGGGAGATCTTGTTTGGGACAAGGACTCTTGGGACATTCTGAGGTGTGATGTGAGCCTTACTTTTGGGTCAGGCTCCTACATAGGTTGGGGAGTCTAAGCAAAGGCCCAGTCTGGCTGAGAGCTGGCTTAGATGGTGCAAGTAAGATGCCTATCCCCCATCCCCAAACACAAAGATATGCATTAACAGAAGCCCAGTGAATTACCTCCAGGTTTTGAACACATTAGTTTTGTACACCTAAATCCATGTCAGTGCCTTCTAAACCTAGAATCAAAACATAATCCTAGGACAGACTCAATTATTTTTTAATTTTTTTTCAATTTTTATTTATTTATGATAGTCACAGAGAGAGAGAGGCAGAGACATAGGCAGAGGGAGAAGCAGGCTCCATGCACTGGGAGCCCAACGTGGGATTTGATCCCGGGTCTCCAGGATCGCGCCCTGGGCTAAAGGCAGGCGCCAAACCGCTGTGCCACCCAGGGATCCCCAGACTCAATTTTGAAGGAATGTCAACTACATTGTTCCTCAAACACCAGAAATTTCTGTAACAAGACTGTTGATATTCAGAGTATGTCGTTACTTCAATGGATTATCTAAAATTATGCATTCATGATCAAACCTTGGATTCTATGAATAGTATTATATTCTTCAATTAAGATTCTTTTAAAATTCATTTTTTTTCCATTTTTCTCTATCTTTAGAAAGCATTTGCCTGTGCAGAGGAAGATGATGTCCAGGAAGCAAATGACTGCTTGCTGATCTATGATAATGAAGGAATGGGTGCCCCCAGTTCTCCCGTGGGATCCTTGGGTTGTTGCAGTTTTATTGCTGATGAGCTGGATGACAGTTTCTTGGACTCACTCGGCCCCAAATTCAAAAAACTTGCAGAGATAAGCCTCGGGATCGATGACGAAGCCAAACAATCTCAGCCACTTTCCAAAGCCAGCCTTTCTGGGATGGAATCCTGTGGCTATTCCCTAGAAGTCCAACAGCCAGAATCTGTTAGGGGCCAGACTTTGTTAGGCAGTCAAGGAGCTTCCGCTTTGTCTGCTTCCAGCTCTGTTCTCCAATCAGCCACTTCCATTCCCAACCCTGTGCAACATGGTAGCTATATGGTAACAGAGACTTACTCAGCCTCTGGTTCTCTCGTGCAACCTACCACTACAGTCCTTGAGCCACTACTCACGCAAAATGTGACAGTGACAGAAAGAGTGATTTGTCCCATTTCCAATGTTTCTGGCAACCTACAAACTCCGATGGAGCTACGGGGGTCACGTAATATGATCTGTACAGAAGATCCTTGTTCCCGTCTGATATGACCAAAATGAAATAGAATAATATATTGACCGAATATAAATATTTGGACCAAATTGCTCAAAGTAGCATAGCAAAGCTCACAGTATTGGTCTAATTGGACACTTATTTGGTACTCTCCTAAACTAAGCTTGATTAAATTTTCTAGTAAATATCCCCAAACTGGACATGTTGTCACTCTTACTTCTCAAATACCATTCAAGTAGTAGTAAATCTTGATGTTTTAAAAAAAAAAAACTTTAAGATCATGTTCAGTGGGAAATTTTCAACTGATAATTAACAATTTTTAAACTTCTATTTTTGTAGTGCCAAAGAAGGTATTTGCCACTTTAAATAAAATGCAGCGTGTTTTAGTGGATTAAGCACTTGGGAGTCAAGAGCCTCAGTTCTTGTCTGTCACCTTTTGTTATGTCACTAACAATTATGTAAGAGTCATAAAGTCTTTGCTAAAGCATTTTGAACTGCTTGGAAAAAGGAAGTAGCTGCAGTTGAGTTTTTGCCATCTTCTTGGTGTTGGGAGACCCTAAATGCATCTTTTGCTCAAGCTAAGGGCTATTGGCTTATGCATCAAACTTGCTGTATCTATATTCCTCAATGCTCAAAATAAGACTATTTTGAAACAGAACTATCACAGAAAATTTAGGAAAGTTTAGTATGGTATAAATAAATATTTTGTGTTTTTCTACATTACTTTGAAAGGATCTATCCAAAGAAAATATTTTACACTGATCTCCTTCCTACACACTTCTCAGCACAAATCCTGTGTTAATAGTTCTTGAAAATGACTCTATTTTTTTAAATGTCAGTGGGTAGATGGAACTTGCATATGATATATAATGAAGTTTATGACATTAACAATGTCTACAGACTTTATGGTTTTGCTCATAAGAAAAAAGAGGCCTCTGACTAGGTTAACATATAGTGGAATTTTTGAATGTGTATTATAAACATCATTTCAAGTCAAAAAGGGATATGGAAAGGGATCATCAGTACCCTCTATTTTATTAAGCCTTACTCCCTTCAAACAGCTACAGCAACTTAATTCTCTGGCATAACAATGAAGATTTGGAATTTATTACTTCATACATGTTGCCATGTTAGCAATGCAGTTCTTCAAATCATTTCTGGTCATTCAAGATCTTCAGCCTTTAGCCCATAAAGAGAATACCCTACCTTCTTATCAACATTCTTGTCTTAGCTGAGTCTTTACACAATCATCGTCCAGCTCCATTATCTCTAATTGTATATAAAATACTCTATTTTGTTTTGTTGCCATATTCAAAATATTTGTTTTTTGAGATGGAATGCAGAGTACTAAAGTGTGTTTTAACACAGAAGGATCCAGTCCTAAGGATACCTGGGGGAAAGACATCTCCTAAATGTCGCTACACCTAACATTCTTCCCTCTCCCTGGTGCCATGACTACAAGGAAGGTATGTGCCAGGATAACCAAGAAGTACAGGCAATCTGTTCTTTCAAGACAAGCCTGCTGTTTCAACAACACCTGCAGTGTGTCCATCTTGAGTTGAGGGGAACCAGACCCTACGAAGCAGCTGCCAGGTCCCAAAGAAGTTGCCTCGCTATTACCACTGGGACCTGTTAATGGAAACTTGCTCTCGGGTCTAGATCACACATGGTTGATTTGTGCCTCTTTTATGCATGAGAATTAATAATCATAATAGGCCTTACTTCAAGTTCAAAAGTGTTTTCAGGATCCTCCAAGTATTTTAGCATTGCCTCTGAAAACCCAACTTATCATGAAATGGGAATTTTGCTACATTGCCAAATGCAGAGGAAACTATGTCATAGTAGTAAAGGCTCTGTAAAGCAAAATTGAAATTAAATGTGTTTTTAAATAAAAATAGATTAATCTTGTCTAGGAGGACCTCAGATTGATTTGCCATGTAAAAGTAAATTCAAAGCAAAAATATATCTGTATTTTTCCACCAGAAATAAAAATCGTTTTAAGCAAAAGAAAAAAATGTGTAAAACTGTCTTTTTACTTGATGTATTATAAATTTTAAACAGTATATACTAAAACTTTAACAGTGTAACACTGTTATAATAAAATAGTTTGGGAACACACTTATGAGTACTTCCTTTGCCATTTCGTAAAAGGTGAACTCCTCTTTGTAATTAATAGTTACTAAGAAATAGAAGTTAAGAAACTGACTTACATATGTATTTTTATCAGTATTTCACATTTTTTTCTAGCCCATACCTTTTTTCCGTCCTCCTAGGCAGGAAGGAAATACCTGGGGACTTAAGATCTCTTCTTCAGGTGGAAATAGTCCTAGATGAGGTGCTGGGTGAGGTCAGGGCAGACTTTTATTAACTGGATGCTTTAACTCATTTAGTATTTGTTTGGCAATTTGGAATGGTCTTTCAGGCAGAAATTCTGACACGCTAAAGAGAAGGCCAGGTGAAAACCTACCTACCATGATGAAAAATGTACCATGGCTCTGGTGACAGCTATCAGAGACTCAGCAGCCCACGTTTGTTTCCCAGTAAGTGCTTGTTATTTTTATGTCTCCCTTTAAAGGGATGTCACAAGTAAGTCCCTTTGGAACTTTAGATCTTGCCTTGGCTGACCTTCCTCATTCTTTAATTCACACAGTTCAACTTGGATCTGGTGTATGAGGAGCAGACGCTGGATGGGAATGGATATTGAGTGAAGAAAAGTGGATGGCTTGACTCAGATGTTCCAAATCAACCCCAGGAAAATGAAGGCCATGTACGTAAGTTCCAAAAATATCCCCTGATCTTCCTATTTATAGAAAATTTGAAGAATAAAAACAGCAAGATCAGTTCACCTTAACTTTCAAAAATCAAGTAAGACTGTGAAAAAAACACAACTGACAAGCTTCAATGCCACTAACAATTAAGAAACAAGTAAATGTTAAGGTCCCTTCCTTCTTGTAATTGGCAATTCAGCATCTTCTCACTCCTTTACTGGGTCTACAAGGAGTGACTCTGAATCAGAGATTATATGGCTTAATATTTGTTCAACAACACAGTCTGAAATCATTTTTAAGTAAGGGGGCTAATTGTTAAGAAAGGACGATAATTGTTTGAATTCCAGGTGCCAGAAACAACACATTTTCCATAGCAAATACTGAGATCCCTTCTGCTGCGCTCTGACAAAACATGGGACATTCTAGGTTGGTGTCTTAATTTCTTTTTTATGCATAGACTTTCTTTTTAACAAATGCATAACAGAAAAAATCTAAACACAATGCAGATATAGTTAAAACTCAAGAGAATGATGGTCTAAAAGAACAAGTGCAAATGGATACCGTTACCAGAGCAGGAAGAAAGAGGACATTGATAAGCCCTACCAGGTGGCCAAGACAAAGAGGTACATATTCTAATTTAATTCTTACAGTAACCCTGATTATAGTCAGGAAAAGAGAGACCCAGAGAAGCAAATTACTTCCTCAAGGTCACTCAATAAAGTGACATAAATGCAAAGGTTTATCTATAGTTATTCAGTAATAATAATACATAATTATTACTCTGTCAAAATAAGCTGCTTGCTTTCTGCTCTGAGACTTGAGTAGAGCATTAAAAATTGTTAAGAATACAAAGAAAACAATCAAAATGATTTTTTAACGGACTAGAAATCTAGGTACAATTCTAAAGATTAAAGAAGCAGTACACTGGGGGCAAATATATCTATTTGGGAATACAGGACAGAGCAATCTGTATATTTCTATATATATCTAAGACTGAGAGACAGAGAGAGATAAAAAGGAAGAAACAGGGGAATAGATAGAATGCAAATATATGGTTTGCTGCTATACTGAAGTATACGTGGGGTTATATTTCAGGACACAATGACATCTCTTCCACATTTAATAAGGAAAACAAGCTACCCCAAAAAACAAAAAAAAACAAACAAACAAAAAATAAAACAAACTATCCAAAAGTCATAGAAACTCTTTTTTGGTAAACTCCTTAAGAATTACTTTTTTTTTTTTTTTTTTTAAGACTTTATTCATGAGAGACAGAGAGAGAGAGAGGCAGAGACACAGGCAGAAGGAGAAGTAGGCTTCATGCAGGGAGCCTGACGTGGGACTCAATCCCGGGTCTCCAGGATCACACCTGGGCTGAAGGCAGCACTAAACCACTGAGCCACCCAGGTTGCCCAAGAATTACTTTGATAGCACCCAATTTAGAAGAGGTTATGTGTGACACATAGCTAGGTATAAAAATAATTTTACATGTACCGATTTTGATTCAGTATTAATATATATTATGAAATGACCACCACAGTACATCTAAGTAACATCCATCACCATACATAGTTACAAAAAATTTTTTTCTTGTTATAAGAACTTGTAAGATCTACCCTCTTCACAACTTGCAAATATGCAATTCAGAAATTAACTATAGTGACCCTGCTGTATATTATATCCCCATGACTTATTTATAACTCTAAGTTTCTACCTTTTGACCCCTTTCACCCATTTTCTACACATCCCGTGCCCTACCTTTGGCAATCACCAATCTGTTCTCCATATCTAAGACCGTGATTTGTGTTTTATTCTATTTCACTTTTTTTAAATGATAACTTTAAATGGGTCCTTCAACCTCAGTGTTTCTGTGATTTGTGAAAAACACATTTGAACAGCTACAACTATTTTACTCTTCAACACTATCTCCCTCTCCACCTTTATTCCATGAAGTAGTATTATATTTTAAAATTTATGCCTTGCAACGTCTGATGTTTTCTGCATCCTGAATTTGTTATTAAATTAGCAAACAGTAAATGATGTGTGAAAACACAGAGCGTCAAATTCTAATATAAGAGAAACACTGATATTGAAAGAATATGTATGTCCTCATTGCCTCAGAAGGCAAGGGAAGTATTTATATTCTTTCATAATCAAGAGAGCATTGCAAAGAATTCTGTTAATTATAAAGTAGCACAGAATCAGGTAATCTTGTATTTATATAAATGGGATAATGACATGGTTTCCACTCCTGCAAAAAGGCATTGTCACTAAGCCAAAAATGAGTATTTAAACACAAAATGTGAGTCATGTCTTTCCATGTCCAATGAACTATGTTGACAGTAAGATTTATGTGGCCCTAACCTGGAGGTAAAACACACACACACCCATACACACACGCCTCAGATAAGCAAGTAGCTTGGTGTAGCTGATTGAAGCAGTGTCTTTCCTTTTTTTTTTTTTTTAATTTTTTTTTAAAATTTTTATTTATTTATGATAGTCACAGAGAGAGAGAGAGAGGCGCAGAGACACAGGCAGAGGGAGAAGCAGGCTCCATGCACCGGTGTCTTTCCATCACCAGATCCACGGACCAGGCATGGCTGGTTTGTGTTGCAGATACAAAGTTTCTACATGCAGAGTCTGCTCTCTAGATTTACTAGTAAAAAGAAAAGAACCACTTTGATTTTCCACCTAATTTTCTTTAGGTAAGGCATAATGAAAAGACCTTGTTTTACCAAACTCTTAATTATTCTCATTCAGGGCCAATATCCACAACTTTAGTGGAAAACTGTGTCACAGGAAATGCAAGTATTAGTCAAAGGGCATAAAGTTTCATTTAGACAAGATGAATAAGTCCTAGAGATCTACTATACAGCACAGAACCTATAGTTAGCAACACTGTATTATATACTTAAATTTTGCTAAGAGGGTAAATCTTATGTTAAGTGTTCTTGGCACTGATGATGATGATGATGATGATAATAATAATAATAAATAAGAGGGAGAAAACTTTTGGAGGGGATGAATAGGTTCGTGGCATAGACTGTGGTGATGGTTTCATGGGTGTATACTTACCTCCAAACACATCAAGTTATACACATTAATTATGTACGATTTCTTGTTTAACAAAAAATTTAACATGTAATAAACACATAGTCTCATAAGTTCTGACAATATTTCTTTCTGAATCTTCCCTCTTCCTCTCAGCTGTTATAAATTGCTCTGAATTTTTCTCCACAAGTTATGACTGCTACAGTTGAAAGATAAGTTGATTTTCTAACTTGCCACTCTTCCTCTTTACACTTTCTCGGATCCTGAAACATCCTCTTTTGTGCTGGTCTTTGGAAATTCTTTCAAAGAGGCAAATCAACAACAAAGGCATTTGTCGCCAAGATGATAGAAGCTCTTCTACTCTGTGCAACCCTATTTCACACCAGAGCCTCCAGAACAAGCCAACGCATGCTTATGGCTGCTTCTGCCAATTCTTGCTAGGAAAGGATGTCTCTACTGAAAAAACAAGTCAGGAGATGTTACTGAATATTTTGATAGGAAACACTGAGCTGTCGGGGAAAGAAAATCTGCTCAACTTTGCACAAAATTAAAGCTAACACTCAAAGGCCTACGAGAAAATTATAAAATGTCATTCCATCTATTAGTCAAAATAACTGTATTATGTTTTAATGATTAAGAAAAGATAAATTTGAATTTTTTAATGTTTGTTTTTTTAATTGTGTGGTTTAAATTAACAGTTAAAAGTTTAATCTTTGGAGACAACTAGTTGAGTTCAAACCCAGCTTTACCATTTACTAGCTGTGTGTCTTTGGGCAAGTTACTTAACCTCTTTGTACCTCTCTGGGCTATTTTGGAAATAACAGTCCCTACATAATAAGGTTTCTGTAAAGAAGTTATGAGAATGCACCTAGGACACAGTAAGTGCTCATGAAGATTGTTATTTTTTATTGTTTTTATTATTATAATTTAAATCTTCAAAATGAACTCACTCAAAGAGTACTGACATACAAACTCTGAAACCATGCAAACTCCAAACATTTGTATTATCTGATCCAAAGCCTTGTTTTACAGATGGTCAAACTGGCTGAAAAGGAACTTGTTGATCAAAGGTAGAGTTAGGAATTGATCAGGTTAATTCTCTTTCTGCAACTTCCAAACTGCCACTGTAATATTTCTTGTTCACTAATCTTTTGCCTCATTCACAAGGTTGGCCTGTTTAGGCCACTCTGCACTGGAAACTCCTCTGAACACAAGCAAAGAGAGACAAGAATTCAATTCATATCAAATTATTATCTTGGGACACCTGGGTGGCTCAGTGGTTGAGCGTCTGCCTTTGGCTCAAGGTATGATCCCTGGGTCCTGGGATTGAGTCCCGCATCAGGTTCCTCCCAGCAAGGAGCCTGCTTCTCCCTCTGCCTATGTCTCTGCCTCTCTCTGTGTGTCTCTCATGAATAAATAAATAAACATTTGAAAAAAACTATTATCTTATATGGCCAAAATGATGAGGATCACCAGATTATTATAACTTTTCAGTTGAGCTTCCTTGGAAAAGGGCAGAGTGGAGAGCTCTTATTTCCCTTTGAGTTCTTTTTTTTTTTTTTTTAAGTAGTCACCACACCCAGCATGGAGCCCAATGTGGAGCTTGAACTCAGGACCCTGAGTTCAAAACCCGAGATGAGATTAAGAGTTGGACACTTAACCAACTGAGCCACTCAGGCGCCCCCTAAGAGTTCTTTTTTTTTTTTTTTTAAGATTTTATTTATTCATGAGAGACACAGAAAGAGAGACAGGCAGAGGGAGAAGCAGGCTCCATGAAGGGAGCCTGACATGGGACTCAATCCCAGGTCTCCAGGATCACACTCTGGGGTGGAAGGCGGCACTAAACCGCTGAGCCACCCGGGCTGCCCCAAGAGTTCTAATTACATCATTTCCACCAAGTAGAATAGGGCAGCCAGGTGGCTTTGAGGGAAAAAATGTTACTTGAAAATTAGCATGAAAGGAATGGTGCTCTTAACCCAGCCTCCAGTAATATTTATATGTTAGGTATCACTAATAGAATAGCAATAACTCCACACACAAAGGAGACCACACTTTATGTTCAGTCTCTACCTAATATATGCTGCCAAGTTACTGGCCAAGTGGAAAAGAGTTTTATGTGCAGAAGCTAGTTGACCCAACATAACATGGAAGGAAATGAAATTTGTCTTTTCTTTGGCATGTTTTTTTTTTTTTACCTTATTTCTAGAACATGATATGCCCAATGTTTCGATAATCACTACCTCCTGCTTCCTTTAAAAAGCTGACCATAACTAGTTGATAGGTTTTTAAATTGTTTTATAAGTTAATTTACAATAAAGTATAAATCACAGAAGCACTTCATTATTTCTCCTTCAAGCATATATCTTTAATACTTAGAATATCTGTTCACTTAGAAAACAAAGTGATATTCTATTATCATTAAGTCATAGGTCAGGAGGTGAGGTGTTTTAAGCACAGACACTTTCTAGTGTCCCTCAAATCACCTATTTGACGTCTGTCCATATGACCACAGAGCACACCTGGGACTCAGGTTTCACATTCTGATCAACTGACCTAATGTATCTAGTCTCTAAGAAATAAAAGTAAATAAAATATTCCATAGAAGTCCCACCAACTTATTATTCCTGAAAACCTAGAAGCCACAATCTTCCTCTGCTGTTTTTTTGCAGATGGATTATCCATACTTTTGAAGTGAAATCCAAGGTATAAAGAACAATAAACCATACTCTGTAGACTTAAGATTCCAACAATTGAAAATTTCAAGGTATAGACTGATTCTCCCACAGTGCCAAACAATGGAAACTCACAATGGCACTTTTATGAACCATAAAGCAATTCTTTACATGAGCTTTCACATGGGTTTTACTTTGTTCACCTCTAAGTCTTCCCTGTAATATTGCTCTGCTTAATTTGTTGACTTGTCATCAAATGCCCTGATTACTTCAGATGAATGCTCTAATCCTAAAATTAAGAAATATGATGATACACTCTCTTCCTCTTTCATACCCATAGAAGAATTAGTCACAAGAAGTCTTTGTTAACTGACTTACCTCTGTAAGGTAATCATGTAGCTGATTCTACATGAAATGGGTGTGACTCTCCCCAAAGGTATGACATCATTCAGATATTGTTTTCAGTAAAAGTTAAGAACGGTCCACCTGGAAAAAAAAATGTCATACTAAATTAGCAGACAATTGCCCAAACAGGAGGTCTACTTTCAAGGCATATAGTAATGTTCATAACGACCATTATGAATTAAAAAAAAATCGTTAACCACAAATGTCCTTAGAGAAGCTAACTATCACTGCAATATTTAAAGCTAAATTATCAAGAGCAATTTTTCCCATTGCCTTTTTTGTATCAACGTTTTGCTAAGCTGGTTTGCTTAGCATTTGAACATATTTCTGTCTAATAAAATTTCTAAGTGGGAACTAGAGAGGGAGATGAAATTCAAATTAGGTCCACTGCCAAAACAAAAACGTTAAGCAAAAAAAAAAAGAAAAAAAATTTGTCCAACTCAAACAAAACAGGTTTAAAAACAAACATCTTCCTAAAGTGCTCAGGCACTAGAAACATTTTGAATCTCTCTTCTTATATCTGAAAGACTGCTTCAAATCTCCAACTCCCTGATGTATATAGATGTAACTGAGTTAATTAAATTATTATTCATCATATCAAGAGATTTTCAATTACTTTTGTTACAAAAATGAAGTTACTGCACAGACATATCTGCCACTCACAATATCTAACCGGGGGTTTCAGGAACACCATCATAACTTTTAGTCAGCACAGCTCATGTAAACATGTCCTCCAAAGCAGTGGTTCCCCATATTTTTTTTTCTCCATGACATGTGTGACAGATGACTTTTGCAAGCTCACATCATCCTGTGCACAAGATCACCTTGAGGCTGTGCTGGCCTTCCCAGCTGGAATCAACTCTCACCAGAGATGGAAGTCAAAATGCAAGTAAGTAACATCATTATTGAATAACTTTAAATGTGCTCTAATCATTTTAACAAGTAAATCATTCACAAATTACAGAGCTTGATTATTAACAAATTACTACATCCACTGGCATGGTACTGAAAAAAAAAAAAAAACCCCACCACTCATCAAGATGAATTCTGAAAAGTAACTAGAATGAGTGATTTCATTTCCTCAAATCCTGGTTTTTCTTTAAAATGAACATTGTTAACTATTTTTAAGATTCTGCTCCTCTCTACTCAAGTATTTATAATTATCATTCCAGATTATTTTCAAAGATCTTTAACAATCAGTGTTGCACTTCCAAGTTCACTCTCCAAAACCACTGAATTGCTTCTTTCACTTTTTCTTTACACATATGAATATCCCTTGTCTACGTGCAAATGAATGAAATCAATATTCTTTTCTGTCTTCTGAGGGTTTTTTTTTCTGTGTATCTCCATAGGCTCATTAGTCACATTGAGTCAGTGTGATGGCTCTCGCCTGACACCCTCAGTAAACACTCCCATGCCTGCCTGGTAAGCCCTGCAAGTCCTGTCGTGCTGGGGATGGATTCCAGTCCAGAGCTGCTGCTAACAACCAAATGTTTTCCCCCTATCTCCCCCAGCCAGTGCTATTTCCCTTATCTTTCCAAGAATTCCCATAAACAAATCCTGGGGTAAAACCAAAGCCAGAAACTTATTCTGGAAAAAAAAATTTTTTTTTTTTCTAGAAACTGTAGTTTGGGGGTGTCTGGCTAGCTCAGTCAACAGAGTATGCAACTCTTGATTTCAAGGTTCTGAGTTCAAGCCCCACATTGGGTGTGGAGCCTATTTAAAAAATAAAGAAAAGGGGCAGCCCCAGTGGCTCAGTGATTTAGCGCCACCTTCGGCCCAGGGTGTGATTCTGGAGACCCAGGATCGAGTCCCATGTTGGGCTCCCTGCATGGAGCCTGCTTCTCCCTCTGCCTGTGTCTCTGCCTCATCTCTCTCTCTCTCTCTCTGTCTCTCATGAATAAATAAATAAAATCTTAAAACAAAAAACTTAGATAAAAAAAATAAAGAAAAGAAAAGAAAACATAGTTGGGTAGATAAAATCAACGTTCTCAAGTGTCAGGCTTCTGTTAATGAACGCTTGCTTTTTTCACCTCCAGAAGGAAAGAGATTTTCCATATTGTTTATGGTTTTGCACTTTGTCCCTTGGGCAAGGAAGGGAGTCTTAAAGAATGCAGAAATGTTCTCCATTGGCCTCTGAACTTCTTCACTTTACACTGTTCAGGCAGCCTTAGGCAAGACCCATTCTTGATAAAATGGTGAGGGAGAGGGATTTCGTCCACAGTGAACCAGCCTTCCCACCTTAGTTTGAGGACATTTACTCACATCCTTCCAGGAATATAGTTGTCTCTTGTTCTTTCCCTTTACTCTCACTTTAAAGGCACACTCACACGCGGATGTTCGTACATACCTTCTAGCCTCCAAAATAACCTCAAAGATGTATTCACTTATTTATTCATTTACACATTCAACTAATATTTACTGAAGATCTACAAAGGCTCAGGCAACATTCTAGGTGCTGAATATGCAGCAGTTCACAGAGAAAACACCCCATCCTCATGGAGCTTACATTCTAGTAAATGGCAACAGATAATTCATACATGCACAGTCTTTTAGATTGTGATGTGCCAGGAAGAAAAATGAAGCAGGGAAGGGGCATGGGGATCTCTAGGGGTGGGAGTAATTTGATTTGTTAATGAGTGTTCGGAGAAGGCCTCACCGATTAGGTAATATTTGAGATGTGCAAAAAGTGAAAAGTGAGGGGGTAAAACATTGTACATGTCAGGACAGAACCTTCTAGGGAAAAGGGATGGAGAGCACAAAGGCTCCAAGGTGGAGCATGCCTGGTCTATCTGTGGTATCTGCTATGGTGTAAATGACTGAAAGAGATTAACATGCCGCCTTCCCTGTACAATGCGTGGAACAGCCAAGAGAACATTCAGCTAAAGGATTCCAGATGTCCGTAACTGGGGAGAAGGAGCATCTGACGGGACCCCAGAGCCTTACTGAGGTTTCCTAGACACCTGAACTGCTGCTTTGTGCATACTGGGATCCAGCATTATTATAGTCCTATCACATTTTAAAACTAGTGTGATTTATTTAAAAAAAAAAATCTCTTAAGATGTCATCAGTTACTACTTAGACCCAAGAGTCAACAATTTTGGTTTTTTGGCTGAGCCAAATACTATTTTGAAATTGTAGCACCCTCCACTAATTCTCCTCCACCCTGTGAACAAGGATAAGGATTTCCTTCAGCCATTTGGTTCAGGGAGTTTGCATCCAAATAGCCAGTCCTCATATATTGACTCACAAGGAGGAGCCTGTGGGCAATAGCTCAGTTAGACACTGTGACTCACTGCATGGGGCTCTCTCACTCTTTCAGGGTGTTGGTGTCTCACCTGTGGTCTCAGGGCTGATTGCTCCTGCCCCAGAACGTGGTGACTGTTCATTAGGAATGTGCTGGCTTCTCTGTGCTAGACCACAAGGCTTGCAGTCTGGTAGGCTTTGATTATTGGTCTGTAAATTCTAGCTCAGAAAGACAATAAAGTCATCCTCTACCCCAAGTCAGCCAGTTCTCCTTTTTCAATGCCCAAGTTGAAGGTGGCTCTTGATCCATCTAACTGGAAAGTCCATGAGAATCTCAACATTCTGACTCTAGTATCTGTGATGTCACTCATGCCTGGGCATCTGTGGAAAAGGACCATAGTTCTTTCCCCAGGATTAAAAGGAAAAGTGATCCTCTCTTATTCTTCCATACTCAATGTAAATCTAATACACTATCTTCTCAACTGGCCCCTAGACTCCACCAGCTTGGTTCCTGCTCATCCCCTCGTGCCACATTCAGTTTCATATATACACTGACATATCTCTTAACTATCAGCCAGGCCACCCTGCAACCCTAACCCGCATCACCAACTGCTGTCCTTCTGTTCTTGAGCTGCAGTATGGTTGGGGAAAACACACATACACAAACCAACAGACCAACATTTTCTGACTAGATCCACCATTAATTCATTCACAGTGTACATTTCAAACATGTTCCCTTTTAATACTGTGGGTTTTGTTTTTTTGTTTTTTTACTTCTAATTAGTTCCTTCTAGTATGTGGGCTATGTTCAACAATTCTTTATCAATCACCAAATATTTGCTGGCTACGAGGGGCTGGGCCACTATGAATATGATATGGCCTCAGCTTTCTAAGTACTAACAGTCTCAAGAGAGAGAAATGGGTAGAGTAGCAGACATGGATGAAATCACCATTAGCCACAATGTGATTGCTGCTACAAAGGTTGTATGAATCATTTCAAAAAGAACCACAGAGAATGAAGGGAAAGGTAACTAACTGGAGGTGGAGAGCATGGAACAAGGAGAATTGAGAATGACTCTCATGTTCTTGGCTTGGGTGGCCAAATTGACAAGGTGTGTGAGAGGCATATGAGGAAGTTGCAAGCTTGAATTGGAGAGGTGTAGAGGGACTGCAGAAATCTTTTCTGTCAGTATGTTAGTTTGTTATCCAAAATGATTATGGTACTTTGAGATCCCCATGAAATATCCAAACGGTAGTATTCCCATGTTTGAAGCTTAGGAGAGAAAGCTGTAACAGGTTTGCACAAAGAGAATGCCTATAGATCATACTCAGTACCAAGGAAGAAGAAAAGAAGGAAAGGAGAGAACTCAAAAGGCATAAATATTTAACAGGGTGGTGGACAATAAGAAATGGATGGAGAAAGAAAGAAAATTAGGTGACTGTTTCTACCTCCTAAATCCACCTGAAATTATGTTTTCCTTCTCATTTCAAACTACTTGCTAGACTTTTCTAATTGGATATTGCTCTAACATCTCACTGGGGAAAAAAAAAGCTTTTACCTTCTGACTCCCTTGTTTGTGTTAATGTGATTAAAAGAATGCTTTCTTCACAGAAATCTGAAGCTCCTGACTCTCCACTAACAGTGTCTATGTTTTGAGTTACTCTGTCCTGCCAGATTCAGTGTCTCCTTCACAATTATTCATCCTTTAAGAATCAGCTCACCACACCACCCCATAGTCCCCACCTGAAAGCCTTCTCTAATATCATGTCCTCACTGTGAATTAAGACCCTCTTCCCTAGGTTTGCATTATACCCTGCATATGTTTTTACCACTGTGTTTATAATAGATTGTAAGTTCTGTAGTTATTTCATAAGTATCTATTTTTGTTTCTTGGGATGAAGAAATATTTATCTTTGTATTTCCAATAAAATGCAAATGAAATGTTTGGTGAGTAGGGACAAACTAAACGTTTGTGAAGGAGTACATGAAGGAGTAAATGAGTGGAGCTAAACCAGAAAAGCGATTCCTCCTTTTATTGCCCTTTTCACATTGTGAAAGGTATTTCATATTTTTTATCTACATATGCTTTATCAATAGACATTCTATAAGTAAGCCTCTTGACCACAATGGCCACTTTTTGTTGTTATAAAGGCCATACATTATGATTTAGAAATCAGAAATCAGGGGCACCTGGGTAGTTCACTGGTTGAGCATCTGCCTTTGGCTCAAGTCATGATCCCAGGGTCCTGGGATCCATATCGGGCTTCCCACAAGGAGCCTGCTTCTCCCTCTACCTCTCTGCCTCTCTCTCTCTCTGTCTCTCATGAATAAATACATAAAATCTTTTTTTTTAAAGCAATCAAGTGCTTTGTTGGTAATGGTATTTGTTCCTATGTACAGAGATTTATAAAATAGATTTACTCTCATGCCAGGAGAAAGAAGTCAGGAGCTAGAGCTGTGTTTCATCTGACTTTCAACAACTGCCCTCAACTCACTGAGTCATAAGCTTCAGAAATTTTAAAGGAGAACTACTTCAAGGATGACATACAATGGCACTGGATAGCGCATGCACTGACACCTTCTCTCAAAGCCTTGGAATACGTGTTTTATAGAATACTACAGTACTGAAACTGACTTTGTCAGCCTCCGGGGGAGACGAACAATCCAACAGAAATAAACGTTGCATTGCCTATTTCTCACTCTGGAAACTACAATTATCTTCATCACTAAACAGAAACCAAACTTTTAATAATGAGACATAAATACTTGCCTATAAGACTCAGGTGCAAGAGCACTAATTTTAGATAGGATTTATATATAGTCTCCAGGGCTGATTTGTGAAAGTAAAGGCTTTTGGTAAAGCCTGTCTTGCTTATTTAGGAGTTTTCCCATAGTGATGGGGAATGAGAATTATCACCAAGGTGCTACCACCCACGTCTAAGCTCAAGAAAAAGGAATGGAAACTAGAAGACATACTTCCCTCCTGATTTAATCATGCATCCAATGCTTAAAAGAGTCTCCCTGGTACTCAACACTGTTCTAGGCACTGGAAACAGTGGAAAACTAAAGAGATGCCCTTCCTAGATACTAAGTCCTCTGCTAACTTAATTGCTAACACGTAAATAGTACTTTGAGAAAAGTCACTCAGCAGTTAAGCCCTAAATCAAACAGAGGAGAATGTGGTTCTCTCCATTCAAAGAGGAAGTGGTCCTTGGAGGCCAGGGAAGAAAGTGACTAAAGAGGAGAGGCCAACTGTACTGGATCCGGAAAACTGGCAAGATCAGAGCTGGGGAGAGAAGGGCAGGATAAACCGGAGAAGAACAAAAGGGCACTTTTGACCACAGAAGGAGCTCTGCTATTTTGTTCACCTTGAAGGCCAAACTTCCCTTCCTGGCGGCATGCCAACCAACCCTTCATAGTCTCCCAGGCTCTTCCACTACTCCAACGACTGTTAATCTTGCTTAGAGGTGTCCTAACCTGGTGCTGATTCCCGCGTCTCTGTTTTTTCAAATTCAACTTCATTCACATTTACACTTGCAGCAAATAATTATACTACTAACAACTACATTTATGGAACCTGAGGTGCTAAACACCACAGAAGGCTTCACGTGGATTTTCTGGTTTAAGCTTCACAAAGGCCCTACGTGTCGGGCGCTATTAACCCATTTCACAGCTGTGGGATCTCTGTACACAAGACAAAGAGAGGTAAGGCCAGGTCTCACCACCAGTAACTACCGGTGCGGGGATTCCGGTTGCGCTTCGTGTAAGAGATTTTGTGAATCATATCGAAGAGTGTGTCTTTGCCTCAGCGCCCCTATAGCATGTTTTCCCGGCTGTGTCCAGTCAACAAGAAGTCAAAGGAGTGTCCGTTTGGATCATCGGTGACTTTTCTGTTTCTCCCTTAACCGGATAAACTGCAAACCTGTTGGAAGCACTGAAGGGGCGCCGGGGAGGGGCAAGAAGCCGTCCCAGAGCGAGCCAGTCACCTCAACGCCGCTGGAGACCCTCAGCTCCCGACCGCCCTCTCCGGCGCAGCGGGTCACGAACGCCCGGGCCGGCGCGCGCTCACCAAGCGCTGGACCCGGGGCGGCGGCGGCGGCGGCGAGCCAGGTCTGGCCGCCCTCAGGCCGGGGCCGAGCCTCCCGGTGCCCGCCGCTCTCCTGAGAGGAGGGGGCGGGGCCTGCCACCCACAGTCCCCGGCCCGGGCACGTCACGGTCCCAGGTGCGTGTGCGACGAGGGGCGGGCGTGCACCTTGCGCCTCCCCCTCCTCCGAGGAATCCCCACCTCAGCGCCGGCGGCTCGGGCGGCCTCCCGGTTCCGCTTCTCCCGCGGCGGCCGCACCTGGCACCGCGCCCCGGGCGGGGCGGGGCGGGGCGGGGCGGCGGCGAGCGGCCCTCGGGGCGGGTGCTGCGGGCGCGCTGGCGGGCAGCGGGGGAGCGGGCGGCGCCAGCAGCGCGAGCGGCCCGAGGCGAGGGCGAGGGTGAGGGCGCGGGCGCGATGGCGCGGAGCGCGGAGGGCGCCGCGCTGCTCGTCCTGGTGAGTGCGGCCCGCGGGGGCGCCGGGGCGCGGGCGGGGTGCGCGGGAGGGCGCGGGCGGAGGGCGCGGGCGGGCGCCGGAGTCGCGCCCGGACCTGCCCGCCTCCCTCCGCCCGAGCGGAGCCGGCGCCCCGCGCTCCTTGTCTGCGCCCGGGCGTGCAGGGAGGCGGGCAGGCTGCGGCGAGCTCGGGCCCGAGGCCTCGGGAAGCCGCTGGGTCTCCGCGGGCGTGTGGGAACCTGCCGGACGCTCTGCCTCGCTGCGGCCCTGGCGCTCTCGGGGCTGTGACGGGCGGGGGCGGGGGCGGGGGCGGGGGCCGGCGAGCTCCGAGCGGCGCTGCCCGAGCCGCGGCTTTGTCCGCGGTCCTCTCCCTCCCACGGGCAACATGGAGGCGGGCTCGGGCAGGTAGTGCGCCCGCCGGGAGCCGGGAGCCGGGAGCCGCGAGCCGGGGAAGCCGGAGAAACGCCTTTCTTTATTCCTGGAGGGCAACGAACGCAGGGGCTCCAAATACGGCTTCGCAAAAAATGCACTTAAGCGGGTTTGATTTCTGTTGAATCCACGTTACTGTGAAAATCACGCACCCGAAGACCGTTTTAACTTCAGGCTCACAAAGTTTGGTGTTCTGAAGCTGTTTCCGGGTGTTAAAGATGATAGGCCTACGTAATAGCGTGAAGGTTCTTTTTTTTTTTTTTTTTTTTTTTAAAAGGTGACAAAATCGAAGTGCCGAGCCTCAAACTGGCTTTTCAAAAGTTCTTAACGAAAAGGGCTTGAACCTCTGGAAGATAATGTTGGCCCACTAGAGCTACGCTTCTTATGCTTGGTTTCTGTGCTCAAATTGGTTTGTTTTTTTTTTTAAGATTTTATTTATTTATTCATGAGAGACAGAGAGAGAGAGAGAGAGAGAGAGGCGGAGACACAGGCAGAGGGAGAAGCAGGCTCCATGCAGGGAGCCCGACGTGGACTCGATCCTGGGACTCCAGGGTCACGCCCTGGGCCGAAGGCAGGCGCTAAACCGCTGAGCCACCCGGGCTGCCCTCAAATTGGATTTTAGATATATTTGCCTTCTGTTTAGTAAAGGAATTATACACGATTAAGAAATGTATCTGATTTATGGGGTTTTGTTAACTGGGTTTTGATAAAGTGACAGTCCTAGTGTAAGTGCGGGTTCACCTTACAGAGACTTAAATATTTGTGTCATGAGAGATTAGATAAAATGTCATACTCCCGTTTTCTTACGTAATGGTTAAGATTTTTTTAAAAAAAGAAACACACAAGTTCATGCTTTATATTAAATAAAGTTCTAACTTCCCAGGTGCCTGAGTGGCCCCAGTGCGTTGAGGGTCTGTCTTTGGCTCAGGTCCTGATCCCAGCTTCCTGGGATGCAGTCCCACCCGCATCTGGCTTCCTGCTCAGCAGGGAGTCTGCCTCGCCCCCCAGCCCCTTCCCCTGCTCCCTCGCTCTTTCTTATTCTCTCTCTCAAATAAATAAATAAAATCTTAAAAAAAAAATAAAGTTCTAACTTCCAAAAGATTACCTTCTCTTTCTCCCAGAATTGTAATGGAGGGACAAATACAATATATTTATTTTTATAGTAATATGTCTACATATTATTAATATTAGTTAATTATACTAATATGCATTTTCCCTGTTTTGTGTCTGTGTGTATATCACAGAAAAACAAAGCAAAAAAAAAAAAAAAAAACATGACTAACCCAATCTAGGGATTTCAGTGAAATCTCACTTGGAATAGCATACTATGTAAGACCTCCAGACCTTTGGCACACCAATTCATTTTCCTGCTGTGTTCATCCATTTCATTTTGCCGAAGTCATTGAGGTAATTTTCAGTCAAGTTCATTTTTTTTAAAGTTTTCATTTATATATTCATGAGAGACACAGAGAGAGGCAGAGACACAGGCAGAGGGAGAAGCAGGCTCCACGCAGGGAGCCCGACTCTGTACTTGATCCCGGGTCTCCAGGATCAGGTCCTGGGCCCAAGGCGGCGCTAAACTGCTGAGCCACCCTGGCTGCCTAGTCAAGTTCATTTTGTTAATAAAACTTCTCTATGATAATTTAGGATTTTCATTTTGGCCTCCAGAATTAGAGTAATTTTACCTCATTGTGATACCTCCTGGCTAAGTAGAATACCAAGCTAACATAGCACCTAGCTTACTTTGAGGGTTAAATATTAAATTCCTTTCTTTTTTTTTTTTTTTAAGATTTTTTAAATTTATTCATGAGAGAGCGAGAGAGAGGCAGAGACACAGGCAGAGGGAGAAGCAGGCTCCATGCAGGGAGCCTGACATGGGACTCTATCTGGGGACTCAAGGATCATGCCCTGGGCTGAAGGCGGTGCTAAACCACTGAGCCACCCAGGCTGCCCTAAATTCCTTTCACATAGGAAAAGAATTGCTTTAATTCTCAAATGGTATGACAATTAGGCCAAGTCATGTATGTTTATGGAGAAATAGCTAATAATTTATGTATATTTTCTGTTTTAGCAATCCTGTATTTTTACTCTATTAGGCAATAGTTCTTTATGACGTGATTGTAACTAGCTGAATTGGAACAAATTCTGGACTATTCTTTGTATTTTCTATTATGCTTTTGTGATATAAATTTGAAAAAATTGTTTTTGGTCAAAGAAAAGTGGGCAATTCAGCATTTTGCCCTCAGGATGTTTGAAGTTGAAAGTATACTTTTTGGTAAAGAATGGAAAACACCTCCTCTGTCAGAGTTCTTGAGGAAATGGGTCTTTTATAGAAGGGAATGTAAATTGTATTCTGTATGGGTCGGAGTTCAGATAACAGAATTAAAGCAAAAGGGATGTATTTCAGGGAATTAATTTGATAAGAAAAGAAAGGGCATAAGTATAAGAAAGATTGAGGAAACAGACTTCATTTTGTTGTCAGTAAGGACTTCCAAGCCATACAGCCAATCCCACAGTGCAGAAAGTGCCATGATCTGGATGCTACTTTTGCTGCCAGGTTCAGAACCATGCCACATTTACTAGGATGCATGGCCAACTAAATGTGCCAGGACCCTGCCTCTTGGCCTCCACTATCGAGTGATAGACACTAGAATAGTAATAAACCCCAACTGCATCCTACATACTAGGCTTGCCAGCAAAAACAGCATACATACAGCTTCTACTTCACTTCCTTCTTTCAGATCTCATATAAATGCTGATTGATTGAACTTAAATCATGCTTAGAACATTAGCTGCAAGGGAGTCTATGACCTGTGATCTTTAGCTTTCCTCTGCAGTTCAGGGAGACACACAAGAAAGGAGATACTGAGTGGCACCCACACAACTATCACAGAGTCCTCTAGGCCAATTCTATCAAAATGGAAATAGAAACAATTTCCTGACAGTCTTTGCTCTTCAAGAGTTTGTTGTTGTTGTTGTTGTTGTTTTAGGTTTTTTGTTTTTTGTTTTTACCTGGGATTCACCAGCTACCAAGTACTCCACAGATAGAATTCAAAGGGTCCTTAGACATAGCTGGGAATAAATTACATATCTGTGTTTATTCATCTCTATCTGAAACTTAGCATTTCTTTAAATTATGAGTGTAAGAAAGATACTGCGTCAGCTTTAGCAATACTTGTGACTTTTTCACAAATACTGTCACATCATACTACAGTTATCTGAAAATATCATTTGTTCCCATCACTAATAGACTTCTAGATTTTATTATTAATGGGTCGATAATGAAGTGCATTATATCACTGCGTCACAAATTGGTGTTTCTTAAATTCTGACAACCATTTCAATGTTGGAATGGAATTCCATTCAAAATCCAGAGTTTTTTTTAATTTTACAGATTTCAGAATATTATTCTGAGAAGGGATCCATAGACTTCACCAGACTGCTAAAGAGGGCACTCCAGTTACAGATTTTCTGATGGTTGCCTCCATTTGGCCTTTGACTAATTAAGCTTGCTTTAAAAAATCAAACTACATTTTAAGGATTCAGTGATAACAAATCATATTATGAACAGTTAATATCTACTGGTGTATTTGTATTTGCTGGGGCTGCTGAAACAAAGTACTGAAAATTGGGTAGCTTAAAACAGCAGAAATTTATTGTCTCACAGTTCTACATGTTAGTAGTCTGAAATCAAGATGTCAGCAAGGCCCTGTTCCCTCTGAAATCTGTAGATTTTCTTTCTTGCCTCTTCCTAGTGTTTGGTGGTTTGCTAACTATCTCTGGCATTCCTTGCCTTTTAGATGCCTCGCTGCTATCCTCCAACTTCACATGACATTCTTCCTATATCTCTTCTTATCATCTTACTTCTGCACATGTCTATGTCCCAATTGCCCCTTTTTATAAAGATATGGGTTGTAATGTATTAGGGCTCACACTGATGACCTCAGCTTGGTTAAATCCACAAAGACCCTGTTTCTAAATAAGGTAACATTCTGAGACATTGAGGGTTAGGACTTCATCATGCCTTTTTTTGAGAGACACAGTTCAACCCATAATAAATAGGTTAAACTGTCTATAAATTATCAGTAACATTGGAGTTATGCTTGAGTTGTAATATATAACTGGATAATAGAATTTAGAGTAAATTCAAGTATAAATTAGGTGATAAATATTGAAGCCTATAAGAAAAATCAGTTATATCCAGGGATTTTAGAAATATATGCTTTCACATTCGTTTTTATTTCTAAAAATTAATAGGTTATGGGGAAATATCAACTGTTAACAGAAGTTTCTTTAATAATACACTTAGAAGGAAGTATCATACAAAAAGGTATGCACATTCATTTGGGCTAAATTCTCCCCAGTCACTAGACATTCCTGATGAGCTAAATTAAAATCCCCACTGTTGAGGCCCAGATATATGTATGATAGAAACTTTGCAGTTAATCTAATTATCAGACAGGTATAAGAGTGAGAATTACTGGTCTATATTTTACAAAACAGTTTATTCATGAAGGAAGCATACAAATATTTATAGGGAAAAAATTACACATTGAATAGGGATTGGTATTTTTTAAACTGCCAAATGTAGGAAAAGTCAAAAAACCTTTATTGAAATAATAAATGAGCTTTAGATCAATTTGAGTATATTTTAATCACAGCTTTTTTTTTCCCCTGTTTTTCAAAGTGCCACAAATTTTAAGAGCTAAATAATACTTTTCAAACATATAGTCCATATATGATAAGAGATTGCTTTCTTAGTTAAGGTTATCTTAAAGTATCAAATGTATACCATAGATAATGTACTATTTTTGTTTATTTCAAATTATTAAAAATTATTGAAATTTTTATTATATGTGAAGGTTAGGGATTAGAGTAAAAGAAACTAGAACATCAGAATTTGTATCATAGTCTAATGGTAATATGATAATGCTCACAAGAAAAGAAACTGTAGACACTAACCATATACGACCACTGTTTAGAAATGCTTGATCAGTTTTAAACAACATACTGGACATTGGGAAACCATGAAAAAAACAGATATTTTCTTCCCTCATGGTGCTTATAGTCTAGTAAACAAGTAAATGGCTAAATTCCAACCGGGTTATAGTAAGAAGAGTAATGACAAAAGAACAGATAATACTATAGAGCCTACAGAAGGAGCTCCAGCACTAAACATCCCAGCCAAGATCTGAGGATAATTATAAATTAGTGAAAAGAAGATATGAAGAGAAGGAGGGAGAAGAATGTTCTAAGTAGAGATGAGTATATGCAAAGGCCTGAAGACAAAGGTATGTGGTTCTTTGGGAAAAAAAGTAAAGGAGTTCATTGTAGCTGGAACATACAATGTGAGACAAAACCCATTCAGAAAGATGAGTGCAGGCTTCTTGATACCAAGGGAAGCCACAAAAGGCTAATAATTAACAAGTAAACATTCTTAGGGAGGTGTTCAAATCATTAAGAAAATAAAAAGATGAATCTTGGTGGATTTGGTCAAGAAAGGGTCAAGAAAGAAGTGATAGTAGGTGACCGATTAGGAATAGTTTTTCCTCATTTTTTTTAAAAAACGGAGATCTTCCAAAATTTGGGATGTTGTGATCAAAGACAGGGAGAAAAGTACAGAGAGTAAAGTGGAGGGAGAGTGCTGCCTGGCAGGAGCGTTGGTCTGGGAGCAATGGGTCTCAAGAAAATGTTGAGGGGTTTGGAAGGTGTATTTTGGTCGTCACAAGGCCTAGGATTATACTGATATATAATACCTCAAATCCAGGGTTGCTAAACCTCCAGCATTCTTCAGGACCTTCAAGAAGAATTGGCCACTCATGAATATTTTTCTTATTGGAAATGCCAATAGCACCCACATTGAGAAATGGTAATAGACAAATAGTGAGAAGTTCTAATTAGGGATTCATCTTACTTATCTCTATTCTCTTTTGAAAATGCAAATATCTCTCTAGTTGATTGAGCCTTGATGCATTCATTCATTCATTCGACAAATATTATTGAACACCTACTCTATGCCAAACACTTCTAGGTCTCACCCCTTCATGGGAATTATTTTCATCAGTCAAGTGGATGCTGCCTGGCTGGTTAGAGAATGAGAGGGTAGATTTGGGTAGAGATGAGATGAGAAGAGAGTTCAAATTCCCTCTCTTCTAGACTACCTCCATCCCATTATCCTTTCAAGTTCCCTACAATGCAAACCAAAATAAATAAAATAGAATTAGGAGGAGGGTTCAAATGGCAGTGTAGGAAGATGCTGATCTCACCTCCTCCCACAGGCACAACAAATCTATAACTATATATGAAATAATTCCCTGTGAAGGGGACCTAGAAATTAGGTCAACTGAGCTTCCACAAAAAGGGACAGCAAAAGATAGGTAGAAGAGAACAACAGTAGTAAAATCAACCATTTCTATAATAATTAGTTAAAGAAGGCACAAAATAAGACATATAAATATCACATCAAAAACATTAAACATAAGGGGCAGGGTCAAAAATGTAATGCTTTTAGAAAGCATTCAAACTTAAGTGACTACCTAGTTAAAATAAATGGCTATATGCATAGGTTGTTATATATGAACTTCATAGTAACCACAAACCAAAAATGTAATAGATGCACAAAAAATAAAGTGAAGCTTTTGCACAGCAAAAGATACAGTCAACAAAACTAAAAGACAACCTACAGAATGGGAGAAGATATTTGCAAATGACGTATCAGATAAAGGGCTAGTTTCCAAGATCTATAAAGAACTTATTAAACTTATCAGCAGCAAAGAAACAAACAATCCAATCATGAAATGGGCAAAAGACATGAACAGAAATCTCACAGAGGAAGACATAGACATGGCCAACAAGCACATGAGGAAATGCTCCTCATCACTTGCCATCAGGGAAATACAAATCAAAACCACAATGAGATACCACCTCACACCAGTGAGAATGGGGAAAATTAACAAGGCAGGAAACCACAAATGTTGGAGAGGATGTGTAGAAAGGGGAACCCTCTTGCACTGTTGGTGGGAATGTGAACTGGTGCAGCCACTCTGAAAAACTGTATGGAGGTTCCTCAAAGAGTTAAAAATAGATCTGCCCTATGACCCAGCAATTGCACTGCTGGGGATTTACCCCAAAGATACAGAAGCAATGAAATGCCGGGACACCTGCACCCCGATGTTTATAGCAGCAATGTCCACAATAGCCAAACTGGAAGGAGCCTCGGTGTCCATCAAAAGATGAATGGATAAAGAGGATGTGGTTTATGTATACAATGGAATATTACTCAGCCATTGGAAACGACAAATACCCACCATTTGCCTTGACGTTGATGGACCTGGAGGGAATTATGTTGAGTGAAAAAAGTCAATCGGAGAAGGACAAACATTATACGGCCTCATTCATTTGGGGAATATAAAAAATAGTGAAAGGGAATAAAGGGGAAAGGAGAAAAAATGAGTGGGAAATATCAGAAAGGGAGACAGAACATGGAAGACTCCTAACTCTGGGAAATGAACTAGGGGAGGTTGGCGGGGGGTGGGGGTTACTGGGTGGCGGGCACTGAGGGGGCATTTGATGGGATGAGCACTGGGTGTTATTCTATATGTTGGCAAATTGAACACCAATAAAAAATAAATTTATTAAAAAATGCTTAAAAAAATAAAAAAGTGAAAGGATTCCAAATAACACTAAAGAAAGTCACAAATCACAAGAGAGCAAGAAAAGTAGAAAGGAACAAAGAACTACAAAAACAATGAGAAAACAATGAATAAAATGGCAATAAAATAAATACATACTATCAATAATTACTTTAAATGTAAATAGACTAACTGCTCCAATCCAAAGACATGGAATGGCTAAATGGATAAAAAGTACCAAGATCTGCCTATATGCTGCCTACAAGTGACTCACTTCAGATCTAAAGACACACAGACTGAAAGTGAAGAGATAGAAAAACATATTCCATGTAAATGGAAGAAGAAAGAAGGCTGGGGTACTTATACCAACAAAAGTACTTTAAAACAAATGGTATAACAAGAGACAAGAGCATTACATAATGATAAACAGGTTGATTCAACAAGAAGATATACCACTTGTAAATATTTATGCACCCAACCTAAATATATAACGCAAATATTAGCAGACACAAAGGGAGAAACTGACAGTAATTCAATAATTGTAGGGGACTTTAACACCCCAGTTACATCAATGGATAGATATCTAGACCCAAAATTAGTAAGGAAACATTGACCTTGAATGACACATTAGATCAGATGGGCTTAATAGATTTTTACAGATCATTCCATCCAGAAACAGTAGAATACACATTCTTCTCAAGTGCACATGGTATATTCTCCAGGGTAGCTCACATGTTAGGCCACAAAACAATTCTCAGTAAATTTAAGGTTGAAATCATATCAGGCATTTTTTTCTTACCACAGTGGGATGGAACTAGAAATCAACTGCAAGAAAACTGGGAAAAAATGCAAATACAGAGACTAAAACATGTTACTAAACAACCATTGGGCCAATGAAGAAATCAAAGAGGAAAGCAAAAGAAAATGAAAACACAATGTTCCAAAATCTATGAGATGAGATGCAACAAAAGCAGTTCTAAGAGTGAGTTTTATAACAATAGAGACCCATCTCAAGAAACAAGAGAAATTTCAAATAGACAATTTAACCATATACCTAAAGGAAGCAGAAAAAGAGGGGCACCTGGGTGGCTCAGTTGGATAAGCATGTGACTCTTGATTTCCACTCAGCTCATGATCTCAGGGTCGAGAGATTGAGCCTCACGTCAGGCTCCGAGCTGGGCATGGAGTCAGCTTGAGATTCTCTCTCTTCGTCTGCCCCCTCCTCAAATAAATAAATAAATCTAAAAAAAAAAATAAGAAAAAGGAGCTAGATAAAGAACAGGGCCCAAAGTTAATAGAAGGAAGGAAATAAAGATCAGAGCAGAAACAAATGAAATAGAGATTAAAAAAAAAAATAGAAAAGAAACTAAGAGCTGATTCTTTAAAAAGATAAAATTCTTATAAGTTTCAGCCAGACTCATCAAGAAAAATAGAAAAAGGGCTCAAATAGAATCAGAAATGAAAGAGAAGTTAAAACCAATACCACAGGGGATCCCTGGGTGGCTCAGTGGTTTAGCGCCTGCCTTTGGCCCAGGGCGTGATCCTGGAGTCCTGGGATCGAGTCCCGCGTCAGGGCTCCCAGCATGGAGCCTGCTTCTCCCTCCTCCTGTGTCTCTGCTTCTCTCTCTCTCTCTCTCTCTCTCTCTCTGTCTATCATAAATAAATAAATAAATCTTTTTAAAAAAAAAAAACCAATACCACAAAAAAAAAATACCACAGAAATACAAATCATCATGAGACTACTATGAACAATTCATATGCTAACAAATTGACAACCTAGGGGAAATGGATAAATTCCTGGAAACGTACAGTCTTCCAAGACAACATAAATTGGTGCAGCCACTATGGAAAACAGTATGGAGTTTCCTCAAAAAATTAAAAATAGAATTACCATATAATCCTTCAATTCCTCTTCTAGGTATTTATCCAAGAATACATAGGCACCCCTGTGTTTATTGCAAGCCAAGGTATGAAGGCAACCTAAATATCCATCAATAAATGGATGTGGTGTGTGTGTATGTGTGTGTGTAATGAAATATTACTCAGCCACAAAAAAGAATGAAATCTTGCCATTTGCAACAACATGGGTGGACCTAGAGGATATAATGCTAAGTCGAATAAGTTAGACAGATAAAGACAAATACCATACAGTCTCCTTTATATGTGGAATCTAAAACACAAAACAGAAGCACCTCTTAGATATAGACAAAGACTGATGGTTGCCAGAGGGGGCTGGGAGGTTAGATGAAATAGGCAAAGGGGATTAAGAGATACAATCTCCCAGTTATAAAATATATAAGACTATGTTGTACATAGAGAATATAGTCAATAATACTGTAACAACTTGTATGAGAGCTCCTACTGTCTAGATTTGTGATGACCATTTCATAATATATATAAATATCAAATAACTGTGTTGTACACCTGAAACTAATGCAATATTATATATCCATTATTCTTCAATGAAAAATAAATTAGTTAAAAACTTAAAAATATCACATTAAATTAAATTGCTCTTACCCACTGTCTCAGAGATCTACTCTCCTTACACCCCAAAAGTGCTAGCTGAGAAAATGGGCAAGACATCCAGGTCAATCATCATATTTTAATACTGTTAATCATCTCTCCTTTCAAATATCTCTTTCCTGTGCTTCCATAGTACTCTACTAGGAGTTCTTTCACCTCTAGGAATCTACAAGAGTTCTCATCTCCTTTTTCTGATCTAGCACAGTAGGGGCCTATGCTGTACACACATCACCGGGAGACATACTGGATATGAGTGGGAGGCAGAGGCAGTACAAGTGGTTGGTGACAGCTGTGGCTGGGAGAGTACTGCCTTTAGGACAGAGTGTGTGTAACCCCTGCCTCCCTTTGAGCCACAGCACCCTACTCTTTATTGTCTAATATCTCTCCCCAGGATCCAAGCCTAACATGTCTACAAGCTGTGCTTTGAGAATTGCATACCTCTAGCCATTCGGACTTAGAACTTCAGTATCTTCTGACCCCTTCTCCTGTCCTCCCCACACAGGACATTGCCAGTGATTAGTTGTGTCCTCATAGACCTCCTTCACCCATGTATCCTCATGCCGTTACCCTGTGCTGGTCCTCATTCCATCTCCTCTGGCTTATTACTTTAATGTTCAAACCATCACCTGCCTTTCATCTTACACAATATTGCAGAAAACTTTCCTGGAGCTCTAGTGTTAGAGCATCCCTGATCAGAAGCTGTCAGAATTTTAGCACAACTTTTTGTCCTTTTTTCCTCCTTGCCACCATAATATAGTCTAGGTACTAAACTGCCAAACTTCTTGTTCATTGCCTTCAATGTCCATGTTCTGGCACATGATGCCTTTGATATGGGTCATTTCCTTCTGTTTCCAATCTGCACAGAGATTCTTCTCCCTCTCAAGGCCAGAGAAGGCCCAGTGCCACTTCCTGCCCTAAATCTCTCCTGATTTCCCTAGCAGAAAGTGATTTCTGTCTTTTCTGAGCTGCCCAGGTCCCCAGAGCCTTTTTTGCAGCTGTCATTCCCACAATTAAATTTTTCTACCTTACGTTATAGTAATTTATATACTCTTTATCTCTTCTACTAACCTAAGCTTCAGAGTAGGATCTATATGACCCTTGTCTATATACTAGCTAATTGTCTGGGACACAGAAGTATTCTTTAAAAACCCAAGAGTCAAAGTTCTTCCTATGTTTGGGAAAGCTGGAATAATAACCTGAATTTCATTTGTTTAAAATAAATATTTACTGTCCAGTTAGTCATTAGTCTGGCCTGAATGTCTAGATAATTGATTTAGTTTCATTACAAGTTTAGAATTATTTTTAAAAAGGGAAGAAAAGAGAGAGTGGAAATGCAAGTTAAGATTTCCCTAATTTCACAGATAATAATCCTCCAAAAAGATTCATACAACTTTCCAAAGCACTTGATTTTCACTTTCTAAAATTTTGCCTCCACTTATTTGAGGCAAATTGAAAATGCCTACTTTCCACTTTGAACCTTGGAGTCAACTGTTGCCTTACTGACAGACCAGTGCCATCCAATGGTGAAAAGGGACAACCTGAAGCTCTTGGTTTTCTTAAACTTCTGAGGAGAGTGGGTGGGAATCTGATTTTCTTCATTTTTTTAGTATAATTTGCAGGACTATATTGCAGGAAAAGGTGGAAGCAACCTGTAATTTTTGTATATCAAATTATGTGAGATGCATTATTATTTACTAATATTTTGCTTGATTCCAAAAGCAGCACTCATAGCAGTTGTAGAAAACACATATCAATAAAATGGTAAAATATTTCAAAAATAATAAATGTTCAGCATCAGTAAAACTTAAATTACAAAAGGTGTAAAGTAGGGGAAAACCCTGTTTCAAGTAATCCTATTATATTGGTTATTACTTCTAAAGTGACAAATCTTATGATAGAAATCATTCAGTTACTGAATTTCTTAAATTAGAACTTGTTGTTTCACACATCTTTGTAATTGAGGATTTATTATCTAGTTTATGAATTATCCAAGCTCTCTTCTTCCTTTTCTTTTACTGCTCTGCTTTTATACAGTAGTTTTCAAAAGTATGATCCCAGACCTGCAGCATCAGCATAACCAGGAAACTTGTTAGAATACAAATTCTTATGCCCCCTGACTCCCAGACTGGAAACTGGTGGAGCCCAGCAGTCTGTGTTTTAATAAGGTGATTCTGATGCCACTCGAGCTTGAGAAGCACTGCTAACATCCCTATTAGAAAATAATCAAGAAAAGAAAAGATTAAATATTTTAAAAGGTTATATTTGATCACTTGTTAGCAACTCTGACTTTTTAAAAAATATTTTAAGGGCCAGGGTACATGGGTGCCTCAGTCAGTGAAGCGTCCAACTCTAATCTCAGCTAGAGTCTTGATCTTTTATTTATATATATATTTAAAGGCCAAAGAAATTTATACTAAATAAAATAACATTGATTTTTCTGGACCTTGATTTTATTTGTCTGAATTAAGGAAGAAATAGCTATCTATGATTACACAAAACTCAGCTTGAAATAAGAACTCACAATGTGATCTAACAACTCAAGGGTAGTATAGCATTGCCAAATCCATGTCTTAAAATTTTTTGAGGCATTAAATGTTGCCAAAGAAAATATCTTCCTCTTTAAAGGTAGCTTCAATATGACTCACTCTAAACCCTATTAATTACATTAAGATTAGCCCAAACATTGGAAAACCAGGTGAAAGGTTATGACAAATGATAGAATTTATTACTTCCAGACTTAAAGTATGTAGCTTTAAAAAAAAAAAAAAAAAGTATGTAGCTTTACTATCTAAAATTCAAATTCAGCATTGAAAAGTTAAGTTCAAAATACTGCTATTCTTGGCTATTGAGGTTTTTTTAAGTACCAAATGTGAAAACAGATATAATTGTATATTTAAGTTAGTTTTTGAGGCAAAAGCACTTTAGGAATTGTACTTATGTACGGGTCATAATATGGATAAAATATCATCAAATATATATTACATAAATTTTCAAGCTGGGATTTTCAAAATAAGTTATAATGTTTAGCCATAAAAAAAGAAATTTTATAAAGACTACCTCTCCTCCCTTAAGAAAAAAAAAATTTAGAAAAAGAATATTAAGAGAAAGAATATGATAGGTGAAATTCTAACCTAAATCTAACCAGCATCAGGTTGTTCAGAGAAGCTCACCAAAATCACTGGCCCACTCTTACTGCACTGCATCACTTGAACTCTTCTGAATGTATACGTTTCTGCCATTACAGAGGTTCTTCCACGACTTTCTTGCGGCTACATTGGCTACTATGAACTAGACCTCTAGCTCTAGTTTATACAAATAGAAAAGTCAGGATATATGATCCATGGAAATAAACAAGTGGCATCCATGGCCCTTACCTCATTTTTATCTCTGGATTATTTTAGTCAAAACTAAAAACACTTTAGGAATGGATTGGGAATAAACCAAGGATCCTTAGGGCAGTTTCTGATTTTGCCTTCCACACAGTAAAATGGAGAAACAAAGAATTTTAAAACATTCTGCTTCTTTGGAAGGGTGGGTAAGAAAAGGAAATAACAGAGGTATTTCTGGGATTATCCCAGGGTGGACATGAGTTTAAAGAACAACAGCGGGTGCGTGCTAGATCATCTATATTTGAGTCCTAAAGATTGTCTGTTGACCACGCTACTGACCTCTGTAAAGTTAATTCTGGCTGAGTGGAAATAATAAGCCATTAGTATGCCTCAAAGTTGAAACAGTTTTTAGACTACTTTATATCCCTCCACATTTCATTTGTAATAAGATATTTATAAGTCTGAGTTATTAAAGTTTAAGTGATCACCTCACCATGGACTTAGAAACGTGGGAGAAAGCTTCAAGATTATCTACTCCAGATCAAAAACATATCAGTCAGGAGGAGCTGTCATCCAGTGACTCATAAGTTCTCCTGGATTCTGCTTATTAAATCATCAAGGTGACTTCAGAACAGGAAATCTTTGCTAAAAGTGCTGACCTTGAGAACAAACAGTACATTGATTGGTAGTATTTTTGCGGTGATGTTTGACTTTCCCTAATGCCTCTGCCAAAAGAAAAATTATTTTCTTGCCAGTTACCAGGAAGGCCAGTTTTGACAAGATGCATAGGATTCAATGGTAAAAATGAAAACTTGCTTTTTAACTTCAGTAAATTGGAAAGCTTTTAAAGGATTTTTCTGTTTCGTCTAAAAACACTACTTTTGGGGTAGAGAGACTAGAAGTTTATTTTTCCTTGTCAGTCTTAAAGGCATATTGCACATGACACTTTTCTCTCACCAAGTTCCTATGAGGAAAAAAAGCCATAGATTTCAGTCGGGAGAAACTAATAGCTCATCTTGTCCAGACATTCTTCCAGTATTTGAAACCCTTTTACAACATCCCCACAGGACGTCACTCATACTTACAGAGCTGGATATGTTTGAAGGGAAGTGGGAAGGAGTGGGAATGGAAGACAGAATTCAGAGTCCGTTATTCCACTTACATTGTCTGCAACATGCTCTAATTTGGAAGTTTACGTAAATCCATGGTCCTCTGAAATTCGTATGACTTTCTTGACTCTAGTTATTATGGTAGCTTCCAACCAAAGATACACATCTAAGTCAGGATTTCTCAACCTCAGCACTTTGTCCTTTGAAGCTAGATAATGCTTTGTTGTGGGAGGCTGTCCTGTGCATATAGAATGTTTAGCTACATCTCTGGTCTCTACCCACTAAATGCCAGTAGCACCTCACCCCAGTTTGACAACCTCCCTGCCCTCCACACAGGTTTCAAAACCAAAAATGTCTCTAAACGTTACCAAATATCCCAACGGGCCCAAGGGTGGAGAAGGAAGTTGTACATGAAATCTCCCCCATATAAATTAAATATAAATTAAGAAAGTGCTCTGTGAGATACAGAGTCCCAAGGAAACATCCAGATTATTTTCTTGGAGTAAGTAGAAAGGAATAGTTAAGATCTTAACTATTTCTATAATCAAATAAACAAATAGTTCCACACTTGTTAAATGTTTGTACAGTTCTCTTGGGGTTTTTTGTACAAGTGTGGAGCACATATTTGGTCCATCATACTTTAAGTGTCTAAGAACGGGCCACTGCTGCTGTAGGTGTTATAAAAATGCAGATAGCACAGATATTTGTAGAGCTAGACCATGATACCCTTGGCTTTAAGAAGTACATCAATTTTTATAACTTTTTAGTGTAACACGTGGAAAAGTGTGCATATCACAAGTGTACTAATTGCTGAATTTTCATAAACTGAACACAGCATGTGACTAGCAACCAGATCAAGAAACAAGATTACCAGCACCCCCAAAAGCCTTGACATTATATCCACTGACTCACTCTCCTCTTACAGCACCAACCTTGATCTCTGATACCATTTCCACCTCATGCCTGGCTGTTTCTTTCCTTTGCAGGAAAGTCTGCCTGATTTGCTCTCCCATTCCATTCCAGTCTCTATGAAGATAAAACCTCTTCTGAGAGCTTCCTCACAGTCCTAAACCACTCTCCACCACCCTGTCCCTGCTTTAATTTTCTTTTCAGCTATCACAACCTATTTTTGTCTCTCTCTCCAACACGTAAGAATCCAAGAGGATAAGAATTCTATTAGCCTATTGCAGGAGCTCAGGAAGTTGAAGGCATAAATGAATCCAAATTTCAGAAATCTTTAGATGAGGAAAATGCAAGTTATAAAATTACAGAAATACTCTGCCTCTCTCATGAATAAATAAATAAAATCTTAAAAAAAGAATTAAGGAAATACCATTATAGTTCTAGTTGAGTGCCTGCTATGTGCCAGTCACTGCAATAATTACAGTTATGTATTATTTCTTTTAATATGCACTGTAACCCTGCAACCTGGGTATATCATGTTGCTCTCCGATTCAAGTAACAAAACCCAACTGAAAGTAGATTAAACAAAAAGAATATTTAATATCTCAAAGAAAATGGTCCAGAGATGGGGCAGTTTCAGTTTTGAACAATTTTGTACCTCAAAGATGTTATGGTTTCAGTTTGGTTTCTCTGTCATTTTATTAGCTCTCTCCATGTGGTCACAGATGGCTCCACTCCAAATGTCATGAGATTGCTCAACAATCTCCAGAAGCAGGCAAAAAGAGAGAATGTTCATATACTTCTTCCTATTGATGAATAAAGTCTTCTTCCAGACTCTTTATAGATATCTCATTGGCCAAAATTTTATTATACATTGTTATAGGTTGAATGCTTGCCTCCCCTCTCCACCCCACCCAGATTCTCATGTTGATGCCCTAACTCCCAAGGTGATGGGACTAGTGCCCTTATAAGAAGACACCAGAGGGCTCAAGTACAAGCTGTTCTCCTTGTGTGAGGACATAGAAGGGAGGCTGCTGTCTGCAAGCCAAAAGGGAACCCTCTTGGAGTTCCCAGCCTGCATTACTATAAGATACAAATTTCTGTTGTTTAAGCCACCCAATCTATATATGGCAACCTTAGCTGACTAATACACACATTTATGCCTAAACTAGTAACCATCAAAGTGAATGAGACTGTGATGCTGGCATATATCAATCATTACTCAGCTCCATCAGCTAGGCAGGGTCTACTCGCTATCTGAACAAAATGGGGTTCTGTTCTCTAAAATGAGAGAAATGGCAATTAGCTATACAATTGAATATGTGTGCCACAGATATATTATGTTACAGATAAGGAAAAAATTAAAGCAGTTTATTGAGCAGAATCAGGATTTTAATCTAGGTAAGACTATTTCCAAAGTCATGCACTTTCCACCAGGTGATACTGCTTCTCAAAGATAATCAAAACAGAGTCTCTTTTGTAATAACAAATTTAAGAAAAGCTGTATCTTTGTGCTTACCCTGAAAAAGTGGCAGAGGAGACTGGGAACAATGTTGTAGTGTATGTGCTACATCTATATCCAGATCTTGGCTTCTTAATACCATCCTCCAATATTAGAAATCAGGACTTCTTGGAGAAATGGCTCATTATAAAGCTGGGATGGGAGAAGTATAAGATGACCCTGGAGCATCTCGTTATGCTAGACAGTAAGGAGGAGCTCAAAAAACAAAAATGGGAACATAGGAACAGAATCTAACCTGAAAGATCTTCCAGTGCTCAAAGCTGAAACTATTGGAACAAAATTAATAAAATAGTATTGGTTTATAACCCACAGAATAAAATAAATATGCATGAGTCCATACTGATGTAAATGATTAAATAAATAAAGACATGAGGGATGAAGAGATGAAGCTTTCTTGCCAAAGAATTCCAAGTAATATGCATACATGCTTCTGTCATAGGAAATGAAGTTTAATCTGTCTCCTCCCCCAGTCCCTAACTCAAGGGAGAGCTAGACTTAGTGACTCTCTTGTGGAGAATAGAGTAGGGAAAGGGAAAAGTAGTAACTTTACAGTGGAGAAACCTGCAAAGGATACCTTAATCAATAATGTCATATGAATATCATTTTCCTCTAATATATGAAAAGGCATTTACCTCTGATATAATATGAAAAGTGCCCTTTCCATATCATGAAAAGGGCACTTCAGAGCTCCATGGCGTTCTTTCCAAAAACATATAACCCTGGTGTAATCATGAAATAAACCAACAGATAAAACCAAACTGAAGAACATTTTACAGGATACTTGACCAATATTAAAACTGTCAGGATCATAAACAAGGACAGACTGAAAAACAATCAGACCAGAGAATATCCTAGATAGATGCTGGAACAGAAAAAGGACATTAATGGAAAAAATGATAAAATCTGAATAAAGTCTGAATTTAGCTAACTCTGTATTATATAAATATATCATTATCTTAATTTTGCCAAGTGTACAATAGTTATTTAAGATGTCACTGGGGGAAATAGGTAATGGAACTCTGCACTATCTTTGCAACATTTATATAAATCTAAAGTTATTCCTAAATTTCAAAAAATCTTTTTTTAAATTTTTTTACAGTTGTCAGGGGATTTGGGTTTGTTTGTTTATTTTTTAAGTAAGCACCATACCCAGTGTGGAGCCCAATGTGGGGCTCGAGCTCACAACCCTGAGATAAGACCTGAGCTAAGATCAGGAGTTGGGCACTTAACCTACTGAGCCAGCCAGGTACTCCTAAAAAAATCTATTTTTAAAGAAAATGTGTGCTAGATCATTGAAACTAGGTCTTCTTTTGTAGGTGTTCATTGTACTACTCTACTTTTGAATAAATTTGTAGTTAAAATTTTTTAATGTTAAATTCATGAAATACAAGATTCTCTGCTTTCAAGATATTAGTAATCAAGAATGACAAAGTTTCCACGTTAAGTACTGAAACAGTAATGAATAAGGTGAACTTCATTGTCTTTAACCCTAAATGAACAACTGATATTCCTATCACATTCTACAACCTTGCTATTTAAGAACCGGCCATGTCAGCATCACCCAAGAGCTGTTTAGGAAAGCAGAGTATAAGGCTAAACTGCACAGCTACTGAATTGAAATCTTCATTTTAACAAAATCCAAATGAGCAAAATGCACATTTAAGTTTAAGAAGCACTGTTTGTAACCATATGATTGTCTGCGTTTCTAACAAATAACATCTAGAAAGGACATTCCAGGAAAAAAAATCAATGGAGATACTCCTATGAGGAATTTGCATTTGAACAGGGAGCTATAAATTGCCTCCTTTTATTTATGTACTAATGAAACATGGTGTTTAGTCAGGATGATAACATTTAATAAAATATCATGTAGGGATGCCTGGGTGGCTCAGAGGTTGAGCATCTGCCTTTGGCTCAGGGCATGATCCCACGGTCCTGGGATCGAGTCCCACATCGGGCTCCCTGCATGCACCCTGCTTCTCCCTCTGCCTGTGTCTCTGTGTCTCTCATGAATAAATAAAATAAAATTTTTAAGATTGTATAATTATTATACCTTTTTTCCTAGGCCAAGTAAAATTTTAGGGAAGAATAAAAGTGGTAAATATTCAATCTAGCCAATTCCTCAATATGGCCAGTACAAGGTAAAGAAATAGGCAAGAAATATATTACTTAATTATACTTAATATATTATGAGTATTTATCCTGATGGTGTGACACTGAGGAATGTTGGATCTAGTTAATACTCTTTCCTTTCAAAAATTCCCACTAGAGAGACATTCAGAGAGAAATAATCCATTCATCGTTGCTTTCACTTTTTTTTTTTATACCATGCCATCTTTGAAAATACATGAATCTGGGGAGCACAACTTTGATTGAAGATATCTCTGGCTTTTTTAGCCAATAATAGGATGAAGTGCGAAAGAAATAATGTATCTGTCCATACAATAGATAATTAGCCATGGTCGTTTGTCTGCCCCAGAGAGGCTCAGACTAAAGACTGAACATCACACCCACTATCCTTGAGTTTCTCCTTGCAGGTGTAGAGAGAAGAACATGTACAAGATAGAGGAAAGAGTAAGGTGAAGAATCCACATGTAGAACACACCCTGCAAGAAGTCTTCAAAGAGATATGAATAAGTGAAAGAGACTTAGAAATTTCAGAGAAAGCCTTATTTTCCATGATTTATCAACAAGGGCTTCTTAGAACTTGGGATGTTGATAAAAGGCAAACTGAGAAAATCTAAATTTAAGGTGAATTATAATGAATTAATATACAAATGGAAGGTGGGAAAATGAAGGCAATAAATATAGACAATTTCAGTTTAGAATCATAGTAAAATAAAAAATATGTAACAGATTAAATGTTAGCAGAAACAGGAGAAAGGTTTGCTTGTTTTTAAGGTAAGGATGATCTTAAATGTATTTAGTTAGCCAATGGGAAGGAAATAAACATGTTTAATTAGCCAGTGGTGAGTGAAGATAAAAGGCTAGTGGAAGGAACAAAGTTCTTGAGAAAGTAAACGTAGGACAATAAATAGAAAGATGAAGATAAAGCGTACAGATGATGGTTAACTTTGGAAGGGAATCAGGACACCTCTGTCTTGGAGAAGGCAGGGAAGGAGAGGAGGATCGAAGATACAATCTCAGATAAAAAGTGGGGTAATCTAAGAGTAGTGGGTTCAGAGGTGTGGTCCGTGTGATTGGGATAGTCTCCTAAGTGTGGAATGGTGTGATAGGGCTACTATACAAAGATAAGACAACTCTATAATTTATGGTCTGAATGAGCACACTTTTTTGCAAATGAACAGATTATAACAGGATGCTGTGTCTGTACAGCAGGCGTCATCCAGATTCTCCTGGGCAAAAATAAACAACGTGGTCACCCTAGGAAAGGAGCCACTCCCTTGTGGAGGGAGCAGCTATTAGGGAATGAATAGATATGGTAGGTTCATTCAGCCTCTATGGCCCTGGGTAGCAGTGTTGCCAGTACAGGGTCAGAATCAAAGAGAGTAATAGGCTTACAGACAGGGAAAAAGTGAGGCAGGAATATTAGAAAGTCAAGAGAATGAGGGGTCCTGGAGCCACTGTCTTTAGAATGGCTGGCAATAATCTACTAGCTTTGTCTAATAGGGAGTCGTCTACAATGTTGGAAGTGTTCTCAAGCCACATGCCTCATGTGGATAGTGAGCAAATGAATTATTAATTTAAAAAAATTTAAGTGTAAATAGCCACATGTGGCTACCATGTTAGAAAGAAGAGGTTTAGGGGCGCTTGGGTGGCTGAGTTGGCTAAGCATCTGACTTGGGCTGAAGTCATGATCTCGGAGTCCTGGGTCAGGCCCCACAATAGGGTCCCCACTCAGCAGGCAGAGCATCTGTTTCTGCCTCTCCCTCTGCCCCTCCCTCTGCTCTTGCTCTCTGTCTTTCTCTCAAATAAATAAATAAAATCTTTAAAAAAAAAAAAAAGAAAAGAAGAAGGAAAGAAAGAAAGAAAGAAAGAAAGAAAGAAAGAAAGAAGAAAGAAGAGAAAGAAAGAAAGAAAGAAAGAAAGAAAGAAAGAAAGAAAGAAAGAAAGAAAGAAAGAAGAAGAAAACTGGTCTAGATTAAGCCAAGGGAAAGTGAAACGAAGCAATTAATGCACTGTAAAGAAAGGGCAGCAAAAGTCAAAGACCAGGATAAGATTATATTGTGCAGTTTGTTTGTTTGTTTGATTATTTATTTATTTATTTTAGAGAGCACACAAGGTGGAGGAGGGGCAGAGAGAGAGGGAGAAAGAGAATCTTAAGCAGGCTCCACGCTCAGCCGGGGTGGGGCTGGATCTTACAATTGTGGAATCATGACCTGAGCCAAAATCAAGAGTCAGCCACTTAACCCACTGAGCCACCCAGGCGCCCCTATTATGCAGATTTTAGAGTAAACATAACTGTATTTAGTTCTGTGTGATGATGAAGCCCAAAGTGTGACAGTCCTTGATAAGAACCAAAGAAAAGAGTTGGTGGGACTTATGTGTAATGTCTAAATATCAGTAGTTGTGTGGGTGGCCCTGGGAATGATGGGAGTTAGCAGAGTCAGGGATGAAGGGTGCATTTCACATCAAAGCCTTGAGGAAAGTTATGTGGGTCCCTGAGAACATGAGATGGAGAGTTTTTGTTTTTCAGATATTAGCTTGTGTTCTGAGTTACCTGGAGGAGACAGTGTGAATCCAGGAGAATGTAGATTCCTGTCTCTGGCCCTGGTCATGACAGGGGGATAAAGGGGAAAATTTAAATTTGCTTATTTTTGAGAAAAGAGGATAATAGTAATGGTGGTGTTTTTGTTTTTGTTTTTTTTAAGATTTTTTAAATTTATTCATGAGAGACACAGAGAGAGAGAGAGAGAGAGAGAGAGAGAGAGACTCAGGCAGAGGGAGAAGCAGGCTCCACGCAGGGAGCCTGACATGGGACTCGATCCCAGGTCTCCAGGATCACGCCCTGGGCTGAAGGCAGCGCTAAACCACTGAGCCACCGGGCTGCCCTTTTTTTTTTTTTTTAAAGATTTTATTTATTTATTCAAGTAATGGTGGTGGTTAACTTTTTCTTAATGTCTATACTATTTTAGGTGGCAAGTTATTAACAAGTATTTAAACTGAATTGAGTGATAAATTATATTAAACAACAAATAAATAATTTTATTTTCCAGATCTGCTTTTACTTTGGAAATGGACTCCATTTGGAGGTAAGGAATCAAGGGGATTATTTCTGTCTTTTGGACTCAGAGGCTTAATTTCATGGACAGCATTTTGACTATGCCTTCCCAGATTAAAAATGCACATTCCCTTAGACCTAGCCATTCCCACTCAGCCAAGTGCATAGAACATAAATCCAGAGATGTTCAATGCAGCATTTTGTGACAATCTAAATGTTCATTGATAGAGTGATAAAACAATTTATGGTACATGAAAATGTCCCTGATGAGGTAGTGAGTGAAAAATCAAGGGGCAGAATAAGATGTATAGGATAATTCTATTTTTATAGGAAAAAGAGCTTTAAACATGTGTATGAACATAAGACAAGATTATTAAGCAGTTAACAGTGAAGACTCTGAAGTACAAGACAAAAAGTAGAATAAAGTTTTATATTTTACGTTATAAACTATAATGTTATTTTGCTGTTTTGTTGTGTAATTTAATTTTTTAAGTTCTAGAAATATTTTTCAATTAGAAAAAAAAAATCAGTGACCTAGTGATAACCAGTATTATGAAAAAAATACATGCTATATAGAGCAACAAAATAAGTAAGATGATAAACCTAGCACAATAATCATTTCTGATCTTGGTATACTAGGTCAACTGTATTGAAGTTTTCCTTGCATAAAATGTTTATTAAAGCCCAACTGAAAATATATAGAATAAATCTTTCTACTTGAGGTTCTAAAAACAAAAGATGGACAATTTAATCCTTTACCTCATCCTTTAAACAATAAATCCAGGATCCCTGGGTGGCTCAGCGGTTTGGCGCCTGCCTTTGGCCCGGGGCGCAATCCTGGGGTCCTGGGATCGAGTCCCACGTCGGGCTCCTGGCGTGGAGCCTGCTTCTCCCTCCTCCTGTGTCTCTGCTTCTCTCTCTGTGTGTCTATCATGGATAAATAAATAGATAAAAATCTTAAAAAAAAAACAATAAATCCATTAACTGACAGTTTCACTAGGTTTTAGTTAAATTGATACCACAAGTTAGTTACTAAGATTTAGTTTTAAAACATTTAATAATTCATTTTTAACCTACATATCACTACAGAAAAATGAAACTTCATTTTCAGTAAGAAAATAATTTTTTACATGCTGTATTATTTTTTAATTTGCCAATTTGTATGGTCACTCTATTACCCTAGCCTGCTAAAGGAACAATCAAATCCACTGATCACAAGTCTTGAAAAGATCTGGTTGGCTTTATTCAATGATTAATGAATAGGGAAGCATCCAGTCTAGCAAATAAAATCTTTTTTTTTTTTCAAATAGAATCTTTAACAATTGATCAAAGCAAGAGGGTTTAATAGACCAAAGCAAGAATAGGAAATTACCCTGAGTATTTGCTGATTGGTTAAAGCAGAGTCACTTTGGAACCGGGGCAGATAAGATAAGGTCCTGAGCAGGCAATGCCTGACTGCTTGACCTAGGCCTTCCTTTTCTGGGAGAGCCAAGAACAGAAATTTAGTTATGTTCCAATTTATTGATGCAGGGCTTAGCATAGTAGACTCCATCCTGAGTCTTCATCTGGAAACTTTAATAAGCCTTTGTAACTCTTCACTCTTGGAAGTCTTTTCTTACTGATAAACAAAACTATACTGTTCTGCTGGTTTAGAGACAATTTCTTGAATGCCTATGGAGTTTGTTAGAGTGTATGTATTTCCTCTTTGAAAATGACATCTGTTTAAAAATATGAAATCTGGGATGCCTGAGTGGCTCCCCGGTTGAGTGTCTGCCTTGGCTCAGGGTGTGATCCCAGTCCAGGGGTCAAGTCCCATACCAGGCTCCCCATGAGAGCCTGCCTCCCTCTGTCTATCTCTCTGCCTCTCTCTGTGTGTCTCTCATGAATGAATACATAAATAAAATCTTTTAAAAAAAATGAACTTTATACCTTAAGATTTGCATAACTATTTTTAAAGTTTTAATAAATTACAGATTACCATACTAATGTTTTAGGATACTTAATAATTTTTTGACAATATTTTATTGTTGTAGGTCTTAAACGCAAGAAATGGAAATACTCTGCTTCCTAAACACAGACACTTAGTGCGGCAAAAGCGTGCCTGGATCACCGCCCCTGTGGCTCTTCGGGAAGGAGAGGATCTGTCCAAAAGGAATCCAATTGCCAAGGTACCTTCTACAGAGAAATAGGAAATACATGTATATTATTGAGATATAATAGGAGAAGACTTTTATGTTCATTTTTAAATTTAGGGAAAATAATATAACGTACTTAGTGAGTCTTTCCCAGTATTCTGTGTGTATTATATAATTTGGGGCTTTAATTCAACTAAGAGTTAGGGATCTAGCATCAGTTGAGTCTTTGTTTAAGAGAGGGTTTTAACACTCAAAAGAGGTATCATACGTAGGGGACCAAAGACTATTTTTCTTGATACCTCCCCTAGGTTCACTGACTGGTGCCCTATAAATTGGACTGACAAAAGATCCACAGGAGAACACCAAACAAGTTTATTAATGTGTGTATTGCCCCTATAACATATGGGAATACACAGAGATGAATAACTCAAAGATTTGAGTAGAATTGGGGCTTATAAAGCATCTTAGCAAAGCAATAATAAACTTTTAGAGAAGTGCCAAGATGGAGGAAAAGGTCCTTGAATCTCGAGAGATGGTAGGTTGTGGGAAGGCAAATATATGGGAAACCAGTGGTAGAAAAAGGCTAGTTAATACAGTTTGTTTTGTGGATGCCTGGTGCAATCTCTAAGGGTCTAAAGTTATCTCTGATGATTAAATTCTATCCTGCCTTATAGAGAAGGAAGTCTTTATTAAATTAAATTAAATTCTATCCTGCCTGATAGAGAAGGAAGTCAAATTTATGTCCTGCTTTTAGACACATAGGGGAAGCACAGAGAACTTTTCTTAAATCTGCTTTTCAATTGCCTTCAGCTCAAAATAATCCTACCCCAACGTCACATATTTGAGGATGGCATATCCTACCACCCTATATATAAAAAGTAATTTTCAAAGTGAAAAGAACTGGTATCTAATAGGGAAGATGACCATATATCCTTGGTTTATACCCATTGTCCTGGCCTAATAATTAATAACTCCCTTTCACCCTCAAAGTGTCATATTTTTTGATAAATTCAATGGTAATCCTACTAGTATATACCTCAGACTTAGCATGTGCCAACCTGAGCCCTTGATTGTTCCCCTAAAGCTGTCCTCCATCAGTTCTACCCATTTCAGTCAATGGCACTATAATTCTATCCAGTTTTTCAAAAATGTAGCAGACACTATCAGTTCTACCTCCGGAATATATTCCAGATCTGCTCACTTCTCTCCCGTATCATCCAGGTCAACGTGATCTCTGGCCTGCCTTGTCTGCCTGCTTCGCTCTTGCCATCCCTCACCCTGCCACAGTCCATTCTCCAGAGAGCAGCCAGAGTGATCTTTTAAAAAGACAAATCAAAGCATATTCATCCCTTTAGTGAAATTATTTCAATGGTGTCCTGCTACAGTGGAAGGAATATTCTTTACTCTGACCTATAAGAGCTCTTATACAAGACCTCCTCCCTAACATCAGCTCCTATCACCCCCCATCTCCCATTTCGTACATCCCTAAGTCAACACAAACTCTTTCCAGCTCCTCACCCTTTGCCCTTGCTGCTCCCTGTGCCTAGAATCCCCTCTCCATAGATACTTGCAATATCTCATGGCATCAAGCCTCTGTCCAAGTGTCATCCCCCAAAAGAATTCCCTTTTCTGCCTCACCCCATCCCTTTACTCCTGTTTCAGCATGGTTATAGTGCATTCCACTGTGTGACATGCCATACATTGCTTACTTGTATGGCTCCCTTAGTAGAGTGTCAGCTCCCTGAGGGCTTCTATGAGGTCTGTTGAAGAAAATTAAGGAACCAATAGGGGGCCACAAAAACACATTTACTAATGAAGAATTACAGACACAAAATGAAATTGTTTATAGAAAAAGATGACAACTACAAAAGACAGTAGAAATGGGTTAGATGCATGAATTTCCTGAGGCATTCCAACCAAGGAAGGTGCTTGACTTTTTTAATCCTTCTGTAGAAGTATGCCTTAGTCTTACTTTCCAAATGATCAAATGGATTTATAAAGGTGGTTTTGACTCTCCAATTTTTACCTCATATGCTAACTATAAACTTTAAAAAAATTTTTTTAGAGAGAGGTTTGGTGGGGAGGGACAGAGATCAAGGAAGATGAAGAAAAGAATCTCAAGCAGACTCCACACCCATCACAGAGCCTGACATTGGGCTTTATCTCATGACTCTGAGATCATGTCTTGAGCCGGAATCAAGAGTCTGATGCTTAACTGACTAAGCCAGCCAGGTGCCCCTCCTCAGGTTGCTAAATTTAAAATCTGTCCTCCTAAAATATACCCCTAATGATATCTTTGTTTCATAGCAACCCTAAGAGGTAGGCAGTAGTAGTTCTCTACTTTACAGATAGGAACACTGAGGCACAGAGTGGTTAAGTACCTCTTAGTAAAGCCAGTAAGTGGCTGAGATAAGATTTGAATCCAGGTTGGCTAACATCAGCACATCTTCTCTTGAGTGTCCTCCCTACCCTCCCATTAAAAATATGTGTTACAGAGAGTTTAATGTGGGGCATTCTTCTGTTATTTTTATGTTAGATACATTCTGATGTGGCAGAAGAAAGAGGACTAAAGATTACATACAAATACACTGGAAAAGGGATCACAGAGCCACCTTTTGGTGTGTTTGTCTTTAATAAAGACACAGGAGAATTGAATGTTACCAAGATTCTTGATCGAGAAGAAACACCAAGTTTTCTGGTAAGAACAGTTTTACGTTAATTAGTTTGCAGTTCTTCTTTGGTAATAGTTATGATTGTTTTGCTTTTATATTGTGATAATTTAATTACCTTAGCTTACATTTAATCTATTATTTATGTCATGATTTCAGCTAATTGGTTATGCTTTGGATGAAAAAGGAAACAACCTCGAGAAACCATTAGAACTCCGCATTAAGGTTCTTGATATCAATGACAATGAGCCAGTGTTCACACAGGATGTCTTTGCTGGGTCTATTGAAGAACTGAGTGCAGCAGGTCAGAGTTGTTTAATTTTATGAATGAGTACCCCTAGTCATGTAAACCCCATTGTGTAACTGAACGCTAAATCCTGTATCTTGATGGACGTTAAGTACTACCTGCAGGACAAATGGTAATAAACTTATCACTCTAGGTTTGGAACTGCTTTTTCTGTGATAAGTTCAAAAGACTTTACCTGATATCTTTTTTTATCTACAGAACAAATATGGCAGATCAATGTGATGGGTTAGGTCTCCATAGCAACTATCCTGCCTTGTTGCTAGAAAGCAACCATAGACAACATATAAACAAATGATTGTGTAGCTGTGTGCCCATAAAATATTATCAGAAATAGGTGGCTGGCTGGCTTTGGCCTACTGGCAGTACTTTGCTGACCTTTGATTTACGTTATTTCTGTAGTCAGGCTTATTGATGACATGGTCCAATGCAGTGGTCTATGTGAAGACTTACAGGAAAGATTTTTCTTTGATAATAATATACCTTTATATTATAGAGCTATTGCTTTATATTATACAGCTATTGCTTCTCCTGAATTGTTTGTATTTTAATAAGCATGTATTTGTTCCTTCTTCTTTCTTTGTGTTGATTATTAGACCTATTCTAAATGAAATTTGTAGCCTTCCTGTAGGAAGCGTTCAGGACTTCACCCTAAGACTTATCTGTACTAATGTCAGCCTTGCCCTCTTCTTATCTTTCCCATTTCTGCACTCCATTCACACTTACATTCTAATCCAATTAAAGTTTTTGGTCTTGATAAACTCTGATTTTGATAAGCCTTTGAAATAAATCCTTTTGGGAACAGGCTGAAATTATAGAGAGAATAATAACTTACATAACCGTGCTTAAAGTTGAGTTTCATCTTGGACATATTTGTTTCTAATGCCAGATACCCTTGTGATGAAAATCAGTGCCACAGATGCAGATGAGCCCAATACCCTGAATTCTAAAATTTCCTACAGAATTGTGTCTCAGGAGCCTACTTATCCACCAGTGTTCTACCTAAATAAAGACACAGGCGAGATTTATACAACCAGTTTCACATTGGACAGAGAGGTAAATTAGTGTTTTATGTTGTTTATTTTTTAAACTCTATCTTTTTAGCTTTTCCTTTCTCTTTATTTCTTTTCTAATTTTCTTGCTTTCTTTTATATTCCTCATGTATAGGATAACTCCTAAAAATGCCCTCTTCTAATGATGTGCAGTCCAATATGGCAGCCATTAGCCATATGTAGCCATTGAACACTTGAAATGTGATTCATCCAAATTGAGACATGCTATAAATCTAAAAAAGTCACCCAGATTGAAGAGATTTAGCATGAATAAAAAATGTAACATACCACCTTAGTAATATTCTGTTGATTGCATGTTGACACAGTAATATTTTAGATACCATGGGTTAAATAAAATTCATTTAAAATTAGTAGCATCACCTCTCTTTTTTTTTTAACTTCAGAAGTTGACTGTTAGAAAAATTAAAATTACATAAGGACAGCACTGTTCTAGGGCCTCTCCAATCAGGATTCTGTTTCCTAGAGTGTCCTAAAGCAATGTCCTGTGATTTGTGCTCCTGTAATGAAACTTCAGGAGTCTCCTCGACTGCTAATACAGATATATAGGGAAGAACAAAGACTGAGGTAGGAGTCCTACTTAGGATAATAGAAATGTTCATAAAAGATTGTTGTAAATCCCAAACTGGAGGAAAATCTCAGTAGGTTTCCTGGGCAGGCTATTCTCAAAAGGCTATTCACTTTTTAATTTCTAACTCAAAGGGAAAATTTTGGATGAAAACAGGAAATAGAAGACTTTTTAAATGCTACATATGTGAAGGTCTTAACAGTAGAATGCCAGTAGAATGTTGATGATCTTAACACTGTATTGTCATCAAACATAAGTCATGGTCTAGGTACAGTGACTATATTTTGTATTACTTAGGAAAATGATTTCATTTTCCCCAGAAAGGGAGAAGATTGTGCCCAACATTGCTAACAAGATCTCTGTAAAATTAAAGAATATTATTATTCCTAATATTCTACTCCACCTTTTCACATAAAATTAGAATGGAAAAGTATTATTTTTAATTATCCTGATTTTTTATAAGCTGCTATCTAATGAAGTATGGCAAGTTTAGCCAATAATAAACAATGTCTGGCACTTATTGGCATTTACCATGTGCCAAGTGCTACTGGAAGCCTTTTACATAGATTAATCCATTTAATCCAACTAAAAACTATATGAGGCAGATCTAGTTATTATCCCCATTTTACACAGAAGTAAAACAAGGGTCAAAAGGATTAAGTGTATATCTAACACAGCTAATAAGTTACAAAGACAGAATTGGAAGCCAAGCAACTGGCTCCAGAGCCTCAGTTACCTATTACTGAGCAGTTCTGTCCCACATAGGACCCCCATGCATTGGCACTGGCTGACCCCCATTTTTTCTTAAACTCCAACTATATCGAATGGAGCCATAATAAGGGGACCACGTGGAAGATAAGGACTCACTTTGGAGTAGCATGTAAGACCTCATTCTCTAGGACAGATTCTTTAAGAATTGTCTCTCTCAGAATGTCTAGACAAAATCAACCACATTTTGTCTTCACTGGCCAAGTTTTCTTGGGGACTAGGTTTTTCTTGCTTAATTTCTAGCTGAAAATGAAGAAAGAACCAATTCCTATAGTCTCCTCCTTCCCCATCACTTCCATATAGAGCAAACTACATTTTGAAGGGCACTTCTTTGTGCACAGACTATTTTAATGAGAGACTCATTTCCTGATAATGTTACCAATGACATATTTAAGAATTTGACTACCAACAACTTCTCTAGGCCTTCCTGGCCTTCTAGAAATGCTCAGACAGCAAATAAACAGCATCTTCACATGAATAACAGATCATAAAACTTACTTATGAATAAGATACCCTGTGGTTCATTCTCTTGATGATCGAGAGAACTAAAAAGAAGATTTGGGAGTGGCTCATTTTCACCCCAGGACGGATATTTTTCATTGCCTTGCAGGAACACAGCAGCTATACTTTGACAGTGGAAGCAAGGGACGGCAATGGACAAATAACAGATAAACCAGTAAAACAAGCTCAAGTTCAGATTCGTATTTTGGATGTCAATGACAATATACCTGTAGTCAAAAATGAAATGGTAACTATTATTTTTATAACAAACATATCTATTTACTCACATTTTAGTACTAACTAAAAATAATATCACTTGTTTGTGCTACATTAAAATAGAAATCTGGTTTTCATGTTTTACAGAATGAAGGGGTGGTTGAAGAAAACCAAGCCAATGTAGAAGTTATGCGCATAAAGGTGTTCGATGCAGATGAAATTGGCTCTGATAATTGGTTAGCAAATTTTACATTCGTATCAGGAAATGAAATGGGTTATTTCCACATAGAAACTGATACTCAAACTAATGAAGGAATCGTCACCCTTATTAAAGTAAGTACTTAATGTTCAAAATTGGCATGGGAAAAGTTGGTGAAGAAGAAGTGATTGTATTTGGAGCGTCAAATGCTTAAAAGTGCTTTACATACTCAACCTACACAACTATTTGAGATTGCAGACTTCCCTATTTGCCCAAGTTCTGTAGTTAGTAAATGGTCACACTACAGTCCAACTTCAGATCAGGGGACTCGAATCCTGATCTGATAACATGATACCAGCAACATTATTGTTCAGCATACTTTCTGTCTTTCTTGCATCCTGTGCCTGACAAACATCCTTACATCATGACCTCTTGCATCTACTAAGTATCCCCAATTTACTATCTCTTATTTGATCAACTTAACATAAAGCCAGACCTCACTAATAGCATCTAAAAACAAAAGCTGTAATAACTCGACAAAGCTTGAATCCAGTTGTCCTCATACTTAAATAAGAGTCGCTTTGTAAAGTTACATGTCCCAAATGCAGATTCCTGGGCCCTGTCCTCAAATCCAATGGGGTAGAGCTCAGGAACTTGCCTTTATAACAGAAATCCACTTGTGACTGTAATATAAGTAGTATGAGGATCACATTTAAAACATAGTGTTCTGGGATCCCTGGGTGGCGCAGTGGTTTAGCGCCTGCCTTTGGCCCAGGACACAATCCTGGAGACCCGGGATTGAGTCCCACGTCGGGCTCCCGGTGCATGGAGCCTGCTTCTCCCTCTGCCTGTGTCTCTGCCTCTCTCTCTCTCTCTCTGTGTGACTATCATAAATAAAAAAATAATAATAAAAATTAAAAAAAAATAAAAATAAATAAAACATAGTGTTCTAACTTCTTGTGCTTAATTGAACCAATGGAAGGAAAATAATCTTATTAAGTATCTGGGTCTTATACATTTGAAATGTATTACCCTCACAGAATTTTTTAAACAAAAATATAGGATGAATTTTTATCTAACATTATAAGAAGGAAAAATATCAATGTGTTTTTAAATGGTGTATGATAGGGCAGCCTGGTGGCTCAGCGATTTAGCGCTGCCTTCAGCCTAGGGCCTGATCCTGGAGACCCAGGATCTAGTCCTATGTCGGGCTCCCTGCATGGAGCCTGCTTCTCCCTCTGCCTGTGTCTCTGCCTCTCTCTTTCTGTCTCTCTCTGTGTCTCTCATGAATAAATAAATAAAATCATAAATAAATAAATAAATAAATAAATAGATAGATAGATAGATAGATAGATAAATGGCTTATGATAGAATTGCCTTATCAGATTTTGAAATAAAATGCAAAGCTACAGCTTTCTTTTTTTTTAAAGCTACAGCTTTCAAAATACTATCCCATTAAGTCATATACAGTCAAAAATTGATTCCAGAAGTTTCTAAACTTTTACAAAAACTTAAATATGACAAAGTAGGTAAAGTCTAAACATAGGAAGAGGAATAATGATAATATAAATATATAACAGAATAGAGAAATATTAACCTGAACTTTCATGATAATAATTATGTGCACCATGCATTAATAGACTATTATATGCGCTTAGACTACCACTTTGTAAAGCAGAGGAATATAGAATAAGATCACCTCAAGTTTAAAGGGAAGACACAATTTATTATTATGCAAGAAGTGGATAATGGCATCAGAGACAAATAGATTTGCCTGCTTATATAGAAGTAAGGGATCCTCTTACTCATAGAAGTTACAACCTTGATAGATGCTTACAACAAAAAGCCAGTAACACACCAGGAGAAAGTTACTTAGTGATGAACCATAGCATAGAAGTACTGAAAGTATTCTCACTGTACCATGGTAGCACAAAAAGGGATATAGTTATTTCTACCAAAGGGAGCATAGCAAAAAATAGTAAAATTAGCATTAAAGTGACAACAGCAGATTGAGAATGTTATAAATTGACTGATTTGTATAAAGAATTTTTTCTGGGATGCCTGGGTGGCTTAGTGGTTAAGCATCTGCCTTCATCTCAGGTTATGATCCCAGGGTTGGGATTGAGTCCTGCATCAGGCTCCCCAAAGGGAGCTTGCTTCTCCCTCTGCCTATCTCTCTCTCTCTCTCTCTCTGTCTGTCTCTCATGAATAAATAAATAAAATATTTAAAAAAGAAAGGACAACTTGGAAGATAAAGTATGTATTCAGTGATAAACTGACTATATCAAATGTACTTTATAAGTTTCACAAAGAACAGATTATTTGGAGGAAGGTTATTATTTTATGGAATTAATAGCAAACCAGATATTAATAGACATTATGCTAAAAAAGGGTGGGAAGTAGGTTCTTTGTTTAAATACATTTGCAAACCCTGGGTTTAGGAAAGTTAAGCCAGGAAGCCAGCTTTTTGGTATGCTAATGTGCAGTATAAGTCAATACTAGGGAAACAGCTGGCAGTGCTACCACTAGGCATGTGACCCTTTTCACTGGAACAAACCCATAGAACACATTTTAAGGAATATTATATTGTATGTCCATTAACTTTTTCCAGTAAAGTTAAAAAAAATCACTTCAGATTATTAAATATATATGTTTGTGTGTGTGTATATATAAAATATATTTTAAATAATTTGGACTTAAAAAAATAAAATTGGGGATACTCCCTAAATCATCCTTAACATTTATGAATATCCAAATTGACAGACTTTTTAATTTCTTGGTATCGATAGGAGTTAGAATACTGAGTGCTACTCTCTTCCCCATATGTTAAACTGTTATATCTAACATTAAAACTAAATGTGAGTGTGTATGTATGTTCTATGTATGTTCTAGTTGTTTTCTCTTTTGAAAGAATTCCCGTTGATTTTTGTCTTCCTAGGAAGTAGATTATGAAGAAGTGAAAAATCTTGATTTCAGCATTGTTGTCACTAACAAAGCAGCTTTTCACAAATCAGTCAAGAATAAATATAAGCCTACATCCATCCCCTTCAAAATAAAGGTGAAAAATGTGAAAGAAGGTATTCATTTTAAAAGTAGCACTGTCTCCGTTCATGTTAGCGAGAGCATGGATAAATCAAGCCAAAGCCAAATAATTGGAAAATTTCAAGTTTTTGACGAAGACACTGGACAACAAGCCCGTGTAAAGTAAGAGATAGTTGTGAAAATATTTCCTTACTTTAAATTACTTGAAATGCCTGTCTTCAAAAAATCATAATGAAATTTCCATACTTCATTCCTTTCCTCCCAGCATTGTAATCCCCCAAAGGTCTGGAGATTAAATTTTCTAGAGTTGTACCTGCAACTGAGAGGCAGGGAGAAATTTCCTCCCAGACCATCTTCTCTCCACCAGTTGAGTGTGAGGCAGAGGCGGGGTGCTTCACCTCAAAGTAATTCTGGCTAGGGAAAGCAAAAAAACAAGAAAGATAAAGTTCAGAAAGAAACTTACTGTCTTATTCTGTCTACACCTGTCTTACTTCCTGAAAGAGTATTAGAAGTAAGAAAGTGGCAAATAAATTTTCCATATACCAGTTGTTAGGTAATTAAATTCCTCTTCAATGGTTTACCCCAGATTTAAAATGGGAGACTAGACAACAGAGCAACTTGCAAACTTTCTGGGTTTGTAGGCAAGAAACGGTCACCCTGGCATATATCTTGGGTATGTTATAGAAACACAGAAGGTTCCCAAAAAGTGTGATATGCAAGAAAGAGTAAAGAGAGGGAACTTTTAGGACAGCTTCAAGAAATTAAAGACATTTCAAACTAATGCCTAAAACAAGAACACAGATAATGAACCATTAATTAAGCTTGAAAGAGTTGTAGATGATGAGAGATTATCACCTTATCCATAAATGAAAATTAATTTTATGTTTATTTTATAACAGATATGCCAAATTGGAAGATATAGACAACTGGATCTCTGTGGATTCTGTTACATCTGAAATTAGACTTGTAAAAATTCCTGATTTTGAATCCAGATATGTCCAAAATGGTACATACACTGCAAAGATTTTGGCAATATCCGAAAGTAAGTTATTAAATATAATTTTTTCTTGGCTGATATATGTATCTAAATATTACTTTGTAACATCCAAGACCTTCATTTTGTTCTTGTAGGAAAACCAAGTCTCTCCAATGGGCAAACCTTCACATTTCTACTCATTTAGCAGATTAAAAAACATGACTTGATCTGAATATTAAAACGTATCTAGGATAGGAAGTGCCACAGTTTGTTAGGACCTTCTCCTTTCCAAACTGGAAAAAGAATTCAAATGATGTCTGTTGTCAGCAATAGAGGCAATACATACATATTTTTTCTTTCTTATTTTTAAGGTTATCCAAGAAAAACCATCACTGGCACTGTTGTTATCACAGTGGAAGACATCAATGACAATTGTCCCACACTGGTCGACCCTGTGCAAAATATCTGCGATGACGAGCAGTATGTGAATGTGACCGCAGAGGATCTGGATGGACCCCAAAACAGTGGGCCTTTCAGTTTCTCCATCATTGACAAACCAGCTGGAATGGCAGAAAAATGGCAAATAGTGCACCAAGAAAGTAAGCAAAATCATTGGACTACATTTTTCAATACTAAACATGAGAGAAATCTAAAATCAATGGCTGTGCTTTTTTTTTTCCATAAGTTATATTTCTGATACAATTTTGTATGGAAGTTTCTAAAATAGGGTTCTGAAGCTCAGGTATGGTGTCTTTCATCAGCCTATAGTAAATACCCCATTTGGAGTAACCAAAGAGAGAAGAAAAATAACCCAATGTTGTAAAGATAGCTGAGTATTCCCTAAATCGCTCTTGAAATAGTTGTTTTGTCTTGTTAGCTGAGGTGTACCTTTCCTGTCTAAGCACAGCAATCAGAATAGATGGCTTCTAAAATTTTAAGCTATGATAACAATTCCATTGAAATAATGTCTGTGGATCACTTAGTCTGTACGAGGCATACTGCTGGCCCTTTGTAGGCATTATCTCATTTAATCCTTTCATCTATAACATTATGTCCTGATTATAGCTGCGGAATCTTAGCTTAACCAGAATTAAGTAGCTGTTCAAAGTCATAAAGTGGGTAAGTGATGGACACAGTATGAAGAAAGGTCTCTCTAGCCCCCACCCATCCCAGGTGGCCATGTGCATATATCCATGTTTTAGATGTACTCTCTTTGTCAATGTAGGTTTTGGGTGTTCTTCAGGGTGGTTCTGAATACCACAGACTATCCAGGAGACTCTTTTGTTTTAAACAATTAGTGTTCATTTTAGAAAAGTTTCAAATATAATACCCAGCTTTTTTTGGTTAACAAGTTTATTGTTATTTTTAAATCTAAGAAATTTTTATAGCCATTTTAAGAAGCATTAAATAACACATTTGGTCCAGTCTACAGAGCAAACAAATACTGTCAACATCTCAAAATACATTTATAAATTTAGTATATTTTGGTTTTTGCCAATGTATTTCAGTGATCTGAATTAACAGGTCAAATGCATTACCTCACTTCTTATGATCCCTATACTCTAAAATTCCAATAAATGTGACTCATAAATATACTGAACCTGAAATCCTCCTCAGTGGTCCACTACCGAACAAATCATTGATATTCCAGTCTATAGCTATAAGGCCAAATCAGTAACATAATCACACATTTTAAATCGGAGTTACAAAGCTGTCATGTTAATAGGGCTAATTTTCCTAAAAGTGATGCATGTATAAAAACACAGTAACAACACAATTTCTGTATGATACAAAAATATTAAAACCATGTCTTTAATTTGCTTTAAAGAAACTAATTTTAAATCTTCTTAAGGGTTTATGTACTCACTGGCAGAAGACAGTTATTCTCTCAATTAACTAAAGTTGCCTCGCTCTGAGGACGACAGTCACCAACCTGATTCATGGAGGCTACTTTCAATCAAGTTTTAGCTAGCATGAGCCCTGGCTGGTAGACATCCAGGTAATTCCTCTTAGGATAATTAAGTCACAGGCCTCAAAACTTGAAAAGTGGTTGGTCTCCTTGTTCAGTGTCTAATTCCGTATTCACAGAACTCTAGGAATTCCCATCTAGGCTGAATACTTGATTGGAGCTGGCCTTTCTTTGACTAAGATGTGTAAACGTGTTTTGCATTGAACTTACTGAATTTCCAACTCTTCTTTCTATCTAAGAAATATATGATGTTTGGGAGATGCCAGGCACTGTCCTAAGCACTTTGCTCATGGTTACCCCCTTAGAAGTTTAGCCCTACTGTCACCAGCATTTTACAGATGAAGAAAGAAAGGTACAGAGAGTCTCTTAACATTCTCAAGGTCACATCTAGCTAAAAGTTGGGACTAGGATTTGACCCCAATTAGTCTGGCTCAGGCATCTTTCCAGATATGTAGATAAGTTTTCTAGCTTAAGATCAAGATGTTTGGATTTGATGGGTCTCTGAATTTTTTGTAGTCTTAGGAACGTGAAACTCTTAAGGACATGCATGTTGAGTGTTATTAGAGAAAGTCACTGAGATTTATACTCTATATATCTAGACACTTTTTTTTTTTTTAATCTAGACATTTTAAAGAGAGAGGATTCCATAAACTGTGCTCTCTTCTCCTTGGTTACATAATTAGGTGATCAGTCAACTGTCATGATAATAAATAGCTCCTATCTATTTTTATTTGGGAAAATTTTAAAGCACAGAAAATCCCAGTGTCTAATATGGCAGACATCTTTGTACCTGCCACTTAGAATTAAAGGAATATTAACTGGTTCTCATATTTGAATGAGACCTCTTTTTTTTTTTTTTTATAATAGATAATATAAAAGTCCTCTTTTTGCCTTTTCTCTCCTCCACTTGCCCTCTCTGAGCCAATCATGAATTTAATTAGTTCTTCTTCCCGGTTATGTTTTCATGGATTTTTTTTTTTCGTGAATTCATACTCCTTTAAATGATTAGATGCTTTTTTCTCACTTCTCCAAAGCTTTAAGGATGATTTAATAAGTAGATTCTACCCATGCAGATCAAACTCATAAAATTTGGACCTTAAGATGAAAAGAAGCTGTTTCCTACTTCCAAAAATAAATAAAACAACAAAACAAAACCCAAACACTCACTTTTAATTTTTGTATCCATCCAGGTTTACATATCTTGCAAGTTTATTATTTTTATATAAATGCTATGAATATGTAAGAATAATTTTTAAGCTCTTAGATAAATAACTGATTGTTATTTTTACTCATGTATAACTGGTCATTATTTTTATTAAAGTAAAGGAAAAATTTGAAAATAATCGTCAGTCACGTTTAAAAAAAATAAGATAAAAGGTCATTCATACAACGCTTTGTGTCATGTTCTTGCCAAAATGTATAACCTGAATCCAATCATGAGGAAGTCATCAGACAAATTCAAACTGCGGAGCATCCTTTAAAATAAGCGGCCTTCAAAAATGGCAAGGGCATGAAGGCTGAAAAAAAAAAAAAAAGGTGGGACTGATCTAGATCATCCATAGAGATTAGGGTGACAACTAAAGGCAATGCATAATTCTTGATAGACTTCAGGATCAAGAGAAAAAAACAAAGAACTATCAAGGGCATTTTTGCAACAATTGAAAAGTTTGACTATGGGTTATATCAATACTAAATTTTTTTTGAGAGGGCTAATGTCCCTTGGTCTTAGATATATGCTGATGGGTATCATAATATCCACAACTTTCAAATATCTCAGAAAAAAGTGTGTGGATAGAAAGTATTGTAATAAAATGTAAACAAGTCATAAAGGGTATATTGATATTTATTGTAATATTCTTTTTTAAAAAATATTTTATTTATTTATTCATGAGAGACACAGAGAGAGAGAGACAGAGACAGGCAGAGGGCGAAGCAGGCTTCTCTCAGGGAGCCCAGTGTAGGACTTGATCCCAGAACTCCAGAATCACACCCTGAGCTGAAGGCAGACACTCAACCACTGAGCCACCCAGGCGTCCCTTATTGTAATATTCTTACAGTTTTTCTGTAGATTTGAAATTTTTCAAAATTTTGAATGTATTGTGATATAATGTCAGGAACAAAATGGGAGGGACAAAATGAAATGAGATTGGCCTAATACTGAAAGTTGTCAAAACTGGGGACAGGTACCATGAGGGTTAACTACAGCCTTCTATTATTGTCTTTTTGAAGATGGCTTTAACAGAGTTTTTTAAGAAATGGTAAAATAAAGGTCTTTTAATGGAAATGTCACTTAAGTTACCACGTATTTGTTACTATATTCCCCATACATAGAACATTTCCTAGCATTTGGTGGACATCACACATACTTGTTAAAATTAATCATCATAAAAGGAAAATGTGTCCAAATCTGATCCTTTGCTGTTAACCTGCCTTTTGGGGGTAGTCTGGACTAAGTTTAGCAAGCACACGGTGTGAATTCAATAGAGAAGTTAAGCAATAATAAAGCTTCTAACTGGAGCTAACTACTATCAGCAATTAAAGAATGTTTCTCTTCACCTCTTCCTTGGTAATCACCTATTTTTATTTCCTTTTGCCCCCTACCCTTGCAGGTACCAGTGTGCTACTGCAACAAAAAGAGCAAAAGCTTGGGCGAAGTGAAATTCAGTTTCTGATTTCAGATAGTCAGGGCTTCAGTTGCTCTGAAAAGCAGGTGCTTCAGCTCACAGTTTGTAAGTGTCTGGATGGCAGTGGTTGTGTAGAACCTCTGCGTGGCACATATGTTGGCCTGGGACCCGCCGCAATTGCACTAATAATTTTTGCCCTTCTGCTGTTGCTACGTAAGTATTTTAAAAGCCACTCTTTAGCTCATCTAGTAATTTCCATGCACTACCAGTGTTTGGTTATGGTAGTTAGTAGTCACTGATTTCTGTACAGTGATTCTTTAACCGCACTAGAACACTTTGAGGGTGATTAGGGAAACAATAAGTGATCATTGATAAATTCACCAAAGATGATTCTAGCCCTCTTGAGAATTTTGTTTTAGAAAAATGAATTTTTGTCTTGGAGAAATACATAATTTCCCGAATTAAGTAACCAAGGTTACTAGACAACCTTGTTGGTGATAAGCTCTGTGAGGAAGGGATGTTGCCTATTTCATGCCAGTGCTTAGAATATGTCTTGCACAGAGTAGGCTCTCAGAAAAGATTTGTTGCATGAATTTGGATTCTGGATACAAAGTTGTTTTTACAGATTCATCTTGTTCCCATCAATTCTTGCTTTTGCACATTCAGCTTGTCAGGGCTTAACCTCCTCCTGCCCTCTGCTTTGCTTGGCCCTTTACCTGGGCAACAACAGCTCGACCCTCTGAGTGACAACCAGTCTTGCCTTCCCTGCATGACCTCCAAACACCTCAGGTTTCCTTTCATGAAAGAACAAAGTACTGCAGCTATGGAATACCACTCCACTTGGCCACTGAACAAGGGTGGAGGACCACCTCTGAGGCACCTTCAGTGATTTCAGTGATGAAGGAGGTGCTAGTAAATGTACAATTGAATGCACAGCACTCAACAGTTTATGGTGTACTTTTATACCACTGTCTCTGTTTTATGGGTAAAAATACAGACATACATGGAGAAATGACTAGTTTCAGCTCACCAAGTCTGTAGGTATGGACTGGAACGGGGACTCTATCTTTTACCCAGAGACTACTCGCCTTACCTTCTCATCTCAGACTATCTGGGGCCCAGCATGGTGCTTGGCGCATGGTAGACACTAGATAAGCATTTGTTAAATTTGTTGAAATTGTTGAGTTGCCACTGGCTAATTTCAGCTTTTTACCCACAGTGTAGCTACCCACAGTGGCTATATTTACTGAACTGTCAACTATTTAACACAAAAGAGACTGTAGGAAGTAGTCAACTGATCATTGGAAGCTGTGAAACAGAAATGGCAATAAAAACTAATTTGAGAAGGGCAGCTTGCAGGTGAATTCTTTACTGCATTGATCAAGAAGATGAACATTGGCTTTCCCCTCCTCCCTGAGGTAGAATAAAATTTAAGGAGGGAGCTCTGAAATTTTATTAAATTTGTGATGAAATATTACATATATTTTAAAGGCTTTTTTTTTAAGATTTAATTTATTTATTCATGAAAGACAGAGAGAGAGAGAGAGAGAGAGGCAGAGACACAGGCAGAGAGAGAGGCGGCAGGCTCCCTGCAGGGAGCCCAATGTGGGACTCCATCCTGGGACTCCAGGATCACGCCCTGAGCCAAAGGCAGAGGCTTAACCGCTGAGCCACCCAGGGATCCCCCATTATAAAGGCTTTTAATGTAGAGTCATTTTAGAAAATAATACTCAGGTAATTCAGATGTTAATTTGAACTTCAGTTTGCCATGCCTTTGCCAAATTCTACTCCAGGATGAAGTGGTGAAGTATTTTAGAAGTTCCAATGGTCTAGAATATTTTAACATATTAAAATTTATCTACCCCTAGGAGCTTTTGATCTTTTTAGCATATATATAAATATATATGTATTTTCTTGGATAGTGAATTTTGTCATATTAAAAAAGTGACTTAAAAGAACCACAAAAGATTTAAGTCTTTAAACTGGTTTTGATGATTTGTATGCTATCGAATCCAGCCTTCGTGTTCCATCCGGCAGCCACATACAGCCTTTTTGTGATGAATGCAGACTGCCTCATGCTGCCTTTAGGCTTTGGTGTAATTCACCAAAACAAGTTTGGTGAGGTTGAACCAGAGTGAAGAAAAGAAAATGCAAAAATAGGGCTGTAAATAAGTGAAGATTAAACTCTAAAAAGCAAAATGCAAATTCTAAAATTATGCAGTATAAGTTTAGAAATATGTTGAGGCTTACCTTCTCTGGACTCAATTTTGTTTCTGTCCAGTTGTACCACTCTTACTGCTGATGTGCCACTGTGGAGAAGGCGCCAAGGGCTTCACCCCCATTCCTGGCACTATAGAGATGCTGCATCCTTGGAATAACGAAGGGGCGCCACCTGAAGACAAGGTCAGATAATCAGATGTCAGTGGTATTTATAATTCTTTCCTGACATTAAAGGGCCTTTAGAAAGAGTTTTTAGCATTTTAAGTCATGAGAGAGTAAAGTCATCATTATAGATTTCACTTACGTATCTTTGTTAAACAGAGGGTTCAAATGACAATATATTTTGTGTTTGCTGCCAGGGCAAGTTGAAGTGGTCTTGTTCTGCTGTGATAGGTCCTGTGATAATTTCTATGTTACAGAGAATGTTAAAAATGTTAAGAATGATACAGGGAATGAAAGATGTGTTTCGCCATTTCTGTTTCGAACCTCAATACATAGGGTTAGGAGAGGTAAACCCACCACCTCCATGAGAGTTGTAAAATGCTGCAAAACCTCCTCTCCTCCCTATTTAATAGACAGGGGGAGATCCCATTATCTCTCTATTGCAACTTCACCCCTGGTCTCTCATCACTATCTACAATAAGCACTATGTTCAACAGGATACTATTTAGCATCAAGTGTCAGAGAACTCAGAATAACAGAGGCCTAAATATGAATGTGGGCCATTGAAGACCAGCATGATGATTCCCCTCCTTTCTCGTTGTTCCTCCATGGATGAGTTCCATTCCCATACTGTCTAAATGCTCCAGACACTAGTTGCTGTGCCCACATTCCAACAAGCAGATAGGAGAACTGCTCTTAAAGAACACTTCCCAAAAGCTGCATACCTCATTTCTGCTTGAAATCACATTAACCAGAACTTAGGTAGCTATTCCAAGGAACAGTGGAAGCCTGGATAGATAGTCTTTATTTAGAGCAGCATGTGTCCAGCTAGGAAAAAAAGAAAAATGGTTTAATATAGAAGGAGGCATTAAACCCTAGAGGAAAGTTGATGACAATACAGTAATGACAATGAGCTGAGACCATATTTAAATAATTTTTGTTTTCTCCTTCGGTTCTGATCAGCTCACAAAACAAGAAGTGGAATGGAGATTTCAGAAGACTCAAATACAAGTTATTTAACCCAAAATATTTCTCCTAATTTGCCTCTGCAGAAATAGCTCATTGCTTTCGCATGTCCACTTAGCTCAGATCGCTTTGCCAACTGTACTGACCCTCCATCCTTCTCAGTTCTAACTGTATTTTCCTTCAGGTGGTACCATTGCACCTAACAGCAGATCATGGAGAGAGTGTAGCAGCAGACATCAGACTGGGAGTGGTAACTACCAAGGAAACCACAAAAGAAAGTAGCTCTGCCCTCATCAAAGACCATCATGAGATGTCTGAGATTGATGGAAGATGGGAAGAACACAGAAGCCTTATTTCTGGTGGAGTTACCCAAGTGACAGGAACAACAGGAGCCAACATAGGTGCTGAAGCTCTAAGGATCACAAAAGCCACAGGGTCTTCCAGAGACTTGGCTGGAGCTCAAGCGGCTGCTGCGGCAGTGAACGAAGAATTCTTAAAAAGTTATTTCACTGAGGTGAGGATTCATTTATATTCATTTATATATGCTGGGGTGATGGTGGACATTTATATGTGAATGTAGTATTATTAAGGTAATCGTTGCCTTGGACCTAAATAGAACTTTGTCATTTTTTAAGAGAATGTATATAGGCAGTGAGGAAAGACAGATGTGGCCCATTTGATGGGTCAGCCCAATTACATGGTGATAATGAATGACCCCACCATCCTACTTCTTGCAGAAGCTGACTTCTCACATTCTTGTTTCTGTCAGTTGACACAACTCTGCTTTTCCCCATGTTGTCTTCATGCGAAGATACATGCCGAGAAAGCAGACGGTACTGGGCAGGTGCCATCCCTGGAGAATGGGGAACAGAGCCACACAGAACCAGCCAATGACACACTCCTAAAGCAGCTGCCTTTTCTGTGCTCATATTTCATTGGTCAGAACAAGTAACATGTCAAAGCCATATGTCAGTGGGTCAGAAAGTCCAGTCCATCTGTGGGAGCAGACTTGCTAGGGATGAGCCTGCTAGGAGTGGAGAGAATATGTGACCTAAAAATCACAATCTGTGATGTCTGTTTAAATTTTGTCTCCTTGGCTTCACTATTGAGGCGATTCATAAAAAATCAGGAGGAAGGTTGTAGGAAGGATGATGGGATGCATTCAGAAAGCTCATGCCTGGAATGAGGAATTAGAAGACGACTGGAGGGACGCCTGGGTGGCTCAATGGTTGAGCGTCTGCCTTTGGCTCAGGTCATGATCCTGGGGTCCTGGGATCAAGTCCCACATCAGGCTCCATAGGGAGTCTGCTTCTCTCTCTGCCTATGTCTCTGCCTCTCTCTCTGTGTCTCTCATGAATAAATAAATAAAACCTTTAAAAAAAAAAAGAAAAGAAAAGAAAAAGAAACAGGGCTGGTTAACTTTCTTGAGAACAAGGCCCACATGGCCCACCTGGGATGGGCAGAGTGTTGGGCATCTGAAGGACCCTTGAGACCAGTGAAGGGATGAGCTCCTAGAAGGAAGTCAGTTTATTTCTGTCTCCTGTCTACATGGTAGCAAATTACTGGAGTGCTTTTCCACTTCCTGTCTCCTACCCCCTCGCTTCTTTGAGACCATCTGCCCAACCAAGTTTGCGTGAGGGGAAGATGATGATGCCATCAGTATCAGGAAAAGCATTTCTCCTCATCCCCTTTCTGCCTTACAGCCAGGCTCTACCCTGGGGTGCCCTATTAGTTTCATCTTGATAGTTCTCCCTCTCCACTCTAATCCTGCTTGAGTCAGACTTGGTTGTGTGTATGTGAGAAATTTTGTATTCGGAAATCATTTCAAACTTACCAGAGAATTTCCAAGAACAATAGAAATTTTGAACACCTGTATATTCTTTACCCAGATTACCCAATTATTAACCCTTTGCCACATTTGCTATTTGGTTTCCTAATCTCTCCCTCCCCCTGGCCCTCTTTCTTTCACACACACACATACATGCGTGTGCACATGCGTATACACACGCATATTTTCTTACATAATACAGTGAACAGATTTAACAGTGCCATATTCCATATTTCAATTTTGCCAATTATTGCAGTAATATCTTCTGTAGCCATTGTTTTTCCCATCCCAGAACCAATCCTGAGTCCTGTCTTTCTTATCTCTTACAATACTAATATTTTTTTAAGAATCCAGGCCAGCCGTGTTGTAGGATGTCCTTCCATTTGTAGATCTCTGATGTTTTCTTATAAGGAGACTCGGGTTATACATTTGGGCCAGAAATATAGTCTTACTCTTAAGTGAAGTTGTGTCACTAATTCTGTGCCTCTGTTTTCTATCTTAGAAAGCTGCCTCTTACACTGATGAAGATGACATTCACACAGGCAAAGATTGCCTTCTGGTTTATTCTCAGGAAGACACTGCATCTCTCCATGGTTCCATTGGCTGCTGCAGTTTTATTGAAGGAGAACTTGATGATGGCTTTCTAGATGATTTAGGGTTTAAATTCAGGACACTAGCTGAAATTTGCTTGGGTCAAAAAATAGATATGGATGTGGAAATGGAGCAGAGACAAAAACATGCGGGAGAGTCAAGTATGAAAGCAGCTTCACATTCATTCAGCGAGCAAACTAATATTAATTCGGAGAATGCTTACTTCTCTGGTAGTAGCTTTCAAGTTCCAAAACCTCTGGATGAAGCAAATGCAGAGAAAGTAACTCAGGAAATAGTCACTGAAAGCTCTGTATCTTCTAGACAGGGTCACAAGGTAGCTACGCTGCTCCCTGATCCACTGGCTTCTGGTAACGTTGTAGTGACAGAAACTTCCTATGGTACAGGCTCCACTATGCCACCGAGCACTGTGGTCCTAGGCCCTGGCCAGTCCCAGGCCCTAATTGTGACAGAGCGTGTGTATGCTCCAGCCCCTCCCTTGGTAGAGCAGCGCTATGCTAACGACACCAATGTCATGGTTACCGAGACAATAATACAGCCTAACGGAGGCTTCCCTGGTCCTCTGGAAGGTACGCAGCATCTGCCAGATGGACGTTATGTTGTGGTGAGGGAGAGAGAGAGCTTTCTTGCCCCCAGATCAGGTGCACAGCCCACCCTGGCCATGCCCGGTGTAGCTGTAGGACAGAACATGACAGTGACAGAAAGGGTGCAAACCCCTGCCTCCAGTTACTGGATTCCTGCCCAAACCTCTGTGATGGCCAGAAAGACAGAGGTTTCTGGAGCTGGAGTCCGTGGCCCCCTGCCAAATTGCAGTTTAGAGGAGTCTGGTCATTCTAATTCTATGCTAACCGGTCATTCTAATTCTACGCTAACCGCATCCTCCACCAGGGTCTCCAAGCACAGCATCGTGCAGCATTCTTACTCCTAAACCACAGCATACCACAGCCCGACCCAGAGTTTAGCTGGCAGTGCCTGGTTTTCGTGTTTTCAACGAGCCTGTCTTTTGATGAGCCTGTAGACATGAGAGATGTACACCCTGGGCTTGAAACTCCTCTCAATCACTAATGCCCAACAGGTTGCCCTGTGCCAGCCCTAGATTGCACTGCAGAGATGCTCAGTGCTCCCTGATGGCTGCGTCACGATGCTGTGCCTTAAGTGCCTTTTAGTGAGTTATGACCAAACAATATTCACAAAGCAAGTTAAGTAGAGAATCAGTCCAACTTGTAAGAGTTTATACCAAATGGACACAGAGTATCCAGCGCCTTAGCTCTCCAGTAGAGTCACCCATAAAGCTGAGTGGGCCCTTTGCATCCTGCAGTGGTGTTTCCCATTGCCGTTCTATATTCTAGACCATACTGGGCCTGGCAGATTACTGACACCTCATTTATCCAAAAATAAGCGTGCAGTCTAGACAACTGTTTTGTTCATTTTCTTTAAGATGAGAAGCCTGGCCTTTTGAATCTGTCTTAGGTTGATTGAGTTTTGGAACATTGACATGGTAAAGAATACACATTGTATTTCTCTGAGCTTGTGTGTTGTATAACTTTAAAAATAGCATTATTGCTTCCCTGTGTCTCTGCAAAGTTGTGAAGATATGGAACACTTCAAATTCAGTTGAATAATCCAGGGAAAAATTCACAAATATAAAATCACTTTACTTTTTATAATAATATAGTATTTTTTAAAACTCAGGATACATCATCCTCTAATTTTGTACAGCTAATTAACCACTAGACTGGATTCTCCACTGTGATAAGAACTTGCCTGTTTCAACACTATATATCCTCAGCACATAACATGAGTGCCAAATAAATATTTGTGGAATTAAACCAAATTTTAGAAATCATCCTCTTTTATTTACAATTGCAGAGAATACTAGAAAATCGTATAATATCAGTAATTGTGATTTTGAAATTATGATTTTTATTCTATGTCCCAAAGTCCCTGACTGTCCAGTCATGACTTACTTTGTGAATATTAAATATTCAGTTGAACAATTGACCTGAATTTGTACAACATCCTTGCCTTTCATTTTGAAAACTTACTTGGATATTTCGGCTTCTAAGTATATTGTACTTTTATGACTCCTTGAAAAAAATAGTGCATATAAGGTTTTGAAATATATGTGCATATCAGTATGTGGATATAGCTTATGTGAATATTTCCCACAACAAAATAATTTTCATAAATTTTAAAGACTGTAATTTTGTGATTTTTTTTCAAGGTATTTTGCTAGGGAAATGAATCTTGAAAAGTTCTTTTTTTAGACATGTTTTTGACTTGAGTTACGTTATACAAGAGATTGGTATGTTTTGCGTTTACTATCTATGAGTAAAAGGCAAGTATCTTTAAATATTGTAAGTGTGTAGCCAAGATGAAGGTCAATCTTCCTTTCCGTGATCTAAATTTTTTACTCTCTACTTAGTAATTGTTGCTTTTTCTTTTCTCTTTTATACGTAGTAGTTATATTTTGCTATGTATGAAACAGGAATTTCACTACTGTGTGAAATGTGAATAGGACCTGTATACTCCAAAAATCCAAACTTGGTTTTAACTGTCCTCCTTGGACAGTTGGAGAAAACCTAACCTGTCTCTTGTATGTAGCAGAGTCATGTTTTTTAAATGTTTTTTTGTACCTGAAATGATGATTTGTATTAGGTTTTACATTTGTTCCTTGGGAAATGATATTTGTATATGCATCATCATAAAATATTTAAATAAAAAGATGACCTTTAGAGCAACCCCTTTCCATAATCTTTTTATTGCTCTGTCATATTTTACAAGGACTATCGTTTTGCATCAGAGGAGAGAGCTCTCTGAAAGCAGGCGTTTTTGCTTGACTTTGGCATTTAAATTAGAACTGCTTATATCGGGCTCAGCCAGACTCCTTGGAAGAGCCTCATTTTCCCAAAGTCCTGGTTAAATTTTAATTTCAGATATATTTTAGGGTAAATATGTTCCATAGTAAAAAATTATCTGTTGTTTATCTGAAATTCAAATTTAGCTGGGCACTCCATACTTTGCCAAGCTAGCAACCCTGTTCCTAAAGGACTGGAATTTGCTCTCTGCCCACATTAGAGGAAGCTGTTGGGTTCAGCTAAAGAAAGCTTGCACATCTAGCCCAGAGAGATGAAATCACTCAATCAGTGTCAAAAAGCTGTTTTAGTTACTTGTTACATTTACGAGAGAAAAGATCAGAGTTTCTGCCTACAGTATAATGTCACGTTAGTAAATATTTCACAACACTGGCACATCAAGACGTCCCAAAGCATAAAGACCATGTAGTATTGTGTGACTTCAGGGTTCCCACCCCAAGTGGCAGATGGGAGCAATTTTTGGTTGGTCTCTACAGACCATGTTCCAATCACCGCCACATCAAAATGTATACAGTAAAGATGTTGCTTATCAATTAACACCTAGAAATGAGGCATTTCAAAAGACAGTGTTAAGATAATTACTTCCTTAACCTCCCCAAATTTCTTGGCTTCCCAATCATAGTGGAGTTCAAGTCCTCTATATCATTATGGATTTTTTTTTTTTTTTTTGGTCTACTGTTTCTATGAATTGCTGAGAGAGGGATATGAAAATCTCCGGCTGAGCCACCTGGGTGGCTCAGTGGTTGAGAGTCTGCCTTCAGCTCAGGGCATGATCCCGGGGTCCTGGAATCAAGTCCCGCATCTGGCTCCCCACAAGGACCCTGCTTCTCCCTCTGCCTAGGTCTCTGCCTCTCTAGTGTCTCTCATGAATAAATAAAATCTTCAAATCAAATCTCCATCTGATTATGGCTCTGCCTACTTGTTTAGTGTTTTCTAGTTTTGCTACCTTATCTTTAAACTTGTTATACTTGTGTTAATGAGTACAAATACATATAGCATTATTGTGCCTCCTCAAAGAATTGACCCTTTTATCATTATGGAATCTCTGTCTGTGATTATATTCTTTGTCTTGAAATCTGCTCTGCCTGACATAAATATTTCCACACTGGCTTATTATGCTTAGTGCTTTTTACTCTCAACTTTATAGTTCTAATGTGTTTCTTATACATATTGAGATAGGTCTTGCTCTCTTATCCATTTCAACACTTTCTGACTTTGAATGAATGGTTTTAGTCTACATGCCACAATTTATATTGATGAGTGTAAACCTGCCATCTTGGTATTTGTTTTCTCTTGGTCCCATCTGTTTTTTCATCTTTGTTCCTTTCCTGCCTTCCTTTGTGTGTTAAATGTTCTAGGATTCCACTGTAGCTCCTTTACTGACCTTTTAACTGGTTGCTCTTTTGGAAATCCAATTTTAAAAATCTGCTAACCCAAAAAAACTTTCCAAGAGAGCAGAAGAGAAAGAAAGCAGTTTTATTACTGAATAAGCACTATACCAGGATGCCATGTGCATTATAAGCAACTCATAAAGAATTGTAAAGACAGAAATCTCACTATTATAAAGCCAGGCAAACACAACCCATTACATGCATGCTCACAACATAATGAGAACATCCTGAAGCAAGACTTGCCAGTACCATTGGTCATACACAAATCATCTTAAATTCACCTGGCAATTAGGTAGCCATTGTGTTGATGATTGCCTTTATCCAAAGAAATAATAAGACTTGTAGTATCTATGATAGGGAGCTAGTTACAATCTGGAGGCAGACACCCAAGGAGAAGGGGAGGTAGAGGTGTTATCTTCCTTGATGTTCTCATCTTTGATGTTCAAAGAGATGACTCTAAAGTCCGAGAGAAAGACATTGCTGCTTGTGAAGCTGACAAAAAGCTCATTTAGTTTAAAAATTTCTATAGTGCGTGAAAAGGGCAGAGAAAGAATTTGTAATTATAAGTTTTCTAAAGTAAATGCTCTGAGAAAGAGGAGAGAGGAGGGACAGTCTGTCCCCTTTTGTACCCAGAAAAATTTAATTTTTCTCACTTAGATTTGTCCTTACCCACACCTTAGGGCTCTGTTCCTTGTGGCAAGTGGTTGGTTACCAATTGGATAGCACAAATTTAGACCATTTCTATAGCTGTGGAAAGGTTTTTTGGGGGGGCAGCACAGCTCTAGAACTTAGAGTATGTATCTTTTTTTAAAAGATTTTATTTATTTGCTAATGAGAGACACAGAGAGAGAGGAAGAGACATAGGCAAGAGGGAGAAGCAGGCTCCTAGAGGGGAGCCCGATGTGGGACTCGATCCTAGTACACTGGGATCACGCCCTGAGCTGAAGGCAGATGCTCAACTGCTGAGTCACCCAGGCACCCTTAGTGTGTATCTTTAATTTATCATAGGCTACCTTCAACTCTTCTACTACTTCACAATGTACATAAACCTTGAAATTTCACTTTGTGGATCTTTTTGTCACTAGATCTCTGACCTTCACATTCAACGCTAATGAAGAGGCCTTCATTCATTGTCTCCTGTCTCCCACACTTTCCCCCATACACCTGCCCCATTGGCTATAGTGCATTATTGGCACGAATATTCTGAAATCAAGTCCATGAGTGATGGGAAATAGACTTCTTATTACAGATTACACAGATTACAGAACTTCCACCAACCCATGCACCAAGTAGAGAAAATGAGATGAGGAAGTTGTGCCTCAGATAAAATCCAAAATTTAGCCCCTGGCTGAACATTTTCCATTTGCATCTTTATGCCCACTCTCTATCCTTCATTTTCACCTTGTTCTGAGACCCAGGAGCTCTCCTTTCTAGATGCTTCAAGGGGTATCCTTGCCCTCTGGCTACAAGTTGATCGTGGTCAGTGGGAAGCAATGTCTGGAAATGCCAGTAAGAAAAATACAAGGTCAGAGCATGTCTTCCCTTCTTTTCCTCTGCCAACACCTGCCAGGCATCTCTCTCTGTACAGAAACTCCTTTCCTGGATTCTAGGACCCACTCCTTCTCCTTGTTCCTCAAGGCCTGTTAGTGGTGATGGCTCCCTCCTCAACTATGTCAGACTCAGGACCCTGGACTATCCCTTGAGGCTTTCCTCACCTGCATAGAATCCATTAAACTCTCCTCACTTCCATCTGCTTCCCCCTGGGACACACAATGACATAGTAAAAATCCTGTTGTATCAGTCTGCTTGGACTACCATAACGAAGTCCCCAAAGACCGAGGGATTTAAACCACATTTATTTTCTCACAATGCTAGAGGCCAGGAGTCCCGGATCAAAATGTCAGCAGGGTCTGTTTCTTCCAAGGCCTCACTCCTTGGCCTGTAGATGGCAGTCTTCTTCCTGTGTTTTCACATGGTCTTCCCTCTGAGCATTTGTATGTCCTAACTTCTTCTTGATCTAGGGCCCATCCTGATGACTTCTTTTTAACTTAATTACCTCAGTAAAGACCTTATCTACAAAAATAGTCACATCCTGAGGTATTGGTGCTTAGGATGTATTGTGTTACATATGTATTTTGAGGGAATGCAACTCAGATGGTAAGATCTGGTAAACAGGCTTAACTTGAAAAGCTGTACTATTTTTTCCCATGAAAGGCACAAATTTCTTCATCCCACGATTTGGTTAATTATTAATAAAAGTTGCTTGTCACAGTAATAAAGTTTTACACCTGGGTTGAAAGCAGGCCTGAATGAGGAGATTGCAGAGTCTCTACTGAGCCTTCAGAGATACTTCAAAGGTAATCAAAGCAAAAGCAAATCCGGTTGTTTTAAGCCATGGACCTAAATATTGTTGACAGCAGCTAACATTCCCAGCTTGGTGGCAATGGCCACGTGTTTTGCATTGCTTTTCAGTTTCCTCAGATATTTGTAGTATAAGTACCACCAATGACTCTTCAGTAAGCTAGAGGAAGCATAGTGATCCTCTCCCTTGGAACTCATTCTAAGGATTTTTTTTTCTTACTTGCTTCTGAGGCTTCTATACATAGCACAGTGGCCTTCCCTGGTTTTCTTTTATATTCTAAATTTAAGTCAGTACAAATTATTCTTTCTCTGTCTTTCCTCCTAGTTAAAAAAAAAAAAAATGTTGGGGATCCCTGGGTGGCTCAGTGGTTTTGCGCCTGCCTTTGGCCCAGGGCGTGATCCTGAGGTCCCGGGATCGAGTCCCGTGTCGGGCTCCTTGCATGGAGCCTGCTTCTCCCTCTGCCTTGTCTCTGCCTCTCTCTATAAATATATGTCTATCATAAATAACAAAATAAATCGTTAAAAAAATTTTTTAAAAATTTTGATACAAAGACCTTAAAATAAAATATATTGATCTGCTTCTTCATTATGACTTCTGTTACCATGTCCATGAAGTAATTCATTTCAAAATACTTCAGGATCAGGTATGTGATAAACATTTATACCAATTAATTCTAATTTATTCTCACTTAACACTAGTGGGATTTGAAGAATCCTGATCGGAAATTGAAATTCCAGGGGTGGTTACTTAGTCCTTCAAATATTGCTAAAATCAACCATCAGGGCAGCCCGGTGGCTTAGCGGTTTAGCGCTGCCTTTAGCCCAGGGCGTGATCCTTGGAGACCCAGGATCAAGTCCCATGTTGGGCTCCCTGCATGGAGCCTGCTTCTCCCTCTGCCTGTTTCTCTGCCTCTCTCTCTCTCTCTCTCTCTGTCTCTCATGAATAAATAAATAAAATCTTAAAAAATCAACCATCAGAGGGTTCGCTAATTAACAGAAGGGATAGAAGTGATTTTTCCTTGGTGAAATTAGTGGTTTTGCAACTGGCTATTGTTGAGGCATTGGGTACAGCTCCCCTTGCACTTCCATGAATGAGGCACGAGAATGTGGCTACTAGCTTCTGTGAAGTACTTGTGGTCTAGAGTCTCATCCTGAGTCCTTCCACCTCCTGGAGAATGCTGCTATCTGATCAACCAACAATGCTGGTGTCATCTGAACACAATTCCATCTAACTCAGAACATACCTTTCATCGACCACTGGTCAGAAGGGACTAGGGCAGAGACTAGAAGTGCCCTGAGTTACAAAATCTGCTTAACTGACTTTTTGTGCCTGTCTGCTCATAAATATTTATATATTTTGTGGAATTGGCTTGCTTTGTAAGAAACCACTAGTATGACCCCCTACCTGTCCCTAACTAACAGAAATGATCAATATTTAAATTTTTTCAAATTGTTTTTTGCTTAATGGTAAGATAGCTAAGGAAAATTAGCAATGAGGCTATTTATTTTTCTTGGAAGATGTACTGCCTGGGCTCAACCCCTTTTTCATTTTGCTCCAATTTTTTTAAAGTGCTATTTTATCAAAATATTTTGCCAAATTGCATGTACTTTTTTGGAAAACAGCAAAATATTGATGAAAGAAGAAAAAACAAATGATTTTCTCTGTTTCTCTAATTGCTTCATCCTTACTTGTATCACCCTGCCTACTAGAAACTGAGATCGCTGAAGGCAGGCATGGGCCCTTTTGGTCTTTGTCTCCTCATGATACACCCAAACAGGACAACAGTAAATTTTGAAAAGCCAACGAAATTTTCAAAATGGATTTCCTGAGCCTGTGTGTGATGAGTGATGTGTGTCCCATCAGTCCATCCTTCATTTAATTTGTAAGCTTTTAATTGGCTGCATCCCAGACCCAAGTTTGCTCTCATTGTAAAGTCTTAATTGGTGGACTCAGAAGGGTTTGAGGGGTTTTGGTGTGTAGATTTTAGCACACAGATGGAACTGCAGTGGCTCAAACACTCTTATATTTCTTCCAGAGTGTCTTTCTGTGCACTGATTCCTTGAACAGTCAGAGATTTTACTCCGTGTATTATTTGTTTTACTATTCTTCCCTTTCACCCAAGGCTGACATTAGGATGAAACTCACATATCCTGTCTCACCCCATCTACTGCTCCTTCTAGCAGAAAGTTTGGTTTTACAATCCTCTTAAGGTGAACCCTGCTGGAGATCTGTCATTCCCTACCCCTCCAAGAACCACTGGTGCTGTAGCCCCAGTCTTACATGGCTCTCTCTCAAAGGAAAAACACTAGGTTGAGGAGGGGAAAATGACCCTTGAGGAAAACTATGAAGGAAGTGAGGAAGTGCACAAAATACAAACTTCCCAAATTCTTCTAAATATATTTCTGCTAGGTAAAGCCCAAGTTGAGTTGGCTTCACCGTAAACTATGAGTACATTCGCCTAGTAATAATTTACATGTTTCTCCACCTGGAGGCCCTCTGGACTACGGAAACAAATGGAATAACAGAAACACAATCATCTAAGCCTAGGCACACCCAAAAGCCATTGCTTCACTAACTTTTGGAGTAAATGAGTGTTTATGCTTCTTGGCCACAAGATGGCACTCTGCACGCAGCAAAAGAAGCAAAATTTATCAGCGTCAAAACTTGGAAGAAAAAGAATTGAGCAATTTAATAAGTTGATAAGCATTGTAAACTCACAAAGGCCCATACATGCCTTTCCTAACAGTGCTCTTCCCAGATAGAGTGTGATATGCTTCAGGATTGCCTGGGAAACTAGGCCCAGACTTACAGAACCCAATAGAACTCACATGGTTCCTTTGGTGGTAAAATACAAACGTCTCTCTGAAGGTCAGTCATGAGCCTTTGGTTCTATTAGAAAGGCTACTTTAGGGGTGTCTAGGTGGCTGTGCGGGTGAAGCATTGGACTCTTGGTTTTGGCTTAGGTCAGGATCTGAGGAGTAATGAGATTCAGCCCCCCATGGGCTGGCTGCACACTCAGCAAGGAGTCCACTTGGGATTCTCTCTGCCTCTCCATCTGCCCCTCCTCACCTTTCTAAAATAAATAAATCAATCAAAAATAAAAAGAAGAAGAAGAAGAAGAAGAAGAAGAAGAAGAAGAAGAAGAAGAAGAAGAAGAAGAAAGAAAGAAAGAAAGAAAGAAAAGAAAGAAGAAAGAAAGAAAGAAGAAAGAAAGAAAGAAAGAAAGAGAAAGAAAGAAAGAAGAAAGAAAGAAAGAAAGAAAGAAAGAAAGAAAGAAGAAAGAAAAAAGAAAGAAGAAGAAAGAAAGAAGAAAGAAAGAAAGAAAGAAAGAAGAAAGAAAGAAAGAAAGAAAGAAAGAAAGAAAGAAAGAAAGAAAGATTGCACTTTGGAGGAAATTACTATGCTGGCCAGTGCATTTATAAACAATATACTCAGCCTGGTGTGGGATAATTTTAAGAATAAATGTTGATACTCAATTTAATAATACTTGTTGAATTCTCACTATATGCTGAGCACTGTTTAGTGGCTTTAAATTCATCCAAAGATGAGTAAGGCTCAGCCCTTGCCCTCCAAGGGCCCACGCAGTAGTGGACGTGGTGGTTACACACTCCTTATTCTGAAAACCAAGACAACTTGTAATAAATAAGCCATCAAAGACAGAGAGATAATTCTAAGACTGCGTGGAGAGATTAGTAGCTCTATGAGGTTGGGGTGGGAATATCTAAGAGGCTTTCTTAGAGAGATGGGCTGTTCATGAAAAGTGAAGATAAATCAACAGGAATCAGGTGGATCAGAGGCACATCTCACACCATGTCATCTGGAAGATGACATGTAGGGGGCCCACATTTTCCCCAAAATACTATCAGGAAATTTTTCACACTCACAAAAAATTTGAACGAATTTTAATGAATACCCACATTCCATCACCTAGATTCCACCATTAAACACTTTACTATTCTTGCTTTATCACATATCTATCCACCTATCCATTTCTCTATTCATCTATCAATTCATCTTATTTTTTATGAATTTCAAATTACATAATAGCCATAATTACACTTTGCTCTAAATATGGCATGTCCATATCTTTAACTAGAGCTCAAGATTTGTCTACATTTTTTTCTCTGAGAAAAAATTGCATACAATGAAATGCACCAATTTTAAGTGGATGTTTGCTAAGTTTTGACAAGTGCATATACCTGTCTAACCCAAATCCCTTTCAAGATGTGTTGGTGATATTACTATCACACCCAAAAATACTAATGCCTTTTTTGCTCAGTCTCCACTTCCACCCCACAGAAGCAACAAATTTTTTATTATATTTGTACTATTTTGTTTTTGCCTCTTCTAGAACTTCATATAAATGGAGTCATATAGTATGTGCCCTTTGGAACAAGGCTTCTTTCACTCAGTGTAATGTTTTTGAGATTCACCTGTGTTGTATCAGTAATGCATTTCTTTTCATTGGCATTAGTGTTCCAGAGAATAATTATGTCATAGTTGCTTATCCACTTTTATTTTGATGAACACCTCGACTGTTTTATAATTCTGTGTTACCAAGAAGAAAACTACATGAATATTCTTATTCAAGTCTTTGTGACCATGTGTTTCCATTCCCCTTTGGGCAAATAACTAGGATTGTAATTCTTTCATCATAGGGTAAATGCTTAGATTTTATCAGGAGTTTCTTTTTACCAGATGCTTGGCAGTTCTTGCCATGCTTTATCTTGCACTGTTTGATAGTCTAAGAGAAATCTTTGAGTAAGAGTATCCATCAGGTCCATTAAATGCTATATAGCACACTCAAAATTCCAGAGCATCAGTGGGGTATTTCCACTCCAAGCAATGCATACCTGCTATAGACTAAATGTGTCATCACAAAATCTACATGCTGAAACGTAGCTTTCAATATGATAATGTTAGGAAGTGGGAGCTTTTGGGAGGTGATTAGGTTATGAGGATGAAGCACTCAAAAATGGGATTGGTGCTCTTACAAAAGAGACCCTAGAGAGCTCTTCATCTCTACACCATGTGAAGACTCAGTGCCTTGTCAAGCAGGAAGCAAGTCCTGACCAGACATTGAATCTGCCAGCTCTTTGGTCTTGGACAGAAGTTCAAGAATAGCCTCCAGAACCCTGAGAAATACATTTCTGTTGTTTATAAGTCACCTAGTCTATGGTATTGTGTTATAGCAGCCCAAATGGACTAGGACAACACACACATACACAACGGATTAGAGAGAGGGGTGCTTGGCCCAAGAATAGCCTACTACAGGCTGCCTAGAGGCCTAAAAAATAGACATATTCAAAGATCTGCCCACAACATAATGATGGTGAATACCTGGTCTGGTTCATTCCTTTCTCTGAGAATTGAAATGGAGACACTGGAAAGAGGCATTTAGTTAGAGGTGAATGCAAAAGGAACAAGACACGCAAACAAAGCATTCTTCAGATTTCTTTGAGAACTGCTAAGTTGGTGGTTAAAGAGAGATAGGTGGAGATTCTTGCTTTCCCAAGGGATGAGCTTGTCCATCCAGGAGTTTTCCTTGCAAATGAGGAGAAATAAAAGTCTCACCTAACCTGGAACATTCTCAGGAGGAGCAGTGTAATCCACAATGTTGCTACTAGTACAGGATCTAGTCTTAAAAATTAGAAAGATGGCTTAACGATCTACCTATCCAGTTCAGAGTCAAAAGCAAGGATGAAATAAAAATGAAGATAGATAATGATAAAAAGAAATAGAGTCTCTCTCTCCAATCATATTTGGCTATCAGTAAAAATCAGGAAGTTAAAACAAGTTTTCTTTCTGAGCATAGAGGCAAACAAATTCTCCCGATCTTTCCCCGACTCTCATATGGCCCTGGTAATGGGAGATGAAGAACATCTGCTACCAGATGCATCCTATGATAATTCCAATAACCCATCAAAAGATAATCAGCTTCTGCAGCTCAGCTTCTAAAATTTTACCTCAAGACATCATCTTACAATCATGACAAGACGCATGTATAAGGATGCTCATCATAGTGCTGTTTGTCGTGTAAAAATTGTAAACAGTAGGTGACTGACAGAGTTCATTAAAAATCAATTCTATGTAAAAAAAAAAAAAGTTCAAGAATTTTAAAAATTAAAATAAATAAATAAAAGGCTATCCCATGCAGTGCTACATGTGGATTAAGAAGGCATTTTACAGTTACAAGACAGAGCTGTTTCTAAATTACTTTCAGAAATTGCAAGGATACAAGGGAACCTGGCACAGACCTTCTGGCCATTACACAGCCCTTTCTAACCATGTGTTGTCAGTACAGGAGGCTTACGGACCCACTTTTCAGATGAGCAAGCAAAGGTGGAACTCACAGGCATGAGACTCATGTGCACACCCAGCAAAGGAAGCTTTCAGATGACTGCCCTTCACTCTTCAGTGGTTCTCACTTGGGTCTAGACTTGTAACTGCAGGCAGTCTTTAAGAGAGGAAACTAAGTGTGCTTTTCACTTTAGAATAATAATACTCTGGAGCCACACAGAGATACTGACATATGACAACAGTAGTGGCAATAATAGTGGTTCAAGTTATTTACTGGGGACTTTCTGTTGGCAGGCACTATGCTAACGAAGCATTTCTCATACTATTATCACAGCAAACTTAGAGATACATCATATTATTTTCTCCCATTTTATGAAGGAGGAAGCTAAGGGAGAGAGCAGGATGTGATAGGCACAGCTGGACGATCTACCTCATGTCTTCTACACCATCAAACACGTAGCCCTAGCTAGAGAAATGATAACAAGCAGGACAAAAGCCAAGAGTGAGAGGTGCCTCAGGAAGGCAGAAAATCATATATTGCCTCTTCCAGTCTTTGAGTTTGTTGAGGGAGAGAGGGACTCTTTAAAAACAATTCAAGAGCCAACGACACAAAAGAGGATTTTTTTCCCCTCAAATACCCTAAACTATTTTTCATCACTTCAAACAAAAGCACAGGGCAGAAATTTCCATTCACCTATGATCTATGATCACTAATCTTCTTTAGCTATCACTTAGCAACCACTAACAAATGGAGGTTGGCAAAGCCAGGCTGATTAGCATTCTTTTTTAGTCAAAAGATTAGAGTTTTTACAAGGTACAGCCAACTGCCCTCAGGCTTACAGGGATTTTAAAGGCCAGGCAAAGTTGCTGTTGCTTTGGTTTGGGGTTTTCCTTTAGCGCAAAACAAGTTTTCATTGTTTGGTTTCTAAAACTCATATAGGTCTTTCAAAGAGACCAGATGACCAGATTCTGGAGTTTAGGATGAGGCCGGTCACTCAGTCTCTGAATTCCTGCTCTCATCCACATCAACCCATGATAACGAAGATCAGCTGTGAAATGCTCTGAAGACTACAAAAAGTATTGTCAAGGCTAGCTTTCACTAGTAGAGAAAACAGCAATGATTTGCAATAGGTGAAAAAACAACTAAAAAAAGACAGTCTCAGAGAGAGCTGTATCAAGCTAGCTCAAGCCTCCCATTCAGGGGCATCTACTGACCAATGAAAGGAGGGAGGCCACTATGGTTCTTTGTGATCCACTCCCATTCACAGCTTCTGTGCCAGAAAATTCTTCCTTGAGTCTCACCCTAATACCTCAAGCTATGGGTTTCAAGCTAACCTCCTCTTGTACTCTTCATGACAGAGGCATCTATCTTTCTTCAGATTTTTTCTTAATCTTTCATTAACTTGATATGTGTCAGGAATTCTTGTGGACCTTTCTCTTCTCTGGGTTCAATTTTTAAATCACTCACTAGAATGATAGATATTTACTGGGCCCGACACAAGACAGACTAGGCCCTTGGCCATACAAAGATCATCATGACACATTCCTTGCAAGGAGCCTACGGTCTCAGGGGGCAAAGCAGATATATAAAGAAATAATGGCAGCAGAGTGCGATGTGTGAAGTTCAGGACTTCTCTATTTTTGAAACTTGGTGGTTTGATGATTGCCTGTTCAAAACTACCCTAATTGTTCCATTTCAAAGTGTTCTATTTTTGTCACTCAAGTGTCAAGGGGGGAGGGGGAGCAATAGGAGAATAAACATGCCATCTAGTGGCAAAACGAGATGAAAAAAGAACACGAAGCTTGTATCTCATCCCCTTGGAAGCAAATAATAGATTTCCTGGAGTCAATATATTGGAGTCATCCATAAATTATAGGGTGCACCATTGCTTCAGTAAGAGAACAAAAAGGCCAAAAAAATGGGAGATATACAGATTCTAGAAATCCAAGAGGAAGTGCAGGGCATCTTGAGGAAATACAGTGATGCGTTTTTAACTATTTTACTTTCTAGCAACTGACAGCTAATGACAAATGTGCCTCATGAGGGAACACCATGCACCAAGTGCCTGCTGTACGCTGAATATTTCGCAATCATCTGGCAGAAGGGCTGTCACCATCCCCAGTAGCACCTGAGGAAAGCAAGGCTCAAGAAAGGATCGACCTTCGAGCCGAGGTATGCAGGTTTAAACTCAAGAGGTTGGCTAACAACAACCAAAAAAAAAAAAAAAAATCCACATTTACTTTATTCTTCTGTTTTTCTTTTGCTCTTCCCCAAACCATAGGGATTCCAGGCTGCTGTCCTTGACCCCTCCCCCAAGCATACTCCTCTGCACTCCCTTTCTGCCCTGTGATGTTCCCACGCCCCAGGAATGCCCCAGAGCCTGGCAGTTCCTGGAACTGACTGTTCCACCTCCCTAACCTCTACCTCCATTCCCTGCTTTCCAAGGCACATCTCCATTCCCACTACATCTACTCTTCAACCACCCGGGAGACTTCTAGGAACCTTTCCCTCCCTGCTTGTGGATCCCCCTAATCTTGCAAAAGCCTCCAAAGTGAATCTGACATAGCACCCTGCTTTCCCCCCAACCCACCCCTGGAGCCTTGGGGTGGAATTTGGGAAACCAGGAATGCCCCAGTGGAGGGATGTGGAGATGCTGGGAAGACAGGTGAGCCAGTGGAGACTGTGGGGTCGGGAGGTGAGGCCAGAGACAGTGGTCGCCTGGTCAGTGGAGGCAAATGTCAGGGGTCTTGGAATTCTGCAGCAGGTCACAGCATAGGGGCTCAAAGGACCACATGGAAGTCACCACATCTCGAGAGAGAGCAACACAGGGCATCCGGGGTAGCCCAGCCGCACCACAGCAGAGCGTGGCATGCCAGGAGAGGGCTGTCCTGCCAGCAGCATGGGTGCATCTCCCCTGACATTCCCTTACACCCCCAAGACTGCACCTATGAGGAAGGGGGGGAGGAATGCCAAACCTTTTCAGTTATACCAGAAATGATGACTTTAAAGTATAAGGGACAGAATTTCCTTACTTTGTCAAGTTTAAATAGTATCCCACCCCTTCTTATCATGGGTAAAAATAGGAGTTAGAGAAAATACTGAAGGCTTACTTTTTTTTAAGATTGTATTTATTTGAAAGAGAGAGCATGTGAGCAAGCATGTGCAGGGGTGGTGCAAAGGGAGAGGAAGAAGCAGACTCCCCCTGAGCAGGGAGCCTGATGTGGGGCTCGATCCCAGGACCCTGGAATCATGACCTGAGCAGAAGGCAGATGCTTAACTGACTGAGCCAGGAAGGTGTTCCTGGAAGGCTAACTTTCCATATGTTTGAGCAGCAGTATATCTCAGTCATGTTGTGCTCAGGAAAGGAGAGCTGCCATGAGTACTGTGGGATGAGATTTGTATGGGCTTAGACCTGACACAATGGTGGGAGGTGTCTGGAAAGGAAAAATCTGGAAGATGAAGTAAGAGAATCAGAGAAAACTCACCGTCTAGTCGTCCCGAAGCACTAGCCACATGAACCAGTTAAAACTGGCTGGGAAACAGGAAAGCCAGGTGCTATTCAGTAACTGAGGCCAATGACTCTCTAATTAGTGAGGGAGGCGAGAAGAGGATGGGGTGTTATAGCCACCGCAGATCCACAACCGTGTGGCTGCTGGTGGACTGTCCACTGGGCCGACAATCAGAAAGAAGAGCTGGACAGGGGTGACTGGGTGGCTCAGTCGGCTAAGCAGCTGACTGTTGAACATGATCTCAGGGTTGTGAGATCCAGCCCAGAGTTGGACTCCAAGCTCAGTGGGGAGTCTGCTGGAGACTCTCTCTCTTCCTCTCCCTTTACCCCTCCCCCTGCTCATGCACTCACACTTTCTCTCCAAGAAAGAAAGGAAGGAAGGGAGGAAGGAAGGAAGGAAAAGAAGGAAGAGCTGGACCATGGAGGAGTACAGCAGTGAGGACAGGCTGGAATCCGCTGGGGGCTGCCCATCCCACTACCACCGTATCATTTTGGAACATGTAGTTTTTCAAGTAACAAAGCTGGACATGGAACAATCCAGCACATTGTATATGAATTTTGATTCTGCTACAGGATTATTATTAGACACATGCACACATTGCAGTGCCAAACAAAGTCAGCTGAATTCAGAGAAAGCCATGGGAGAAGTTGACTCTGAGAGTGGGACCTGATATTAAAACGCATTTTATAGCTTGTATATTTGTCAGACGGTAGCAGGCATGGGACAGATTCTTTGTTGAGCAATACAATTTATGACCTACACATTCCATTACTGATACCAACATTTCCCCCCAAAGCTTCCTTCCTCCTTAGCCCAGAGTTCCCCATCGTGACCTGCCATCTCCAGTTGCGTCACCAACAGGGACAGGATATGGGCAACAGAGGGACAGGGAATATCAGTTTCCTGTCTGTCTCACATTTAGGGTTTTCAAGACTAGTTCTGATGCATCTGCAACTGTTCTTCCCACCAGGATAAAGAACAACCCAAAAGGTGGGCTGAGATATGAAACAGCAGTGAAGTTGAAGTTTATATCGTCTGAATAAGACCTTAATAACCCCAGGACATTAAAAGGTCAAAAATACCAGGCACTGGCTTCATATTCCCCTCCCTTGGAGCCAGGATGTGGGCCTGTGGCTGGATCCTGGCTAACAGGTTCAGGAGGAAAAGTCTAGCAAAGATTTTTCTCCTTGGGAAGCAGAGCAGCCCGTGGGCCTCAGGCTGCTTCTGGAGAAAGGCACATGGGGAGAGCTGTTGTGGCTGCCTTGCAAGCCTGTGGGAAACACCGGGAGAATCACAGAGAAGCTGGACCCACAGCTCTGATACTCATTAAGCACCTGTTGCCCAAGCCAGTCTGGCCTAGGTGTTCCATTATACAGAGACTCACACTTAAGCTTGGTACAATATTAATAATCTTTTTTTTTTTTTAAAGATTTTACTTACTTATTCATGAGAGACACACAGAGAGAGAGGCAGAGACACAGAAACAAGGAGAATCAGGCTCCCCAAAGGGAGCCTGATGTGGGACTTTATACCAGGACCCCAGAATCACGCCCGAGCCAAAAGTATATGCTCAACCACTGAACCCAATATTAATATTCTTAAGTTTGCAAGGAACTCACTGCCTCTTCACAGTCCCTTATCTGAGCAAACCTACTCAGTGGCCACACACAAGAACCCCGGTCTGCACTGGACCTCCAGGATTGCTCAAGCCACTCTCCTTCTCCCTGTCAGAGTCCCCACTCCTGTTGGCTGCTTGACCTTGCCGAAGACTTGGCTTGTGCCAGCCACCTGGTCTTTTACCTCGATCATCAGGCCTTGGATGTGTTAACACAATTTTGACCTTGGTTCTCCTTCAGAATAGAATTTCCATTTCCTACTCAGTTTAGCCTATACCCCAGATAACTGCCAGGCTGGGCCTACCTCAGGATCTCCAGACCCAGCTCACTCACTCCTTCTCTGGGCAGAAAAAGGGATAAAATGGACACAGATGGAGTTTCCTTCATATGATTGTATGTGGTAAAGCCTCATGGGATTTTTTTTTTCTGGATTGACAATATACTTTTCCCTAAGTAATTCCTTAGAGTTGAATGTATATACACCTTAGAAGGGGGAACTTTGAAAATCAGACAGTGTACTAAGAAGAAATCACTTGTCAGAGAAGAAATAATATCAAACTCTTCAGAGTCCTGGACATTCTTCTGTATCAATTCTAGTTATATATTTGTTTGTACGGAGGTCTTTTGCGGTAATTATTATAGCGCTACTTCCGTCAGTGGATAGTGCATCCAACAAATAATTTTTATCCCACTACTCTAGAGGCTGTCATTATCAATCAATATGGAGATTATGATTGAATTTCCACTGTGGGCACAGGTGGGAATTTTACCACTGTCTTTTTCAAAGATAAATACTAATTCAGTCATTATATTTAAAAATATTTATGAGTTATAATTAAGGTATCCAATTGGCTTTGAGTTATACATACACATACTTCACCATAAGAAGTAAGCAGGATCCTGGTGCATGAATTTTGTAAATCATCCATCCTTCTTGGTTGAGGATTTCAGTCCTGGCTACCACCTGGCATCAGATGCACTTCCTAGCAAATTATCCCAACACCCTTACCTAGGCTCTTGAACTTGGCCCTCATGAACAGTGGTAGCCTTGACAGGTAGGTCTGCCAAGGTGTACAGTTCCACCCAGAGATCCACATTAAGCTGCTGTAAGTGTGGCTCCATCACCCAGGCCCACCCCCACCCCTTCCAGAGCCCTTGGACCCACCCACAACCCCATCTCTGATGGGCTCCCTTTATGTAGTCATTTCCAAGTATGGTAAACCACCCAGGCGTATCAATGTAGACACATATATAAGTGTATTTTTACACATGACTTATTAAAAATTGTGTGTCTCCAGGGCTCTTTCATTGACACTAGAAAAAAATGTCTGCCTCTTTTCATTTCTGTCTTCTCTCAATTTCTTCCCTTGTTTCCAATATTAGCAACTAAAGAAAGGGGTATTTTGATTAGATCACTCAAGAAAACCCTTCCTAAAAGGTCACAGGAATATATTGTTATTTTTATTGAAAGTTGACTAAGTTTATTGGGAAGATTATAAAATCATAATAAAATGAGAAGCCTAGTAAAACAAATATCTGAAACACAATATACTGCCATCACTAGCACAACCAGCCAGGGCAGCTTTTCCTAGCAGGGTTCTGTCTTACAGAGGCAAAGGAATGTTAAATCTTTGGTGAGAAGAGAAATGGCCATGTAAAAATAGGAGGAAATAGAACATGAGAAGCCTGCTAGTCTCAGCTCCTCAGTAAAAGAAAGGGAAGGACTGAGTCTCCAGAGTGATTGGGAAACATGACAGTCTCCACAGCCCCATTGCCAAAATAGTGACAAAGCATTAAAATTCAGGTATTTCCCACTTGGTCTACATGTAGAATATGTCCCTCTGCCCCCCCCCCCTCCACCTGCATCACTCCACATACTTATCCACATACCCCATTACCTCACATTCTTCATTCACTCCGCACTGAGCTCTGGAGAGCAGTAGCTGTTGAGAAATTGTTCTTTCTTGAGCCAACTTTAGGAGTAGGAACAATGGGATTGAAAGTTATGATGAATCTTGCCTATGCCCAAAGTGCCCTAAATGGCCACAGAGTGTCAAAATCTTCCATGTGGGGATCCCTGGGTGGCTCAGCGGTTTAGCGCCTGCCTTTGGCCCAGGGCGCGATCCTGGAGTCCCAGGATCGAGTCCCACGTCAGGCTCCCGGCATGGAGCCTGCTGCTCCCTCTGCCTGTGTCTCTGCCTCTCTCTCTATGTCTATCATAAATAAATAAATAAATAAATAAATAAATAAATAAATAAACAAACAAACAAATAAATCTTAAAAAACAAAACCAAAAACAAAAACATCTTCCATGTGAGATTTTTCTCTGGGTTAAGACTCCATGGTTGCCAACTATTTCTGAGTGTAAGTTCCCCCAAATCTAATAAATTCTGAGGGCCCCAAAGGGACATTGTGTGAACTTAGGCCCTGAGAGGTTCCCAAGCCCCAGAGGTCTGTTAGTTATATGATATAGATTGTTCCTCTCTCAATAAAGGAGCACGTGCTCGAAGAAATGAGGAATCCTTGCGTGTGATGAGGGAAGCAGATCAGATTGAAATAAGTAAATGTAATTGGAGAAGTTGAAGCTGGGCCAGTAATTCTAGCTGTCAATTGAGAACCGACTTCTGTTATACAAAAATCTGCACACAACTTGGAAGGAACCAAGATGTCCTTCAGTAGGTAAATGGATAAACAAAGTGTAACACATCCAGACAATGGAACATCATTTAGCCAGAAAGGGAAATGAGCTATCAAGTCACAAAATGACATGGAAGAACTTTAAATGCCTATTGCTAAATGAAAGAAGGCAATCTGAAGAAAAGGCTACATATTGTATCATTCTCGCTATATGCCATTCTAGAAAAGATGAAACTATGGAGACTATAAAAGATCAATGTTGCTAGGGCAGCATGAATAGGAGGAGCATGGACGATTTTTAAGGCAGTAAATCCATTCTATGTGACACATGTCATTAGATATTTGTCAAAACCATAGAATATACAACACAAAGAATAAACCCTAATGTAAACTATGGGGTTTTGTTAATAATAAGATATCAGTGTTGGCTTATCAATTGGAACAAGTATACGTACTCATGAATTGTGGGGTGGGCCATTTGAGGGGGTGTATGGAAATTCTCTACACTCTTCACTCATTTTTTTTATAAACCTGAAACTGCTCTAAAAAAAAATAAAGTCTATTCATTTAAAAAAACACATTTAAAAATTTCTAGGTTTTTTTTTTCTGGATGATCCTCTCAGAGCTTTAACTAAGGACTTTTCTTGATCTCAGAGAAGACATAAAAACCTTGAGATAGTTTGTCCCATTCAGATGTTGGAAAGGCATCCTTGAGTAGAAGAAAGTGGAGCCCAGAGAATCTATTTCAGTCACAACTGTGGTTTCCTCGCTGAAGGTTTGTGTGGCCTAAACTGGTAGAGTGTAGGTTAATTCCTCAAATCTTTCTCCATTTGTCACCTATAAAATGCAGATTAAAAAGTATATCATAAGACTATTATAAGGGTGAAATGTGTGTTGCTTAGTACATAGCAAGCTCTCCACTGATGCTTGTTGGGTACTACTCTGTGCAAGCTGCTGCACTTCTCTGGACCTCAGTCTTCTAATCTGTAAAGTGGAAAGTTGTACCAGGGGCTACTGAGGTACCTTCCAGGCCGGACATCCTAGGTTTCTAAATGGGGCAGCTAAAGAACAGGACCTGGCTGAATGAAGGCAACAAACTGAAACTAGGTGTAATGAGCAGCCATTTAAGGTGGGTGAGTGGGGGAGAAAAGGAAGAGATAGATACTTCCTAAGAGCTGGTTATTTGTTAAATGAGTGCTTCCTACATCTTGTTTCCTCTAATCCTCACTCTTATCTCTCCCTCTCTGGAAAATTCTCCACTCACCCAGCAGATAATCAAGGCGGAGTTTGAACACAGAGCTGTCTGACCCAAAGCTCAAGTTCTTTCCTCTACACCATGCTATCCTTATCTACATCTGGGAGACCTCAGCTTGTCTTCCATGTGGGGCAGGAGGAGGCATGGAGATTCTAAGACCAACTCACAATAGCATGAGACTGACTATGGAGATGTTCTCTATAAGAACAGAACATAATGAATCCTACTAATGAATAAGAGAAATCCCTACAGTAAATAAATATACAAATATCCCCAAGTTCACAGCCACAATGACACCCCAGCAAGATAGGAGTAAATGAGGGTCTTTGCCAAGCACCTCTCTCTCCTCATTCCGTGCTGATTCAGCAGCTCCAGCCCTAGAGGTAGGAGGAAGCTGGGATGAGAATAGTTTTCCCGAATTCTAATGCTGAGACATGCCTCATTTTGTGCATACATCTCATTTTTCCTTGTAGCCCCCACCCTCCCGCTTTCACTCACCTAGGTTGGCCCCCTGTAGACTTGAAATTGCAACCCTTACACATTCATGTCCAGATTATCCTTCTCAAAGGAAATCAACCGTTGTGGAAATCCCCAGATAAACCTTTTTTTAAATACTGCTTTCCCAGAAAGTTCAAGCTCTAAATTGAAAGAACAAGCAAAGTCAAGTTGATGGCTTTGAATATCAAATCTCAGCCAAGAATCCAACCACGCGAGGTACCAGGGCTCCAATGATGTCCCCTGTTCCCCAGCTCCCAGCTGCTCCCAGCTGCCAAGCCCATTCTTCTTCAGAAAGTCACTGACCAGGGCACCTGGGGGGCTCAGTTGGTTAAACATCTGCCTTCAGCTCAGGTGGTGATCCCGGGGTCCTGGGATCTTGGGCTCCCTACTCAGTGGCAGCCTGCTTCTCCTCTCCTCCCTACTCATGCTCTCTGTTGCTATCTCTCTGTGTGTGTATCTCTCTCAAATAAAATCTTTAAAAATAAATTAATTTTTTTAAAAAGTCATGAGCGTATGCAGACAGCCTCAGAAGAAGGAAGGAGGCCACTTTCAGGCAAGAGTAGCCAGCACCACACAGCCCCCTCCTGTGAGCCCAGCTCAGAGCAGATTGGCTACCTCAGAGGTTTGGACCTTAATCTCTGATGTGGCTCTAAGAGCTGCACAGGAAAAGCATCTAGCACAACTGCAGAGCAAAACCAGGAAGCAAGCAGCAAGAAAAGCCAGAGTGGGTTCAGAGCAACTGCTGCACCCTCCTAAATCCTGCACAGTGAGCCTGGGGACGTTAGGCTTTGGATGGTCCACAGGGTCCTTCTTCCCAGGATCCCCTCTTAACTGGCCTCCTGCTAAGGGTGGAGCATATTGGGCTTGACTCAATATACCTTTTTGTGGAAGAGTGACCCTCCTCATTCTCTGCCAGAAGTACTAGCAAGCCACAAAACAGAGACACCAAACTCATAGGATGGACGAAATGGGGGCATAATAAGGGAGAGGTAGGAGGGGAACATTGAGGAGGTGAAGGTGTGGTCTAGAGAAACAAAGATTCATGGAAAGCTCCCTCTCAATTCTCTTTCTTTTCCGGATCTTCAAATGTTCTCTTTTACTCTCGCCTCCACCAAAAATCTCCCTCCACAGAGCCTTCTTCAATGCTGCAAGCCAACATCAGCTCCTCTCCTTTTCCCAAGCACATTGGGCAATTTTAGTCTGAACTACCAGCAGAGTTCTTTATACCTGCTTCTGGTTTCAGATGTGTGGACCGGGCTCCTAACAGACTCTCCTGGAAAGAGGTTTTAGATGCTCAAGAGCAAAGTTATGCTTGAAACTTCCTTTGCAGCTTCGCCACAAGACCTGCATTGTTCACTGAACTTCCTCTGTCTGTGCGCTGTCATAGATGGGGGCATTAGCAGAAGAAACCTCAAGAATTCTCTCCTGTAGGACCACCAACATGGGTCTCATAGATAGGGCAAAGGACCTGCCAATCCTTGGCACAAACTACTAAAGGTGACTGAAGTTGTTATGTCATCCAGAAAATAGGTTACCATTTGTCAAACACATGCATGCACATTTGATTTACTGAATACAAAGCCCTTTCAACGCAATGCTGCCTTTTTATTAGCTTTTTATCATAGACCTTTTCCCCCCTAAAGAGAGGTTCAAGTCCAAGAAAAGTTTTTTTACTCTAAAAGAAAAAAAAAGAATTTCTATGTCATATAAGAAAAGGTTATAATCACTGAACCACATGCCAAATGCTGAGATTGCTCCCCAATTAGTCAGGCAAACATTCTGCTAACTGGAGCCCAGGGTCCAGATTCCCCATTTATGAGCTCAACCTGCTGCAGAGTCAGTTCCTTTGAATGGATATTTTTTGAGCCTGCCAAAGAGAAGCTTCTGAAATCACAGAAGCTCAAAGCCTAGGACAAAGTCTAAATGCTACTGATGCAATTGTCACCCTTGACCTATTTGCTGGGAGCTGCAATCTGAAGCAATACGATTTAACAGTTCTATTTTAGCTTACAATAAACAACAAGGCCCAGTTCCAATCTCTGTCCCTCCACAATGATGATTATTCAGAGTCCCATCCTTGCATGGCTGGGAGGAGGAGACCATCAAACCTCATATTTCCCAGCGTTAACAGGAACAGTGGGGCTCCTAGGCTTCCTTGATTCACTATGTCCACAAACTATCTGGAGTGACAGCCATCCAGCATAACGAGCCCCACTGAACTAAGTGGACACTACTTGAATGCCCTGATAACTACTTACATGTCTACATGTGTTGTAATCCAAGAAGCAACTACCAAGTTAATTAACCTTCCAAGTTCTGACAGGACTTCTATAATTTATGATGGCAGTGATTGCATTCAGGGTAAAAATGAGACAGGTTTAAAAGAGTTGTCTTATAGTGGTTCCTTCATCAGCCACAGCTGACTTATCTTCATCAGGACTTTGGGGCAGGTCTCAGAACTAAACAGTAGGAAGAAGGCCAACTGGAGTTATCCGTGACTCAGATAAAGCTATGGATAGATTCATTTTGTTTTTTTATGCAGACATTTGTCTCAACGGAAGAATTATAGTGTTGGCATGAATATGCATTAAAAGAATAGAAGTTGAGTTGTGTTCCAAGGGAATTGTATTGACTATACAGGCAGCTAATGACATGGTTTACTTCTCTAGAAGAATCAGCACTCATTTTCAGAGTGACCTTGTAGTTTAAACTCTTTAAATTGAGAACACAATGGACAAGCTCCTCTGCTGAATTCATAAGTAACTAAAACACAAAGACAAGCAGCACTAAGCCACCATCTGGGAAATTCGTTTGCCTGTTGGAATCTGGGTTGATCATTGTTCATGCACCAGTCTCCCTAAGTTACTAATATCTGCAAATAGCTCCTTCTAAATAGGTTAAGAGACTCTGACTCAGGGACGCCTGAGTGGCTCAGCAGTTGAGCGTCTGCCTTTGGCTCAGGGCGTGATTCTGGAGTCCCAAGATCAAGTCCCACATCGGGATCCCTGCATGGAGCCTGCTTCCATGCATGGAGCCTGCTTCTCCTCCCTCTGACATCTGCCTATGTCTCTGCCTCTCTCTGTGTGTCTCTTGTGGATAAATAAATAAAATCTAAAAAAAAAACTAAATAAAATCTAAAAAAATAAAAAAAAAGAGAGAGAGAGAGAGAGAGACTCTGACTCAATAGAACCCATATGTCACAGATTCTTTGCTTAACCTCTCTCAACACAGAACTTTGGCTAAGAGGTTCTTATTTGCCCCCATGAACACCTGGCCAAATGCATTTGTTTCTGAACAAGGTTGGAGGTCATTAAAGGTAGGAGGCACCTGGTCACTGGCCAGCCGTGCCCTTTTAATATACCCAGCTAGCCCTGAAGCTCTGCCCCATTAGCTGACACCATGAGAATTTGTGTTGTTGTCTTTGTGGGTGTGCAAAGAGCCGTAGAGTACTACATCTCCAATTTGTGATCAACTGACTCAAAAAAAAATGTATCTTATAAAGAAAAAACCCTGAAGTCTAGAAAAGTTAAGTAACTTCACCAAGTCTACCCACCTAGAGGGTGGCAGATCTGCTAAGGAACCAGACTCTGGACTCCAAGGCCCAATCTCACTCCTGAACGTGAGTTATAACCAACTTCAGGGCACATCATAACTACCTGGAGATCTTGTGAAACCAGATGGTTGGGCACCCACACCCCCAGAATTTCATATTCAGAATGTTCGGGGTAATTCCCTAAAATTTACATTTTAGTAAGTTCCCAGGGAATGCTGCCACTCTTGGTCTGGGGCCACACGATTTTAGGAAATACTGGGTGCCTGGGTGGCTCAGTTGGTTAAGTGTCTGATCTCAGGGTGTTGGGATCCAGCCTTGAGTCGGACTTTCTGCTTAGCGACGAGTCTGCTTCTCCCTCTCTGTGATTTCTCTCACTTTTGCCCTCCATCAAATAAATAAATAAAATTAAAAAGAAAAAGAAAAAAAGATCTAGGGTGTGTGGTAGGGAAGAAGTTGTTCCTCTGACCCCAAAGACACAAAAGATTTATCTAACAACTCAGAATAAAGGCAGTTTATTCCAGTTTCCAAATCTGCTCTGAGCTAAGTAAAAAGTGAAGTGAAACCATCTTCTAGAGTGCATGCTCTCGAAGCAATCCAATGTCAAGGGAGCAGCCCATCAGACTGAACCACAGCAAAGGAGTTTTGGAGTTGAGTCTGTCATCAACGATGCAGAAATGAATCCTCAGGCAAATACAGAAGCCAGATAGAGGTCCGTGGAAAATCACTGGGGTGGAGATGGGCCCAGGTGAGCAGGCTGGGAAAAAAAGGTGCAAGAAGGAATTCAGGAGCTCAGACAGCCCAGCTCAGGCTGGCCCTTGGAACCAAGATCATGGACAAATGGCAGTTAGATTGTTTAGCCAAGATCAGAAATGCCAAATGTCAGCTATAGAAGACAAGCAAGTGTTGATTCACTGAGAAAAGAAGCAAAACCTAGCTGCAATTGGAAGTGCTCTCGTCCATTTGTGGAATCATTCGACAAGTGTTTATTGGGTATTTCCTGTGAGCCAGGGCCTGCATGAGGGCCTGCAGATGCAAAAAGTAAGGGGGCATTGCCTCTTCTTTCAAGGCATTATTGTTCCCGGCAAGAGAAACTAAGTACCAACAAGTCTGACAAATGTGTAAATGTTTAAGAGAGGTAGAAAGCACTTCAAGGAGAGGAGTAAACTTCTGCCTGGGAAAAACCTCTGTTTCAGGCTTTTGTTGCTTTTATCACTGACAAATGTTAGTTGACTGTGGAGTTCCAGCCTCGAACCTCTCACTGTTGTTAATGGTGATCCGTGACCTCCAAATGCTGGAATCCAACCCGAATGCTCATGATTCTGAATCTCCAGCACCAGGCTGATTCCTGCCTCCACTCTCCGCACAAGCTCCGTCTCCCAGGCTATTCCCAACTACTAACTGGACAAGGGCGCCTGGCTCCCAACCCTTTAAACTTGATGTGCCCCCAACTAGATTCACCTTCTTTCATATTTCTAGCTGTAACAGTGGATAATTTGATCATCTAAATAACCTCCCAAGCTTAAGTCCTCCAGTCGTCCTTGGCTCTTCCTTCTCACTCACTTTCCACTCCTGATGGCACCAGAATCTCTTAATTTTACCTTCATGACTGTCTTTCATTTTGGCTTTTCTCTCTGTGACAGTGGCCTTCATCAGCACTTCGCTAGGCTCCCAAAGCTCCCTCTTCTCAGAAAACTTCTGCCTCAAGCTTCACCCTCCACACAGGGTTTCTTTCATATACTAAAAACCCTGTGGGAGCTTTGTTTGTCCCATCAGGCAGTTAGCTGTCTGAAGGAGAATGGTCAAAGAGGGAGTAGAAGGGCACAGGTTGACAGGTCACAGGAACTGCAGTGTTCAGCTGATGCTTGAAGAACCACAGCAATACATAAAGGTGGAGAAGAACTAAGCCTTGGCTATCTCTGAATGCCACACAAAGGATATTGTGATCAACTCTATTTGGCTGGCCATGGGGGGTGAGAGAAAGCTTTTGAAGAGAAATGTGATGTAATCAGAGGGATGCATTAAGAAAATTAGTTTGGCAGGAGCTTATAGAAAAGATTCTATGGAAAATGGATGAGCAGTGATGTTGCTGCAGAGCCATCTGAACAGGGTTGACCTTGAACTGTCTCTGCCCTCTGCCTTTAGATGTGCAAAGGCTCTCAGTCCAGAAATAAGACCTTCAGTTTACTACACTGGTATTCTTATTCACTGCCTTTTGTCTTTCCGTCAGAGAGACACTCTCTAATCTTAAGTTATCTCTCCATCTTCCTCAACTCCCTGTCACTCTGGCATCCCCCTGCTTCACTCTGTTGAACACTGTCCCTTCCTTCTAAACCAGTGACACCACACAGCCCGATTACTATGGTAACATTGGAGAAGGTCAGTTTTCCACGTGAAACCCAGCTGGCCTTCTCCGTCAGGGGCATTACCTGGGTGAATCTGTCAATTCACATGGGCCAACCAATGTCCAAAGTCAACTCTGGACATTCCAAACCACTGTTTCATCTAAAATCTCAGAGATGGACTTTTGGTGACCAAGCTCACAAACGCTGAAGCATAAATAAACATTTCAGTGTAGTAATATTCCATAACAAACCCAACAGTCACCCAGTTTGGGAGGTCTTCATAGCACTCTTCTTTACCTCAGGGAGAGTCCTGTCCATAAAACTACAAATCTTCAATCCAAACAGCCAACAATAGTTTCCTTCCACTACTAACCAATCCTGGGAATGACTGCCATTCTCTTTCTCTATGTAAGCTAGTAAACTCCATTAGATTGCAGCCCAGGGTTGCTAAGCTGGGGCTCATTCTGTCTCTTTGCCTAGGTTCTTAACCACATTGTGCATAAAAGTTAAAATAAAAAATTAGAGGATTACAAAGGAAGTCAATGGCATTGAAATGATACTCCTGACCAGTGGCCAGTGAGCTTTCAAACAGCCCTCCTAGGGGCCGTGAGCTCCCTAACATCATGAGGCAGAGGGCTCCAGGCTCACTATAATCGAACATCTTGGGGGACCTGGGTGGCCTTTAAAGTTGCTTATAATTTAGTTATTAAGAAAATATATTTGCCCTTTTGATGAGAAACAGCATCATTATAAAGATTTTCAAAAATTATGAGGTAGGTTTATGTTCTTGCTTATAAGTAAAACTCAAACTTCTCAAGAAAGCATTGAAGAGCTTGCACAATCTAACTCTGAATTGCATTTCTGGCTCATCTCCTTAGGCTTACATAATCCACAATCCATACAGTAGACACTGTCTTCTTCCTCTTCATTCTCAGGCCGTACCTGATACTCTTCCACTTGTGCACTTTTGCTCACCCTGGTTTCCACGTCCCTCTGTCCTAACAATTCAGTGCTCAGACCAGCTCCTTTATCCTTCACAAATTAGGCTCCAAGGGCCCAATAAAATCAGAAATAGCAATAAGAAATATAACCAAACACTTACAGCCACGTATCAATATGTCATGGCTGAAACTCCCAACCCATGTGTAACAGGTGGAGTACACAGGATACATAGGAATGGTCCCCTCTACTCTTGGAGTTGGCAGATAGGGCTTGGGGAGCTGGGTTCACTAGGCTCATCACCTCCAAATGGAGCAGACTTTTCCATTTACCCTAAATGCTGTTCTTGCAGGAGTGGAAAATTGGGTGAAGCACAGCATCCAGAATCCTCTTCAGTCCAGACTTTATCAGATTCCAGGCTCCAAAATTCCTCCTAACCCCTCCTAACCTGCTTGCTCTGTTGCCTCCATTACTGTTCCATTGCCTCATTCCTGCTCTTAGTGTCTCTGTCTAGCCCTTTAAAACTGATGCTTCCAACAAACTCTATGCTTGGTTCCTAACCCTGGATTTCAGATTTTCCTCTATTCCATGTATTACTAACTTCTCCTTCTGCCCCGTCCAGTTGAGGTTCTCAAATGCTTCCTTACTTGTAGGGGCCAGGAATCACACATACTGCTCCTTTTCTCCGACTTAGATTGTATTTATCTTAGATGATAAGCTTAAATCTCACTTCTTACAGAAGCTTTCCGTGAGCCTGAAAATGACTTCCTCCTTCTCTGAATAATTACCTACTTCATCAGCTACTTCCCATTGAATGACAAATATATTTTCTTAATAATTAAATTATAAGCAACTTTGAGGGAGTGCCTAGGTGGTTCAGTTAAGCATCTGACTTCAGCTCAGGTCGTGATCTCAGGGTTCTGGGATCCAGCCCTGGATTACATCCAGCTCCCCACTCAGCGGGGAGTCTGTTTCTCAGCCCCTCCCCCTCCACCGACTATCTCTCTCTCTCTCAAATTAATAAATAAATAAAATCTTGTAAAAAATTTAAAAATAAAAATAATTAAATTACAAGCAACTTTGAAACATGTGCTTCTTGATATTTCTCATGGTGATGGCTAGCACATGGCACACATGCAAAAGATGCCCAACAGTTGCTTGTTTTTTATTCAGTTGATGAACACAAAATATCCCTATATTAGTCATATTTCCAAAATTGAAAGATATATACAAGTCACCAAAATATGGATCCTGACCCATGGATCTTGGATGATGACTTTAAGCTGATTCTAAGCTGAGATGGGCAAAGATATAAAATCAATTGACTAAGTCTTTTTTAATTCCACCTGGTACAATTGACTCAAACCCCAGGGCAGTCTCTTGGTGAACTGAGCTACGCCATCAGGCAATCACAAAGACATGTTTGGAGAAGAAAGTAATCTGTTCCCTACTACCTTTCCAGCAGGCCATGCCCCAGTTTTTGCTTATCTTTCACAGGATATGGCCACATAGGCCAGTCCAGGTGGCATGTAACCTCAGGTCTGTTTTGCCATACCAGCTTCATGAAAGCTACAGAGGAAAACAGACAAACACAAAGAAAACCTGCCAGCTAGATAAGGACCTGGAATCTCCTCTCCTATCTATACCTCTCCCCATCATAGGTGGAGCTTGGGTGAACTCTGAGTGGCTCTAGAAACCAAAACTCTAGCTCCATCTAATAACTACTTATGGATAAAATGCTTAACAAATGTGTGATTGCTGAGACAGATGTGGATGTGGATCCAAGCATGGGTGTCTTGACTTTGAATCATCTGAGCTACTAACAACATGTAAATTAAAATTCCCCAGATAGAGATGGGGTCTTGGTGTGGGCCACGGCTGCTATGTTTGCTGATGTAGTCCCCAAAGATGGCAGCCTGCAGGATGAGAGCTGTGGAAGAGTCTTATACTGGAGACTTCCCAATCATTTTTCCTAACTAGGCTAGGCAGTAAGATTCAACCATGAAACTAAAATTACAATTCATAAAAAATAAAATGTGGTCTAATGAACATATCCCAGCTACAGTTTGCCTTTACCTGCATGACTGTCCACATGAACAATGAAAGAAGGGAAGACAGAGGAAAAGGCTTTTTAGTGTTTGTTCAGCAAATCCCTGAGGAAAGACATGCCAGATGAGGTGGACACAAGCATTATGAGCACAAGAAAAACATACTCAATGGCGAAGAAAGGAAAGTTTTCAGGCTTGTCAGTAGTTTAGAAAAAATGTTTTCAAAAAATTAGTCAAGTTCCTTTGCAGTAATTCCTTGCTTACTCAGCAACCTTCTGACTATTAATTAAATTGGTATTATGGTTTTAAAATGAGTCTTTTATGATTTGTTTACCTTTAATCAAACCCACAGGGCTTATTCATCTTGAGAGGAGCTAACAGAATTGAATTCTCCACGCTGCAAAGATCCAGGGCCGCCCACCCCCACCCCTTCCCCTGAGACCCAGTCCAAGTACTTGGCCAGCCAACTCTCCACTAGACCTAATCAGCTTACTTGCAATAATATTAATAAGCATTTCAGGATTAACAGATCACTGGCTAGCTGTTCACATGCACCTTCAGAAACTAAAGAAGAAAAAAAAGAGTTAACCTATTGTACTTCAAAATATTAATAAGTAAGTTTGTTCATTATAAGGGAGAGAGCAGAAGATTCTTAAATTAAGAACAGGCCTGAGTTGCTTAATAACCACTGCATATTCTTTTTTTTTTTAAGATTTTATTTATTTATTCATAAGAGACACAGAGAGACAGAGAGATAGGCAGAAGGAGAAGCACAGGTTCCCCACGGGGATCCTGATGCTGAACTCGATCCTAGGACCCTGGGATCACACCCTGAGCCGAAGGTAGACACTCAACCACTGAGTCACCCAGGTGCCCACCACTGCATATTCTGTAGGAAGAGGAAGAATGTTATCATCAAATTAGTGTATTTTACCTCAATTAAACATCTATGCTATAGGTCCCATAGTCAGAATGTGAGGAAAAACAATATTTGGCTAAGAAAAGACAGATCTGCAGCATAAATGTTTCAATAACGCACCTTCTGTTTTCTGGCAATGGATCCTTATTGCTGCTAATATTTGCCCTAGAGCCTGGTTTCTTAGGACTCCAGGAATGTGGTGACCTTTGACCTTAATTCATTGCACTTGATGGATCCCATGCCCCATCTTTCTAGAAGAGCTTTACACACTCAAATAAACCTGGGAAAGGCAGGCCTTCTTATCTTACAGCGTCTGTGTTTATCCATGTGACTCTCAGTCATCAGCATAGATTGCCTCTCAGGCAGGAAATATTGGACCTTTCTTGCCTTTGTCATTGTTCTTTTTTTTTAAGTTAATTTATTTATTTATGATAGTCACAGAGAGAGAGAGAGAGAGGCAGAGACACAGGCAGAGGGAGAAGCAGACTCCATGCACTGGGAGCCCGACGTGGGATTCGATCCGGGTCTCCAGGATCGCGCCCTGGGCCAAAGGCAGGCGCTAAACCGCTGCGCCACCCAGGGATCCCCTTTGTCATTGTTCTGTACAAGTGTCCCTTTGACCAAGAATGCCTTTCCACTCCTTTTCTCTTCTTCCTACTTGATCTTCTCTCACCTAAAGAGTGCTGTAAGTTTCTTCCCTTGAACTCTCTTAAGTTAACTTTAGACTATCTGCATGTGATCTTTAGGTGTCGGCAAAAAATTTTCTCTTCTTTTTTCTGTTAAAAATAACCTCTATCTCTGTAAATTTATCGAAGATTCAACAATCAAGTGCAGGATGTTCCTTGTACTCTGAATGACTCCACTTTCCGTCCACCTCCTTGTCTTGTTCATATTCAAATTTTATTAATGATTTCCAGATCAATGACTGCTTGGAAGGCAAGCAAGTCAAAGTGGCCAAGAACAAGGCTTGGAGGGCACACTAATGCAGTGAATTAAAGGATCAACTCAATAGGATGGAGGGGGGATGAGATGATAATGATAAGACATAAATATAGGTTCCCATATTTAGGTTAAAATTTATAAATGATAACCACCTGAGATAGCCTCTCATACCTGTTAGAATGATGATCATCAAAAAGAAAAGACATAGTGTTAGTCAGAATGTGGAGAAAAGAGAACCCTTGTTCACTGTTGGTGGAATGTAAATTGGTTCAGTACTATAGGAAATAGTATGGAGGTTTCGCAAAAATTTAAAAATAGAATTACCATATGATCCAGCAATTCCATTTCTGCATACATAGCTGAAGGATATGAAAATAGGATATCAAAGAAGTATCTGCATTCCCATGTTCATTGCAAGGTTGATATGTAAATACATTGGATTATTATTCAGCCATGAGAAAGGAGGTCCTGCCATTTATGACAACATAGATTGAACTTGAGGGCATTAAGCCAAGTGAAATAAGCCAGACAGAGAAAGACAAACACTAAGTTATATCACCTATATGTAGAATCTAAATAAAAAAGGAAAGAAAAAAAAAGTCAAACTCAGAAACAGAATGTAGAAAAGTGGTTGCCAGGGCTGGGAGGTGGGAGACGTAAGATGTTGATAAAAGTACAAATTTCAGCTATAAGATGAATAAAGTATAAGGACTTAATGTAAAACATGGGACTTTTGTTGGTAACAGTATATATAGAACTGAAATTTGATACAATAGTGGAACTTAAATGTTCTCACACATAAAAAGGATAAAGGGCACCTGGGTGACTCAGTCAGTTAAGCATCTGACTTTGGCTCAGGTCATGATCTCTGGGTCTTGCGGTCAACCCCCACATCAATCCCCATGTCAAGCCCCACATCCCACTCCATGCTCAGCAGGGAATCTGTTTCTCCCTCTCCTTTTACCCCTCCCCCGTGCACCCTCTCTCTCCCTCAAATAAATAAATAAAATCTTTTTTTTAAAAATGATAAATATGTGAGGAGATGGATGTATGAATTAACTAGATGGTGGGAAATGCTTCCACAATGATGTATGTATCAAATCACCACAGTATACATTTTAAATACCTTAAATTTTTCAAGTATACCTCCATAAAACTGAAAGAAACAAATAAAATAGCATTTATAAATGATAAAAGCATAGGGCAATGAATAATATATGATTATTTAAGATCACAGGGACCAACAAGTCACAATGTATAGTGTTATGATAAGGGGGGGCAGTCATAGCTACTAAGGTATAAATGCTCTCAGGGTGCACCATTGACAGTGTAATGCCTTTGCCAAGGGAAATAATGGTCTCAATGTCCTGTGTGTTGGCCTGATCCCATCTGGGTCATGTGTTCCCATCAGAGCATCCCATTTGAAGAGAAACAGTGTCCCATGGGAATATGTCAGAGGAGAAGTTCTGGGTGATAAGTTTCCAGAAACTGTGTCTGAAGACGAATTATTCGAAGAAATGAATGTCTGTTTGGCAAAATAAAAGACAGAAACAAAAACAAAAAAATCCAGCTGTCATTCACTATCTAAATGGCTATTGGGAGACCAGCAATGGCTAATCTAAGTTTCTAGGAGGCCAGGCAAGAACATAGATAAGACAAAGGAGGGCATGTATAAGGAAACAAGCTTGAGCCTCATAGTGCCACTAGAAATGTCACCTAGCTTCAGAGCTGGAGGGATTCCTAGTGAGTTGTGACATCTGAGAGTGAGAGCCGACTGTCATGTGTGAATGTAGGCCTAGAACTGCCATCTTTTCTGATTTTTCAAGAGAAGCCAGAAACCCAAATTTTTATGCAACGTGTCTCAACTTTTATTTTTAGCAACTATTTCAGAATATTTAAAGAAACATTCCACAGCCCATACATTCCATATCTATGAGCTGGTGGCAGCCTGGGAGTGCCAGTTCATAATGTCCGCAGAAGACATTTCTAGGTTTCAACAGAATGTACTGCTAAGATGGAAGATTGACTTGGGATATGAGAGAATTTTCAAATATTTACATAGTCAGAACACAGGCTTCCCATCGAAGTTCTGAGCAATGGGAACAAGTCAAGAAAAAATTGGATGACAATTATAAGAAATGTTAGAGAAATGGTTTTCTCCATAACAGAGATGTTGAGCCAAATTATTAGAACTATCCTTGACACCAGAGCAGTGGTTTACAGTTTACAAAGAGCCTTTATATCATCTCATATTAGAAGTAAGTAGAGGGACGCCTGGGTGCCTCAGTGGTTGAGTGTCTGCCTTTGGCTCAGGCTTTGATCCTGGGGTTCTGGGATTGAGTTCCGTATCAGCCTCCCCACAGAGAGCCTGCTTCTCCCTCTGCCTGTGTCTCTGCCTCTCTCTGTGTCTCATGAATAAATAAATAAAATTTTTTTGAAAAAAGTAACTAGGAAGGTCCTTTGAAGCAAAATATTAGATATTTCTATTTTACAAATGCTTAAACTATCTGAGGTATTAAATAACTCAGAGGAGGTCATCCTGGAAACGGAGCAGCAGAAGTGGGAATTGGGTGATTGCATCTATCTATCTCCAAACTCAAAATTCTTTCCAATGCCACTTCAGAGGCAGACCCTAAAGCTCTAAGATTCCAATTCTAGCTATGATCAGAAATGGATTTGCTCATTGTTTCCTGTGAGTCCCTCACCCTCCCCAAGTCTTCTGCACATTTCCATATTTCTGAGATGCCTCCCTGTCCTTCCACTGCTCCCTGAAAGCCTTTGTCCTTCACAATCACTTGTCGGCTTTCTTTCAGCCTGATTCTGTCAGCGACAGGAATGCTCTCCTAGCCCTTACTGCTCCAATCTGGTCTTATCCTTGACATGTACTTGTCCCAAATTTTTGTCTATCTTCTGCATGTCTCTGTAAGGACAAACCTGTCTTGATTAATCTATGAACAAAGCTACATATACGCACGCTCTCATACAGCCGACTTGATGCTTGATCAGTGAATCATCAAAGAGTGATCATTTCTGGGCATGCATGTTGGGAAGAGGGAGGGAATCCACTGTCAATCATAACTTCTAGTTCTCGCAGTCATCTCTACTTCTAGAAATTTGGATTATGATTCTTTTAAAAAAAAAAAAAAAAAAAAAAAAGCTCTAAGCCTAACATGTGGCCCAAACTCACAACCTCAAGACCAACAGTTGCAAGCTCTATTGAGTCAGCCAGGTGCCCTGGATTATGATTCATGAGATTTAAAAGCCAGGTGAGAGGGATCCCTGGGTGGCGCAGCGGTTTGGCGCCTGCCTTTGGCCCAGGGCGCGATCCTGGAGACCCAGGATCGAATCCCACATCGGGCTCCCGGTAGCATGGGGCCTGCTTCTCCCTCTGCCTATGTCTCTGCCTCTCTCTCTCTGTGACTATCATAAATTAAAAAATAAATAAATAAAAAATAAATAAATAAATAAAAGCCAGGTGAGCAGGCTTGTTTCTGCACATCAATGCAAGAGAAGCAGTAAATAATATCTAGTTCTCTTGGTGCCTGGGTAGCTCAGTAGGTTATGTAACCGACTCTTGGTTTTAGCTCGGGTCATGATTTCAGGGTCATGGGATCGAGGCCGGTGTTGGGCTCCACGCTCAGCGCAGAGTCTCCTTGAGATTCTCTCTCCCTCTCCCTGTGCCCCTTTTGCTTGCACTGTCTCTCTCTCCAAAATAAACAGATAATTTTTTTTTCCAAAAAAAGAATATCTGGTCCTCTGTATTTCAGGTTCTTTAATGCCAGCTTGAAATACATCATTATTTCATGGGTTGAGATGAGCCTTGTCTGGGAAGAACACAAAAATGGTGGAGAAATTGCTGTGTAAGCAAGGCTTCCAGATGACTTAGTTTGGCTAAAACATAGGCTTTTTAAAATATAAAGCACTGTCAAGTGTTTCTCTTGTGGACTCCTGGACATACATCAAGTGCAGTGATGTTCTCTAATGCCCTGTATTTAGCCACGTGAGGCCAAATGTCATTCTGTGTGAAATAAACTATTACAACTTGCATCTAGCATCTAAAATGAAAGACAAAATGTACAGAAAATGGAAAAAAACACGCAGAGAACTCAGTAAGGGAGAAAATACATAGAGATATACCCCAAGAATGCTGCTGCCTCCAGCCACGCAGAGAGAAGAATATTTGTGTTTGGTCTTGTTTGTTTTGTCTTGGCAATCTAGCGGGTCGATGACCTGTTAAGAATAAGAATATTTCATAGAGCTAATGTTCCTACACTCTAATCTCTCTAGGCAAGGTTCATATTTGTGTGAGTTACTTATTCTCTCTTTGTTGACTAAGTCAATAATCAGAATCAGCAGGTTTGGAGTTAGCTTGGCAGGGATCAGCCCCATGGCTTGGGAGAAGGGAGTATAAAAGCCCCACAGAGGGGGCGGCTGCCACAGAGGCCCTGGTGTTCTTGGCAGGATGGCTTCTCATCGTCTGCTCCTCCTCTGCCTCGCTGGACTGGTACTTGTGTCTGAGGCCAGCCCTGCGGTGAGTGTTTGATTCTGTGAAGTCCTTTTGTATGATCCTTATGTACACTAGTTGAAGTGGAAGTGACTTCTTTTGGCTCTGCCAGCTGGCTTTTGTTGCTAGGACAAGGGTACCCAGCATCAACTCTTAAATCTCATTGATGCAAACCTCAGACTGAATCAAGTTCTGCAGAGCTCACTGAACTGAGGCTTGGACCCTGGGTGCTCCCTGCTCTTGCTTTGGTGCCCTGGCTTTACAGTGCCTGGCTCCTCCACTCCATTCCCTCAGCGAGATGGTAGAACTAAAGGTGTGATATTCATGAAGCCACCGATATTATGTTTTCAGAAATGCATCCTTTCATAAAGCTTGTTTCTTTTCAGCTAATCTAAAGGTATTGATTGATTGATTTTTGCAAGGCTTGGCAGACACTGTTCTAATCAAATACCTAATTCTTAAGTCCTCTAAAAGAATTAACTCATACTATAAAATGGCCCATGAAACAGCCTGACATTATTTTGCAGCCAGTGAGAGGGAATTACTACAGCAACAGCCGACTACAATGCTCTCGGGGAAAAACTAACTATTTGGTCCTATGGCACATTATACCTTTTCAGTAATTCCACTCAAATAGTGAGGCTTAACAAAGCAACTCTTCTCAAAGGGCCTACTTTCTCCCTTAAAATTCATTATACACGTCCCTGGTCAATTGTAGCGTGTCTGGAGACAGAAATCAGCTTTGCTGTGGAAGCAATCATGTCTGGTCACACTGAGAAGGGGAGCTCATTAACTATCAACACTTGCATTGCTGGAAATGGAATTGGCATGTACTTTTTACCTTGTTCCAGATTTCTAGCACCATAAAGAACAGATCCTTTTAGGGGCACCTGGATAGCTCAGTTGGTTAAGCATCTGCCTTCGGCTCGGGTCATGGTCCTGAGGTCTTGAGATCAAGTCCCACATCGGGCTCCCTGCTCCACGGGAAGCCTGCTTCTCCCTCTCCCTCTGCCTGTCACTCCCCCAGGTTGTGCTCTCCCTCCTTCTGTCAAATAAATAAATGAAATCTGAAAATTTTTTAAAAATGAAAAGAATAGATCCTTTCCCTCTTATCACTTTTGTTGACCTCTTTATGGCCTTCTCTATGCCCAGGGCACTAGTGGACCCAAGTGTCCTCTGATGGTCAAAGTCCTAGACGCTGTCCGAGGCAGCCCTGCTGTCAATGTGGCCGTGAAAGTGTTCAAAAAGACTGCTGATGAGACCTGGGAACCCTTTGCCTCCGGGTAAGCTGCCCAACAAATCCGGACATGGGGTCTCATTCTAACTGCTCATTCTCCTGCCACTTATTATAGAGAGTGGCTCACATCATTCACTGAAGAATCTTCAACCAAGTAGACTGGAAATGCAGGCAGGGGTCAAGTAGGTGGTGCAGAGGATGCCATCTTCTTGCTTTGCCTCACTTCTCTGGAAGTGCCCAGAATGGACAGCCAGCCAGCACCTTCTCATACTCTAGTAGTGCTTCCCCTGCCTTCTTGGGCCACAGACCACTTTAAGAAGGTAATGAAAACTATGGTCTCCATGCCCAGAAAAATCACACACACACACACACACATACACACACACTATAATTTCAGGAGTGTCACACATTCTTTGGTGCCCTCGCATAACCCTCAAGCTGAGGGTCCTTGGCTTGGAATTTTAGGCAAGATGTACAACTGTGCCACTATTAATGGCAAGAAAGGAATTGAGGGACAGGTCAACAAGGCACCTGTCTGTAGTTTATCTGGATCATCCAGAATCCAGCACTTTCGTCCAACAAGCACTTGTGGAGCACCTACTCTGTGCCAGGTTGGAGGCTGTTGCACTCCATAACAAAAGGACACAGACAAGAAAGTCACATAAGCAAAGCATGGCCACAGACCCATCACCCAACATCAGGTGCGACAATGCCTTCTCATCGGCCATTTCACAATTTTCAGAATGTTTTGCCCCCTCCCTTAGCAAGAATTTCAAAGAAAATGCACATTAGGGAACCGAAACCAACTAACTGGGAAAAAAAAAATGAGCAGCCAAGAAACCCTCAGCTCCAAACAATACTGCTAAGTGTTGATGTCTCCAGGAAGGACAATGTCTGTGGGTTTTAATTGAATCCCAAGAACCACATTATGATTCTTCACCCATCACCAGGAAGACCATTTTCGTTAGTGTGGTTTCAATTGCGTTTTTATTTGTGAATTCATTTATGTTTATCTAAAATGCCAAGCACAATGTGGAAAGTACTTAAGAGAATATTCTAAGCAAGAGATAGAATGAACACCCAGAAGTATTGAGATGTTCATGTGAATCTTTTTTTTCTTCTGACAGACAAAAGAGAGAGAGAGAGAGAGAGAAATTAAATATTTTCTTCCTAGAAAAGAAGAAAGGTGGAAAGACAATGATCTGAGTTAGTAAAGACAATTACCGTTTCTATTTGTCAGTTTTTGAGGTCTAATGGACAGCAGTTTTTAATGTCAGCAATGGAATACAAGTTGCCTAGCTATTTTTTTTAAAGGAGTTGCCTCATATTTGTTGTTAGCAAAGTGTTACCAAAGAGATGAAATATATAAATAATAATCTCAGAAACAGGTTCCTGGTTATACTTTGGGGCTCCCCCTGTGAGTGCAAGTGATACTGCCTCTGAAAGACACCCTCACATCAGGGGGGAAAGGAGTCAGACCCTGGTGCCAGAGGGACTGAGAGGCCAAGCGGCTTGTGGCCACTTCCGAGGCCTAGTAATGAACCTTCACCCAAAAGCCAACCCTGGACTGCAGTGACTATTTTTGAAGTGAAACATTATACCCATACCTCTCATCCTAAGAAAAATGTACAACGAGCTTTTTGAAACATTTCTGACAAATTTCCTGTCAGTTGGTTTCAGTTACTAGGACTTCACCTTTCCTTCCCTCTTCCTTTCCTGAATATGTGTATGTGTATATGTATATTTATATGTATATTCCCCCCACATATACACACCGCATATATATGTCGTGTGTGTGTGTGTGTGCATGCGAGCGCGTGTGCGTGTGTGGTGTTACCTTGCCGTGGCATTCAGTCCCCCAATGCCTAACTTAACCTGTAATTTTGTACCTTCTAGGAAAACCAGTGAATTTGGAGAGCTCCATGGGCTCACGACTGTTGAGAAATTTGTAGAAGGGGTATACAAAGTGGAATTAGACACCAAGTCCTACTGGAAGTCACTTGGCATTTCCCCGTTCCATGAATATGCAGAGGTGAGAGAGTAGAGACACTTGAGTTGCTTTTATTATTTTTTTGTTTTGTTTTGTTTTGTTTTGTTTTGTTGTTAATCCCAGGCAGTGGTCAGTCTGCACATCACACACGCCATGGAAATGTCATAAGGATGGCACTGAACTAGCACAGACTCTCTTTTCTGTTTCTAGAGTCAGAAATCTGTAACACTCTGAAAAGCAGAGTTTATTTCTAAGTGTGGTGGAAACTCATTGAGTAACATGACTTGTATTTACATGATGCTCCTTATTATCTTCTTTACTTGCACTGACTAGGAATACTTACTTGCTGAGGAACTGTTAATATGTTGTATGACTAGCAGCCCTCCAGACCCTAACTAGGGTGTTACGGAATGGAGCATAGAGGTGCCATTTTACTTCTCTAAAATCCGAAAAAAAACACTTCACTCCAAAACACATCTGGCTCCCAGACATTTGGAGAAGTGATTTGGGGTGATGCATATACAGACAGCAAATTCAAAATAATAACAGTAACACAACAGATAACACTGGTTGAGCCTACACCACGTGCTAGACTGCTGTCTTTTCTAGACTTAACATCCCCAATCTTCCTCCACAGCCCACTGAGGTGGGTCCTCATTTTATCATCCTCCTTATACGGGAGAAGAATTTGAAGCACCAAGCAGTGAAATAGCTTGCCCAAAGTCACAGGCTAGTAAAGGGAGGAGTAGAAATAATTACCAACAGGGCCCAGGCTGGGCTTAGATTCAGGTGTGTTTCAATTTACCTCTTGTAAGAAGTCAGGCCAAAAATAATCTTAATAAAGCCACATTTGTAACCCTTGGTTCACACTTTATTTTTTGCTTATGAGGTAGTAGGAACCTCCAAGTTATACACAGGCCCAATCTCAGTGTCTTCTCCTTGTCTGTAGTTCCTTAAGTCATTTAAAACAGATGGCTGTCATGGAAATAGAATCCAGACATGCTGGTCAGAGTTAATGATCATATAATCGCATCAAAAATAGCTCAGCATGACAGGGAACCATCCTCTCTGGCTTAGGCATGGATGAGACTTTCAATTGATCAAATGGTTCTTTTGGTAGACAGTGTTGCCAGAAAACCATAGGGGCCTGTTTGACTTCTGAGGCTCACAAGTCATCCAGGGAGAGGGCGCTCCCCATCTACCAAGAGGCTCGCTTTTGGCTGCTCCTCCTCAATGATGCAGCAAGACAAAGAGCCTAGTTGAGATTGTGCAGGGCTTGGAGGCGCCTACCATAACACATCCACCCCTAGAGGCTCAGCCTCGGCCATAGATCCAGGATCAGCCTCCTTGGAACCCTTGTCTTCCCTGGTCTCAGGCTAATGAGAAGATGATACCATCCAGGCCGTGCTGCTCCTATTCATTAAATATTCACTTCCTTGTCTGTTACTTACTTAGTATTCGCTCAACTAACATCTTGAAAATAAAAGCCTTCTATGTGTCCAACACTCCACTAGATGCTAGAAATTCCTAAGTGAAAACACGCTTCCACCCTGGAGGTAGAAGGGGAGGCACTGATGTCAGACCTATTAGGTGGGACTGTCAGCCCAATGGATATGGGGAGTGAGAGAGAGAGAGAGAGAGAGCAGATGCACAAGAGTGAGTCCCACTGTCTCAGCTCAATGGCTTGTGCTGGCAGGTTCAGTCATGAGTCCCTCCCTGCCAGCTTTTTCCCATCAAGACTTCCCAGGCAAGTGCTCTCCTTCTGTATTAGCCAACTCCTCCTTTGCCAGTGACCCTGGTGGCCCTGTTATACTTACTGAGGGAGTTAGGAAGTTTCCTGTGAAACTAGTAGTCCTCTTAACAGGATTTCAAGCAAAGATTATGCCATATACAGTTTTGAGGAAGAATCAAGTGGGGCTGGAGGCCAATGTCAATATTAGACAGGAGAAGCTTTCCCTGGACGATTCTAAACACTTGGCCTTTAGCTTTTTCTCCTTCAGAGATTCTTAGGTGATTCTTACTTACTCTTGCCCTAATGTTATTTTTCTTTTCAGTATGATTCAATCAGATCTTTTTTTTCTCCTGTCTCCAAACAACCAAGGTTTCCTAGAAACAAAATGTATTTATGCAGGATGTGTCCAAAGCTCAATCCAAGGCCTGGACACAAAAGACGTGAAAATTAAAGACCTCCTCACTGTCCCCCATCTCGCTCCTGAACCAGGTTCATCCCTACTTGTCTCACTCTGGCACTGGGACTATCCCAGTGCCTAAGTCTCAGAAAGTCTACTAAACCTGCCTGATGATTAACTGGAACAACACTTTGGTCAACAATTTGTCCAAATAGGAAGCTCTAATGAGCTCCAACCCATGTGTGTCTATTTCAAAATTCCCACACAATCTTCCACACTCTGCTATTGTAACTAGAGCCTTACAGCACCTTTACCCCATATTTCATAGCTTGTTATACACATAAAAACATACTTGTTCTTCATGTTAGAAAATGCAAAGGAATAGAGAGAGAAAAATCTCTGGGTTTGGAGACAGGAGCCTTAACTTCTAACCTTGCTCTGTCCTATATAAACTTGGCCCAAACATGAACTCAGAGGTCTGGTTTACTTATCTATAAAATGGGAAGAATATTCCCTTTCAGTTCTACAATTCTAGGTCTCTGGTGTCGGATGGGAATAGCAGTCACCATTCTTCGGTGTTTGGGTCACTGGGCACCAGTTACTACCTCTTCTTCTTTTTCTAAAACCAAGAAAATGGACAAGAGCATTTAGGTTCTCTGTGATTTCCCTCAGTTGGGCTAGGGCCACCCTGGTTTCTAGTGTGAATTTGTAAAAAAAAAAAAAATAGAGAGAGAGAAAAAGAGAGAGAGAGAGAGAGAGAGAGAGAAAGAGAGAGAGAGAGAGAGAGAGAGAGAGACCTGATATAGGTAAAGAAATCTTGTACGAAGCGTTGTGCCAGGCACCCATGGAGTCTTACCAGCATATTTGGATTTTTGCCTTTTGTTCAAACTGTTCCAGAGATAGAAATCATAAAATAAAATGGATTAAATTGGCATGGGACTTCCAGTGGTCTCTCTCTCAGTGACTCACATTTTTTGGCTCTTTGCGAAATGGACCCTGTCTGTGCTCTCTCTTAGGTGGTGTTCACAGCCAATGACTCTGGCCTCCGCCACTACACCATCGCTGCCCTGCTCAGCCCCTACTCCTACTCCACGACAGCCCTTGTCAGCAACCCCAAAGAATGAAGGACTCCTCCTTTGGTGGATTTGAAGGAGAAAGGACAGGATTTTGTGTAACCAGTAGTATTCCGTTTTTATTAAAGCAGTGTTTTCACTTTATAAGCTATCCTAGAAACTCGGGCAGAGATAATAAAACATTCCTATTAAAGCACTTCCCACTTCATTTGAACTTGTTTTTTTTATTTCCTGATTGTCCTTTCAAAAAAAAATCTAATTTTATTTTTTTTATTATTATTATTTTTAATAAGTATTTTTTTTCAATTTATTTATTCAGGGAGAGAGAGAGACTGAGAGGCAGAGACACAGGCAGAGGGAGAAGCGGGCTCCATGTAGGGAGCCTGACGCAAGACTTGATCCTGGGTCTCCAGGATCAGACCCCGGGCTGCAGGCGGCGCTAAACCACTGCGCCACCAGGGGTGCCCCAAAAAATCAAATTTTAGAGAGAAGCTAGGGAACTCAAAAAAGTCTCTGGCTGAATTCTGTGGGAAGTCTCAATTCCCAGTGTCTTTCCAGCTAAGCACGTATTCAACATGGTCTGCAGCCGTTAAAAACACACACTCTGAAAAAGAGAAAGCTTTAGTTTCCTCTAACCTTCAGTGAATAGCAAAAGACGAATGCTGAGGACCCACTTCTTTATTCTGTGCATTCCTTTTAAGTGCTTTGCTGATCTCAAGAGCAGCTCAGTTGTACAGGGACAGACCTGTAGTGACTTGAGGCCTCTAATCTGGTTCTGACCAACCACACACCATAGCCAGCTGAACAAAAGATGTAATCAGAGAACCCTCCCACCCCCATTCCTATGGACTCACCCAAAATCCCCACACTGGGAAACCGCTACATGCCAAGTTCTATTTTAGGTGCCCTGAACATAAAGAATGAGATCTACTGCCTGCATTTACAGAGTTCACAGTCTTTTGAGAAGATGACGATGTCAACATGATTTCACAGAGGCTAGGGTACAAGGCTCAGCGAGGGGAGGAACGAGGGCGTAGCAAACAGCCGGGAGAAGTCAGACAAGGACTCTGAATAAATTTTGCTTCTCAATCTTGGCGGTTTACCAGCTAGAAAAGGGAGGAGTTATTCTAGATGGAGAGAGCAGAGATTGCAAGGCCCAGACACAGTGAAACAACGTGGTAAATTGAGGGAACAGATGGAGCTTAAGGATGTTGATGGGTAGGAGGTATTAAGGTGGGCCAGGTTGTGCTGCCATAATAACAATCCCAATCTCCGGGGTTTAACAAAACCACAGTTTATTTCTCACTCGCACCAAGTCTGATGCAGGAGTTCGTTACTGACTTCCAGGGTGGCTTTCCTCCAAATGGTGACTCAGGGCCCTAGTTTGTCTATTTTGTGGCCTCAAGGTACACCAAGTCAGCAGACTGAAAGAAGGAGAGAAAGTATGGTCTTTATCCCCTCCATGCTGAAGTGACATGCATGATTCCAACTGACATTTATGTGGCTAGAATTTGTTGCATGGTCTCATTTAAATGCACTGAGCGATCGAGTTCCTGGCTGGGAGTCATTTCCCAGAATGACTGCATTCTGGAGAAAAGCACTCATCTGTGGGGTCAAGAACCATCTCTGCCACAGTAAGGTTAGGAATAGAAGGAAAGAAGGCTGGAGTGAACACAGTCTTTCTACGCCACCTGCTAAAGCTGCAAATTCATCTTCTAGACCATAGAGACCCATACTAGGAAACTTATCACCAGGTTCCCATGTGGCTGGGGCAGAGAGTTCCTCTGGGGCACAATCTCCAACCAGGATTCCTCAGGACAACCTTGATCTGATGCAAGGTTTAGGCCTAAACATACCTAAGCATCTATTCCATTTTCTGCCAAATTCAAATCTAAAATCTTGCCATGCTCTAGCTGGCTGTGTAGAAGGAGGAAGAAATTTGAAGAAAATGGAATGTGGTTTTGGACTTTTTAACAAATGTATTTAAGCTTTGCCTCAAATCCATGTGGTAAAAATCAATGCCTCTCATTCTATTAATGAGGTTAGCAAGTCCTTTTGCCACGTATATTAGGCTAATCCACATCAAATTGGCATTTTTATAGATTAAATGGTCAAATATTGACAATTTTGTAAGATTCAATCTAATACTTACAATGATTGTATTGGTCACTGACCTGCCTATTAATAAAATGCTACATTTCAATTTGGCCGCTTTTAAATAGCTATGGATTTTTATAGCCCAAGCAGATTGAAAATATGAATCTTCCATATATATATATGTTAAATTCATATATATATGTATATATATATATATACATATATATATATATATACATATATATATACACATCTGAATTGAATTTAACTTTTTAACGTTCCTGCCTCATTTCTTCTTGGCATCAACAAATTGAATCTTGTCCATTGAAATCAACTCAATTTGACTTCCTGTTTAACACTCAGCCTTCTCCTTCCTTTCTGAATGTCATCTATCTTCTGGAAGCTATGTAGCATCTTGGCAGAAAGTGGAATGTGTTGTCTGGTCCCTGACAGTTCTCTGTCCTTGCCGCCTCCACTAAAATGATACTTTGCTTCTTTGCTCTTCGTTATGTGTTAGTATCTTGGCTTATGCCTTTCATGGCCACTAATGTTATGGGTTGAATTGTGTCTCCTAAAAAGATACATTGAAGTCCTAACACCCAATACCTCTGAATGCGACCTTATTTGGAAATAAAGTCTGTAGATGTAATTAGTAGAGATGAAGTCATTGGGTTGGACCCTAAGCCAATAGGACTGGTGTCCTTATAAGAGGAAAATTCAGACACAGGTACACAGAATGAAGGCCAGGTGGTGACAGAGGCAGAAAGAATGGAGTGACAACCAGCTGTGAGCCAAAGACACCAAGGATTGATAATCATCAACAGAAGTCTTCTCCCCTACAAGTTTTGGAAGGAGTATGGCCCAGCTGAAACCTTGATTTTGGATTTATAACTCCAGAACCATGAAACAATAAATTTCTGTTATTTTGAGCTACCCACTTGTGGTACTTTGTTACTACCACCCTGGAAAACTAATATAACCAGCCTCCTATGGGATTCTTTTATCAATTAATCAATCAATTAATATAAACCCAAATTTTATCCTGGTTTGTATTCATTGAAATATGCCATTTTTAAAAAAGATTTTATTTATTTATTCATGAGAGACACAGAGAGAGAGAGAGAGAAGCAGAGACACAGGCAGAGGGAGAAGCAGGCCCCATGCAGGGAGCCTGACGTGGGACTCGATCCCGAGTCTCCAGGATCACACCTGGGGCTGAAGGCAGTGCTAAACCGCTGAGCCACCCAGGCTGCCCTGAAATATGCCATTTTGAAAGTCAAAAATTACACCTAATATTTATTTAGATTTCTTTTTTTCTTTTGTGATGCTGAACATATTGTTTTGTGTTCATTGACCATTTGAACCTCTTGTGAATTGCATGTCCACATCGTTTACCATATTATGCAGGGGGTCTGTTTATTCAAAATTGATTTATGAAAGCACTGTGTATAATAAAGATATGACAAGTTGTATTTGAAAGGTAGATGTGACAGACAGACTGAAGAATAGTTACCTAAGTTGTAGAAAACCACATCAGCTAAGATACCTTGTTGGAAGTTGGTGCAATAATTGCAAAGAGAAGGGTGGGAACTGGGTTGTCACAAGCAGAGATAAAAAAATCACAGAGGGATAATTGGATGGGTAAGTTCAGGTTATAGAATCACTGAATGCTAGGTTTTGGAAGTCTTTGGGGGATAAGAAAGCTGAGCTACAAAAGGTTAAGTAATTTGCCCAAAGCCATGCAGAGAGCTTTGGAAAGCCCTGAACGGCAGAGAAACATTTGCCACATTAGTCCATGGGTTCCTGATTAATTCAGACAGTGATGAGCTGCTCATCCAAACCTTGAAATAGCAATGAATGTGAATACGAAAGTCCTGCCAAAAATCCACAAAAGCAACAACATATGTGCTTCTAACATATCAACCTTGGTGGCCTCCCATCAGCCCTATTCTCTTTCCCATAAAATACCCAAGAGATTAGAGTATCTTAATTAATTCCATTCATGGCCTTTCCCACTAATTAGAAACACACATCTCTTACTTTCCTAAAACTAAAAGGATCTTCATCATATTGTATCAATTTCCCAATAACCCAGGAATAAGGATGTGACCAAATATTTCACCCTAAGATGGATAAATTAGAGGAGGAGCACCATGTTGATTAACTCCATGTCAACTTGGTTAGACTATGGTACCCAGTTTTTGATCAAACACCACTCTAGATGTTTCTGTGAAGGGACTTTTTGACATAATTAACGTTTTTTTCCTCCTAGCTTTATTGGGATATAATTGACATATAACGTTGTATAAGTTTAAATGTAAAATATGATGATTTGATAAATATATATACTGTGAAAAGATTACCACAGTAAGATTAGTTAACACATTCATCACTTCACAGGGTTACCTTTTGTGTGCGTGTGTGTCTTAAGATTTACTCTCTTAATGACTTTCAAGTATATGATACAGTGTTGTTAACTACAGTTATCATGCTGTACACTATACCCTAGAACTTACTCATCTCATTACAGGAAGTTTGTACACTTGGTCTACCTCAGACATAATTAACATTTAAATCAGTGGTCTTCAAGTATAGCAGATTGTGGTCCATAATGTGGGTAGGCCTCATCCAACCAATCAATGGATTGTCTTACAAAAAAGACTAAGACTCCCAGAGAAAGAAGGAATTCTTTCTGCTGACTGCCTTTAGGTGCATGATGGCAACATCAGCCCTTCCCTAGATCTCTAGCCTGCAGGCCTGCCCTGCAAATTTCTGACTTGTCAGCTCCCACAGTCACAGAAGCCAATTCCTTAAAATGAATTATTCTCTCTCTAAATATATATCTATATTTAAATATAAATATCTTTGAATTTTATATTAAATATAAATTTATTAAATTTATACTTATATAATTTTATTTATATTTATATTTCTCTGGAGAACCCTGAATTAATACAGGGTTCTACTATCTGTAATACTAATACTACCATTTATCTTTTGAAAAACCTATGTGTGGTATTAAGGAGGTCTTGTAGGGTCTGGACTAGGGGAATGACATGATAGAGGTTGAGTTTAAGAAAACAAAGCTTGTGGGATTGGTTAGTGTCCAACTCTTGATTTCGTCTCAGGTCATGATCTCAGGGTCGTGATTTCAGGGTAATGAGATTGAGCCCCACGTGGGGCTCTGCTCTCAGCGGATAGTCAGCTAGATATTCTCTCTCTCCCTCTCTGCTCCTCCCACCACTTACAAGCATGCACTTTCACGCTCTTTCTCACATCAATAATAAATAAATCAATAAATAACTCCAGTTTTTAAAAAAACAAGTGGGAGCCTAGGTGGTTCATTTGGTTATACATCTGCCTTCAGCTCAGGTCATGATCTCAGGGTTCTGGGATCAAGTCACCATTGGATCCCCACTCAGAGGGGAGTCTGCTTCTCCTTCTCCCTCTGCCCCTCCGTTTCCACTGCTTGTGAACTCTCTCTGTCTTTCTCTCTCTATCTCTCTCTCAAATAATAAATAAATAGAAAACAAAGCTTGTAGAATGAGCCTCATGGGACCGATTGAAAGCAGAAGCAGGGGAACCAGCCCAATTCATTTGTAGAAATAAAGGTTTGAGTTCTGGATTAGTGTGATTTGGATTAGTGTGGTCCATGTGGAAATTCGGAGGAAGGAATGAATATTAGATTATAAAATATATAGTTGATAAATTTGTATTGTTCGGAAAGAAATTATGAGATGGATTGAAAAGTACCCAGTGCCTTAAAGGGGAGCTGAATGAAAATATCCCTCTGGCTTACGTAGACTTCCTAATACTTGAATCAATAATTTATTTCCATATACAAAAACATAAAATCAATAAAGTGATACACACACATCATGTGTGTATGTATGTTTGATGATATATATTTAACAACGGACTCCTCAGAGAAAAAAAGTCAGCCCAGATTTGTAGTGTTTGCCAACTTCTATGGCGTAAATAATCCCACCATGGCCGATCTCAAGCTGCCAGTGAGGTGTCACTGAATGGGGAGCTGGGAAGAGAAACATAGTAGCGTAGTATATTATATCCACCATGCAGATGCCCCAGACACAAGTAACATCAAGGGCATAGATAAAAGATGATTAGAAAGTAATAAGATTTGAGTATTTATTGCCTTTATTTTAATATAATTTAATGCACTGTTTGATAATCAGCTCATAAAATTCCTGAAAATTTAACATAAGGCATTACATGCTGGTTCCAGTACACCAGTGCTTAAATCCTCTGAATTACAACTCCTTTCAAATCAGTCACTTGACTGTGAGTGTCCATGTGTGTGAATGGGTGGGGGATAATTGTAAACAGCAGTGTCATTTAAAGGCGAGGTATTCATTCTCATAAAATGTCCCTGCCCTTTTAAAAATAAGAAAACAATACTACTATGCTCTCCACATAAAGTATATTCAAAGGAAGATAATTTGAATGAGACATTTCGATGCAACAAACTATTTCAAGATTACTTCTGTTTAAAGACTTTCCTGGGCCACGTATTATATACCTTTAGGGAACCAGAAATCACTATTAAAATCAATGGGATGTCCCAAGACTTTACCTCACAGGTAAAAATTATTAATCTGGTCACATATAGATGGATCGATTAATACAACATCCCCCCTCCCCGCCTTAACCTTTCTGATGTTTCACGATGTTACACTGCTGAAGCCTGGAGACTCAAGACCAGCCACGCAGCCCTTTGAGGGGCATAAGAGAAAAGGACTATTCTTCTCATGGTTTCTGATATAAACAGAAGAAAGAAACAGAACACCCCCTGTATATTTGCTCAACATGTGTGTGTATCTCTTGGGCATCCTCTCCTCCTTGGGGCATGGTTGGGGATTGATGTAGCCTGAGGAGAAGAAGAGGAGGATTTAGAGAAGAGATGACAAATGAATGGAGTCCTATGAATTCCTCCAGTGGGAAGGAGAGCCGTGGAGAGGAGCCCAATGAGGTCAGTGTTGCTGGTGAGCAAAGGCCAGAGCAGGGAGGCCAGCATGATGGACAGTGGATGGCCTGTGAGACTCCTTCTATGCCACCCCAAACAATCTTCAGTGAAAACGAGCATAGAGGTTCCCCTTATCCCAAATGCAGGGTTTTAAGCAGAGAAGTGGCATGATTAAATTAGGATGCCAGATTACCGTTTCTTATTTAAGAAAAAAAGTCTAGCGGCGCCTGGGTGGCTCAGTCGGTTAAGCATCTGCCTTTGGCTCAGGTCATGATCCCAGGGCCTGGGATCCAGCCCCACATCAGACTCCCTGTTCCGTAGGGGGCCTGCTTCTCCTTCTCCCTCCACTCCCCTTGCTTGTGCTCACACTCTGTCAAACAAATAAATAAAATCTTTAAAAAAAAAAAAAAGAAAGAAAGAAAGACAAGAAAAAAAGTCTATGCCCTGTTGCATGCGTGCTTTTTAAATTCCAGTAGTTAGCATACAGTGTCACATGAGTTTCAGGTGTATGATAACAGTGATTCAACACTTCTAGAGCTAAGCTGTATGCTCCTCACAGAAAGGGTCCTCTTAATCCCCAGCACCTATATCACCCATCCTCCTACCTACCTCCCCTCTGGTAACCATCTGATTATTCTCTATAGTTAGGGGCCTGTTGTTTTTTTGTCTCTTTTTTCGTTTGTTTCTGTTTCTTATAAGCTACAGATGATTGAAATCATATGATATTTGTCACTCACTTATTTCACTTAGCATTATAACCCTCTAGGTCCATCTAATGTTGTTGCAAATGGCAAGATATCACTCTTTTGTACAGCTAAATAATATTCCATTGTGGAGAGAGAGAGAGAGAGAGAGAGAGAGAGAGTATGTACTTCTTCTCCTTTATCTATTCATCTATCAGTGGACACTTGGGCTGCTTCCATAATTGGCTATTGTAAATAATTCTGCAATAAACATAGGGGTGTATATATCTTTTAAAATTAGTGTTTTCATATTCTTTGGGTAAATACTCAGTAGTGGAATTACTGGATCATATGGTAATTCTATTTGTAATTTTTTGAGGAACCTCTATACTGTTTTCCACAGTGGCTGCACCAGTTTGCATTCCCACCTATAGTGCATGAGGGTTCCTAAAGGAGTTTCTTATTTTGGACATTCCAACAGGTATGAGTGATATTGTGGTTTTGATTTGCATTTCCCTGATGATGAATGATGTTGAGCATCTTTTCCTGGAGGTCTTCGCCATCTTGTAAATGGCCATCTCCATTTCTCTGGAGAAATGTCTGTTCATGTCTTCTGCCCATCTTTAAAGTATTTGTGTTTTGTTTTTTTTTTGAGGTGTATACTTTCTTCATATATTTTAGATAATAATCCTTTATCAGATATGTCATTTGAAAATATCTTTTTCCATTCTGTGGGTTGTCTTTTAGTTTTGTTGATTGTTTCCTCTGCTGTACAGAAACTTTTATTTTGATGTAATCTCAACAGCTTATTTTTGCTTTTGTTCCCCTTGCCTCAGGAGATGTATCTAGAAAAATGTTGCTATGTATGCCATTGTTTTAACTTCTCATCTTGAACTAGTTTTAGCCTCAGAGAAGAAAAGTTTAAAGTAGTACATAGAGCTCCTTGTCCAAATTCTAATGCTAACATTGTACATGATCTTAGTATAATTATCAAAACTGGGAAAACAGCATTGATATAAGGCTTGTTAGTGGCATCCAACCCATAACAGTTTCTAAGTCTTTTCTTGCTGTATTAGATTCCTGAGGCTGCTATAAAAGAGTACCATAAACCAGGTGGCTTAAAACAACAGAAATTTATTGTCTCACAGTTCTGGGGGTTAGAAGTCCAAAATCAAGACATTGGCAGGGCCACATTCTTTCTGAAATCTGTAGGATAGGATCCTTCCTTGCCTCTCCCTAGCTTCTGGTGACTTACTGGTAATCTTTGGGGTCCTTTGTAGCTCTCTCTCTCCAGTCTCTGCCTCTGTCTTCATATGGCTTTCTTCTTATTGGATTAGTGGGTACCCTACACAGGAGTAATCTCAGCTCTTTAAAAATTTATATAATTTTCATTGTGGTAAAAAGTATGTTATATAATTTTATAAAATTATGTTATAAAATTATTTTATATAATTTTTACCATCTTGAGGTGTGTGGATGGCTCAGTTGATTCAGCGTCCAACTCTTGACTTTGGCTCACATCATGATCTTGGGGTCCTGGGATGGAGCCCCATGTTGGACTCTCTGCTTAGCAAGAGTCTGCTTGTCTCCCCCTCCTCTGTCCCCCACGAAACAAATAAATTTTTTAAAAAATTTACCATATTAACTATTTTTTAGTATGCAATTCAACCTTGTTCTGAAACACATCTCCAGAACTTTTTCATCTTGCAAATATGAAACTCTATACCAACTAAACAATAACTTCCCTTCCCCCCCTCAACACAGCAACCCCCTGGAAACCCCCATTCTACTTTCTGTGTCTATAAATGTGACTACTTTAGATCCTCATATAAGTGGAATCATAACAATATTTGTCTTTTTGTGACAAATCTGACCTCATCCTAATTACATATGTGATAACCTTATGTCCAAATAAAGTCACATTCTGAAGTAATGGAGATTAGGACTTAACCGTATCTTCTGAGGGGAAGCAAAATTCAACCCATAACATTTGCCTTTCATGACCTGGATACTTTTGAAGAGTACTGATCAGTTATTTTGTACGATGATTCTCAATTTGGATTCACCCGACATATTCTCATGATCTGAATGAGATTATGCATTTTAGTTAAGAATACCACAGAAGTGATATCTTGCCCTGCATCACATCTAAGAGTTTATGTTGTCAATATGACCTATACCATGTCCCATTTTTAATAAACAGAAAGTCTGATGCAATGTGCTGGTGAGGGTGGAAGAGGTAATGTCATGGCTGCATGAAACAGGAATGAGAGGGGAAGAACCTTGGAATCTGGAAAAACATACTTGTTGTTATAGCTTTATAGGCTGGTGATAATCAAGAATAAGATTTGGCCAGAAACAGAGAGAAGAAAATGGAGTCAATACTCTTCAGCCAAAATCCACCAGGAGCACATTTATGTAGTTGAGCCACTTGGGTTTATTACTCTTTCTAGGAAGAAAGAACACACACCATGGGGAGCCATAGAGTGTTGGAAAGAATCTATTATAGGATTTGGGCTTTAATAGGGTAATTTGAGAAAGCTCCTAAGGAAGTGGGACTTCATCTAGATTGGATGCTGTTGCAGTGAGGCCAATTCTATGGGCGGCTCAAAGGTTTATCTGTAGGGAGAGCAGATCAGAGAAGAGAAAGAACTGGAATTGGTAATAAAGCAGACGCAGTTAATCCTTTCAATAGAGGGGAGATATGGTGTTTTGTGGGTTTCATGGTGATTTTGGTTTTTGTCTTACTTTGTCATGGTCTCAGAGCAACCCCAACGATGTTGATGTTCTGTGGCATTGTCACATGCAACGGAACAACACTGCCCTATTGTGAGCATCAAACTAGCTTGTGATACCACTGAGGCCAGTTCCTGGATGCATGGGCTACTTCCCCAGCAGCTCCCCACTTTACCTCAATGTCCCTAGAGGTATTTAGAAGAGAAAATCAGCAGGTAGCAATGCTGGCTTTGTTGTGGGAATGGGGAAAATTAGAGGAGCCGGTGAGGTTTTAGGCACACGGATCATGGCTAGCAGATTGAGTGGATGAGCCTGCAACCGAGCTCAGGAATCAGGGCAGAAGAGCAGATCTGTCGGCAGAGATTGTGAATTCAATTTCAAGCACGCCCAGCTGGAAGTAACCAAGCCTCTTGTTAATGTGATGCCTTGGGAGTTGGCATTGGATGCACACACACAGGCAGGAAACAAAAATCACCAATATTAAAATAGCTCCTGCGACATTCGGATAGCACCTGTCAAACAGGGACGTTTAGGGAGGGTATTTATGCCTTAGACGGCATTTTGCCCGCAGAGGCAGCACTTCCCAGGAATTCTGTATGGCATCCAAACCCTCAGTCGTGCAGCCGTTCCTTCTTTCTACACAGTTCAGAGAACACCCACCCCTTAGCCCCAGGACTTCTTACTGCCTTTCAAAGTGGAAATAAGCCTCCAATCAATCCGTTTCCCAGTTCCCCATTCACTGTGGGTTGGACCTGCCTCCGTTCATTTCCAGCCCGGGCGGATGGTAATTCATCTTTGGCAATCAATGCAAATGCTGAAGGTCCGTCTGGAACCATCGGGGCTAGCGAGGGGCCGGGGCTACCTGCAGCCCGTGTGAATAAACGCCGGAGACTGTGCCTCCGTGCAGGCAGCGGCCCCACGCGCTGGGAGGCCCGGCTTGCCAAGGTGGGTGCAAAGCCTGCCTTGGAAGGCAGTGGTGGGCTCAGGGAGGGGAGCCCCAGGAAGCTGTCTGCATGGCCCGAGCTGAGCTGAATGAACACTGCTTGACAGCCCCCCCCCCCCAAAAGCCTTTTGGGAAAATACATGGGGATGGATTTCGAAGTATCTGCAGAACAGTGTCCTGCACATAGTCAGGGCTCAGTATATATTTGCTGCAGGAATAAGTGACAGGCTTGACTCCGAGCTGGCAAACAGTTCTCCTACAAGCCCTTGCCAGGTCTTTGGGTTTTACCAAGGTGTTTTCTCCTCTCGTATAGACATGTGAGAAATGGCACCATGACCTACCGGTCTCCAAGAGATGGACACTGAATGACCACCAGCTCCTGGGAGTAATCTAGCTCAAATGCTGAGCGCCAAGGTTCTGCATCCTTGAACTGATTTCAAGAACTTAGTCACTGAGAATGTTTAAAAATAGAAAATAGTCTATTTAAAGTGCTCCTAGGGCTAGGGGCAAAAGAACAAAAAGGTCCTTTCATTCCAATGACAACTAAAGGCTATTACTGAGTGGATTTTGCTTCAGCGTCTTGAAAGGCAGAGACCCACTGCCATCCCAGACCACCTCACAGACAGGTATCAGGGGGTGGGAGCCCCACATTGTGGGGGGTCAGGGCCCTGCCCAGGGAATGAGCCTGACCGGAGCTCCACTTCATTACCCTGAGATCATGACCTGAGCCAAAATCAAGAGTCAGGGTCCTGCATGAGAATTTGGCATCTCAGCAGGAGTCAGGGCCCTTCCTGCCTGGGGTTCCTCTGTACCGAGGCAAATACACAAGAAAATCCATGAAAGCTCTCTCATGAACATTCCATCCATTCTGCTTCCTTTGAAGAGCAGTGGAAATGCTCCAGGAGAAGGGAGTGGGAGCAAGGGATTTATCTGTCTAAATCAGTATCAAGAGTCAGACTCTTAACTGACTGAGCCACTCTGGCATTCCTGTATTTTTAATGTGCATTGTCTATTCCCTTTAAAAATATGTCTAGTAGTCTGAAAGGTCTGACTATTTAATTCATTTAGGCACATGCATTAGCGTATTGTCACTGTAACAAATTACCACACGTTCAGTGGCTTGAAACAACCCGAATTTATTCTCTTACACTTCCAGAAGCCAGAAATCTAAAATCAAAGTGTCGGCAGAGCTGTGCTCCTTTTGGATGCTTGGCTCAAGGAGTGGTTCTCCTTGCCTTTTTAAGCTTCTAGAGGCCACTTGCATCCTTGGCTCATGGCCCCTTCTTATAAGGATCCTTGTGATTATGTTGGGTCACCCAAATGATCCAGGATCATTTCTTCATCTCAAAATCCTTCATTTAATCACATCTGCAACATTCCTTGCACAGATTCTAGAAATTAGCAGGTGGATATCTCGGAGCATGGGCGGCAGGGGTGGGGGTTGCTTTATTCAATCTATGACAGCACACCTGGATTGGGAATTCCACACATGTGTGTTGTGCACCTGTACCAGGTGTTGGAGCCAGAGGATGAAAGAGGATGAATTAAGACAAAAAGCCTGTTTTCAGGGAACTCATGATATTAGCAACAGAGAGGGGCATGAAAGAACAGGGAGAAAAAGAGAAGGAGGAAGGGAAAGAAGGGAGGAAGCCAAGGAAGGGGGGGGGAGAAAGAAGAGAGAGGGAAGGAAAGAAAGTCAGCACTGACATAAAAAGATTTAAATGCTATAACAGCATAATGGAGCAACTTGCCCTGATTCCTGGGGGCCCAGAGGCCACTCAGAGTGGGGAACAACTGAGCTGGTTCCTAGAAGCTAAATAGGAAGCAGCAGGAAAATGAGCAGGAGGCTTCTGTGGCTTCTTGATGGTTCCTGAGGAGGAGGCTGATGTGCAGGGGGCAGAGGTTTGAGAGAACATTACTCATCAGAGAAAGGCACAGCGGCTTGGTTTACTTAGAGGCGGGCTATTTCGCATGGAGGAGCAGAGGATGGAAGGGCCTCTGTTAGGAAGTTAGGAGCCCAAGGGGTAAGGGGAAGCTAGTGTCAAGGTAAAGACAGGCAGCCACCTGATCCGACCAGTGCCTTAAACCCAGGCTCCTGGCCGGGATGGACTGAGTGACAGGAGCCCAACAATTGTCCGGTGGAGGACAGGTAAATTCCACTTACGTTTCTTTTTGTTTCCATTGGTATCTAATACAATAAATAGGAAGGAAAAGAAACAAACTAGATGATGTTAAAGTCGCTTCCTGATCTCAAGTTCTGCGGGTTCATGATTCCTATTCAGTTTGTTCTCCCAATGGGACAGGTAATTACAATCCTTTAGCTACGAGCCCTAGTGAGAAATTACATTTACTCCCAGGAAATGACTTAGGAAAGAAGTTTTTAGGTAAGTAGCTACTAAAAAGTGTCATTTAAAAATGACTCAATTATTTTCCCCCAATGTAGACTCCTAAGCCTTTGGATATTTCCTTACAAGAACACACACTCTAAAAGCAACACCATAGCCCTTGTAACTTAGAAGCAACAAAACTTTGCCTCAGACTGCCGACACAGAGACACATTGCTGGGGGGTTTTCTTTCTTAATTTTAATAAATTGCTGGACCTTAAGTTTGTAGTCTAGAGTCAGGAATTAATTTCTGTAAAGGTTTTCATAAGTTCTGCAAATTTCTGGGGTTTATAAAATTTCTCATCCACTGCTTCCTATTTCACTTCCTTAGATCCTCAAATTCCCTTTAACCACTTCTCCTTTCTGATTTATCTAGAAGAGGCAGCGCTTAACTTTTTCTCTTTGGCCACTGAATCTCTTTCCTGTGGCTTCTTGATGGGTCCCTACTTTTACTCCTTGAGGGTGGTTGTGAGGAGCAGTAATGAGGTATGACGTGAAACAGTATCTGGCCCGTCGTAAATATGTAGTATGTGAAATAGTTACCGACATGAACTGTGTATAAACCAAGTACGTTATCCTATGAAAGAGTCAACAACTTGTCAAGATACTGGTCTTATTAAATAGGCTGTCATAATGGGGCACCTGGGTGGCTCAGTCTGTTGTGTCCAAATCTTGGTTTCGGCTCAGGTCATGATCTTGGGGTCGTGGGATCGAGCCCTGTGTCAGGCTCCATGCTCAGCGGATTCTCCGTGATATTCTCTGCCTCCCTTTCCCTCTGCCTCTAGATCAAAGTGACAAGGACTGATGAGGGTCAGATAACTGGGGGATTGATCCAGATTATCCATAGCTCCTGAAATCTGGCTCAAACTGAAGCTGTACCCCTAGAGATTCTATATTCTGTTGTCTTAGGAAAAAGTTGTTTGAGGGGCACCTGGGTGGCTCAGTGGTTGAGTGTCTGCCTTTGTCTCAGGGTCATGATCCCGGGGTCCTGGGATCGAGTCCCACATCAGGCTCCCCACAGGGAGCCTGCTCCTCCCTCTGCCTGTGTCTTTGCCTCTCTCCTTCTCTCATGAATAAATAAATAAAATCTTTTAAAAAAAAGTCATTTGAAATAAACTGAATCCATACTCCAAGGGCTATAACTAAAAAAGGTCACTTAGCAAATATTTATTGAACTCCTGTTAGGAGTGCCAGGTAAAGATGAAAAAAGAAATGGTTCTTGTCTTCAAAGACATCTCACTCTGAGAGGGGCTATTTTTATGTAGGTTTGAATGCCCTTGATTATGAATAGCTTGTCACTTACCTTTGATTGAGGTAATCAGGATTGATTTTAATGAGGTCAAAAACCTTTCTAAAAGAGAAATGAAGTGTCTCTACAAGGGGTTCATTTAAGAAACACAAACTCGGTTTAGCTACCTTGAATGACAGAGGATTTATTTAAGGATTCCCATGTATCTCACAGAACACAAATGGAATGGACACAGCTGGGCCTCACCGGGGACTGGGTCTGGAAAGCCACCTGCAGCTAAAGCAACTACTTTTTCATCTCTCTATTTCTGGGTTGCTTGATTCCCAATATAAGTAAGTTTTGTTCCTTCTCTCTGCAGACCCACTTCTCTGCTCATTTAACCACATGGAAGGAAATTTGGCCTCGATCTCCACCCCAATTTAATTGCCTCAGTCCCTGTGTCTCTTCAGATTTCTGAGAATCTAGTTGGTCTGGTTTGCGTATTGTTGTGCTTTCTCTGAGCAAGGCTCTACCTTCGTCCAGGGAGCAGTGGCCAGGAAAGCTAGAGGGCGCTCCGTGGAACTCCTCCTTCGAGGAGGTGGGTAAGGCAGGTTCTCTGGCCAAGGACCACCGGCAGAGCTGCTAAGCCCCCTGAAAGGGCTACAAAAGAGAAGTTATTACATTTGTCACATTAAGAATACAAAGTACACTGTCTACAAAAAAGAAAAATGCACAGTAAAGATGGGAAGAATGGGAAGAGCCTGTATAACATTGAAACATGGTATTAGTGACACTTATATAATGCGGCAGTGATCAAACAAGAATTGTTTTCTTTCTACTTGCTAAGGTTAATCATTAGTTAATGAAGAACAAAATCACTAGACAACATTTGTTCTGCTTTGCCCAAATACATTTTTAAATTTGTCTTGTTGAAAATCGATTTTAGGGTTTGCTTTAAATTCAATTTTTTGACTTTGTAAAAACATTGACACAATTCCAGTGTCAATAGATTTCCTGACTATGTAAAATCACACTTAAAGAATCAGTCTCGGACACCAGGGTGGCTCAGTGGTTGAGCATCTGCCTTCTGCTCCGGTCATGATCCTGGGGTCCTGGGATTGAGTCCCAAATAGGGTTCCCTGTGGGGAGCCTGCTTTTCCCTCTGCCTGTGTCTCAGCCTCTCTCTGTGTCTCTCATGAATAAGTAAACAAAATCTTTAAAAAAAATTAAGAGCCAGTCTCACTGCCAGCCCTGTGGGCTTCACCCTACCCCCGCCCCCACATAGACCACCATTTCTATTATCCTGCCATTGACTCTTGTAAAAAAGAAGCAAACACACACATACACTTTTAGTTTCCCTTCTTTCATTCACAAAAGGTAGCCTTTTATATAGTTGTGAACCTTATCTTTTTTCCCACAGGCCACTATTAGCCTGGAAACCAGTACAATCAGAACATAGAATCTATGCTCCCACTTTCGTATGGCTGCAAGTGCTTCAGTGTGTGGGTGATTAGTCAACCTGTTCCCTCTGCTTAGTTTCAATCTTTTGCTCTTCTAAATAACACCTCCACGAATAAACTTGTATACATGTTGTTTCATATCTGTAGAAATGTGTCTTTAGAATAAATGCCTTGAAAAAGATTTCTGGGGCAAAGGATAAATGCGTTAGTAATTTTTTTGGATATTTCTGAATCCTCCTCCACAGGGGTTGTGACATTTTCCATCCTATGTATGAGAGCACTTGGCTCGCCACAGCCTCACCAATCACGTCGGTGAGACTTCTGGATTTTTGCCAATCTGATAGGTCAGAATTGGTACGTCCAGGTAATTTGCATCTGCATCTCTCTCACTGTGAGTAGAGGCGATCATCTTTCATGGAGGGCACTTTACTTCTTTGGTGATAAAATTTTTAACTCTAAGGCCCTTGGAGACTCACGTGCAGTTGTAAGAAAAGATACAGAGAGATGCTGTTCCCTTTCCCAGTCCTGCACGCAGTTATAATGCCATGTCACAGCTACCATACCGACAAGGTCAAGATACAGAAAACAGTTCCTGACCTTCCGTTGTAGGTGACATTTCTCTGAGCCCAGAGAAACGCGGGTAAATGCACTCCATTCACTTCTCCCAATTAATCACCAAACGACGATGAAACCCCACCAGTGGACTGAAAGGTACCATAAAAGAAGCCAGCTCCCAGGGGACCTGGGGACTTGATGAGACACAACCCAGGTGTGAGTTCTGGGAATTTCTTTCCTGCTTCCTCAGTATGGCAGCCTGAGTGCTAGAGGTACCTGCAGCCCAGAAATACTGAGAGCAGACCCCCCTGCCCCCCGCACCAAAGCCTGTTGTTCTCTGTAGCCTGAGAGCCTAGAAGAGTGCAAGCCATCAGGCAGAGAGCTTTCCACCATACCAGTCTATTCTCCAGAAGGCACTCCAGAAAAGCCAGGGCCCTCTCCACCCGCAAGCCACAACCCTGTCCCCCACACCCTCCACTTTGACCCTCTCCACAGTGGAGGGGATGCTCTCCCTCAGAGCCTGTGGATGCAACTCTTTGGGAACTCCCCGCTTCTACCAGACTTGTCTGAGAAACAAGACATTTGTCTTGTCCATTCCTCTATTTTGTTTGTCCATTTGTCCATTCCTTTGTCCATTCCTCTATTTGGGTTTCCAAGTAGGTTATAAAATATTTAGAGGCAAAAGGGTGGCCTCCATGAGAAGCCTTTGGCAAGCATTTCCTTGCTTGACTCTAGCCTACCTGGGGGGGAAGGAACTGCCTTGTTCACTCTCACATTCCCAGCACAGCACAGCGCCTGACATAGCAGGTGCTTAATAAATGCCCGGGCATATTGTGGTTGGAGAGACCAGAAACAAGGCTGCCAGAAGTTGCCAGACAGGTTAAAAGACTACATAATTATGCCATGCAAATGACATTTATACAAGGTCAAGGAATAAGAGAATAATGTTGGGGAAATCCGGTTTCCATAGTGACCCTGTTCAGCCTGAACATGAAGACTCCAGGGAAACGAATCACCATCAGGATTTCTTTTTAATTCTAACAACAGTGGTGGTGGAAGAGATGAAAGAAGGAAAAATAGATGAAGAAAGGGAGAAGGGGAGGGATGACTGTGTAAGGGATGACTGCTCGGAAATCAACTAAATACATTTTAAAAATTGCTTCAGATAGAAATTATGTTCCAGTGGTAAATTAACACCTTCTCTCTGGTGTTAAGTCAAACGTGTTTCCAGCATCTCATTCTTCCATCAACACAGTAGTGTCTTGTGACACTTATTTTATGAGAAGGGTGACTTTCACTTTCCAGGTTTTTTGTTTTTGAATTTAATAAATTATTTTGGCAATGAATTCTTCACTATTCTATTTCTTTTATACACTAACCTGTAATTTTTAAATAGATTTTTCTCTACTTCTGAAACTAATAATACCCTATATGTTAATTAATTGAATTTAAATAAAATTAAATGTAAAAAAATAAAGATTTGTTTCCTATTGGAGAAAGAGTGGTGGGGAGGGGCAGAAGAAGAGGGAGAGGAAGAAGGAATAGCAAGCAGACTCCCTGCTGAGTGTGGCAGCCCGATCACTTGGGACTCGATCTTATGACCCTGAGATCATGACCCGAACCAAAATCAAGAGTCAGACACTTAACCAACTGAGCTACCCCGGCAACCCTATATTAATTTTCTAAAGCTTAATAAATCCTTTTAAATTTTAAAAATATATTGAGTGAAAAGATGGGCCTGGCTCCCTGTTCAGGTAGACGTGTAGGTAGGTTGGATTACATCTTGATGATGGCACTGAATAGTCCTGATTAAGGCACTGATCCCGCTGAACACCGCTTCATAAGTAGGTATGGCATATGTATTAATAGCACAGTAATTTAGAATGCTGTGGACTGTTCAGGGCTAACAGATGGCAAATAGTGTCTCCCTGAGAGAATCATTCATTCCTGAGCACTGTGCAGGATGCTGGGTATACAGAAATGAATGCCACAGGCCACTGCCCTCAAAGAGCTACCAGTCTTTGGGAGAAAAAGAAAATGCTTAAACAAATTTAACAGCATAAGACATGCTTTAATAGTGTAGTACTGGAGGGTAGGAGTGCAAGGGAGGGAGTGGCAAATTTTACTTAGGTTGGCCAGAGACAGCTTCCGGAGGAGTCTCTCTCTCTCTCTCTCTCTCTCTCTCTCTCTCTTTTAAGTAAGCTCCAAAACCAATGTGGGGCTTGAACTCACAACCCTGAGCCAAAATCAAGAGTTGGACACCCAACCAACTGAGCCACCCAGGTGCCCCAGGAGCTTGAGTCTTAAGAGATATGAAGGAGATCTGCTAGTGGATGGGGGTAGGAAAGACCAGTTGGAGTAGTTCCCAGGCAGTTGGAGAATGAAAAGTGGTGCAAGAGGGAGGAGAGATGAGGAGTCCGTCCTGCAGAGGCAAGCAGAAGCCAGATCATTAAGGCCCTGGTGTGAGAAGCAGAAATATTTGGACCTTTTTCCTGTAGGCAATGGGGAGCCACTGAGAGATATAAAGCAAGGTAGTATTTCAAAAGACATTTTGAGTGTGTGTGTTTGTGTGGCAAGATGGAAGAGAGATTCAAAACAGAAGGCATACCTTTGCAGTAAGACGACTAGGAGGATCCAGGCAGTTGTTGCAGAAAACAAAAGACCCTGTAGAGTGGAGAGGGACTTCAGAGATAGAGCTAATGTCGATTGTACAGAGGAGAAAGGGGAAGGTGACTCACAGATTTGGCCTTGAGTTACTGAGTGGGTGGTAAAACAAGAGGAAGACTAGGTTTTTGAAGGTGGATATGATAAATTGCTCTTAGGACGGGCTGAGATGGGTTTTATTTTTTTTTTAAAGATTTTATTTACTTAGAGCACATAAGTAAGCGGACCGGCAGACAAAGGGAGAGGGAGAGAGAGAAGCAGACTCCCCGCTGAGGAGGGAGCCCGACAGAGGGCTCGATCCCAGGACCCTGGGATCATGACCTGGGCCAAAGGCAGATGCTTAACCCACTGAGCCACCCAGGTGCCCCAGGACATGCTGAGTTTTAACTTCTGTGAACAAGCAGGTAGAGATGACCCATAATTGATAATGTGGGTCAGGAGCTAAGAGTTCTAAATTGGACATTTGGCTTGAGATTCTCCTGCATGTACCTCGGAGACCATGAGGTTAAAGCACCGCGAGTATAAGAGATCACTTGCTGTATGTGGCTATTTACATTTATTGAAAATTTAACAAAATAAAAAACCCAGTTCCTTGCTCACACTAGCCGCATGTCAAGTGCTCAACAGCCACATGTGGCTAGCGGCTATCATACTGGATAGCACAGTCACAGAACATTTCCATCATCCTAGAACATTCTACTGCACAATGTTAGACAGTGGTCTGAGAAAGCGAATTACTAATGAGAGGGAGAAAGGAGAAAGAATGGAAAGCAGAGGAAGAGGGGCACCTAGGTGGCTCAATGGTTGTGTGTCTGTCCTCAGGTCGTGATCCCGGGGTCCTGGGATTGGGATCCCTGCGGGGAGCCTGCTTCTCCCTCTGGCTATGTCTGTCTCTCGTGAATAAATAAACAAAATCTTTTAAAAATAAAAAGAAAGCAGAGGAAGAAGGGTCTTCCAAAGAAACTGGGATGGAAATAGGTGAAAATGCCAAGCCCAAACACCAAGGTAGGAGAGAAAGACTAGTCCAGTTCCCCATGGCATTTAACTTTTTCAGGAACGGTACCGAGAGAAGCTACAAGTGACTGAATACCTACCATATGCAAAGTATCCTAATAGGTGCTTCCCTAAAATCACACAACCTCTGAGCAAACGCAGCCTTCCCAATTGCTACATTTCTCCTCATGACTATTACTGCTAAAACTTAATTTTGTGCCTTTGCCAGTTTTACTAATTATTTACAGACATCATCATATATAAGGTCATCACTAATTTCATTTCCTAATAGGACCAAAAAATGCAGTGTCATTAAAGAATATGATCCAAGGTAACTTGCATGAAAGAAAAGCTTATTGCCCTTGAGCTGAAAACTTATGTAATATAAACCAAGTTTTTGCTCAGCGTGTCAGGTGCTGTGCTCATTTTTCTGGGATTAGCTCTTCAGCAATCCTCAAGTAGTTTCTATCATCCTTAACTGAAAGATCAGGAAACTGAAGACCCCAGGGGTTTAAAATTGTGCTAAAATGTCACAGTGAATAATGAGGGAATCTCTGAATTAAAACTCAGGTCAGTCTGATTTCCAGAGTCTTTGCTTATAACCACCGCCTTCCACACAGTCCTATTAAAGGTTAACTGTAGGGTCACCAGGGTGGCTCAGTGGCTAAGTGTCTGCCTTTGGCTTGGGTCATGATCCTGGGGTCCTGGGATTGAGTCCTGCCTCGGGCTCCCCACAGGGAGGCTGGCTCCCTCTGCCTTTGTCTCTGCCTCTTTCTCCATGTCTTTCATGAATAAATTTCTAAAAATCTTTAAAAAATAAATATATAAAAGTTAACTGTATTGTCGACAACAATGTAGACAAGGTCCATTGTAGACAATGATCTCAATTATCCTTCTGAAGCATAGGGTTTATAGCTAAGAAATATTAGATGCCTTGGGAAAAACTTCTCCTACAATGATGCTCTATTGGCCTAAAACTGCATTAGTGAAATATGAAGCCAACATTTGCAAAGGACACAATTGTGCACCTCAGAGGATGGTATGCAGGTTTTTCAGTTGTTTCCATGTGTCTGTTTTACCCACAGAAGAGAGTTCCTGTGAATGTAGGTAATATCTGATACTCCTTGGACGTCCTCCAGAGCATAGATTTCAAGTGATGGGAGTTAGGAGGGTGAAATTAGCAATGGAATTTTGATCCACCAAAATATGTTATAGGAATGTGTTGAGAGAGATAACAAGTTTTATTTTTACAGCCTATGTAATATTTTTCTTTTAATTGTAGTATGATTTTGAGTGATACAGCACTATGTTTTCTGAAGTCACTTAAATTAAGAGCAATACAGTGAATGCTCTTCTCTAGAGAGAAGCACGGCCTTCTCTAAAGAAAACTGGGGTCTAGAGTATCTCCACAACCTTAAATCCACATGTTTAAGACAGGACAAAAAAAAATCCATATATAAGAACATTAAACTGAGTTGGTATGTTTCATCAGAGGACACATTAATATCATAGGTAGAGACCTGGGCCAGACTATACCAACTCGATTTCACGGCTCTGCATGGTTTAAATGACTACATGGTTATGATTTCATAATTGGCTTTGTGACATACAGTATCAACATCCCAGTAGCTCATACTATGCTCATACTATGCATAAAATTAATAATACTAATAATACTTGGAATTTATTACATAAGTAATTTGACAGAAGTCATGATCTCACATTCCAGGCCCTGTTACAAATCTAGTCGCTAGGTATTATTTGCCTTAAAGATCTTCACTACTACTTGATACCTGGAAAACAAGAAGGGGATTGACTGCAACACACCAGCTTAGTTTACTCAAGTTGTGTAGGCAGAAGAAATATTAAAAACAACTCCTTAAACATTCTCCTTGATACACTAGATTACTAATTGTATTGATGAAAAATATTTAAATGTTATTGTGTCTTCTTGGAGTTAAAGGTATGAGGAGATCACTAAATGTATTGAACTAAAACTGTTGCAAAGACAGATACAGTGGTCCCCTTAGGCCGCTGTTGCCATCCTAGTACAACCATGGTATTCATCAACAGTTCACCTCAAAATCAGGAAAACAAACACAACAAAACCCCAGATAACCCCAAAAAAGTTCCTGAGCGAAAATAATTACAGTAGCACACGGAGTCTTTAGAACATTATATTTCATAAAAGACAATGATAAAAAAGTACAAACATTTCCATGAGAAGCGAAAAAAAAATGGGAGTACAAGAATTACTAGCATTTATTTCAGTGCATTTATGTAGAAGCCTTTCAGATCTAATAAATAAAATAATCTTAAGTACACTTCCTCTTTCTGATAAACAACACTATGGCCACTTGAGATCTCTCAATTGGCATACTTGCAAATACAAGGCAATAAACCTAGAGCGCTAATATTTGTCTGAAAAGTACACAGAGAAATATAACAGATACAAGCAGAGGCCAAATAAAATGACACAAATCTGCTTTCACTTGTAGGAAGCCTCCAAAAGAAGGACAATCTTGTATTGGTTATTTTTCCATTTTGTTTTAAAATGGATATCAATATTTTGGTTGGAAAAGGAGTCTAAGCAAGTTTTTAATACATAATTATGTATTTGCATAATACTATAAATAAGTTTTCTTATTGAACACCTCTTCACAAAATACAAATTTAAATGTAGATTTAAAAAAATACTCATGTGTACACTTTTCCCTCTCTTTTCTACAAACAGGCCCATTAATCATTACTTCTCTCTCTAGCTGAAAGGCACTATGTAACTTTCCCAGTTAGTGCCTTAGGGACCTCATAATAGCTCCATGTCCACATACATATATTCCTTGACCTTGAAACTAAGAAAGACAACTGATAAGTTATCAGAGGATGTCTTCATAACTTTAGGTTTCAACTTGATTTTATTTGTTCAGAAATAAAATACTTTTTCTGTTGACATACCTCGCATCACACTTGATACAGAGTAGGCAATCAATATATGTTCACTAAGAAATCTACCAAATGTAACAATAAAGAGAAATTTGCATTTGCAATGTATTCGTTAATTTTTATGGAATAGATTTATTTTCATAAAATGAAGATAACTGACCAAGGAAAGCTCTCTATCACTCTTAGGAAAACATATAAAAGTCTTTCTTTATAGGCAAAAATCAATTTTAGGTGTGCACTTAAAAAGCAAAACAAAACAAAAAAGGGGAAAAAACAAACTAATGAGATGATTTTCACAGGATGACATATATTATTCAAAACTAAAGAGAGCAAAATAACATGGCTCACTCATAAAACAAAAATTGCTATTAGACTTAATCCAAGAAAATAAGGCAGATACTAGTAGAACTGAGTTCTTCTGAACCTGTTAAATGTGTATCAAAACAATGAGGATTCCAAAATGTGGGCAGCTCCACATCAAAAAGCAAAAAATATGTTTTACAAATAAGACTCAGAAACAGCCCTAATTTTCCCCACAGTTAAAATATGTATTAAAAAAATATTTAACTATTATTGGGTTAATTATGCTCCTATGCCCCCACTATCTTGTTAGTGATCACAAATGTTAACATTCCCAACCTCCTTTCCTTTCACCAAATTAAAAAAACTGTATTGGCTGTGAGACCAAAATGAACAGATATACAAATTCTGAACAAATCTCTTACTTTTCAGAAGGTTTGATTTTTTTTGGTGATTTTGAATACCACCAAAAAAAAAGGAAGATAAATATTTGGGAACTACTTCTAGAGAAATAAATATGGAAAATTCTGTTTGGTATCATAAGGGAGATTGATCAGTTTTCTCAAAGCGTAAGAACTTCAATTATTTTATTATTTGGCTTGTGGTCATTTGTATTACCAAAACTGCCATAAAAATTGATACTTCAAAATTAAACTTAAACCTGAGATAAATAACCACATTTCTGTTTTAGATGAATAATCCATGAGGCAAATATGATCCCAACATCCCGCATAGATAGATTTCTATTGTTCTTCATTGTTTTTGAAGATTCACTTTATAGATACATAATTTTTTGTTTTAAATTTGTGAAAATATCAAGGTATTTCCTAGAATCTTTGGTTAATTATAGTTGACAATTTTCAAAGGAAGGATATTGTTTGGTTTTGCCATGAGAACTTCATCTGAATTTAAGATAAAATAATATCCTGGATGTCAGGTAGTGAGACCTGTTCTCAGAGAAGTGTCCTATTACATCAGTGCATTTAAATAACTGATTATATATTTTAATATAATTCTATTAAATTAGTTCAGTGAGGCAATTTTAAGGATACCAGAAATGTAATTTCTTAAAAGTGAAAAAAATATAGTTCTAATAAAACTGGTTGACATTAAAGGTTCCCCTCAAAACTTGAAAGTCTATGAGTCTGAGAATTAAACTTAAAATTTGTTTTTATCTACTAAGCTTTTATCTTCATAAAAATAGAACATTTAATTTCTTCTCTAATAGTATAATTCATTTGTATATTATAGGTACTATTGGGTTTTCCATAGCTCATTCTTTTAAAAAAAATTGTTTTGATTTTTTTAAATGATATTGTTTTTTTGGCTCTTCTGAACTAGAAATAATAAAAGTGCTGTTCACTAGGAATTAAAAAAAAATACAGTGTACAAACACACACAGCTGCTAGAACATTGAGGCATGAAATCCCCGACAATCACACCAAAGATACATGAAAGACAGTTAACATAAAGAGGTCCTTTATATCATGTTACATCCCAACGTTTAAGATTTTCTTGGTAATACTCATGCAATGTGCATAAACAATATGGTTGTGATTTAGCAAAATCTGATGAGATTGCAAGCAAGGAAAAAAACAGGTAATCCTGGTAGGAAGAAAAGCAGTTTACATCCCTTCTTCTTACCCTTTAAGACCCTAAGAAAGCTGTGACTTCTTCCACACAAAAGGCTGAAGGTCTAAAGCTCAAAACTAGTATAACAGTTTACTGTAGTAGTTGGGTGTCAATTATTGACAGTTCCTTCATTTCACACAAGGGTTAACCTTTTTTAGTGACATAGATTTGCATTGTTTTTTTCCATGCAAATAAAAAATTCTATAAAAGTCCAATAAAGGCATAACCAATTACATGCAAAACTGCAACACACCTTCTTTTCCAACAATTTGAACACATTAATTTACATCACATATATACAAAACATGTTTAAACAGAAATAAAGCATTCTCTTGAATTAAATTATATATTTCAGTATAAAAATTTTCTCTTTGTAGGGAGCTCTCTCAACGTTCAGATTTCAGCAATGGCATCGGGTCTCTGCGTGCTTGCCATGGGGGTGTGTCTCAGAGAAGAGGATGGGTGATCGAATCTTATCCCACACTGTAAACAGTGAGGACTGCTGGCTCTTCTTCGCACAGATCGGGGCACTGTGACACATCCATTCACTGACCTCCAGGAAGAGTATGCTCCAAGTTTATGATCCAGCATTGCAGTCGATCTTGCCATGAGAGCTATTTCTTTTAATAGTCTTCAATTGGAGCTAACTCTGGCATGAGGTTTACAGATATATTTGTATACAACCTATCAACCAGTATTTTTGGCGTATATATTAAATTGTTCAACCCATCAATGTACTGACGCTCTTTTGAGTATCTTAGCAATTTATACCTATAGGGTTAGAGAAAAAAGTGAAAAATAACATTAACACATTCAAAAAAGAAAAACTGACAACAAATACGCTCGCTCAAGGTCATTCTTATAATTACAGCATTTAAAACTTTTTCAATTTTTGTCACGCATAATTAAAAATCTTTCTTTTTTATTTATTTTTTATTTTATTATTTTATTTTTTTAATTTTAAAAAATTTTTTAAAAATTTTTTTATTTTTAAAAATCTTTCTAAACCATTACTAAATTAGCATTTTTACTAGTCTTAAAAATGCCTCCTGAAAAAATCATTTTGTACACTTACAATTTAGACATCCTTAAGAAATAAATGTTTTATGAAATACTACGTTTTATGTTAAGGAAATACTTTTTATATAAATAGTTAATTGGGCTCTTTAACATAACATAAATATATACGTATATCTTTTCAAAACAAGCACAAAAATATTTTACTTCTATAAAGAAAAATAAAATCAACAAAAAAAATTCCCTGCAGGCGATTTTCTGGGGGCTGCAATGTTTTTTTTTTTTTTTAACAAAACTTTCATACATTAAATAATTTTGAAACCTTGTTATCTGAAGGTGATATTAAACTTACCGTCCTAAAAACTGGACTTCGCCTCGATGGTGATGAGGAATAGACTTATATTTTCCCAAGTCTCCCTCTGGTCTTGTTACATTATATCCTGCATAGTGAACTCTATAATACATGAAAATAAAAAAATAAAGTGACATAAAAATTATGTGAGTTCAACTTGAAATGCAAAAAAAAATATGCTATCATTGGAGAGCTGTCCATAATTTCAGAAGGCACTCTTAATGAAGAAAGGCAGAAGCACAAAGTAAGATTTAGGAACCTCAAACATTTTCCAGCCCCCAAAATCCTTCCTCAGAATAGCAAAGTGCAATTTAACTAACAGAAAGGAAACCGACACAAATTCGATGACCAAGCAATTTGTACCTCAACATACCTGTTCCAAAGGTCATCATCTTCTCCTCCCCATCCCCAGAAGGCATTAGGAAAACCATTGATCTTTCTGAATTGCTCCACTGTCAGGCCACTTACACCACCAAAAAATTCTTTATATGGTAGACTAAGAAGCAAGCAGAACACAGATTTCTAAACATGAGATCCGAGCAGTCTGCCATCTGAGATGGAGTTTTCAGTCTCACAGCGCCTTTGCATACTTTCCATATCAACAATTGTGCCGATTCAATCATATTGTGGGAAATGTAAAGTACACCAAGAAAGAAAACATTTTCACAGTCTAGTGAAACATCTACATGTGTGAGGTAAAACACTTGTGATAACTGAAATTTAATATTCAGTATTGTTCCTTTGTAAGACTCACAACCCAGTGTTCAAAAATGCATACGATTTCCACACCACACTAAACTTGATTAATATATCAATAGTTATCAATGCAATGTTAGATGCTGTTAAGCTAATGAAGTGTTCTAAATTAATTGAACTTAATTATGTGTTATTTATTACATTAACCAGGATAAATAGAAATTGATAAATACAATGCTAGCATTTAATTTTGAAATGACTAGCTGCCTGCTCCTGTAATAATCATACCTGTTTGGCATGATATCATAATACTCATGAAAATTTACAAATATATTTATTTTTGTAATGTTCTAATATTTGGATAAATGACTTTTTTATTGAGATATAATAGACACAGAACATTGGATTCATTTTAGGTGTACAATATAATGATTTCACACATTATATATTGCAAAAAGATTACCACAATAAATCTAGTTAATATCTGTCACCACACACAGTTAAAAAGTTTTTGTTTTCTTGTGATGAGAGCTTTTAAGATCCATTCTCTTAGCAATTTTCAAATATACAGTAGAGCATCGTTAATTCTAGTCACTATGCTGTACATTACATCCCCAGGACTTATTTATCTGAAACCTCAACTTTGTACTTTTTAACCCACTTCAGCCACCATCCCCCCACCATCACTTCTGGCAACCACCAATCTGTGCTCTGTATCTCTAAGTTTGTTTGTTTTTTTTCTTTTTAGTTTCCACATATAAGTGAGATCATACAGTCTCTCTTTCTGAGAAATGACTACTACATTTTTAAATCTGGATTTTATTCTCCTTACCTTTCCCTAACTCGTACTCCGAGGAATTTGTCAGACTAAGTTGTTCAGGTAGATATAGACTGGTTTTCTGATTTCAACATAGCATCCCTACACTCAGTCCTGAATAAATCCCTCTGGCCCCAAATGTGCTATTGGGAAGCTGCATGCCAGAGCCCTTACCGAGGTCAGGTTAATTGAGGGGGGGCGGGAGGCAGCAGGGAACACACGACCACGCACAGCATCTATATAGCTCATGCTAAGGGAGATCTGGCCTTAAGGGAGCAAAGCTGCTTCAGAGGAAGGGAGACAGCAGATCTCAATTTTTTTTGTTGGAGGACTCTCACCCCATTCCCCGTGGGGAAGAAGTGCTGTGTGCTAGCTGAGATCTTGTATGGTCACAGAGGGTAGGAGAAGCAGCTCCTGCACGGAACTCACTGGTATAGAAGAAAGCAATCTTGGCCCACTGTGGGCCAAAGGCACCCAAAGACAGTAACAGCAATACTGATCCCAAAGACAATCACACTGTCCCAGGAGACTGGGAGAGGCTTACGTGTGGGAAGTAAGGATTCTAGTTATAAACCCAGTTGGGAATAAGCATTCATGGCACTGTTGGGTTTCCCATGCTAGTTAGAGTATTCTTCCCCAGGCTAGTGGTTTGGGAGAAAGCGAAGATCAGTAGATAGGTAAATATGGATATGTGTGTGTGTGTGCTTTCATTAACATGTATACATTGGCAAGCATATTAATTCCATTTATTGTTCTGCTTAAATGAAAACAACCAATTGCACTATATCCAGTATTAGGCAAAATGAAGGCATAACAAATAAACTAAAGAGAAAACAGAAGCTCAATAAAAAATCCAGTAGTACTTATCTCACACTGACTGAGAGGAGAGAGTCACAAATCTGGGGACTGGAGCTTTCTGGTCCTTAGCCGTCAGATTGTGGGTGCCATTATGGGACAGGGATGCTCTATCAGGCTTCACCCATGGCCTGAAGTCTTCCCACTACCAGCCCTATTCCTTGGTCTGCCGACATTCTCCCTAAGCTGCATTCTAATTTCGACTCCAACTTCAAAGATATTCTACTAACCCTGGGATTAATCTAGGTAGATATGAGCATCATTTACATTAATACTTAACCTTTTCAAGTAAGAAAAGTTAATTGAGAATTCTTAGTTTATATGACACATATGACTTTTTTTTTTTTTGGTGAAAACCATTTACTTTGAATCTAATTTGACTCTAGTGGCCTAATCAATACCGAATTTCCAAGAACCAGGGCTAAAAATCAGATTCTGAACTTGGATGATCTTCCCCAAGCCTGTAGTAACGCCTAACTTGGGAGTTCAGACACTGTAATAATAAGAAAAGGTTTTCTAATAATAATGACCAGAAGAAAAAAAAAAGGGCATTCCTTTCCTGTTCTAGTGCTGATTCACCTGGTCATGTCATTAAGACTCTTTGCCTCCCTCTATTCTGTGGGTCGGGCAGCAGGCAAAACTGTGATGTGGGTAACATCTCCCCTGCTCCAAGCTACTCTCTCTTTTCTCCACATCCATCAGCTGATGAAAGCTGTAATGACTTGCATGCTTCAATGTCAATTTAAGTTACTGTCACAGCTCCGCTGACTGTTTACATTTCAAGGTATGTGCAGTCAGAGAGCAAAAAAAGTCTGCCTCTTACTATTAAAGGCAAGACAAGAACCTATAACCTAGAAACAAGTTCCTTGCCCTGAAACAAATCACTGAAAAAGGGAAAGCAGAAGGGAGCCGCCAGGGCTACGTGCATGCACACAGGGCAGGCCCAGAATGTGCGACCTCCTGCAGCCCTAGGGGTGGACTCTATCACTCCAACGGACAAGAAAACCAGCAGGCAGATATATAAGGGACTCACCAGGTCCTATCACGGGTAAGTGTGCAACCAGAAGTTAAACCCATATTTGCTTGACATAGAACCCAGGTTCTCTTTCCCATCGACCCACATGCAGACCCCTGCGTGAGGAAGTACCTAGATGGTGAGCAAGTGACTACATCCTGGCTCCCTGTGAGGACCAAGCAGGGCTAAAGATGCTCTTAGGCTTTTGAGCCCTTTTAGATCCTGGCACCTTAACAGAGCTACCATTTCAATGATACCATATTGTAAAGCTATTGTCTGATATCAGGAAGACTGCGTATTACTCACATATACATGTATTTATCCAGCTTTGCTGCAAAATGACGTGGCATTTCTCCACAACCGTAATAGTTTCGGTCATTTTCGGGTAGATGATCCACATCATGGAAGATTACGCAGTCCCAGACACTGTCTTTCATGGCCTCTTTGAAGCCCACGTTGAAGAGCATTGCACGGTTAAAAGGTTGTGTGCCAGTCTTCACAGAGGAAAACAGAAATGTAGTCAGGCTTTGTCATCTGACTTTTTTCTAAGATTTTCTAACTTGCTGAATCACAGTCAAATAATAGTAGTAAATACATCCAAATCAACTAGATAAAATAAAAAATACACTTCAGGATCTTCAAATATACTGTTTAGATTTACTTACTACATTCTTTTGTACTTTGGTTACATAAAACAAAACACTGTTATCGAGTGCATTTACAGTGCATTTCTGTCTTACCTCAAATACATCAGAGTATAGATCATTTATGACCAGGAGAAAAATATAAAGCCATTAAAAATAATACAGGTTGTAGTTTTTAGTGAAGCTTTCCATATATGCCAAGACTAAGAGAAGCATGAGATTAACTATGACTGGACAAGGAGTAGGCCCTTGCTTACAGAACAAGGCCAGTGAGAGCGAACTGTACTGTTAATGCTTACGATAAACACACATTTTCAGAGACAAAAACAAGTGGAACTTATTACACAAAACCCAACTTCCTTTATTACAGCCATTTTCCTTTATTACTAAGAAAAAATATATTAAAATGCCTGGGCAACAAACACTTCCCATTTTTATCATTTTTGCTTATGATACAGACCAAGAACACTTTAAGGGACAAGGAAATGGGGACTTGTTATGCAGAACCCAACTTCCTATGGAATAGCCACTTCCCTTTATTTATGAGGAAAATTATATTAAGGTGCAATGGCAATTAAATCGCTTCATTCTGTATCTGAAGGAAATTAAAGCGCAATTACCCACACCTTTGCCATGTTTCTCAAAGCCATTTCCAAACTAGCAACAAAACAGGATGATGACCAAAGCAAATGAGCTACACAACACAGGCAGCACCAGAGGGCTGCCTTCAGAGTGAGAAATGACTAGTCTCTCATCCCGAGCCCTGCACTAACCTGAGGTAACAGAAATCACTTTATATTTTGTAGTTTCTCTCTTCACCAATGAAAAGAAGAATAAAAAAGGAAGGGGATAAAAATTATAGTGTCATTGCTGGCACATCAACATCAGTGTGAACAATCTCCTTTCCTTGAAGGTCTAAAAAAATTGTTTTTTATTAAATGCGGACATAAAACTTAATGGCTTATAATAAAAATAAGTTGTCCTATGTCTAACCCATCTCCATCTTCCAGAAGCAGAGCATTTCACCGCCTCTGGTGGTTTATTCTAGTACTTCTCTCCATATTGCAAGGTAATGAGAGTTGCGATATTTCCTCGCCTCATTAACGACAGACATTGTCTACTGACTTCGTACGATGGCCACTGAGGATTCAGACCACCACACTCACGGCCCCTCCATCCATTTTCCCAATATAGTTAGATCATAACTTTTGGCTAAACCAATAATTTTTATATTATTAGGACTGCATAAATATTTCCTGAGTGCCGAGCGAATCATGACTCTGTTTTCTTTTTCAAACTGGGATTAATAACTATCTTCTGTTTTCTATGTAACTATTATTACTCTGTACAAAAGCCCCAATAGATATGCCTTGTACTTATTAATAACTGATGTAATGCAAACACATCTAGTCATCTATCAATTTGTTTTCCACCCCCTCAAGCCCAACACCAACTGCCACTGCCCTGGATTCTTGCTCCAGTCTGGACTGGTCTGACCTTGTACCTCTCATCCTAGGACTTCTTCGTCCCCCAGGGTCACTCCTCCATTCCCTAATGTCACCCCTTCGCTTCTGGTGTCACCTTTCTGCTCCCGTGGCATCACCCCTCTGTTCCCCAGGATCACCCCTCTGTTCCCTGGTATCACCCCTCCGTTTCCCAGGATCACCCCTCTGTTCCCTGGCATCACCCTTCTGTTCCCCAGGATCACATCTCTGTTCCCTGGTATCTCTCCTCTGTTCCTTGGCACTGCCCCTCTGTTCCCTGGCTCACCCCTTCATTCCCCAGGATTACTCCTTCATTCCCCACATCACCCCTTCCATCCCCGGCATCATCCCTTTGTTCCCTAGCATCATCTAGGACTTGGCATTCTCAATTTGCTGAGGTACATCCTTCAGCAGCTTCCTACGTAAGGGTTCATGGAGGGGAAAAAAAAAAAAAAAATATATATATATATATATATATATATATATAACATACATATTTTTAATAACATACATATATATGTGTGTATATATAATATAAATATAATATAATATTAATATATATATATATATATTTCATAATGAATGCTTGAAAACGCCATCAGTCTACCCACATGCCTGACTGACATTTTGGCTGGGTAAAAATTTCTAGGTTTAAAATCACTTTCCCCTAGAATTATAACAGCATGGCACCACAATCCTCTAGCTATCAGCATTACTGAGAAAGTTCATATGACCCTGATGAATAATCACTGCTAATTCTTCCTACAGAAACTTCTTGAGAGCTTCTCTTTTTAAGTTGCATTCATCCAACTTCACAGTGGATCTATCTTTGATTCATGTGTACATGTGAGTCCCTTTAACCCAAAGACATGTCTTTCCTTCTGGGAAATTTTCTTATATTATTTATTTATTTTTCTTATATTATTTCTTTGGTCATTTTCCCCCAACTCCCTCCCCAGTTTTTTTCTGCTCTATTTTTTCAGCACTCTGATTAGCAAGTCTACTGCCAATTGTGAACAGGGAATTCTGAGGGCACTGCACAGATGCCTCATCTCTACTCCGTGACGTCTGGGCTTCCAAGGTGGCTCACTCACAGCCAGCAAGACACTGCTGCCAAGCTGGCTTCCCCTCCACCAGGCTGCTTGCGTCCTCATGACCTGGGAGCTGGCTTCCCGGAGAGGGAGCCATCCAAGAGACCGAGGCACAAGGAGCAATGTCTTCCACGACCTGGCGTCAGAAGTTGCAGGCTGTCACTCTGCAGTTTGGTCACCGATGCAAGTCGGACCTTATTCATTGCGGGAAGAGACCACACAAGGGCCTGGTTCCACAGAGGCAAAAATCCTTGCAGGCCATGCTGGGAGTGGTTACCCCCGTGACATACTGGTAGCGACTGATCTTAATTTCTTACGTTTTGAATCTATTTTAGGAGTTGTTTTCTTATCTTCCAGCCATTCTATTCAAAGTTTTATTTTGTTATGGCATTTTCTTTTACAATAACATCCTTATTCTGACTACTCTTCCTTTATGATGGCCTACGTTTGCAGATTCATTATCTTTACTCTCTGTGGGTACTGATTATGAGCTGTTGTTCTTTTAAGATTCTCTCTGTTTCTTTCACTGTCTCTATTCCCTATACTCCCTCTTGCTGGGTTGGTTTTGTCTCCTCTTGTGCAAGCTTTCTTCAAAACCTGAGAACCCTTGGCATTCATGTTGGAGTGTGAGGCACTGAAAAGCTAGGCAGAGTCTCCATGTAGGTATGCAAGGACTGTGGCATCCCACTCTTGACTCAAACACACCACACACGCACATACAGGTGCACAAGCAAATCCCTAAACCAAACTAAAATAAAAAACTGAAAGCCTCATTCCTCTCCCTGTGTCCTACATGTTCATAGCCCAGAAAATGGCAACATTCTCATTCAAGACACAAACTTGGGCACTGCCGACAATTCTCCATCGCTCACAATGCACATCCGATTCATCAGTAGTAACATTACTTTTCAACCCAAGGTAGCCCGAACCCCACCACAGCTCACCTCCCCCTCCATCACCACAGCAGTGCAAGCCCACATCTCCTCCTGCCTAGACAGCTGTGAGAGCACCCTAACTGCCCTCCTCTCCACCCTTGCCTCACTGCGCCTACACTCACCACAGTCATCTTTTCAAAGCCTCCGTTAGGTCATGTCATTGCTCAATTCAAAACCCTCTAGTGTCTTCCAGCCTCACATGCAAGAACCTACGTCTGCACCCTAACCTGTCAGGCCCTCCATTATCTGCTTCTCACACCCTCTCTGACTTCCTCCCTAACATTGCCCCCCCCCCCCACCCGCTCCAGGGACACCAACCTCTGCACAAACACACCATGTACCTGTCTGGAATCCACATCCCATCACATGACTCAGGGCTGCCCCAACTTCACCTCCTCCAAGAGGCCTTCCCTGAACACACTATATAAAAAAGCGTATATCTCTCTCTGCCCTGACTTTTAGTCCCCAGCATTCCCTGACATAGCACAAATTACTTATTATTGCCCATCTCTCCTCCACAGAATGAGGGGCCTCACCTTGCCGTGTTCACTGCTGTATCCCTATTGTTGAATGAAGGAAAGGGTTTTGTGGAGGTGATAAAGTGATCAGCTAGCCTCTTCCTTTGGAAATTTCTAAATATTAGATTAGGCATCTTTTTCCTGGGGCTAATCTGTTTCTCTAATACAGACACTACTCATTGCCCTGCCTCAGTTGAAGGGGTTGGGGGGATTCATACCTCACTGCTGGCTTCAAAAAACCAGACAGAGAGAAGCCCTGAGGGTCCCGAGGGTCAGCACCTGAACTTACTTAACCCCTGTGCTCTGAGGCCCCCAGCTGAGCTGGGCCAGCACAGTCTGGACTTCCTCTGATGTGGTTTCTCCAGAGGATAAACTTTTATTTTTTATAAGACACAATGGAGTAATCACCTAGCAACACTAGCAAAGATGAGGAACTGGGAATCTGACTGTTTTGTAGTGAGACTTTTGAACAGTCCTGTTACTTTAGCCCAGTGCTTCAGTCCATCTGTGACATCTTTCAGGTACCGAGACCTGCAGGCGACTGTCCAGCAAACTGACTCAATGCCAATCACGATCCCCTGCAACAAGCACGTGGTTTTGAACATCTTGTGTTCTATAAAGGGAGCTGTTAGTGACCTATCTGCTTCCTGACTCCCAGACATGTGTTGAAATCTCTCAACAATCATCTCTCTGTCCTGGTTTGAAAATTTTTTTTAAAAAACTTTTTTCTTTCACTCTCATTTTAGGAGTTTGAAAAGGGGAAGTGGTAAATATGTGTACAATCTTCTATATTTAACTCAGAGTTCTAAGCTGTTCTTCAAATGCTTAGCACTTCTGGGCACCAGTCCAGCAGAAACATCACTCTTCTATTTCATATGTGGTAAAAATGTTACTACCTCAAGACCACCCACTACTAAATACATAGGCCTGAATTAATATTGATCAAGGCTGAGATTTAGACATAAGAGGTTTATAAAAATATGGATCTTAGTTGCTTTGGAAAAGTTGCTTCATCACGTTCACAAAATAATTCAGTGCTGCTGGCCTCTTAGAAGACTATGCCTTTAAAAACATAAACCCAGTGCCCTCTTCCATAGCTCAGCTGGTAGAGGGAGGACTGTAAAAACCCAGATGCAGACATCTCACCTCGCAACATGCTAAGGGGGCTGACGTTTCAGAAAAGGAAACTAGCAGTTGGTAAAACTGACCTAGAGGTTTTTAACTATGGCTACCATACAAGCTAAAAACTTTAATTTGTTATCAGGTTAAAGAGAATCAATTTTCATAGTATAGGTTGTCAGATTAACAAGCACATGTGCATTATACGCATCATTGCACAGGAACAAATCACCTTAGCAGGGTGATTGCATACAGAGAAGCATAGGTTATAATAAATACCAAGGATTTCCTGGGGGGGAAAAAGAGAGGCAAAAAGCAAAGAGCAGATCTAGAATGAGCCACAAAAGAGGTGGGATAACATATTATATATAATAATCTTAGGAACAAAACTTTGAATGTGTTCCACAAACAAAACAAAACAAACCCAGAAACACCTAATAACAGAAGCTAGGTCACTTTCTGTCTACTGATAAGTAAGGAAATACATTTTTAGTCATGTTTAGTGTAAGTAAAGAGTGGGAGTATCATGATAGAATGAGGTTATCAATGACAAAACCAAACTTATCCACATGACAATATATTTGAAACACAAACAAAATGCACCATTTTAGAAATGCTACCTAGAAATCACTGATGAAATCCAGCCAGTGCCCTAGGTGTTTGGGAGGTGGGTGGGAGAGAAAGATGACGAAAGATGATACCTTAAGTATAAAACCAGGTAATGATAGAAGTGGAAAAAGCTGAAAGTATGGTAAATATCCTCCAAGAATTCAAGTAAGACTGAAAGAAATTGTATATATGGAATGCTGAGATATGAAAAACATTTATGGAGAAAAAGTTAGCTGATAATATGAAGAATAATTTGAAAAAATATTTCACTTTAGTAGGTAAGAGATGATGATTAAAAATGACAAGAGCACATTAACTTACAAAGTGCATTAACAAAATGTGGTGTATATAACATGCCCAATCCCAAATGAGAATTTACCCAAACATAAAACCAGATTTGCCTTAAGCTAAACATATTTAATCCTACCATATCTAAGAGTTTAAGTTTCAGTATACTTAGGTACCATTTTGAAAAATATTCTCACCTAGGGAGTGCCTGTGTGGTTCAGCTGGTTAAGCATCAACTCTTGATTTCAACTCAGATCATGATTTCAGGATCGTGAGATTGAACCTCACTTCGGGTTCTGTGCTGAGCATGGAGCCCACTTGAGCTTCTCTCTCAGCCCCTCTCCCCCTCACACATGCTCTCTCTTAAAAAAAAATTGTTTTTTAAATTTTAAATATTAAAAAAAAAAGAAAAAATATTCTTACCTGTTCAATGACATAAAAGGCAAATTCCAACCTCTGCTTCTGGAGCATTGGAATCAGATGCAAGAAAAAAATCGGAAGATGTTCATGGCGATTACGGAAAGGAATGAGAACTGCCACCTTTAAAAACAAAATGGTCACATATGTAAATTAACATAACAGCAAGCCCTGGAGGTAAAGATAAAAACCTATCCTTAAAAATTTCTGAAGGTTTTAAAGTCATACTTTTATGGATTTTCTCACCAACAGTGAGAAAAAACAGATATGGCCCTTGCCTTTGTGTCACTTACGGTCTTTTGAACCTGGGGCGGGGGGGCATAAGTGGGCTCTGAGAGCCACTCATTTACTTAGATCTTTATCCTAACACCATGAGAAATCTTGTAAATCTAGTAAAGATTTATTAAGAGTGACAAAATCACATTTGGAGATAGCAAAGACCACTATGGAGAGGAGACTAGAGAAAGCCCAAAATAGATTCAGGGAGCTGAACAGGACATTAACATAATTAGCTAAGACAAGAGGTGATGGTTGCCAGAACTGTGGAGAAGGTGGAGAAGAGGTACATGAATTTTTGAAACATTTAAGAAGTAAATTAACAGGACTAGATTATGGATTGGATATAAGGAGTGAGGGGAAGGGGTGTGTCAAGAGAAACTTCTAGGTTTTAAAGTAGACCATAAATAATAAATTCATGGCTTTTAAACTGAATTTAAGAGATTCCACTTGAGTATATACTATCCTACACATGGCTTATCTGGTCTATAGAGTTATGTTTGAGAAAAATAAGGGATAAAACATAGGAGTTTCATAATTATATTGACATTTTTCCTTTAATCGAAATGCACAAATAAATTTTTGGTACATGTTATATGTATTTCAGTGGTAAGATAATACTGAGTTTAAAATGCAATTGAGAATAAAATTACATTAAAATATTAAGCTTAACAAAAAAAGGTAATGTAAGTAGCAGAAAACAGAGAAATGTGTCCTTTTTAAATAGCCAAAGAAATGTGTTTCTTATATAATCTAAAGAACAAAAGAAGAAACACATAAATGGAAATTATAGTTTCTCAGCAAATCAATGTTTCTTTTAATAGGAAAAAAGTATTGGAACTCTGAAAACCAAGACTAAAAAACAGCATGTATATAAAATGTGTTCATATAAAATAAGAATAAATGAATATTATCAATCATCACATATTCAAATTCTCTATTTCCTGGATCTAAACTTTGTCATATAAGCTAAGTTGCCCTACAATTTAGATTTTGCCCTTGAAAAAGATGAAATGTTTCCTAAATATTACTTTTTTTAGCAATTTCTGAGCTAGGTTGGGTTTATTATAATTGTAAATTTTCTAATACCAGTTGAAATTGTTTTTTAAGGTTATAAATCCTCAAACCATTGGATTTTCAAAGGACATAACAGTCAAAATATATCTAATTACATTATCTCTGCATCACTCTATATTCTGATTTTAAAATAGAGTCTAAACTGGTTATAACAGAATATTTTGCAGGAACATTGAATCTATGATTTACTGAAATTTCACCTACATCAAATTTTTCCTAGTGAATGAATAAATGCGAATAACTGAAAGGGCATAGGTTTAGGACCTAATCCTATTTGTAAAATCAGGATGTGACATTAGATACAGTCAACAGAAAATAGTAACTCTTACTTGTGTATTTTATGTTACCAGGATCATAAAGGAGAGAAATTTTAAATTATTAAAATGGTCCTTTATTTTTAAAAGCCCATAAAGAATAATTTAGCATAACTGAGTCTACACTAGAAACACCACCACTAATTTTCCCCTAATACTGATGAGATAGCAAAAAGACACAAGGGCTGCTATGATGCTGATATTCTCATGTTTATACTGTTTTCTATTCAGTACACGGTAGGAAAAGAAAAAGGCTCTGGTTTCTCTGCCAGTCCCACTGGGGATCCCATTCCCTTTTGGTTCACCTCTTGAACCTGAGCACCACGAGGCTGCTGGAGCAGAGCTACCACACATCTATGAGGCCCTTCTGTCCCCTCCAGCCTCCTGTACCATGGCACTGCTGGCAAGGGACAGCCTCCACTGATGGGGGACCTGTCCACTGCTGGCGCAGTCACAGAATTCCCAAATCAATACAACTCCAAAGTGGTTAGGGAACCTCAGACTCACTCTTAGGTGGGCAAACTGCTATGAAAAGTAAAAGGAGAGCAAGGAGTCAGATGGCTTTAACAGATCCCTACCACTGGCCTTATCTGAAGTGAACAGCATGATAACTTCTGCAGAAAGAAGTAAGCGTCAAGCTTGCCCTTCCTCATTTTGGCCACAAGTTAGCTGCCTAAGACATAATGTAAAAGAGTTATAAAGCAGATGAGGAGAATTATAAATATTTAAGGAAAGAAGCTATTAAACGGCTGCTGAGTCCATATTAATTAAATACAATTAGGCTGAGTGATGAACATATAAGAATAAACAAAGACAAAGTCATAGCCCCTAACACAGTCATCTGTTCAATGAAGCATTTCAAATATCAAGAGTTGGTGTCTTTTTTCTTAATCTTATATGGAAACAGAATATTAGAAAAAAAATTACCAGTGTCTTGACAAATTCAAAATAAGCTGAACTGTTGTCTTAATAGCAAATAAATGTCCTTATTTTTAATGAGACGGTTATCAAATATTTTGAATATGCCTAAAGCAACGTTTTTATTAAAATAAAGCTAAACGGTATCTTTAAAATTCATTTGGCAGGTCGCTTCTTGTGGCTGTGGAATGACATTCTCAATAGTTTACAATTTATTGTCTGGAAAACGAAGATCTCAGCGTTCTGTAACAATATATTTCAAAGTTTAATAACCTTTGTTTCAGGCCATTTCTTATGTGTGCCTTAATTTGCCGCTTGAGCCACTCTCCTGTTGATGCATCTCCAGTGGAGACACACAACATCTGGTCATGATCTTCTGCAAAATGACACTTCAACTTCATGAATCTCTCCTCATTGCCTCTTATTCAAGCAAAATTATCCCATTCAGTCTGCACTCACTTTAAACCACTGATCTTACTGAATTTATGCACCTATTTTTCAAGCTTGCTTATTTTCTCTTATACTCACTATGAGGAGATTAGCAAGAGAAGTGTTTATCACATACATTTTCCCCAGGTTTTTGTCCTACTTTCACACTTCAAGCACACCAGCAGTGATGGTGTCCCTGAGTGACCCGGCTTCACATCTGCCCCAAGGGCACAAGAGTCTCTGCCATTGACAAAGGGCAAGTCTCTGACATTGACAAAGCTGCTGTGCTCTCAATCTTCTGCCCTGCTTTCAGGTCCATCTTCCTCATCCCCCCCATTCCCAGTGTCTCTAGGAGCTTCTCAAACAGGAGGCACTTGATTTAAAAAGCAGGTTCTTTGTCCCTTCCCACCAACAGAATCAGAATGAGCATTATGTTTGAGAATTGTCATTTTTACCAAACACCCTGGGTAGTTCTGAACAGGTGGTGAAGACTCGTCTCTGAGTCACCTGGGACGAGAAATGGAACCCATGCCTCTGAGCAGATGTGCACAAAGGCAGCTGCCTGGTTCTTTAAGCCTTTAGGTTTTAGGCAAAAGCAGTTTAGCAGTTGTGACATCTGAATGGAAAGGCAATGTCACAGGTGACCACTTTACTTCGGAAGTCTAAAAAAGCATCACCATCTTCCTCTCCCAACCCTCCTGGAAATCAGCTTGCTTCCATAAGACCTCCTACATGGGCTGAATTTCCACTTGGACCTCCAGTGTTCAAAAATACCTGAGAACTGCTGAAACCACTAGATTTAGAAGATCTCAGTTCTAAGTTCTAATTAATTGGCCATCAATGAACTTAGTTGGTATTTTTTTAAAAAAAGAAAAAGAACCTCAAATATTAAGAATCAAGCTGGCAGCACAGGTTTAACATAAATCTAGTAATCTCTTCTCTCCCTCTCACTCAGCTTTGTTCCAAGACTGGAATGGGACATGATTAGATTGTTAACAGGCTGGGGACAGGGAGAGGAGGGGGAGAGTCCTTGATTAGTTAAATATGGCAAGTACACATCATCTCTGAATGATGTCCACACTTCCTCTCACTCTTTAGCTGCAGAGCTCAGAACCAGAAACTGTATTCTGAGAAGGGTTTGCGTAAAGTTGAAATAAGAGCAGCATTACCATACGGTTCCTAAATAAAATAAGCTTATTTTTAGATCCTTGAATTAGATTGCTCCTAGGAACTCCACTTTCAATATTCTCACCCAGTCATTCACAGGGAGTTTACAGTCTACTAAAATCTCTAAACAGGAATTACTTGTCTGTGTGGTATAGTTTCTCCCAGAAAATGAGAAGGAGAAAAACAAACCAGTGTCTGATATAGGACCAATTAAGAAAGAACAAGAATACTTAATTTTCCCAATCCCAAATTATTCTACCATAGTACACCATGCAGACTCGAGCAGGATGCTGCACCCCACATAAATACGGCTGAGGACCAACCTCCACGCTACTCCATAGCTATTGTGCTTAATTATGCTTTTTTTCTCTCATTAGCATTCAATATATATACTCATCACCCAAGGAAGAAAAATAATTTATTTGCCCCGGACACTTTTTAAAAGTAGAATTGTATAAATTAGGCCTATTTTATATATAAATGTGAGAAAAATCAGTCATGAAATATGAAGATACATTTATTAACTGAATCTGACTAGACATCTGTTAAATAAATGATTTGCCAAAATTTGTAGTGGAATCCACTGTAAAGCAGCTTTACAACTTGTTTGAGGCAAAAGAACACAAACGTTTATTTAATCATTTGTAAGAAGGCATTTATTTATCTCGTAATCTCAACTCAACGGAACTGGGTTTAGTGCTTACCTCAGACAAGATAACATGCTCTGCGTTAGAGATGTAGATATAAATAACATACTCCTCAAACACAAAGAGTTCATGGCCAGAAAAGTCAGAGGGCTTTTATCTAAATTCTCCTCCTCAGCAGTGATTTTGTGTACAAAAAGACAAATATTTTAGCAAAATACAAATATTGAAAAGAGGAATTGAAAACGTTTCCCAAATTAAGGCTATATCACCATCCTTGAGGATAGCACGTTTGATTTCATCATATGTAATTTTCACTTGAATTATGTAAATGTTACTTCCTACCCAAACATCACCACCTTACAGGAATATGCCCTCACTAGCCAATTTGATAGTACTGTGAGCAACTCTGATTTAAATCATAGTTTTCAATTTATTTTAAGCAGCAGAGGCAGACACATTCCCTTATAGGTTTTCAAACAAAACGTTAAGTAGAACTCTGACACGTCAAAAAGATAAAATGCTTGTGCTCCGTCTTCTGAAATAGAGGTGAAGAACCCAAAGTTTTCCTTTGTGTGTCCCACAGGGAGCTCTGAGCTGCCTCTTTAGGATTCTGAGACTCTGAGGGACCCCAGTGTGACACCCACCTGGAAATCACAGTTCCAGAAGCTGGAGGGGCTATGCCTGCCAGTGACAGTACTCATTAGGGACAGCAGCGGGGTGCACAGAAGTCACAGCCTCACTTCCAATGGAACAGGAAAAACAAAATCTGCTTTGCAAGCCAATCTCAAAGGAGGTATTTATTACCAGGATCTCCAAAGGACAACACATGAGCCATATGTTGTAAACAAAAAGGTGTGCTTATAGTCTTCACAAGTAACACTGAGAAATCGTACTGGAACTGTGAATACCTACACATGAGATACAACAATTCTGAGGTCTCAAATTACCAAGAGACAGATATATTCTGCTATATATTCTGAATCAAGCACACTTTTTCTCAAATGCACAATAACAATGTCATCACTTATGAGAAAATCTACCTCACCTTCCATCTGGGCTTACAGTCCTTAGGCCTCCAGTGACCTCCTGGCTCAATATCTAAGTCCTTGGAGAAGAGTTGATGAATTTCATCAAAACTGATTTCACTTACGTTGACGTGGAGGATTCCCCCTGGAAGGTCAAACACGTGAAGAACTGTTTTAATATGAAGCAAGATAGACAACAGTCAGTGGGGTGATAGCATAATTTAGTTGCCAGGACAGTACACAGTGTGTTACTGTTATCACCATGTAATTGTTAGTATCACCCCCTTTTGGTTTTAGTTTGGATGATAAATTCTATGATTGCTTCACTATCGTTGGCAAATCAGCCAAACAGAAACCAAATTGTTTAATTTTTTTGCTCTGCGTAATACAGTGACCATTTTACTATCCTTGGGAAATATTTGCATGTCATTACAAATTGGCTTATCATAATTTTACAACTCATTCAAGTATTTTTAAACTACTTTTAACTTCAAAGTCATTGACACGGGCAGCATGAGCACATAGTACCTAAGAGTTAATTAAGCAGTCAGGTTGGCAGGGAGCCGCCAGGTCCTACCTTCTGTGTACTAGGGACACTTTAACTCTCTGTGCCTCAGCCTCTTTCTCTGTAAAAGCAGATGGTAATACCTGCCTCCCAGTGTGGCTGCATCCACCAGATAAAATGGTGCGTGTGAAGGATCAAACACAGCGTCAGCCACAGGGGTACACAATATACATTAGCTGTTATTACTGTCCTCTACTTTACTCACATTTCTTGAGAGAATTTGCAAACACAACTCAATACATTTATATTTTTAGCACCCACTCAGTATCCCCTTGTATGCAAACCTGGAAAACTATAGGCTTTTAAGATATTCCTGGCCTACTAGGCACTCGCTCTCTGAATTAACAAGTATATTCCTGGAGGTGTTTTTACTAGTAGCTTTTCTGCTGTATACCACTGAAATAGGAATGACTCTTGGATGGAAAGCCATTCCCATTAATTCAATCAAAAACAGAACTAAGAACTTACCGAACTAAGTTCTGTCTCATTCTTCATCTCATTAAATACGTACCAACAAATGAAGTGTCCCTCTTCAAGTCGTCTGAGCCTCAGTGGCCCTGATGCCACATACAAAATCCTCAGCTCCTCCTGGAGAGAACCCTTTCCCTTCCTCCTGTTGTTCTATATTCTAAGGCTTCACAGCTGCCTCTCTCCCCATCCCTCCCTTCTCCCTAAGGAGGCAGGAATACCAGCAGCTTCCGCTAAGCATGAGGCATGCCAGAGAGAAGTATTTTAAAATACAAATGCCTACATTTCAAAGGGTAAGCTGGGGGGAAAATGTGCAATCTTCTCACATCTGCCAGTTCTCCTGACGATGTTTGTGGTCTTTTATAACCAAACACCCAGCCTTTCCTGTGACAAGATTCACCTAAAGGAAAGAGTGATCTATGGACTCACAGAGAAAGGGCAGGTCACCATGTAAGACTGGTCAGTGTAAGTACAGACTCCACTGACAAAAACAGTATCTACCACCGTAATCAATTAAAATTCACACCAATAAATCTGATGCATTTATGGTATGCATGATTGCTACCGTGACAGCCATTGGGCTAAATTATAGGCAGTTCACAGAAGTCACCGAAGCTGGGATTCTTTATGTGCTGTTACACCGATTTCCTTGCCTATTTTCCAGGTTGACAGGACCTGATCCAGCTGCAATCACCGTTATTGTCAGCGGTTCTCTCCAGTCTCATTTAGTCTGTTATCTCAAACACACATGCACTGGCAAATGAGGAGGCAAGCCTTCCAGCTCTCTTCTCAACAGGCAGGCCACCATCTACTCTCTCTAATGCTCCAGGCCCCCAGAGTTCATCTCCCTTCCAACTGCTGCACCAGGCACATTCCTCAGACTCCCTTAGCAGCTTTCCTATGTGCATATTGCTCCTTCCTCTGAAATCCTCCTCTCTTACAGTCTGGAGGCCAAAGACGACCCAGGGGCAAGACATTGTCATGCCAGGGGGACCAGCAACGTTACTCTTTGGCGGTGTGGGGGTGGAGGGTAGGAGACAGGCTTCCAAGACAGGACTGCCACCACTGGAAACAGTGAGAGTGTGATCAGAGCGAGAAGAGGAAGAAGAAACAATAATTTAGTGGGGTGGGGTGGAGTCTGAGGAGACAAACAACTCTGTTTTTCTGAGCAGCTGCCTACGCATTTCAAAGTATGATCACCGAACTCACACAAGAGCCTCAACATTTAGATCAGGATGTGACTTCAGGATTCCTGCCTTAAGTTCCTGCTTTGTTTTTCCCCACAGCACCTTTTTAAATTATCACTTAGAGTTAGGTCCACAAAAAAGTTAAGTGACCCCTGCCCCAACCACTCTATAAGTGATAGGTGCTGGCTACCCTGCTCTATCCCCTGCTCACTCAACCTGGAACAGAGGACTGCCCTCCCGCCAGCTCACTGTACCTCCTTGCTTCTGGGGTCTGTAAGTAAATCTTGTGACTCCACTTCCTTTGTGTGGTGTACCTTCAGTCAAAAGGACCCCTCGGGTTTGACTTCAAAATGGGAGCTCGAAAGCTGAGGGAGCTACCTGCCAACCCCACGTGGAGGGCTTGTGCTCCCGTATTCAGCAGGTCATAATCTTGGTATTCTTAATTGGATATACCTGCTCTGTTTCTCAACACAATGGGCAAGGAGGATAGCATTGTGGGTGCAGGTTGTATCGCCCTATAATGCCCTGGAGCTACAAACAGCTACTAACTTCCTCTCCCAAACCACTCAGTCTCCCTGGGAAGGAACCAGTGCTTGCTGGCAGTCTGTGGAATTGCCCTGCACCACTGTGGACTGTGGCAGACAGGTATTGCCACAAATCCCCACCCTAAACTGTCGCTGCTGTTGAAGTCAGACTCCCCTGCAAAGACAACACTGGCAGGCCCCAGCCTGAGGTAGGTGTATTTCCCATGAGTCTCTAAGCAAGTCCCTGCTATGTATCAGGTCTGGAGAGAATTGGCAATGCTCATATATGACAGTCCCAGCACTATGCCATCATGAGCTAAATGGAACACTAGGCCTCTGCCTCCTTTTCCCGGGCAGGGACAGGGGAGGCGGGCTATCAGGTCCTAGGAGCCAAGGAGAGTTCCCATACATTAGTGCCCCAAGGGGAGGCTGACACTGGGCCTCTGGTGTCAGCACCTGGGACTAGGGTGTTGGGCTTGGAAAGCCAGCCCTGACACATGAACTCTACCAGGGGCACCGTGGTGCTCTGGGTGGGCAAAGACTGCCTAGGCAAGCACCTCTTATGCTGCCACATTCCTTGCTGGGTCGCAAATGACCCAACCCCATGGGATGTCAGGAGTCCCACCCCTGGCATGGTACAGCAAAACCAATTCTTACTAAAAGTAGGGCCCCTGAACACATGGCAGCAGGTCCTCCCAAATTCCCAGGTCGGAAAACTAACAGACACTTGTAGGAACCCTGCTCAAAAGGCGTAGGCTGTCTTGAGCAGTATGGCCTATCAACATGCCTAATCACTGGTGCCACATTCTTGAGACTTGGGATACATCAGCTAATGTTGCACTGGTAGAGGCGAATCCTGACCACTTGGGAGGGTTGGCTGGGATAAACTAGAACAGGAGATGGCAGCATGGGAGTCAGGGAAGAGGCAACCTCCATCCCAGGTGTTCCCTGTTACTATCTGTCCAACCAAGACATCCAGCCACCAGTGTGAAAAGAAACAGACAAGTAACTATACAGGATAGAATTGCTAAGGTTTTCTAGAAAAATCTGCCCATGGGAAGGTGAAGAAGGGTGCTAATTGGCTCAGGTCTTTGGGACTGGTTCCCAGCTGTTGGTTATAGCAATTAAGATGCCTGCCCTGGCTGGAGAGGCCAAAGACCCCAAAATTCACAATTTGTACAAAAAAACAACACAAGGTTTCGAGGGTCTATTTTATTAGAGACACCCTAGAGGAGACTCCAGACTTGTCACCACAGCGACAGCACTCCCAAATGAATTGAGCTACCAAGGCAGGAGATGAAAACAAAAAAGGGAATAGATGCTCAGGAAGAGACCTCCCCCACAAGCTCTGGAGTCTGCAGGATAAGGAGAAAGCAGCTCTGCTTCTCCTAACCTGGGTTTCTATGGCTTGGCACCAGGCCATTCTATCCATCACAGCTATTACAGCTCAGGTTCACTGTGAGTGGACAAGACTAGATGAAGCATACCTCCTCTTATGTAAAATTGGGAAGGATCAATGGGTATATCATGCTTCCACAGCACCGCCCCCCCCCCCCCCCCCCCCGGACCACTTCCAACCCAGAAGGTGCCCTTCAGGCCAGAATCTAAGGAGTTCTTTCTTTAAAGACTGATTTTATTTTTGAGACAAAAAGAATGAGAATGAATGGGGGGAGGGGCTGAGGGAGAGAGAGAAAGGAAGCAGGCTCCCCACTGCAGGGAGCCACCTTGCTGGATCCCACAACCCTAAGATCATGATTTGAGCTAAAACCAAGAGTTGGAGGTTTCACCGCCTGAGCTCCCCCCACCAGGTGCCCCTAAGGAGTTCTTCTTGAAGCTCCCCCCTCAATTATAAGACCATACTGTTACAACTCACAACAAGGTGATATACAGCATAAAAGGCACTAGACCACATCAGTGATGTAGCTAGACCTGAAAAAGATAATTTCCCTGAAGGCCATATCTTGTCTGCCCCAAAAAAGCAAATGGCCCCTCTGCTCCTTCAGCTAGTAGGGCTTCCAGGCCCCTTATCAGTCTCCCTAGAGGGGCGGCTCCTGGACTCAGCTTCCTCCCTCATACAATGACTAACAGGCTCTTCTGTGTGGGCAGCTCTGGAGATCAGGGGTCTCTAATCCAAGACAGCTCCAATACAAGTCTGAAGCCTTTGCTCAGGCTTCGTAGGGTCTCCAAAAGACTGCCAGCCCACCACGAGGGCAAATGCTATCACCACTTAGAATCCTCCAGCCCTGGCAGCAGGATCTGGGGTCCCATATACTCTGACCTCCGAAAGTGGAAACTGCCAAGGACGCTGCCCTATAAACCCAGCAGTTCCCTGGAACTTGTCTCTCCTCTGGGGGCCAATCACCCATATAGTTCTCTAATTATCCACTGGGACACACATAATAGACGGTTCCTCCCATTCAAGCCTTCCAACAGTCTTAATATTTGTATACAATAGGCAGAAATCAGAGCTCATTTCGGGGGGGGTCGCTATAATTGTCAGGCATGTTACCAGGCTCAGTGAAGGCTGTTTCCAAGTTAGTGGCCTACCAAGCTGATTTACTGACCCCATTCCCATTCGACCAGCAGAAGGGCCCCATGCATCCCTATGGCTTGCTGGGCCTCTCTGATGCTCACTGCTTTCATGCAGGACATTTTGCAGTACACTATGTGATACTTGGCAGGAGCCCCTCCCCCCTCCCCCGGGCCCTTTATACTCTTCCATATCTGCCCAGGCACCACCACCACATGGATGAGTATGATCTACACCTTGTCCCAAGGAGAACCACCCCTATGGTCTTGGCCCTCAAGGCCCAACCATCCAGGGGGACCCTCCAACTTATTTTGGCTTCCCCGATTAAGCAGTTCGTGTCCACTGTGGGTCCAGTGCCCTTGGGCCATCACACCCATGTGGCTCTCCATATGTCCACTTCATCACTCAACCTCCAAAGCAACTGCCTCCGTGCCAGGCCCCAAGAGTCCCATCTACGCCTACCAATGAACTTCAATCTCCCTGGAGCTACCCTTACAAAACACTGAACAGACCCCATCCATCACTCTGCCCCATCACGTCAAAAGCAGGCAGAATTTAGCCCCTTTACATCGGGCCGAGGTCTGCTGCTAACCCTCACTGGGACTGGGATAGGTGCTGGCACACAAGGACAACTTATTAAGACAAACACCAACCTGTCAGCCACCCTGCTGAACACACTGGGCTATCACACCAAAGACTAGCCCCGATACAACAACATGATTCTTTAGCACAGACAGTTCTAGATAACCATTCAATTTTAGCTTACCTACTGGCCAGGGAAGGAGCTGTAGGTGCTGGCAAGGGCCCCACCTGCTACATGTATATTAATAGTTCTGGAATGCTTCAGACAAATTTATAAAATATGGCCCTACAGGTACAAATATTCCATAATCTCATCCAAGTGTTTGATCAAATATCTACTTTAGCCTTTTCTGGGGCTTTGGTTTATTTTCTTGGCTGGACCCCAACAAATGGGGGTGGTGGTTAAGGACAGCATTTTAAATTGCTGTTTGTCTATTGGTATTGCTGACTGGCATTTTTGCTTTGTTCAAGTGTTTCATGCTCTAGGTGACCAAAACCCTGCCAGTGGCTTGTAATATCTCCGCTGTCTTGGCAGTGCCTATGATTTTCCCTAAAGATTAATGTCTAGGCATTATGGGGTCAATTGTGATGAGAAAAACAACTATTGTTCTTCTGAAAAAACAACTTTGTTTTTCTGAGTTGCTGCCTAGGCATTTCGAAGTATGATAACCCTGCTCACACCCAGAGTCTGGATACTTAGATAAGGACTTCAGTTTAGGATTTCCGTCATAAATTCCTGCTTTGCTTTTGCCAGGCACATTTTAAAATTACCACTTAGAATGAAGTCCACAAAAAGTTAAATGACCTCTGCCCCAACCACCCTGTAAGTGATAGGTGCTGGCTACCTTGCTCTACCTCCTGCTCACTCAACCTGGAACAGGACTGCCTTCCCCCAGCTCACTGCGCCCCCTTGCTTCTGGGATCTGTACATAAGTAAATCTTGTGACTCTACTTCCTTTGGGTGGGTATACTGAAACTGCACCCTCAGTCAAAAGGACCCCATGGGTTTCATTTCCCCAAAGTGGGAGGTCGGATGCCAACCCCATGTGGGTGGCTTGTGCCCCCTCATTCAGCAGGTCATAATCTGCATATTCTTAATACACTAGCTCCCTCTCCTCAACACATGGTATTAGGGAAAAGACCTCATGCACAGAAAGTGAAGGGAAGGGGCATATTACAGAGAACAGGCAAGAAGAGGCACTGAGCAGCTGAACTGCTGGTGATGTGGTTCCCAAACAAACCTCAGGAGAAAAAAATCTCTCAAGGAGAGCCTGTGGTCAGGGAGGACTTTAGGTTCTCCCACCACCGCACTCACTAAAGCTACTTTCACCCCCTTTACATACTGGATGTGCCCTCAAGTTTCACTCAAAGAAGTGTTCTGGGGCTTTAAAACCAGGAGAGGATACATCTTTCTTACTTGTAACGAATTAGGCAATCAGGCAGGCTAGCCCCCTTTATTTCATTTGTTGAGATTTCAAGGGCAACAGAAGGACCCATTGAACTCCACAGAGAATCCCCAAGCTTCACTCCGTGCCTGTGCTATTCCAATGAGAAAGTGTGCTCTTTCCCCAGTTAGAAATTAAAAGGTCGAAAAATAAATCTATTTGCTGAAATCAATTTATCTAGCAGTGCTATCAGCACACAAATATAAATAACGTAATTATCAAATCTTGATTTTCATTGTTTGGAAGACAGAAGTGGGATTAGAAAGGGAAGAACAGAACTGGGTCCCTGAAAAGAGGAGGGGCTGCCAGTTAGCTAGAGGGCCAAGTGGAGGAATGAGAGTGAACTGTAAGCTATCCATTAGTCTGGCAACAAAGCCTGCATGCCAACCTATTTCTTCTACATCTGAGAAAAACTTGCTTGCATCATTGATTATGTACAACATTTACTATAATTTCTTAATGCTGAATTAGCAAGACATGTGATAATACCACACAGTTTGGAAACCTCAATGGGTCTGGGGTCTGTGAGGTACATGCAGGCCCAGACTACAGGCTCATGGAAGTGTGCATTGTAACATATCTCATGACATGACTTAGGATATTACTTTTTTTCTTTTTTTTTAAGATTTTATTTATTTATTCATGAGAGACACAGAGAGAGGGAGAGACACAGGCAGAGAGAGAAGCAGGCTCCATGCAGGGAGCCCAATGTGGGACTCGATCCCGGGACTCCAGGACTATGCCCTGGGCCGATGGCAGGCACTAAACCACTGAGCCATCCAGGGATTCCCCCTTCTATTAAAATATAATTCTTGGGGATCCCTGGGTGGTTCAGCGGTTTAGCGCCTGCCTTTGGCCCAGGACGTGATCCTGGAGTCCCGGGATCGAGTCCCGTGTCAGGCTCCTGGCATGGAGCCTGCTTCTCCCTCTGCCCATGTCTCTGCCCACCCCCCTCTCTCTCTACGTCTATCATGAATAAATAAACAAAATCTTTTTTTCAAATAAAATCTTTAAAAAAATAAAAATGTATAATTCTTAAAAGAATAGTCAGTACGTATGAATTACCTACGTTTACATTTTTTTCTTACATTTCAAGTAAGATATTATCTCTAGCCAGAGAGTTGTTTTCCCTATAAATCAACAGCTTTCCATGACTACTGCACTTGGTTTAGGGCCTATGATCTATTTCTTGGTACCTAAAGCCTAATTCTAGATATCCTGGCTTTTTATCACCACTTTACCCTTAGGGGTTCAAATGTGCACAGCCTAACGATCTGATGACAGTGTTGAGAAAGACCTGAATTTCCTGAAGAAATATCCTATTGGGTGAATTTCACTCCAAAGTCAAAAAATGATTTTTACAATAAGAGAGCACATACTCTCCCTTACCCTCTGGGCTGCTACCTGAGCACAGCTCAAGGCTTATTGGTTATATCAGTCATCTTGTCCCCTGTTACCCACTGCCCGCCTTGGAACCAACCCTAGAAACTGCCTATTCCCAATGGGGAATTACTTAGGCTTCTCAACTTCTGGAATTTTGTGTCTGTTTACACAATTTCTAATTCAACTACTCCTGAAGTGACCAAATCTAAGATTTTTTTTTTTTTTTAAGATTTTACTTATTTATTTAGAGAGAGCATGCAAACAGGGAGAGGGTGGGGTATGGGGGTGGGGGAGACAGATTCTCAAGCAGACTCTTTACTGAGCATAGAGCCTGATGCAGGGCTCAACCTCATGACCCTGAGATCATGACTTGAGCCAAAGCCAAGAGTCGGATGCTTAACAGACTGAACCATCCATGTGCCCAGAATGCCTGGACATTGGGCAAATGAATGAACAAATGAATGAATGGGTAGGAAGGGTGAAGCCAGCCATGTTCAAATTCTGTCTCACCTCTCTTTCTTCTGCTTTTCCTTCCAACCTGTATCCCCACCCCTTGGCTCCATCAGGTGCTAAACTATACCTATAAGACATTTGTGCCAAAGGTGTCCCACATGTAGATGACCCAAAACAATAGCCCCTGGAAAGCCCAAATTCTCATCCCCTAATCCTGCGCATGACATCTTACTTATGGTTTTGTCTCGCTTTACTCTGAATGACTAACTGGAGCATCCAGGTAATAATCTTTGCTTTTTGTCCCCACTTTTCCCTTCTAACCCACCCAATGAGCCTTTAATCCACCCCTGAAAGCCTCACAGCTTTTATCACATTCTTCCAAATGGTTCTCCTCATCCCTAACTATTGAGAAGCTGACAACCTCCTCCAGTGTCATAATTCACAACTATTACTTATTTCTTCAACTCTGACACATGTACTTGTATATGTTTTAGCATCCTGACATAGGGACATACCTCACAATGTGTGCATTTAATGGACTGCTGCTTCCTTGTTCCCAAAAGTCATTATAAAATAATGATGTGTCTTGTAAAGAAAATATGGTATGTCATATACTCCTCCCAGGATTTCTGGAACCATTTCATCACCAAGAAATTTCCATATGCAGCACCTCAGTGTTTTTTCTAGAACACCACCTCACTCCTCATCTTAAATGAACAAGTATTCTTCCTTTCAAACTGTGCTAAGTGCTCACTTTCCTAGGTCCATAGTCTTAGAGTCAGGGATAAAAGAAGGTATTCCACAGACTTACACCTACACTTTACAAAAAAATATTTACTTTCTTTCATAAATTGACCTCCTTTGAAGTTCATGATTGCTAATCATACCACCTTCTAATACCCAACCTTGTTTACTGGCAAGGAGGGACTGTCCCCTCTCCCCTTCCTGTACATCATCCTTATAAGCCCGGATCTGTATTCATTTCCTAAGCTTCACTGTCACCTAGAATGACTAGCAGTGTCAGAGTTGAAAGCCAGTCAGCTCTAGCTTAAAATTTTCTCTGCTAAAAAAAAAAAAAAAAAAAAAAATCTCTGCTAGATCCTCATTTTTCCCATCTATCTGGTCTTCTAATAAAGCAGCTCACTAAATTTGGTGGTATGGCTAAGAATCATCGGGCATGGCTGTTTAGAATGAAGGTTACTGGCCCCATTCTCAAAGCTCCTATGTCAGGAGACACCCCTGGATTACGTTTGCAGCCACCCAGCTTTATGTGAACACATTCCACCTGCTGGAACTGCCCATCACTGAGTCCTGCCTTCCAGAGGAAGAAGCTAAAACCCACTTTCCCATCCTCTCTAGCAGCTAGGAGCAGTCACGTAACCACATATACCAGCACGAACATTAAAACAGAAAGAATAACATGAGGACATGGGCACTTTACAAAACTACCTTTTCATAAACACAGTGACAGCAGAAGCTTCTAGCTTTAGGGGCACCTCTGGTCTCCAGAGCTAAGCACTGTGGTGGAATCTATGACCTCAGCTGAGTGAAAGCAAGAGATGCTTCACACAGTAGTCTGGGCCTCATTGTGGCGGCTCAGCCCCTAAATCTAACTCTGGCCACCCAGGTTTTCTGAGGACTGCCTGAGAGTGAAACTGTATTTTGGGGTTTGCAACCTGGAAATCTGATGTTCTCTATGGATCTGGAGTTTGGTTTAGAGGCTTACATTTTTAACCAGTATCCGGAGCTGCTTCTGGTGTGAATGATCCCCAGACCACACTTCTAGAAACACTGCTCCATGAGTTTTACCCAATGACGGCACCTTGTAATGGACTGAATGTTCATGTCCTCTAAAATTCATATGTTGAAATCCTAACCCTCAACAGGATAGTATCAGGAGGAGGGGCCTCTGGAAGGTGATTAGGTCATGAGGACAAAGCCTTCATAAGTAGGATTAGGGGCCTTATAAAAGAGATCTCAGAGGGATCCTTCACCCCTTCCACCATGTGAGGACATAGTGAGAGGATGGCCATTTGTGAACCAAGAATTAGGCCCTCACCGGACCCTGAATCTGCTAGTACTCTGATCCTAACATTTTTAGTCTCCGAGACTGTAAAATAAATACTTCTTGTTTAAGCCATTCAGTCTATGGTATTTTTGTTTTAGCAGCCCAAAAGGGCTTAGGACTAAGCCACACCTATTCACTCACACATACTCTTACTTCCCCTCTCTTCCTGACCCGACACACCTGATCAATAACTGTCCATGCTTGAATCCTCTGTCCAATAAATACCACTAAAGAAAATCACATAAGCACATACACTAATCTCATCGTAAGGGATAGTACCTAACACACTATCTTGAAAAAAGTAAGCTCTCAACAAAAACAAGTGTCATAATATTTGTGCATTTTAACCCTCTAGGGTTGGTGTGTGGAGGGCTCTCTTGGCTAACCAGTTAGTCACCTTTAATTTATGATTAGTTGACTCTACTTTTCATTCCCTGCAACAACTTTTTAAATATTTACCTCTACCTTTCATGCTGCTCAGTGCTTCCTGGTAAACCTCTCATATGTATGTGGCCTCTCATTTTATTAGGAACACAGAAGCAACAGGCATGAACCCCTTCACTTTCTCCACCTCATCTCCAAATGAACTGTTCTCCCTCAGGGGAGAAGCGGTTCCTATTTTCCAAGGCTAATTCTTTGACCTGAGTGTATTTCTGTTCCCTGTAAGTTTCTCCAGAATCTGGCTCCCTAATACTTCCCATCTCTTGTCTCTCTGTGATGCCTAAAACTTGCTCAGGCCCGCATTTCCCCAAATAGTTCTTCCCTCACCCTCACCTCTTCCAGATACTTTACCCCCTTCTGCTTCCCTTTTCTACTAATTTTTTTTTAACCAACTAGTTTTCATACACCTCGGAGTCATTTCTCCTGACAGTATATTTTGCCTCTTACCCTACCTCTCTACTGAGACTGTGCTTGCTGTGGCCCTGCTTTCTTCATGCATGTCACAAGACAGAACAGTCTCTCCTTGAAACTCTGTACTCGTTGGCCTCTGGGAGCACATTCTCGGACTCTTCCATGCCCCTGACTGTTTCCCTTCTTTTACTGATGACCCCCCAGCCCCGCAAGTGCCAGTGTTCTCCAGGGACCCAATCTCGGTATTCCTGTCTCTCTGCCTCTATTTCCAGCCTATATCTCTCTGATGAAATTCAGACCCCACATTAACTCTCTTGAGCTTTAAATAAAATGGTCCCAACTCTAACTTCCTCATTAACTTCCCCATTCTCCAAATGTGATGTTTATCCTGCATTACATGTCTCAGTTAACAGACACCAAGCCAGAAACCTGCTCATGAACCCTGATCCCTCAGTTGGTCACCTCATCTGGCCAATGACATCCCTTGGCGCTTCTCTTTGGTGCCCCATCCTCTCTCTCCAATGCCCTGGCCTTGTAATTTGCTCTTGTCATTCCTCTTGGCCCCTTCAGAAAGCTTCTCACTGGTCTTCCAGATTCTAATATTTTCCCATTCTCAGCCATTTTTCAACTTGACATCACAATAATCTTTCTGAATACCATCTTAGTCACATTATTCATCTGCTGAAAGCAGTGGTATTTTGTTTTATCCTTTTTTTGCCCCTGACCTTTTGAAAGCTGTGCACTCTCACCCTAAGATATGCACACAGGCCATAAATCAACCCTTGGCATGTATGTCCAGGGGCTCTGCTCCCTCTAAGGTCTCACTCATGGATGCCCAGGGATTTGTGGACCCAGATGCCCTCAAGGCCCCTCACCTCCCCATCCAGACTCACTGTCCACACGCCCTCGCACACACCTGCCCTGGTCACAGCAGACCATCCTCTATTCTCAAAACACAGAACCTTTCATGCTCTGACACTGGTTACCTCAACTACCTACTGAACAACCTTGCAAGACCCAATTACAACATCCCCTCTCACTGACGTCTCCCTTTCCCTTCAAGAATGAACCACTGACTCCTACTAACACACAGTAACCCATTCATAGCAATGAGCACACTGCCTTTCTCTGAGCGTGTTACCTGCTCTGGCTGATAGAATTCAGCTTTGTTTCTCCTCTGCCTGTCCCTGTGAACAACCCAAGGCCACTACATATGCAGTCATGGCTTACTCTAAAATGGCTCCCACCTCTCTTTTGACAATAAATACATGCATAATGGTTTATCACATTAAGTATTCTTTGAGCATTCTGAAGTGTATTTACCTTTTCCCTCTTTGCTGATTTTCATCTGAATTATTTAAACTCCTCTCAAAAAATCCTTACAGCTTGTGTTATGTTCCTAAGTCTAACAACTATAGCAATTATCAGGGTCAAACCATAAAGAAAACTATTCCATAAACAGTAAGAACAAAATATATGAAAGTTGCTGCAAATGTATTTTATTTGAATTAAGAGTTAAAAGATAGAAAACTCCAGGTAAGCCTGTCTTCATTTTAATGCAAAGTATATGAATGACATTTTCTAGCTCTACTTCACTCAGAAAAATCAAAACATCCACTCTAAGCACTTATTATTTTCTAGCTCTAGATAAAGTGAAATTTCTTCTTTACTTTGCAGCATGGAGAGTCTCACATAAATTTAAGAAAGCTGCAGGGTGCCTGGGTGGCTCAGCCAGTTGAGCATCTGCCTTTGGCTCAGATCATGATCCCAGGGTCCTGGGATTGAGTTGTGCAGCATTGAACTCTGCTCAGTGAGGAGCCTACTTCTCTCTCCACCCTTCCCCAATGCTTGTGTTGTCTCGCTTTCTCTCTTTCTCAAATAAATAAATAAAATCTTCAAAAAAGGTTTAAGAAGGCTGAAAGTGGATTAGCCCTCTGGAGAATCTACAAATATAAACAGTGACATGGAAGTCACTCATACTGTATAAATAACTCATATTAAAATAGACTTTAGAGTATAATTGAATGTAAAATATTGCTGAAATCCATCAAATCAATTTTATCTAAATTCCAATTGGAAAACTTCCAATGTTATCTTTATGGCAAGCCAGTGTTGCCAGTCCCACCGCTACACTAGAGAAAAATAAAAAGGAAGTTACAGCTAGATAATCAAACACACCAATTTTAAGCCTTAACTTCACTTTTGGTGAATATAGGAAAATTAGGTATCATTCATACTTGGACAGTTTTCATCAAGGTAGGTATTCCTACACAGACCTCCTTTAACTATTATTTAGGGAAGTATTGTATTTAATTATTTTGTATGATATTATAATAAGATTTTACACGTAGGTATTTCAGTATGATGTTCTCTATTATGGATGAGAAATAACCTGTTCATTAAAAAAAAAAAATTAGAGATGCATAGCTAAGTATAAAATCCCTTAACTCCACCCATTGCTCCCAGATTTCTCATTCCCTTAATTATTACAAACTCTGGCTCTATCAAAGCAGTTAGAAGGAAAGGGAATCCTTGCAACACTGTGAAATTGTTACTATACTCCCATATTTTGTAGATAGGTAAAGTGAGGCTCTGTTTTGCAGAGATCACATGACTAAGTGAAGAGGCTCTACTGGATGGCCCACGCAAGGGTCTCTTGGAAGAAGTCTCATTATGTTGGCTGTATGCATAGGCCCCTTTCTAAGTAGTCATTCGTATGTGGCCAATTTTCTAATTGGATGTGGGGTTGATGCCGGATCCCATGCCAGCAGCCCATGAGGAGGTCTTCTGTGAAAAGGTGGCTCACCAAACCAGTGTGATCTTCTCTTGTGAAGAACACAAGCCTGACGGAACACAAGCAGCACCAGGACATTAGATGAAAAGGCAATGCCTCACAGCCCTGACATAATCTCTCAAGCACTAGGACAGGAGCAATTATAAGTTATGGGAGGAGGAAAACAGGGCTACTAGGAAGGCCTGGCAGGCAAATGCTTTGAAACAGAGTTTAATTAGTACCCATAAAGCAGTAATTAAGAAAATGGCAACTAAACCAAGAACAGAAAGATTTCCTAAAACTATAAATCCTTGAATATGCAAATTATGAAAATGAAACTATTGTAATCAATATTTCAACAGAACATTACTTAGTGGTTTCAGTACTGCAGAGACAAAAACATTCATTTTTAGAAAACCAAGGCTACAATAATAAAGTAATGACAAATATATAGCCACAAAAATCACAGCTTCATTCTCTACCATAAGACAGGAGATAGCAAGATTAGAATCAACTGAGAATTTTTTGTAAATACTCATACCCCCTCTCAGATTAATAAAATCACTTAGAGGATGGGACCAAGAATTATAAAAGATCCCCAGACTCAGTATAGCCAGGATCTGTTCTAGATTAGTGGATCTCCAAGTGTAGTCCAAGAATGACAAGCACCTAGAAACTTGTTAGAAATGAAAATTCTCAGACTCTACTCAAGATCTACTGCGTCTGAACTCTGAAGGTAGAGCACAATAACCTGTATTTTAAAGACTATCGAAGGGGGTGGGAGGATGGGGTAACTGGGTGATGGGCATTAAGGAAGACACATGATATAATAAACACTGGTTATTATAGAAGACTGGTGAATCACTGACCTCTACTTCTGAAACTAATAATATACTCTATGTTAATTAATTGAATTTAAATTAAAAATATGTAAAATAAATAATTTTTAAAAATTAAAAATAAATGAATAAAAGAATATCCAGCTGATTCTGACTTATCCCAAAATTTGAGAACCATGGCCTTACATGACATTGAAAGATGGCTCATTTTATTATAGATATGCAATATCAACAATTTACCAACAATAAACTGAAAAAAACTCCTACAAATATGATGGGCAAAGGCTAGTTTCCTCAATAAAGAATACCCATGTAGAGAGATAAAAGACACATTTAGAACTGGGTACTTGGGGATCCCTGGGTGGCGCAGCGGTTTGGCGCCTGCCTTTGGCCCAGGGCGCGATCCTGGAGACCCGGGATCGAATCCCACATCAGGCTCCTGGTGCATGGAGCCTGCTTCTCCCTCTGCCTGTGTCTCTGCCTCTCTCTCTCTCTCTCTGTGACTATCATAAATAAATGAAAATTAAAAAAAAAATCTAGAACTGGGTACTTTAGAACCCAGGGATAAACAAGTAATTCGAAAGAATATTTATTTAAAATTTTAATTATATAAAAATCAACATACAAGCTCATATGTAAATAGTATGCTTAAAATGGGGGGCTACAAAGAAAAAACTGCCAAAATAATAGCCCTATGACTTCTGAATGATTATAGTGGCCTTTTCAATGAGGATGTACTATCTTCATAATTTTGAAAAAAATATGTTTTTAAAATGCATTATCTCGCTTGCTATCTCATATTATGCACAAAACTTAAAGACAAAATGGTAAAACTGTTAGAAGGAAGTAAGACTATTTGTATGGCCTTCGAGTAATAAAGCTTTCTTAAGACAGAAAAAGAAAAACTTTAAATAATCTGATTGATACACTTGAAAATGTCATAACTTTAAATGTCCATAAAATAAAAGATTCCATGAAGAAAATGAAAAGATAAGCCAGGGACTGTGAAAAGCCATTATACCACATATAGCAGCCAATAGGTCACTGTTGGAATACATGTAAAGAATCTTAATCAATATGAAAATCTAATTAACCAATATGAAATTGATAAAGCACACAACTGAGTCACAGGAGAAAATATTCAAAATTACAAACACATCAAAAGTGACTCGAGGGACATCTGCGTGGCTTAGTCAGTTAACTGTCCTGACTCTTGATTTCAGCTCAGGTCATGATCTCAGGGTCTTGGGTTGAGCTCTGCATGGGCTCCATGTTTGGTGGGGAGTCTGTTAGAGATTCTCTCTCTCCCTCTCCCTTTACTCCTCCCCCTACTCATGTGTGCTCTCTCTCTAAAATAAACAAATAAATGTTTTAAAAAAACATTTACTCAAACCCACTAGTAATGAGAACAGTGAAAATTCAAACGAGATATTTTTTTATTTAATATATTAGAAAAGTCCATCCACATCAAAATGATATATTCATGGGATGCCTGGGTGGCTCAGCAGTTGAGCGCCTGCCTTCAGCTCAGGCCATGATCCCTGATACCCAGGGATCAAGTCCTGCATTGGGCTCCCTGCAGGAAGCCTGCTTCTCCCTCTGCCTGTGTCTCTGCCTCTCTCTCCCTCTGCATCTCTCATGAAAAAATAAAATCTTAAAAAAAAAAAAAATACTGGTCCGGCTGCTTTGGTACAAAAGCAAGCGAGCCTATGTAGCAACTCCAATTCTAGGCTGCACCATATGCAGAGAACTCCGGACTATGCTGCTCCCTATAGCACTACCTCATGATAGCAAAAAAGTGGAAATAACCTAAATTTCCATCAGCAGGGAAACAGGTAAATGAAATGTGGTACATTTATTCAAAGATGTACTCTATGGTAGTTAAGGAAAATAAATGGATCTATGTGTATCAACATGGATAGTTCTTTAAAAATTAAGCAAGCAAATTATAGAAAGAATTGCAATTTTAAGACCATTTATAAAAATTCCTAAAACCTTTGAAATATAATAATTTTCTATCTAACCATCTATTTATGTAAAAAATAATATCTTGTAATAATACATATTAAACTCACAATATAGGTTACTAGTGGGCAAAGGATGAGCTTTTTCTTTAGCTTTTCAATCTCCCTCCCCCTCCAAAACATGCTTTGTCAAAAAAAGAACAATCAAGTAACATGCTACATAACATGAACATTAGCACCCACAGTAATGATCTGAGTGTAGTGTGGTCAAACCATGTAGTTTTTATTACTTTATTATAACCCAAGCAAAGAGTTAAGCCAAAATTAGATGACACTTACGCATATAAGGCAGTTTTTCTGGGCAGGGTAGATATGGTGAATATGTGAAGTTTTCCGGAAGATATGTTGTTGTTTGAACAAGATAATCACTTGAATTATTGCCTTCAGGATAATCTTGGAAAGAGAGAAAAAAGTTACAACCCAAAAATTACTTTGTGCTTTGCTCCTCATATGAAATATGTCACTATCACTGTAAGAAGACCCACAATATGCAATCTGAAGAAGTACTTAAAAGCAATTATCTATAAAGAACCAGAGAAAAGCACATGCAGCTACTGTGGCTACTCTTCCCCTCACCCATCACTGCTACTGGAAAGAACCCCTCAGCATGATTTCCCGAGGGAACTCAGGGACAAGTCTAGAGAGCCGACTGGCCTGATCTGTGCATACAGAGAGAGCAGGCTTATCTGTGGCCATACAAGAACATCTGCTCCCATCCCTCCCCAGAATGAGCAAGATCAAAAGGGAATGTGAAGTACACCAGGGAAGCCTCTCCACTATCAATAGCCAAGGGCATCCTGGTCGACCACATAGCCAGAGCACTATGCTTCTAGTAAGCACTGAGCTGAGGGGTGGGAGCAATGTTTTCTCACCACCCCACACTTAAAAAACTGAGATTTTCCCACTCAACTTATTTCCATAACACAGTCCATTTTAAATCTTCAAGTTACTGGTTCTGAATTCATAGGCTGTAGTCCCTGGGGAGCCCTGAAGCTGTGTATTATATTAGGTCCATTATCTTTAGATATTGCAAATTTTACAGCATAGAGGGCACTGGTTAGAGCACCACAGTCAAATGTGGAGTTCAAATCCTTGCTCCTGGGGCAGCCCAGGTGGCTCAGCGGTTTAGCACCGCCTTCAGCCCAGGGCCTGATCCTGGAGACCCAGGATCGAGTCCCGCGTCGGACTCCCTGCATGGAGCCTGCTTCTCCCTCTGCCTGTGTCTCTGGCTGCCTCTCTCTCTCTCATGAATAAATAAATAAAATCTTAAAAAAAAAAAAAATCCTTGCTCCAACATGCATGAGCTTTGTGGTACAAGGCAAGACAACAGTTTCTCATCCATGCCTACCTAATGTAGCCATTTTCAGATTTCAGTAAAAGAAATGCACAAATTGCTTAGAACAATCCCTGGCCCATATACATATTCAATGGCTGGAGCTATGAGTGACTGGTTTAGAGCTGTGCACAGGACTTAACCTGGGACATTCAGATCTTTAGGAATTTTGAACCTGGAACCAAAGGGATTATGTTTCAGCCCTTTCTGGAACAAGGTCCTAAGATGCAAGCCTGAGAACCATGACCTGTCAGTTTCCTCTATGGGAAAGGAAGCTAATCTAGGAAAATGAGAGTGATGTGCAGTAAGAGACAAGACCTGGAAACAGCTGATTAAACTAGTGTCTGTCTCCTGGATCGTAAACCATGTACCCACAGGAAATGAAGCTCTCTAGCAGACACTTTAGGAAAATGCAAAGATATTCTTTCAATCTCCAGTAATCTACTCTGATGACAGTTATTCCTGTCTGAACTGGTCTGCATACAAACAGATAAGAGAACAGGCATATGACTTGAAAGAGAGGCCTGTTTGCCAGGAACCAGCAAGCAAAAGGCGAAAGGTAAAAATCACATGCCTGACTAAACTGTAAAAGCTAAACGTTCTCCCTACGGAAAAATGGTAGAAATCTGGCAATTGAACATGAAGTACATGAGAAGAGTCAAAGAACACTAAACACCGACCTCGCATACCTTTTGCCTAACCTAGATATTCATCCTTCATCAAAATGGACTGGACGGCAGATGCCGCCTGGGCTCCAGGATGGCACTTCCAGTGAAGTGAGTCCCCCGCTCCCAGGCACACCTGCTGGAAGGGACCCTACACAGGCTGCCAGGCAGAGGGCAAGACATTCTGGTACCAAGAAGGAGACAGCAGCTGGACGCAAAGGCCCAACTCCAGAGGACTGCATGGAAATTGCAGTTGTGAATTTGACAGGGCATAGGGAAGGCTTTGAGATAAGTGTATTTATTGCCAGGAAACCTCAAGAGGATGAGTAGGGCCGAATGATGTACAACCATCAAGGCCTATTCCAGTAAGTAGGAAAGTGGGAAAGCCCCAGTGACAGAATTCTCCCAGTAGCTCTCTCCAGAGAAGGCCTGGAAAGTGCTTCACAAGGAAAACCCTCCAAGCCAAAGCAGAGGGGCAGTCAGTGGACATCAACTGTTTTGTAATCCCAGGGACACATGAAGAGCATAAAGACCCCGCTAGGGGTCCATATTCTAGATGTCTTCCATTTATATCTGAAAGATTTAAAGATACTGAACATAAAATAAGTGTAAGTCCATTGAAGTTCTGATTCTTTCCTTAAAATGCTTTTTAAAAATATATCTTTTAGGATCGGGTCCCGTGTCAGGCTCCCAGCATGGAGCCTGCTCCTCCCTCTGCCTGTGTCTCTGCCTCTCTCTCTCTGTGTGTCTCTCATGAATAAATAAATAAAATCTTAAAAAAAATATATACATATATCTACATATAGATCAAATTTCAAGTTATTTTCAAAAAAATGTTCTGCATTTATGGGGACTCCTATTATACTAGGCAGCTACTATACCCCATGTATTTGTAGGAGCTAAAAACAGATGACAAATAAGGTTGTCCCTGGCCTTTATGTGTTCTGAAGATTCATTTTCTTATAATCCTGAGGCAGATAAATATTAACATTCTCAAAATCCTCAAGTATTTCTTAATGTCATGTAGTTAACTTTAGATAAGAGTATTTTCTTATTTTGCATAATTTATTACTTCTTGTGATTAATGTTTGGGCCCCTTCTCTTAGTCACATGCTATGATTCCATAAATTTACATCCAACTCACAGAAATTGTAAGCTCTCTAGACATTTCTGCAAAACAAACTGTTAATGGTAGCTCCCCCTGGGGAGTCCAGTGGCAGGAGGAAGCCAGGAGGATTGTTTCACTTTTTATTTTAGTGCTAGAATGACTGAGTCTTTCACAAAAGAACCTATGCATCACTTTGATCAGTTTTTAAAGGACTGAATTAAAGAACAAACAAATCAAAAACCTTCAAAGATGTGGAATAGCAGTATATTCACTTCCTTTAAATACAAAGTTTGGAGCTAAATGTGTTATTCTTGGCCAAATCATTAAAAATGATAAGGATCAACTCACTGCCAGACTTACAGAAAAGTCTCTGCACTCCTTAGGTACTGTGTCCAAGGGTACTCATGTCATCCCAATGTATTATGTATAGGTCTACCCACCCACCCCTCCCACTAGTCTGAATATCTCTCTTTTTTTTTTTTTAAATCAAATTGCCTTTGATTTCCAGTATCTAACAAAGTAACTACAACATGGTAAAAACTTACTGTAAATGAACACTTCACAACTGATAATACAGCCAACAATAATTTAAGCTTTTGGAGACTATACCATAATAAACCCACAAAATCATTATTTCCACAAAAGTGCTTAGGTCCATCAAGTATAACCACTGCTTTCAAAAATCAGGAGCAGTTTTAAAAGGTTATGCATGACAGATGCATTTCAGACTGATCTACCACAACTGCTTTAAAATGTAGACATTATTTCATCTAATGAATGGATGGATGAAAACACAATGAGTTCTGCGTCCCCAGCCTTCTTCCTCTTTTCTAGAGCCACACCTGAAGAAAAAAACACAGAATGAAAACTGCTGGACAGGTCCCCTCCTCAGCTCTCACTGGACCTCACACTTATGGGCAAAGAATAGCACCAAATTAGACTCTCAAGGACTTTGTTTTTCCTGCAAAAGGCAGCTTAAAATAGGTACAGACTCAATGAAAATTTTAGTCTGTTTACCCCCGGCTTGTTGTGTCAATCTGGTACGGCTGAGGACTTCAGACCACGCATCCAATCAAATGAGGAAGTGTGCTCGGTTATTTCCAACAAACCTACCAGTTCTAACATTGCATGACCCTTATCATCTGCTTTTGGTAATTATTCACTGATTACATCTTGTTTCCTTAATTTGACTAACTCCACAGCTATAAGGCAAAGCATCATTTGATTATGAGAGTATGTGATTTCTTTGCAAAAATATTACATATAGTATTTACTTACATTGGGTGCTTCATAAAGTCAGGTACAAGGTTAAAAGCCCCTTTTTGAAATCAAAAAATGTACGTAGAAATATCACAATCTATTTGCCATCAAGTGTTAAATTTTAAATGAGCCAATACATGTCAATCAATTCTCTCCTGGAGTTCAATTAGCTTTTACTACACCTTATTGGCCGTTATCTCCTTGTTGGCAGATTATATCTATATAAGTCTGCGCAGAAATAAACAACTGCCTTGTAAGTAACCATATATGCTTCCATCTCTCCCAAAAGCCTAGAGATCCTCATATAAAGGGAGGATGCTTTTCTTAATGCTGTGTCTCCAAGTATCCAGGTAAGTATACTAACCACATGAATTGTTCAATACACGAGAACATGGCAGAGTCACACGGTTGCATACTCAAACTCCATTTTCCCTTTCTCCTTAGGTAACAGAACCCCAATTTCATTCAAAACACCAGTGTATCCAGCTCAAAGACTGTAATTTACAGTGCTTATAATAAAATCCTGGCCAGTGGGATGTAAGCAGAAGTACCACATGAAACTTCTGAGAAGTCTCCTTAAAAGGGTCCCTCTGTTCTTCTTCCCTCTTCCATTCATGGAGTCCCACAACAACCTTAGAAGAATATAGAACTCCATGACAGAGCAGAAGATGTAAGGCATGTGAAGACCTTCTCCACCACAGCCTCAGATACCCAAGTTTCAGACCCTTCTACAGAGGAACATAAAACCTCATGTGCTTAAGCCACTGCAGCCATGTCACTCTTACAACCAAACCCAACTTCTAGCTGATACAATGACTGACTGTTTCTTGAGAACAGCTTTACCACCAGTAAAAGAGCCATGTGAAAAGTTTTCAAAGGTTCATAAAAGTAAGCCAAATCTAATCAAAGTAGGCAGTGGTTGTTCAGTCAGTGTTGAAACCATGAGTTGCTAAGCGGAAAAGAGGATTTCCCTTTTTCTTGTCTTCCAGTTGTGGGGTGTAGATAGTGGGAGGGAGTTTGTTTTCACCAGTAATCAATTCTCCTAATCAAGCTCAGCTGAGTTCCCACATAAAACTTATTCATGCCCCAGGAAAAGAACCCGATTATGCACAGATGTCCAGTACTTTCTTATATGAATATAGTAACCTAAAGATGCTGAGTATTTCTGTTCAGCTGAATGAACTTTTAATGAACACTTTCACAATACTTATTCAACCAGGACAAGTCCTAAAGAAGCTTTTATAACATTTAAACTGCTCCTAACATTGACCTACTATTCAGAAGACCAATGAAAGCAGAAAACCAGTTAATGAGATTTTAACAATACTATTAAAATATGGTACAATGACAGTCTTTCCAAAAGAAATTTCTTCCAAGTTAAAGAGGAAAAAATGTGTTTTGATTTGTGGCATCATAAAACAAATCAGGCAAATGACTAGAATAGATTTTGCAGAATCATACGTGAAATTAAGAATCAATATGACACAGTCTTGAATTTTTAGAAGGGTAAAACTGTTCCTCACCTTAACATACATTTTAAGAAAGAATATCTGTGGCTGACAGATAGGGACTTCCTATTAACAGTGAGTGAGTGAGTGGGTGAGTGAGTGTGTGTGTATCTGTTGTTTAAGGTGGTATGATGGAGAACTGTTGACACAAATGAAATCTTTAACTGTTTAAAATGAGAATATAGAGGACAGGACAAGTGAACAATCAGTTACTTGAAACCTTTAAGTAACATCTAATAACACTTCAGGAGACACTACAGAAACACTGCCACATGGGAGCCTAACCATTCTTCCATAATAGTTAAATCTATTTATATCAATGCTACCTTAATTAAATCACTACATTGGCTTATTTACTTGGTTTTAACTTCATGTAATTCTGATGGACATTCTACTTCCAAATAATATTTTTAAAAGAGAGAGCAGCTACAGATTTCTACTTTTATATAATTTCTCCTCAAGCCCCTTAAAAAGGCCATAAAATTATTAAGAATCTTCTATAATTAAAAACAGTAGGTATTTTCTAAACACAGTAGGAAAAACATTTTAGGAGTTAGAATGGGTATAAAGACAGCAGAATGACTAATGTGGATAAATTATTCTTTTTGTAGGTTAATTTTTCTTAACTATGATAGGAGAATTGAAAAAGCACAAGCTGCTTTTTGTATTTTGTTTATGTTTCCAAGAATTAACTTTCTAAAAAGGAATTAACTTAAGCATCTTTGTACAAATACCCCGTCACCTCTGTGAGAACACCTTTATATATCCTACATATCCTAAAACATGTGACAGCCTCGGCACAAACAATAAAAGAATCTCCCAATACACTCAATCGGAGATACCTTCATTTTTACCAGGAGTTATTTGGAAGCAAAACCAGAGCTTGAGAGATGTGATTTAGCTCTTTTGACTACAAAGGTAAGAAAGAGAAACAAAGCATGATTAAGAAACAAGCAATCTTACCTGTACCATTGAGGGTAGTGTTTTTATTCGTGTATAGTCTGATCATATGTCCTATTGTTTTCACATTTTCTCTCAACATTATTCCTCGAGCTTGTACCATAAAGAGATATGTGTTAGCTACAAAAGAAAAGAGAGGAAATACCATGACTCAGTAAAGCCTTTTTTTTAATTTAATAAAATAATATTCATAATGGAGAACTGCCTAATAAACCCAACTGGCTCAATTAGCATGTCCAAACAGAAAAGAGAAATACAAAAGGACTATTTCTCATTATCAAAAACTTACAAAAACAGGGGTGCCTGGCTGGCTTAGTCAGTAGAGCACACAGCTCTTAATCTTGGGGTTGTAAGTTTGAGCCCCATGTTGGATGCGGATTTCTTAAAAAAAAAAATAAAATCTAAAAAAAGAAAGAAAGAAAGAAAGAAAGAAACCAAAAGAACTGCTTTTTTAAAATAATAAAAATGAAAGACTCAGGTAGTAATATCCATCAAATAGAATGAGACTAAATGAATACCACAATGAGTTTCTTTAACAATAAATGATTTTCTACTCTATAAATATACTTAGAAATTTCAAAAAGGTATATTATTGCAAATATGCAATCATATAGTATACTTTCTTTAATTCTATAGTAACTCCTTTGAACCAAAAACTCCACAAGGACAATGATTCCTTATCTAATAATAAATATATCATATGGGACGCCTGGGTGGCTCAGCGGTAAAGTGCATCTGTCTTCGGCTCAGGGCGTGATCCTGGAGTAGTGAGATCGAGTCCCACATCAGGCTCCCTGCATGGAGCCTGCCTCTCCCTCTGCCTAGGTCTCTGCCTCTCTCTTTCTGTGTCTCTAATGAATAAATAAATAAAATCTTTTAAAATAAATAAATATATCATAATTCATCATAATATCTAGTATGAATATGAATCTCGCGATGGATCTTGTAAATTCTCAACGTGTTTGGGGAAGCAGGGTTAGAGGGCAGGATGACCTACAATCAATATCTACTTTGGTAATTTCTCTCCACTGAGTTAATAACTTAGAACTTTTACACTCCCTTTCAGTCACAAACCTACCTACCAGGATTTTAAAAGCAAACAAAATTGAAATCAATGTGCATTTTCAAGTTGGTACATTTAATTATTTGTGGTAAGTGCTTCAAAACTAGGCCCCTAATTTCTTGCTTTGGGAGAAACTAGTAAATTGACAAAGATGACAAAAATCTCTGCCTTTTAAGATGCCAGGACTCCTCAGAGAAGCATAGAAGTAATCAAAAGATCCTTTCTCGGTCCTAATTCTGTGAGCATAATGCATAACTGGACAACTCACTGAATCTCAGTTTCCTCACCTAAAAAAGGTAGTATTGCATTAGATGTTCTCTAAAGCCCTTTGTACTCTCAATTCTCCAAGCACACAGCCAAAAAATCATAAACTCCATTCATTCAAGAGGAGGAGGATCATTTTCATAGCAAAACCAAAAAACTGCTAGGCTCAGTTAATGACTCTTCCAATTTTAAAATAAGCTGCCTCTGAACACTGCAAGGACACTCTCGAAAAATGAATGCCAAATTTAAAAATCTTAAATGCCAACTAATTTTCTGGGCCCTGCTCTACTTCTTTGAAATGGTAGAGAGATGAGCAAAATGTGTTTACTACTTCCTTCCCTTTTTTTAAAAAAGATTTATTTGAGAGTGTGAGAGAGTATGTGTGTGTGTGTGTGTGTGTGAGAGAGAGTGAGTGTGTGTGTGGGGGGGGGGAGCAGGAGGGGGCAAAAGGAGAAGGAGAAGAAGACTCCCCACCTAGCAGGGGAGGAATCTGAGATCCCAACCTGAGCTGAAGGCAGACACTTAACTGACTGAGCCACCCAGGCACCCCTCTCCTTTCCTATTTTTTATGTAATGTTAACCTCCTCAAAACACAAAAGGCAGAGTAAAATAACAAGTTTCCTCTTACCTTCAATCAATAAGAGAGAAAACAACAGAAATACAAGCTTCACACAAGTTTTACCTCAATCATTTTTAAGAGCCTGTCTACATCCTTTCAAGAAAGCAGTCCTATAATTAGATATAACTTGTTTAGGCTTGAATTATTACAGCCGTGCGTTTACAAATATAAGTTTTTATTACATTTCTGCTCTTAAGTGGACTTTAAAAGAAAGAAGAGATGAAGTGAAAAATGAAAACGAAAAGAACAGCCCACCAAATATGTAGGAAAACATTCAATAAGAGCCAACTAACATTAGCAAAAACTGAGACCTAAAATTCAACTGAAATGATGCAGGGGAAACCGTCAAATTGAAAAATAATGCCAACTGGTTTACAACACCTTGGATCATTTAATCCTATAGTTATATATGAAATTTGTTATCCATGATGTAATATCTTGTAACATTTGTTCTGCCCAAACCATAAAAAGGATCTGTCACGGGACAACAGAACTGAGCCCCTGGAAACGATACTGGCACAAGTAAGGATACGCTAGTTAAGAACGAATGTGTGCTACCGCGTGTCCTGGAAATGCAACTTTTTAAAGCTGTATACCTTTTACTTTTAACACACCTACTCATATAAGGAATGTTGTCTGACATCTTGAAGCCCAGTCAGCTTTAAGCAGCAAACCAAAGATCTGCTATAGAAAAGAATCAAAGTCAAATTATCCTAGAAACATCTAAAACAGCAGGTAACAAACTTGTTAAGGAAAAAAAAATGATGACTTACGGCAACTGTGACAAAGGTGGATCATTTACCAAAAGAATGCATTTACTATTCATTAGATGGACGGAGAAAAAAATTAAGGAACAAAAAATTAAGGAACGCAAGACACCAAGCTCTCCAAATGGAAAATCTATTAGTTTATTTTAAATCATTTACAGCTAATTGAGTTACATTCCTTAGGTTAATGGTCCTCATGGGTTTAATCCCTAAAGATCAAAACCCATTAGGGAATGAAGCTGTTTTGTTTAAACAGAGTCGTTGTTAATGGAAAGAATGTGATGTGTCGAAGTATTTCAAGGCATGCTAAACCAGCATGAAAATGGTTCCAACTGTCTGATTTCTAAACACCCTAAACTGTTAACCCTACACTCAAATAACTATATGACTGCTAATTATCATTAATATAAAATGTAACATCTTATTGGCAAACCAGCAAGTTAAGAAGAAATCCTTGTCTGAAGTTTCTATTCCAAGTAGAAGAAAATTGCATTTCAGAAAAAAAATAAGGAAATCTCTCTCGGCTTTGCCCTTTGGTCTTGAGACAACTCAGAAATATACTGAAAACTACTACTGTTTAATTGAGATCAGGCCCTATTCTCTAATTTAATTTTCTATTTGCCTCTGCTTTGTGAGACATACATTTAATTTTCCAATTAGTTCTACCTTGGGGATAAGGGAAGGATACCTTCAACTTAAAAAAAAAAAACAACAAAAACTTAAAACATCAAGAGTTTACAACAGCTTCTAGATATCCTACCCTGGGATTGTGAGGCCCGAGATTTATGAACTTGCCTCATTCCCCACATAAGAAAACTAAGGAATGCATTTGCTAGTACTGTGTCTCCCTATCCCTTTCCACATCCAGTTTTGTTCAGTGAAAAAAGTATTCCAGACAAGGAGAATGTGCCAGTGTGCACTGATCTAGAAAGGTTTCCGGAGCTTCGAAGGCCTCGACACAACATTCCCCTGGCCCAAGACCATGTTCTTGAACTCTATGATACACTGCCGCAGGTCCTCTGACTAAGAATAATCCAATAAAAAGCTGATGTTGAGAGGGACAGTATGTTGATTAGGTACATCGTAAGAGCAGGCCTGGACCTAAGACAAGAAATACAATTTGGGGTGACATTCTTATAATGGGGACTTGAGTGGTGAATTAGTGTAAGGAAAAATTATCCAGAAAAGGGAGAAGAAAGTGAAGTTCAGACATATGGAGAGAGACCACAAATAGGCTCACAAAGATAAAGAAAGGACCCTAAGATGAATCAGTCTGAGCTTGAACACAGTCAAGAAGAGGAAATGGTCAACCATATCAAACGTCACAGAGGCTAAGAAAAAAGACAAAAAATAATAGGTTAAAAAAATAAAACACTAATATTTGGTGCATTCTCTTTGCCAGGCATCCTTCAAAGGGTTTTACATATATGAATCTAGTTAATCCTTATAAGCAACCCTATAATGGTGGGTACTAATATTATTCCCATTTTACAAATAAAGAAACTGAAATACAGAGTTAAGTAACTTGCTCAAGGTCACAAAGTTATTAGCTGGTGGTGGAGCCAGAATTCAAGCCCCAGCAGGGTGTCCCCAAGCAGTCTAGCTCTTCACCACCACACTATGTAGCCTCTTAAAAATGCCATTAGTAGGATCACTGTCATCTTTAAAAGAAGAGTTTCTGGAAAGCAATGGAAACAAAAAGCCAATAGGAAAGAGTAAAGTGGATAGTAACAAGTAAAAGCAAGTTTCAGAAAAGAGAAGTGAGGGCAAGGTCAGGGGAAGTTTTGTTTTGTTTTTTAAGACAGGAGAATCTTGAGCATGACTGTGGCCTAATGAGAGGGAAGAAAGAGAAAATTTAAATTTAAGGCACTAAAAGAAATAAGAGGAAGGATGGAAAAGAACATTTCCACTGAGGGGACAGTATAAGCAGAGGCTCTGGGGTGCCCAGGTGCATACCCAGGAATAAACAAATGAGTTTGGCGACAATGAAAAATAATTTGTAAGGATCTAAGTGATGGACGGTGTGAAAAAAAACAGAAGAAGGGAGAAGACTCCAGGTCACTGAAAATGAGAAGTAACGTTAACAACAGTGAGAAAATACCAGAAGTACTAAAGTACTAACCAGAAGTAACGTTAGAAAGACAATGGTCTGGAGAGGTGTAAAGGAGAACAGGTCACAACTACGAGGACTTAGCATGGCCAGACAAGTGAGCGACCAGACTACCTGATGGCCACCAACAGGGACTTAGTGGGGGACAAGGTGGAGAAGGAACATTCTGAATTGAGTACAAGCATACCTCATAGACATTGCAGGTTCTGCTGCAGACCACCACAATAAAACAAATATTACAATAAACCAAGTCAAATAAATGTTTTCATTTTCCATATAAAAGTTTACACTACAGTCTTTAAGTGTGCAACAGCATTAAGTTTTAAAACGCAATCTCCATTATCTTTTTTTAAATGATTTTATTTATTTATTCATGAGACACACAGAGAGAGGCAGAGACATAGGCAGAGGAAGAAGCAGGTTCCCTCTGGGAAGCCTGATGTGGGACTTGATCCCTGGACCCCAGGATCATCACCTGAGCCAAAGGCAGCCACTCAACCACTGAGCCACCCAGGCATCCCAAGCAATGTACATATATCATAATTTAAAAATACTTTATTGCCAAAAAATCTTAAGTATCATCTGAGCTTTCAGCGAGTAATAACCTTTTTGCTGACAGAGGGTCTTGCCTCCATGTTGATGGCTGCTGACTGATCAGGGTGGTGATTGCTGATGGTGGAGTAGCTGTGGCAATTTCTCAAAATAAGACAACAATGAAGTCTGCCACATCAAATGATTCTTCCTTCCATAAATGATTTCTTGGTAGCATGCTACACTGTTGATAGCATTTTACCCACAGAACTTCTTTCCAAATTGGAAACCCTCCGCTGTATTATCAACTAAGCTTATGTCACACTTTAAGTCTTTTATTGCCATTTCAACCATCTTTACAGCATCTTCACCTGGAGTAGAAACCATCTCAAGAAACTACTTTCTTTGTTCATCCATAAGAAGCAACTCCTCATCCACTCAAGTTTTACCATGAGATGGCACCAGTTCAGTCACGTCTTCAGGCTCCACTTCTAATTCTAGTTCTTTTGCTATTCCTGCCACATCTGCAGTTATGTCTTTCATGAAGTCTTGAACCCCTCATGTTCTCCATCAGAGCTGGAGTCAACTTCTTCTTAACTCTTGGTAATGCTGGTATTTGGACCTCTTCCCATCATAAATGTTCTTAATGGCATCTAGAATGGTGAATCTTTTCCAGAAGGTTCCCAATTTACCTTGCACAGTTCCATCAGAGAAATTATCATGTAGAGCAGGTAGAGCTTTATGAAATGTATTTCTTAAATAAGACTTGAAAGTCAAAATGATTCTTTGACCCATGAGCCACAGGATGGATATTAACAGATATGAAAATACTAACCTCACCATATGTCTCTATCAGAGCTCTTGAGTGACAAGGTACATTGTCAATGAGCAGTAATCTTTTCTAAGAAACATTTTTTTTTCTAATCAGTAGGTCTCAACAGTGGGCTTAAAATATTCAGTAAACTATGTTGCAAACAAATGTGCCCTCATCCGGGCTTTGTTGTTCCATTTCTAGGGCACAGGCAGAGTAGATTTAGCATAATTCCTCAGGGTCTTAGGATTTGGGGAATGGCAAATGAGCAATGGCTTCAACTTAAAGTCACCAGCTACATTAGCCCCTACCTGACAAGAGTCTACCTATCCTTTGAAGCTTTGAAACCAGGCATTGACCTCTCTTCTCTAGCTATAAAAGTCCTAGATGGCATTCTTCCAACAGAAAACTGTTTTGTCTACATTGGGAATCTGTTGTTTAATGTAGCTGCCTTCATTAATTAACTAGACTTTCTGGATCCTTGCTACAGCTTCTACATCAGCACTTGCTGATTCCACCTTGCTCAGTCATCTTATGGAGATAGCTTCTCTCTTCAAACCTCATGAACCACCTTCTGCTAGCTTCAGGCTTTTCTCCTGAAGCTTCCTCACCTCTCTCAGTCTTCAGAAAATTGAAGACATTTAGGACCTCGCTCCTGATTAGGCTTTGGCTTCAGAACGTTGTGGCTGGTTTGATCTTCCAACCAAACCACTAAAACTTTTTCCACTTCAGCAAAAGGTTTGTTTCACTTTCCTATCATTCATGTGTTCACTGGAGTAGCATTTTTAATTTCCTTGAAGAATCATTCCTCTGCATTCACACGTTGGCTAACTGTTTGATGCAAGACGCCCAGCCTTCTACCTATCTTGGCTTTCAACATCCCTTCCCCATTAAACATAACTGTTTCTAGCTTTTGATTTAAAGTGAGCAACTACTCCTTTCAGTTAAACACTTAGAGACCACTTTAGGATTATTAATTAGCCTAATTTCGATATTGTTGTGTCTCAAGAAATATAGGGAGGCCCAAGGAGGGGGAGACTGATGGGGAAAGGCCCATCAGCGAAGCAGTCAGAACACACACTTTTATCAATTAAATTTGCTATCTTATATGGGCACAGCTCCTAACACCCAAAACAATGACAACAGTAACATCAAAGAACACAGATGCCTATAGCAAATATAATAATAATGAAAAGGTTTGAAATATTATGACAGTTACCAAATGTGACACAAAGACATGAAGTGAGCAGATACTGTTGGAAAAATGGTGGCAATAGACTTCCCTTGAGGTAAGATTACCACAAACCTTCAATTTATAAAAAAAAAAAAAACAAAAAAAAACTTATTGGCAAAGCATGATAAAGTGAAGCATAATAAAATGAGGTATGCCTGTACTAACTGCCAAAATCATACCAGGATGCAGAATGTTGGTGGACAGAGACTCCTAAAGCAAAGGGAGAGACACCTGGGTGGCTCAGTCGGTTAAGCATCCAACTCTTGGTTTCAACTCAGGTCATGATCTCAGGGTCATGAGATTCAGCCCCCACACTGGGCAGCGTCACGCTCTGTGGACAGCACAGAGTCCACTTGGAATTCTTTCCCCCTCCCTCCATTCTGTCCCTCCCTGAATGCTCTCTCTCTCAAATAAATAAGTAAGTAAGTAAATAAATAAATAAATAAATAAATAAAATCTTTAAAATATACAGTATTGAGTACCTAAATTGGTCAGGTCCACTGCCATGTATGAATATATTTAAATACACATAATTATATTTCATTTAATTCTTAAACCACCTGTATGTAGCGCAGGTAGAATGGGGCCTTCTAAAAAAATATGTGCACATCCTAATTCCCAGAAGCTGTGAAAATGTTATCTTATTTGGAAAAGGAGTCTTTGCAGATATAATTAAGGATCTTGAGATGAGCAGATCATCCTGGATTATCTGCATCTAAATCCAATGACAAATGCTCAGATAAGAAAATGGCAAGGGATATTTTACACACACACACACACACACACACACACACACGAGAAAACAATGTAAAGATGGAGGCAGAGAATGGAGTGATGTGACCACAAGCCTAGGAAGGCAAGGAATGCCAACAGGCACTTGAAGCTGGAAGCAGCAAGGAAGGATCCCCCCCTCGAGAGCCTCCAGAGGGAGCACAGCCCCTGGCAACACTTGGTTTCAGACTTCTGGCTTCCAGAACTATGAGATAATAAATTTCTGTTGTTTTAAGCCACTCAGTGTGTGATAATGTGTATGGTAGTCCTAGGAAACCAATACATCACCACGTAGTGTGGGATAATTTTTCTCCATTTGAAAGAAAACAAACTCAGAAGTTGCATAGGTAGTATTAGGGATTCAAGGGCAGGTCTGAAAGTTTCTGAGGGGCAGCAATTTGGAAGAAGCAATGGTTCAAAGTCAGAGAGGAAGGGACCAAAAAAAGAGAGAAAAATTTTCAATGTAAAAAGTAATAAGGGAGTAAGAAAGAACGGATAAGCCAGATTTCAACTAGTGCAAGGAGGGTTAGGAAATCAAAAGGGGCACTTAAATAGTTTTAAAATAGTTTCCCATATTATCTACAGAACATATAAGGAAATAACCAATGTGGAAAAAAGCAAAATACCACTTATATTTGGCCCTGGACATTAGTACAGATACGTGAATTTCTAGGAACTCACAATAACCTTCTAAGTATCTGTTTCAGATGTTTAAAGGTTTTCTTCTTCCCACATCCAGCCCTTGTTCAAATAATTCCCAGAAATGACTCATCCAAGATGGTAAAGCTAAACATATTATCTCTGGTAATAATGTTGTAAACCCCAATTAGGCCAGACTATATATGAAATATTGTTCATACTTTGCTTAGGACCAAAGTACTGCTTGGGTTAAAAAAAAAAAATTTGCAAATTTCTAGGCTGTGCCAGGCTGTAAAACAAATGATTCACTTTATGTCAAAGCACTATTTAAGCAAAGTATCTTACCTTGGTGACAATAAATCAAAGCCAGGTACGGGCTCAAGGAAATCTGTAGTGCAAATAATTACCAACCTATAATAACCTCCTCCCCATCTCTCAAGTGAGTCATGAGCTGACTAATGAATAAAGAGAATGAAAGAATTCTGCATTCAGAATCCCTTTTTATCAAGGAATAATGAATTCAGTGATTATATACAGTATAGATCTATTTCAGATCTTGGCCAACAGCTACCACTTTGCTGACGTAGACACTAGAAATTAACAAGAAATTATTTAAAACTGGTACTTTTACCACTCCTCTGCAGTTTAGCAGTTTTAAGTTATTTCGGGAGATTATTTGTGTTTGAATACTGATCAAAATTAAATATGTTTAAATAAAATTAGACTTTTCCAACAGTCCTACTAAAGACATTCAAGGGTGGAGACTTGTGCTTGTTCAACAGATATTTTACCGAATGCCTACCATTTGCCAAAGAGTACTAGAAACCAAGGTGTCAGGGGGGTTCCTTTGTAAAAACCAAAATCCTGAGGAAGCATAAAGTGCCTAAAACATCAGAAGTACTCTCAAAACAATCAGATCATCAGTTCAGGCTGGTTTAAACTTAGTTGATAATTCTAAAAATAGACTCTGAACCTGGCAATATGAAAACACAAGATATTGATCTGCACTGTCATTTGTTAGTTGACTGTTACTCACTTAAGATAAACACATGCTTCTGTAAAGCAGGAGAGTAGGTTAAAGAGTTATGCATTATACCCTACACTGTAGAAAGGTAAAATTAAGAGGAAATGAGGGAACTGAGAAAGGAAGAATGCAGGTTATTAAAGAGATTTTTTAAAGCCAATCAGTAAGGAAACTTAATGAAATTACAGACTAAAAGATCAAACCATAAACACAACCAGGAAATATAAAATTGTTGAAAATTAATGATTTCAGAGTATACATAAGGTAAATGTGAAATGAATCTCTCTATTCACTTAAGAATTCTATCATGAGGGAAAAAAGTGGTATTTGAACTATATGTTTTACAATCATCCCCAATTTCCTTGTGTTTTCACAATTACCTTTTGAAATTTTAACTGATTTATTTTATGAAAGGAAAATGACTCTAAAACAAGCATGAGAGAAGGGGACACTGTGGGAAGTGAATTTCAAAGATTTCCAGAGCTAGGGGTGCCTGGGTGGCTCAGTCGATTGAGCAGAGGACTTGGTTTGGGCTCCAGTCATGATCTTATAGCTCCGGGGGCTCTGAGCAGAGTCTACTCAAAACTTACTTTCTCCCTCTGCTCTTGTCCCCTATTCACACATGCATCTGTGTGTGTGTGTGTGTGTGTGTGTGTATTCTCGCTCTCAAAATAAACAAATACAATCTTAAAAAAAGATTTCCGAAGCTAGAGCATATTTTCAAATCAATAAACAAAGCACCTTATAATTCTCTACCTTAGCTCTTGATCCAAATAAAATTAAAGTCCAATTTCTCTTCCTCTGAGTCAAACTGGAAATTGCGTAAGTCATAATTTCCAGGCTATTAACTTAATTATCAGCAACATATATAACATGGTTTCAGTAAAGTCACATTAACACTAACAAGTCTCAAATATCTAAAAATAAAACAAGACATAATATCTCAATCACCATGACAGGTTACAGTAACAAATCTCATATACCTACTTACGTGTAACAATATCACAAAGGGACTATTCTAGCCAAATGCTATATGAAATGTTTTTAAATCATTGACTAACATGCAGGGCTATATGCTTTAATCATTTTTACTGATCTTATTATGTAAATTGCAATGTATCTTTCTAATAATTAGAAACAATGACAAATCTCTGATCAATCTACAATGCAATCACAGTCACTGTAGACTCACAAAGAAACACATGATCCTCGTTGTCTTAAAGGATGTATTTATCCATTCTTTCCATTTCTTTTCTGGAGGAAAAAAATTCTTTACCATGATAGCCATCTCTAGCACCAGTAAAACATGATGCTACAAACAAGTTAATCTGGTTTTTAAAAAGTAAGGTTACTTCTCTCTGAAAGATCAAATGATGTAAGATGATTAATTTAGAAAAATAAACCTAACACTTGATTTTTTTAACCTACCACTTGGAGTATTTGTTAGAAATAAAGTTCCCAGGGTCCAGAATTACCTGGGATGTGTATTAAAAATGAATCAGAATAATGAGAATAATTCTGATTAGATAATAAAACCTAGGAAATAAATTTACTTATGTGAACCACCTTAAGTAAGGCTTAAGCAATTCATATTTGACAACCACTGCTTGTAGTAATTCTTTAAACATAACATTTGTAACAAGTAAAAAAGTAGAACCTTCTTTTACATTAGTTTAACTTATATTAAATAAATCCTCTTTACACAGCTTTCTAATTTATCCACAGTTCATTCAGACATAGCAGAATCTGTGTTTACCTCTTATTAAAATGGTACCACACAATGATTTGGTGGAGCCAAAGCCTTTTGCTAACTCGAGTAATTAATCATGAAAACAAAGATGAAAGCAAAAAAGCCATATTTATTATGCCTCTGGAGAAAAAAAAGTTAATTATAAATTTCAGATATAAAATTACTAAGTATGTTTTCCTAAACATTTTGCTGTGCCACACAGCCAAAAATATAACTGGTGACGAACATCCTTTAAGCTAGCTTTCCTATTTTAACTGAGGAGGGTTTTTGCTGTAGCTTTAAACCAAACTTTGCCAAGTTCTGGTATGACCAAAACCAAGAATGTTCACAAAACGCAACAAATCAAGTTGGCCCAACACAGGATTCACATGCTGTGAATAAAACAAAAAACAAAAAACAAAAAAAACTGGGGTGTTACCTGAAATTCTCTAGTGAGTCCAAAACATGAAGTAAAAATATCTAGTACCAACTGGAGTAAACTCTGAATTTTGCAAAGGCATGTTAATGGCATTTTCTGAGGAAAACCTACTTTCAACCTTGAATTGGCCTCACCTTCAACCCAAATCACATTACCTGTATAGTATTCTCTTTGTTATTCTTCTGACAAAAGGTAGAAATGGAAAGAAACAGTCTTTTAAATACTAAATTACTATGTCTTCCAGGAATTAAAAAGGAAAAAAATAAATAAAAGAAGAAGAAAAACAGATTGAGAGGGAAAAGGCAGGGAGAGAAGATGACAGAGAGACAGGGGCAGGCTGCTCTGATGACAGGGGAAGCTGCAGCCTCAGGCAGGGGTAACAGCAGCCAGCTCTCTCTAAGGCAACCAGGAAAACTGACCAGAAGGAGACTACTGCAAATGCAGAAATCCACGTTCTTGGGAACTCCCAAACGTGACCCAGGGAAAGCAAGCTCTAGACAGATCACCACAATGCACCTCTTCCCACTGTCTCATGGCAGCTCCACACCCACCCCCACATCGACTGATGTGAAGACAAACATGAAACACAGGCTTGAAAGGGAAAGGGAATCACAAAAGGTGGTGTGGGTGGGGGAGACAGGTGGAGGAGCAGGTCTGCCCCTAGGCTGGGTGAGCAAGGGTGCTGCAGAGTTGAACATACCATACCTGAGTTTAAGAGACGATTAGAAGTCCATCCAGTCTCCCAAGCAAAGGACCTTCTCCAGCCTTAACAAGTGCTTATCTGCCCCCGGCTTGATGAGGCACCCATGAGGCACTGATTTCATTGATTATAGCTCAGTTAGAAAGGTCTGAGTTCTTAAAATCTGCCGCTTTGAAACTACCCTCCCTGCTCTCTGACACTATCCAAAAAAAAAAAAAGTGTTCATCTCTCTTCTACGTGGTATTTCTTTAACCTAAAGAAGAGAGAGCTCATACTTCCCCCAAATCATTTTCCAGGGTAACAATGATCAGATCCTTCAACTCCAGCACAGTGAAGAGTCAGATATCCCGGAGTATACATTTCAGCTGTTCCAAAAAACTGTCTACTTCAGCTCTCCCAACGACATGTGAGACTTTGGGCAAGTGACAATCTTTGGGAGGCTGTCTTGCCCTCTCTTTCTTTCTTTTTTCTTCAAGATTTTATTTATTTATTTGATAGACAGAAGGAGAGAGCCAGAAAGCACAAGTGGGTAGAGGGGCGGAGGGAGAGGGAGAAGCAGGCTCCCCAAACCCAGGACTCCAGGATCGTTACCTGAGCCAAAGGTAGACACCAAATGACTGAGCCACCCAGGTGCCCCTTGCCTTCTCTTTCTTTACAGGAAGGCTGTTTTGTCAGCATGGGGTTTGGGGGTGTGGCAGGGACAACTCTATGAATCTCCAACTGTGGACAAAGCATTGGGCTACATTTGAAGTCTTTCTCCTGGAACTTCCTTGCACAAAGCTTTGGTTCCAGAGACACCATGGCCTCTGTGTCCAAGGTTCCCATGGCCCTGGGCCCTTGATCAGAGAAGCAAATCTAGAGGCTCTGTGGGGAGATGGGCAGCCACAGCTCTGACCACCAGAGCCTATGGCCTATAAACCCAAGTGCCCTGATAAGCTTTGTGGTACATCCTGTGATAAACGGGCTGGCCACAGAATGGGTCAGGAAATTATCCAACCTGTATAACACTGCCTCCAGAGAAAAGTCCATTCTGTTCCCAACTAAAGTCCAACCAACTGGTATTTGGAATACCTACCATACAAAACTTTGATTAGGAGTTTCTCTTTTAAAAGAATCCACAGACATGGCTATTTTTACCTTTAATAAACATTAAAGGGCAGTATGATAAATGCTGCTGTGGAATACATACATCATTTATCTCATTCTGCCACATTGTTTAATAAATCTCAAATTTATTCATGAAAGAATAACGTGAAGAGCAGTATTTAGCATTGTCAGATTTCAATGAGTCCATTTTCCCTCCAATAATACTTCATTTCCCACAAGTCCACAGGATTTAGATTCACTTATACTGAAACAAAATAGCAGAGTTACATATGCTGCTCAAGAATGCAATCTGACTGGTAGCAGCCTCTAAGAATGCCTCCCATTCCCTTGACTATAGACTAACTAGACTGAATGATTCTTTTTTTTAAAGATTTTTTTTTTTTTTATTCATTTGAGAGAGAAAGAGACACAGAGAGCATGAGCAGGGGGAGAGGCATAGGGAAAGGGGTAAGCAGGCTCCCCGCTGAGCAGGGAGCCTGACACAGGGCTCGATCCCAGGACCTGGACATCATTACCTGAGCCAAAGGCAGATGCTTAACCATCTGAGCCACCCAGGCTCAGATGATTCTTTTCAAAGAAAATACAGCAAGAGTGATGGAGTCATGAGCTGCCCTGTGGAGAGGCCCACATGGCAAGAAGCGAGGGAGGCCTCCAACTAACAACCTGCAAAGAGCTGAGACCCTCAGTCCAACAACCCTCAGGAATTGAATACTGCCCCAATCCACACAGGTGAATTGGAAGGCTCCCCATTAGAACCTTCCACCACAACCCTGATCAACACTCAACACTCTGCAGCCTAGTTGAGAGACCCTGAACTAGAGGCATGCAGCCAAAGCATGTCCAGATTCCTGGCCCATAGCAACTATGAGATAACAATATATTTGCTCTTTAAATCCCTACATTTTGGGGTAATTCACAAAGTTATAGATAACAAATATACTGACCAATCCAATTTTCTCTACTATTCCTAATTCCCAGCCATCTCTCCATATCCTCCCCCAAGGTATCTAGCTAACATATACCATCCCAATGGTATTGATGAGTCAGCTGCTAAGAGATTTGCCATACCAAGAGAAGTGATCTAATCAGAAGCATTCAGCCAGTCAGCAATTCTTTACTAAGCCCCTACTGTGCACCAAGGTAGAAACCAAATCTCTTAATTTAGGAAACAGTTCACTCTATACTAAGATTTGGTCACATAAACTGAACGCCTCACTCTAAACATATAACTCAGATACCTACCTAATCAAGTATGAACTTCCTCCATCTCCTTATTCATCTAATTTTTGCTACTGCAAACGTCTTTATGTCCTCTTCTCCCATCTCCAAATTAATATACCTATATACTTGCTCCCACTCTCTCTACCTGCTTTCCCTGATTCCAGTCTTGTTATCTTGAATCCACTCCTACCAGTACCGCCTAAGTATTTCTGAAATGAAAATCTGATCATGTCACTCTCCTACTTAAAATTTAAGCTCAATGGCTTGACATTGTCCTCGGACTAACATCCAAGTTGTCGTAGCCAGTTTACAAGGATCACTGACTAGACCCATATTCACCTCTCTGGCTTCAGCCCACACTCCCCTCTGCACTCCATGCTTTAGCCCCTATATTGTTTTCTTTTAACTTTCCGTTTCTCCTTCATCTCTTAGCCTTCAAATGTTCCATTCCTGCATGAAATATGTTTCCCCGAGCCAATCTTTTAATTACCTAACTTAAGCTTCTGGCCTCAGCTTCATCTTAATCTTCTCCATAATGCCTAAACCAGTTTAGTGCCAACTGCACAACCAGGGTCCCCATAGCAAATGAGACTCTACTCTAGAATAGTTATTCTTCAGTTGTGAGGATTTCTCACTGGCAATATGATCTATGAAGACAGGGACCATGTGGATTCTGTTCAATGCTAAACCATAGTGCCTTCTGCAGACAAAACATTTGCTGTATGAAAAAATAAATGAAGTCTTCCTAGATACATATCGTAATCTGTTCCCTTTCTCAAGTCTTCAAACCCTGTCCTCAGTCCTTAAACATTTATATAAGCTCAGGTCTTCCCATCCTGTTTCCCCCTACTTTCCACTAAACAAGCACTTTCATGTGATCTCTGATTTACTACCCAATTTGAGGCTATCTGATCAGTCAAAACAAAAACTGCTCTTGGAGTAGCTGTCACGGACCTCCTACTTACGAAGGAAGTTCTCCTTCCACGTATTAACCCCATTTCAATACTTCTCTCGCTAATCATCATTTTTCATTCATTCATTCATTCATTCATAAAGGCCTCACTTCACTCATATGATCTCCTTTCAATTTCCTGTTCCTATTTCTCCACTTGCCCTAAGCTGTTATATTTCATCCATGGATACCTTCTCTTCAGTTTCCATAAGTTCTCCTTGAGTGGCCATCTAAACTTTCCATGGTGTCAACCTCGATGACTGCCTATTTGAAACTGGGGAATGAAAAGGGTAAACAGAGTCTCATGGGAAACTTTTCACTTGGGCTTCCTCTATATTTTGATTTAATCCCTATCATCCCATGTTTAAGAGTAACTGACTCAGTGAGTCATTTCTGCTTGCAGGAGTTCGGTTTTATCATTCAGGTGTGTTGGGAGAGAAATAGGTAAGTACCATTCACCTACATGCTAAAGACAGCTAAATCTCTCTCCTGTTAGACATTTCTCCTGGGCTCCAGTCCTTATTTCTACCTTCCTACCTATTGACAAGTTCTTCCTGGATATCCCACAGGCATCCTAACTCAATTTCTCTAAAACCAAAATAGCTCCCTCAAAGCACATACCTTTCTAATATTCCCTACAACCAGCCAGCCGGTTGTCTAAGCTAGAATACTAGCATCATCTTAAAGCTTCTCCCTTTCCTTCATGTTACTTTTCACATCCTCGCAACTCTGCTCAAACCCAACTATGACCTTGATCAGGTTCTAATCTTCTGAGTTAGTGAAATAATTTCCTATCTGGTCTCCCTCCAACTGGTTCTGCCCTCTATCACCATGCTCCATGCTAAAAGAAATGCTTTAAAACAAAGGATTGCATCATTCCCCCTTTCAAAACTTCTGATTTTCCCTGCTACTCCCAGTACAAAAATTTGAGCATGGAATGAGTGACCAGCAAAGGAAGGCCCAGAGGAAAGGAACAGTCTACACGATGGCCTGAATAAAAAGAACCCCTGAAAAGAGCCACGAAGGTCAGAGAACTTGGTGAGGAAAAAAACTAAAGGACCTTTGAAACAAAAGCAAACTATAAGAGCTCAAAAAAATACCCCACAACCAGGCTTACCCAGCCAGGGCCAGGTGGCTAAAGGACTATGATAAGAAAGCTGCAGGGCAACCTGCCACCTTATGAACTAGCCAAGAGAAACCCAGGCAAAATATCCAGGGACTCTCAGCAAGGACCTAACTAAGCCACCCCCTCCCATAAAACCTACCCTTACACATATACCCACACACCCTGACCACCCATTAGCTACACCAGTACCACTAGAGCACAAACTGCCTTGAGGCCCAAATAACAAAGCACTTGCCAGGTAATTTCTTAAAGAGCCCATAGGAATCCAGACCAAAGTGCCCCAACCAGATTCCACCTCTACTCAAAGAATAAAACAGCCTATCAGCACATCTAGGAAAGGTCAGAACCTCTAGTGAGTCACACAGTGAAACCCTGCTCCCAATGGAGTTGTACAGTCTTTTCCACAATACTACCCCAATGATCATAGGCACATTGACTTTTTCTTAATCATAGCCAGTTTTGATAAATCTATGTAAGTCAAGACAAGCTTCTCCCTGCCAGGAGTTTTCAGGACCTCAACACGGAAACACTAGGCTGGGCAAGGGAACCCCAAGACTTTTTCTCAACCTGGCTGATATGCCATCCCACACTCTCAATGGTAGACAGCTGGAAATGCTACTATTTTCCATTAAGTCCCTTTGACCATACTGTCCTATTGCTTATTCCAGATAAATCTTACCCGTCCTCAATAGCCCGCTCCAATCACCAGCTCCCGCTGGAAATAAATCCTTAACCAGCCTTCACTAATGCATGCCTTCCAAGGACTGGCTACAGCTCTTTTCTGGTGCTCATTCCATTAGCATGAAGGAAGTAACTGTGTCTTAGTCATCTATTTTCTGTGCCTCAAACAATGTCTAGCTTATCTGAGATACTCCATTTGTGTTTGCTGAATGAACTCATAAGTCAGCTCATCTTGTCCTATGATGCTATAGCAGGGAAATCTCAGTATGTTGTATTGGAAGTTACACTGGAAACTAAATACTAAATGGAATTCCATTCTCAATCCAACCAAGTCAAGATCTTGGTGAAAAACTGCACTCATCTTTTTTGCAATCATGCACAAAAGTAAAATGAGAACAAGAAAGCCATTAGTTAGTTAACTGCTCCTGACTCTACCAGGTGGGCTAGGGAAAAATTTATCTTCCTATGGGAGTGGGTGTCTGCAGACCAGTTTTCCTTGGTACTAAAGTTCATAATATAATCTATTCCTGTGTTTCCTGCATGAATTAGAAATTTCAAGGAAAATGTTTCAAATTATTCTTAAAACAATGAGCTTTGAGTTTGATGGAACTCATTGTAGAGTAACACCCAAATAGTAACACCCAAATAGTCAAATAGTTAAATGTGAGAGAACATTGGAAACTAAAAAGATTATGCTGTCTATAACTGTGTGGTACTACTATCTGCTCAGAGGGGAGGGAAGGAGGGAAGGAGAAACAGGTGAAGAAGGCTAAGGAAGAGGAACTAAAAATGAGAAAAGAACTGCCTGGGGGAAGGTGCATGACAAAACTAGGTCTGTGGATAGAAAATGTAGGAAAAATAAATTTAATGTCTATACAACAGGTTGATGTGGATAGGAATGATACGGACTTTTTAACAGAAGACACTTGAAACATTTATTTAGGATCAATAAAAAGTGCTCTCTTACACCACATAAATTTTAGTCACCAGAAAATTTTGCCCAAAGAAGTAATTCAGGCTAAAATATGAACTATTTCAAGAAGTTTCTCTGTACATTTAATGTAAATTAAAGAACCGAATTAGTTTGGGATATATCTTAGTTAAGAAATCTGCAACAAAACGGGAAGTATATACAAAGCATTTCTGTAGCATACCAACGTACTATGGTTAGCCTGAAAATCAACTTGTACAGATTTTTGCACCGTGAGCTGAACTAGCCATGTTTTTCACAAACTATCATTTTTACTTTAAAGAACTGACAAACTTGGTTATTTAGACTCCTGCATTTGACCTACATTTTCCCCTAAAATGAACAAAGAGAGCCTGACACTAAAAAATAAATAAATAAATAAAAAAGCTGACAGTATTTGTCGCCAATGATAAAATTCGAGCTTTCAAGCAAACGTGATTTTTGGAAAACTGCTTCCCAATACTTAAAAGAGAAACAAGGAGACTTTTTTCCTGCTAAATAACACTGGTTTTGGGAAACAGCTACAGTTTAACAAACTGATAGCACTCTATAAGCTTTGGTTTTCATTCTTCCTACTGGCTTTAATCAATTTTTTTTAAGTCATAAATTATAAGACCCACAAAAAACAATAGTTTAAACTGTGTCAACCTAATCGTCTCTAAGAAAACTGCCAAATTTTTATGACCTATCAAGTGATTATTCTATGGTAACCATTAAACTAATCCATAAGTGAGACGGATGTATTAGTATTTCACATCAATTGAATTTTAAGAATCTACAGCTAATCTATCAACCTACCAAGAAAAAAAAAAAAAGGATGGCTATCAAGTAACAGGTAGAATTCGGATTTCCTTTGGTTAACTTTTTGAGTAACATAACTTCAACAAAGTCATTCAAAATACCAAGAACGTTAACATTGTTGCCTAAATGCAAAAACCCTTTTTCTCTAAAACCTCTCAAAGTTAAGTGTCTGATTAAACAGTATCACCCAAAGATTTCCAACCTTTAGAGAGCTACATGACTAAGTAAAAACTGCTGTAGAATAAAGAGTTAATTTTTGAGACTGCCAAAATGGCAGAGGACTTTAAGAAAAGCCAGCCAAACATATTGGCTAACTACTCTCAAATCCACTGAGCTACCACTGTCATTTCTACTACAGGCTTCCAGGGGTTTTTATTCAGCCTAAAGAAAAAAACTGCGTCAAAGGAAAATAATATCTCAAAATATTCACACTTCTTCAAACTTTAACCTCAAACTTCTATTTTGGAATACATCAAAGGTTTCAACAATTTTATGTCTTCTCTGGCATCATTCTCTTAGTTTATACATCTGACTTGAATCCAAAAATTTAATCAAGAAAAGTCACACAGAATAAAAATTCTGTTTTAGAAAACAGAACATCTCCAGGGGGTTTGTTTCTTCCTTCTTCCCTGCAATTCATTACAATAATCTATTACCCCACAAGACAATGCTCTGATACCAATTGCCATCTCAAAATTCTGCAGGTGTTTTCACTGTGTAAGAGGCCATACATTTTTGGCTGACCCAGGGAGAAATGGCCCTGGCTCAAAAGACAGTATACTAGAGCCTAAAAAGAAATAATAGGAGATACACACTATCCCTAAATTAACCTTAAACTTATACTTTACATTAAATATGTTAACCATAAATATTTACATATACACCATAAATATTCAACGTTAAATACATAATAATCAGGAAAAACTCAGAAAAAGTTTTGGAAATACGATGCGTTTTAACATTCGTATGAAGTTCTCTTATTTTTGATTCATTAGAATGCCCCACTGGTACCTTTTCAACCGGAGGGGAATAATCAGAATATTCAATAAGCATATTTGGCCCAAAATGTGATTAAAAGGTTAAAAATCAAGCTACAAACTGGCCTGTCACCCTAGTCATTGTTTGATCTCAGAAGTTATCCTAACAGGTAGCAGAGTCTACCTACCCTGGAGAAGCGGGCTAAATAACGGAGCATTGTTTTCATAAGAAAACCCAAGGCCCCCAGATTCCTGAACGGTGGCACAAATGTTCACTGACCTCATTCTAAAAAAGTGACCTAGAACACGACAATACATACGCGTTCTTGAGCTCAACCACATTCCCTGGCGTTGGTTTCTCCATCACGTTTTCTAAACCAGTTACGTTATACCTGAGGACGTTCGCTTAAGACGACGATCAAGGCACCGAGCTGAAGCTCAAAGACTCGGCGTCAACTGCATAAAGCGGGGCATGAACACTCAGGACGGCGACCAGGGCATCCGGGGTCACCACGCCTAACTGTGTCGCGTCCATCTAATGCAGTCTTTTAAGTCACTGCAACCTGCACAGACGAAACTCACGTAGCGAAGCGGTGCCCGGAGCAGCTCCTCCGACCCGCCCGTGAATGTCATTTCAAAGGAAACGCTCTCGGCGGCCCCGGGCCCCGCGCTGCCTCCCCGCGCTGCCTCCCCGCGCTGCCTCCCCGCGCTGCGCACCTTCCAAACCCCGCAAGCGACATCCCGCCTTCCCTGCGGCGTAACCGCGGGAGGCGAGGGTGTGTCTCGGTGCTTACCGATGCCCGGGGCCACATAGACGAAGTAGAGGCAGGACGACGAGAGGGAGAAGAAGAAGATGAAGGCGAGCAGGGAGCGATTGGAGACCCGCATCATCCGCTTGAGCACAGACATCTTCCTCTTCCCGGCCGGCAGCTCGGGCTGCGCTCTCAGGCCGGCCTGGGGGGCACCATCCAGGCCCTCAGCCTGCGCGAACGCGCCAGGAACCCCGAGGCTGCAACCGGGGCCGCGCGGGGAGGACCTAGGGCAGAGGGCCGGGGCGGGAAGGAGGAGGGGGGAGGCGGCGGACGGAATGAATGGGAGGCCGGAGGGCCGGGGGAGGGGAGGCGCGGGAGGGGCGAGGAGGGGGCGGGGAGCGAGGCCGGGGGCGCTCGGGGGCCGGGGACGGCAGGGCCTGGGGAGGCCCGGAAGGGCAAGGACGCGCCTTCGGCCCGCCCGGCAGCGGCGGGGGGGGGGCTGCAGGTGCGGGGCGGCGCGGCGCGGCGGGCCGCGGCCGGCCCGGGCTCCCCCGCGTCCTCGGGGCGCAGGACGCGAAGCCCGGCGCTCGGGAGGCCGCGGCGTCTCGTGCCTGCGCGGGGCTAGCGTGGGCGCCGGGGCCGCAGTGGGCGCGCGCGGCGCGCGGGGGCCCGCGGGGGCCCTGGGGGCCGCGGAGCCGAGCGCTGGCGGGCGCGCAGCCTCCTGCTCATGCCGCGCCGGGCCCCGGCGCCCCGCGGAGGGCGCGGGAGCAGAGCGCGGGCGAGGGCGAGGGCGAGGGCGAGGGCGGCGCCCCGACCCCGGCTCCCGCCGCCGCCCGCTGCCCGGCCCGCCGCAGGCGCCGCAGCCGCAGCCACATTACCGCCGCCGGCCCGGGCGGCGCCGCCCCCACTCCGCCCCCGGACGCCGGGCGCCGCGCGCTGCGGGCTGAGCGGGGGAGCCCGAGGGGGAGGGGGAGCCCGGGCGCCGTCGGGGCCGCGCCTGGGTCGCGGGAGGGGGCGGGCCTGGAAGGGCGCGGGAAACCGGGACCGGCGGGCGCGCCCGGAGACCCCGCGGGGCCCCGCGCTCGCCCTGCAAACCGCGCGCGGCGCTGCCTCGGCACCCCACGGAACCCGGAGGCCCCCCCGCTCCCCTCCCAGCGCCCCAAGCACCGCGCCTCCTGATTGGCCGGCGCCGCGCCGAGCAACCTGCCCCCTCCCCTCCCCCCGCGCCGCGACCTGGGCCGCCGCCTGCGTCACCGCCCGGGACCCCGGCTCCCGCGGCTCCCCCGGCGGAGGGTCGGCTGGTGAGCCTCGGCTGCGCGCCCCCCCCCCCCCCCCGCCAGGGATCGCTAATGAAGGACGAGGTACCTGGAGGGGAAAGGGGACCTCGAGGAGGGGACTTCGGATGGTGTAATTCCCTCCCGAAATACCCGCTCCGGGAACAAGGTTTTTCTTCCGTCCCGGATGAACGAAACCTTCCATCCCGCACTTCTCATAGAGACATGCTGTCAGGTTGTGCAGTGGATCGGTGTGTGTCCCTTGTAACAGGACGTGCCTTCCCCTCTGAAGGTGAGCACCGGGGAGTCCTATGGCAGCTCCATCCAAGGGCGGGGGGGGGCACTGCTGTGCAGCCAATTGGCCGTTGAGTACTGCGGCACCAACCAGCACATTGTTTTAATACCCCTCCTAGGCCGTGGTCTCGCCTTTGTTCAAAAACTGCTTCTTCCTGCTAGCAAAATAGTCCAGAGCCTAAGCGGTCTCACAGTTTTCCAACGTGTGTGTGAAGGTGTCTCAATCTTGTAGGAAGTGGCTAGATGCCCCCTACCGCCATTTCTTGCTCAGGATTTCCAGATGCAGTGGTATGGACCCATCACCGCTCGATTGCCGGCAAGTTTGGTACCTTCTTTTTTTTTTTTTTTTTTTTTTTTTAATTTTTATTTATTTATGATAGTCACAGAGAGAGAAAGAGAGAGAGGCAGAGACACAGGCAGAGGGAGAAGCAGGCTCCATGCACCGGGAGCCTGATGTGGGATTCGATCCCGGGTCTCCAGGATCGCGCCCTGGGCCAAAGGCAGGCGCCAAACCACTGCGCCACCCAGGGATCCCAAGTTTGGTACCTTCTTAGCAAGATACCCGTGCCTTGGATGGTCCCTTAAATAGTAATATGCTACATGGAGCCCGAAACACCTGAATTTATAACTAAGGCCTTTGATTAACTGCGAGATTCCTGGCAAACTACTATCCTCTGCAAGCCCCCCCTCCTTGGCCCTCAAATGATGGGTGAGATACCACCTTGCAAGGCTGTGGGGTTAAACGGGGTCACTATGTAAAACGCCAAGCGCTCTGTCTGGCACATAAGAGATTCCCTCGTATGTGGGAATGTCAGACAGTTGCCTGAATGGAATTGCCAAGTTCAAATTCATTTTTTTATATATATATATTTTGGTTTTTTGGAATTCTCCGGCTGATTGGATATTTAATGTGAAAGGAAATGACAGTATTCTGTAATATTTTTGATGCTTGAGGGGAATGTGAAATACAAATGGAGCAACATTAAACAGAAATAAAAGTCACTTTTAAAAAATACCTATGCAAACAAAAGAAATCCATGAATGGTGAGGAGATAAAGAATTTCCTTCTCAGACCCTGCTGACTTTTCATCTCTCTATTCCCACAAGTTCAACGTTGTTGTTTACAAAGCTACCACCACCATGCTGGCTTAGCAATGGCCAGGTCTCAGGCAACCTTGGCGTTGTATAAGGAAAGTTTATTATTAAGCTAAGAGGGAAGTATTAACATCATAGAAATTGATTATTAATCTTATTTTAAGAAATCTGATGTCCACGTATAGATGTGCCTGGCTAGCATAGACGACTGCCACTCATATCTCTCTCAAGTTGACCACCGTACTTGTTAAAGCTCATAGTTGCTAAGAGAGTAAATCTTACAAGGTCACATCTCAAGAAAAAAAAAATTACAATTATGCATGGTGACAGATGGTAACCAGATTTATTGTGGTCATTATTTTGTAATGTATACAAATATTGAATCATGCTGTATACCTGAAACTAATGTAAGATTTTATGTCAACTCTACCTCAATAAAAAAAAAAAAAAAAAAATCAATTATAGAAAAAAATTCAAATTAAAAAAAAAATAAAGACTGGTTTGTTCTAAAAAGAAAGACTGGTTGGTTCTCTCCTGGAGTAAAGCAGTGTGTACCAGAAAACCAGCTTGGTTGGTGCACCCAAATAGCACTTTTATCACCAGTCACAGAAGCAGCCAAGCCCCTAGAGCCAGAGAGCCTGGGGTGGAATCCCAATCACTCTCTGATCAAATGACCTCAAAGATTACTTAAGCTACCTGGGCCTCCATTTCCTCATCAACTAAAGATAATCATACTACCTATTAGTGTTGTAAGGATTAAATTAAATGAGTTAATTCCTCTAAAGAACTTAGGGGAGCCTGGTACCTAGTAAGCACAATTCAAATATTTGTTCATTTTTTTAACCTCTCTTTTTTTATTTTTTTTATTTTAAATTCAACTAGCCAACATACAGTGCATCATTAGCTTCAGATTTAGTGCTCAATAATTTTTCAGTTGTGTGTAACACCCAGTGCTTATCACATCATGTGCCCTCCTTAATGCCCATTACCTAGTTATGCCATTCCCCCACTCACCACCCCTCTAGCAACCCTCAGTTTGTTTCCCAATTTAAGAGTTTCTCATGGTTTGTCTCCTTCTCATTTCTTCCCATTCAGTTTTCCCTCCCTTCCCCTATGATCCTGTGTACTGTTTCTTATATTCCACATAAGAGTGAAACCATATGATAATTGTCTTTTTCCGACTGACTTATTTCACTCTTTAATCTCTCTTTTAGATCACACTCTGCCAACAGGAAAGGGTGATGCTGGTCTCCTGTTTAAAAACCGAATTCCCTACAGAGTCAGCCATGAAATCTCCAGCAGTCTGAAGGATGCCTCAGGAGCTCAGCTCATTTGTAAAGCCAAAATCCATGAAATACTGAGAGGTCCAGAAATGCTAACCAAACCTTTTCAAGTCCAGATTATCAACTGATACTTCCTCAGGAGCCAGGTAAAGTCCACAGCAAAGGAATGACCTTGCAGAAAGTTTAATTTTATAATAACAAAGCTAAGCTCTAGAATATCAAGGAAACTTTAAACTTACAGTAATCACACAAAACTGACAAAACAGTAAGACACAAGTGAATTCCATTTAGCTTCTTTGTTCTATATACATATATATATATTTTTTATTTATGATAGTCACAGAGAGAGAGAGAGAGAGAGAGGCAGAGATACAGGCAGAGGGAGAAGCAGGCTCCATGCACTGGGAGCCCGATGTGGGATTCGATCCCAGGTCTCCAGTATCGCGCCCTGGGCCAAAGGCAGGCGCCAAACCACTGCGCCACCCATACCACCATGTAGTCCCTTCATTATTTTCTGTCTGAGAGCCCTCGTGCCCTTAAATATTTGGGTATCAGACTAAGTTACATTATAACTAATGGTTTTCTATTGATATTAATCAGAAACATATTACTGAGATTGTGATGACAACAAAAAAAATGTACTTGTTTGATCAGGTGGATGGACATTTTACTTGGTTCATGCTGAGTGAGGATAAACAATATCCATTAAGTGTACTGGATTTTGCTCACAACCTCGGTAGCATTCAAGTCAGTAAGGTTTTTTTTTCTATAAATTGGGGGTGGGGAGAAGGAATGAAAGAAAGCACATTGAATCTTACTTTTATGGTTAGTTAGGGTTCGGACCTCCATATTACAATCACTGATTAAACATAGTAATTTTATATATTTAAATACAGGGTCTCAGCACCTGAGATTCAGTTAAAGAAAATTGTTGGGTTGATGAATTATGCTTGGACAGTTGAATTATTTTACTTACATAATTGGAATGTAGATTGTATAAGAGTTAGACATTGGGATTATCTGTAAAATGGAGTATATATTCTAAAATATTGTGTCACAAAAACTTTTTTTCTTTGAGCCCAACATGGGGTTTGACCTCACCCCCTGAGCTAATATTAAGAGTCAGATGCTTAACTTACTGAGCCCCCCAGGTGACCTTAGAAACTCCCCTTAAGTAAAGCCCATTTCCCACTGATTTCCATGATAAATGTAGTCAGAGTTCTGATGAGAAAAAAAACAAAAAACAATAGTCCCTATATCTTAGGTTATATTAAAGAAACTTTAAAATAAATGTCTTTCATTTGAGAGCAAACAATCCCTTTAAAGCCAGACTTTAATAATTGTATACATATGAAATAATCCAAACTTTATGATAATATTGTATTGTAGTTAAAATTTAAAAAGAAAACCACTGGAGAGATAAGACTCCCTACTTTAGCAGTTGACCTAAATTTCATACTCCTCTCAAATTGCCTTAACCCTTGATTCCTAAATCCAAAATCATTCTTTCCCATGGTAAGAATGCCCTGTAGCATTTTCAAGTATTCAAACCACCTTCCTATCATTTTCACAATATCCCTTTGGCATACATTTAGCAAGTATTATTATGTCACTAGGGATGAGGAAACTACACTGAGTTGGGTACAATATGTGGCCTGAGGTCACATGGTAATTAGGTAGCAGAGCTGGGGTAAGAGAGCTAAAATGTTAGCAGCCTTTCAGTGTCCTTTCCACAACCCACACCAGCTCCTGTCTTCCCAGGGACTATGTGGCCTATCAGAGCAAATGTTTTATTTAGTGTATTTTCCAAATTTTTTCTAGATGTAAATAGGTGCTATCCATCTTTCAAACCACCTTTACTGATTTTGCCTCAGACATCTGTGTCACGAAGTATATCAGTTATACCACGTGTACATGTTAAGGCACATCTGTCTAGTTCAAGCAATTGATAAGTCGTAATGAAAAAGTAATAGATTGTGTTTGCTTTGTCCATTCTTTTTCTCAGCATAATGTTGGTGTCTTCAACAGATTGCTAGTTTTGCCTGAAAGAGATTCTGAGCTGCCAGGCCTTGCCCCTGACTAGCCCCTAGACTGCCTGGGAAAAAGAAACCCGCCCATGCAGATGGAGTTAGAATCTGTTCAGAAAACCAGAGGTTTGGAGGTTGGGAAACAGACGATGAAAAGCAAAGACAGGAAATTGAAAAAGCCGCTAAGTCCAATACAAGGTAGTGAGTGCCTTGTGCCTTCCATGGAAAGGGATGTGACCTAAGTGCCTACCAGGGTAAATGTAGGGGGCTTTCTCTTCCTGCCTGAGGCTTCCATCACCCAGGTCCCATGCACTAGCACCACCCCCCCAGAAGCTGAGGAAAATCAGAGTATCAGCACACATATAAACCAGATGCATAGGACACACGGGCGTTTTACATACCAGCTGAGCAACCCAGCCCTAGAGAGAGTCCTTAAACACAGCCACTAAACAAACAAAACAGTAGCTACATCCCCAGAGCTGCCTTGAATTCCTAGCAGCAGTTAGTCCTGGGTAACTCTGAGAAATACCTTTCTTACTGATTCACACATCCATGCTAAAAAGAAGGAAAAAAAAGAAAACCACTCCTATTATTTGACACAGTTCAAAAGATTCTGCTTATTGGAATCAAGATAGCCCATCCTCAGTCATTTAATTTTTAAAAAATCATTTCCTGAACATGATTCTGTTTTGATGATATACAGTAGTCATCTAGAACCTCATACAAAAACAAGGCAATAAATAATTATTGAATGAATGAATCAACACACCCTTAACCTTTTGCATAATTACATATATTCCTTTGAGTAGCATAACATGGAACACAAGTTAGTTCACCTTAACTTACCCAGAGCATTTTATCAAAAGAGCCATCTTCATAGGTGTATGAGTCATAAAAGTAGAAGATAAAATGCATAGATAAAAGCTAGTGTACTATTAAAGTGTTCTATCATATCAAGAATCTTATACCTGTGGCAGCCAAAAGCAATAAAAAAAAAGAGAGTTTAAAATACAGAATAACCTTTAATGAAGGACATTAGTAGGAAATTTTCTATCCATTTTTTTATATCCTGGTTAACATCATAAGGCTTATAGGTTTTTCTCCATCTATTCTTTTAGTGACTAAATCACCTGGGGTGGGGGTGGGGGGTGGGGAAGGGACTAGTTTTAGAGTTTAAATGGCTAAATGTTGAAGTGAGAAAGAAGATTCAGGTAAATTTGATAAAGGATTTCAGTGCTTCTGTGTCTAAAAAGAGAATTTTGGAATACCAACATCCTGACTTAAACTAAAATTCACAAGTTCATAATCACTGGAAGGATTTAAGTCACTGTAACCAGGGATATAAAGTTTAAATATGTCAGAGTTAACCAAAAGAAATATAGAAGCCAGTCTTTTCAGCCTATAAGTACAAATAATACCAATTCACCATGACCAGTAAGGAATGCTCCAGAAATGTAAGAACCTAGCAACATTAAGCAAATTATTAGCATAATCCAACATATTAGGCCAAAGAAAAAAATTCAGTATCTTATTTTCAAGCAGGTGATTGTACAAATATACTACAATTTCATTACCTATCCTATTATTTGTGAATGAACACTGCTTTTCAATTGATTTAGTTTCAAATAAAACTAGTATAATGCACACATTATAAACTAGTATAAGATACACAAATCTTTGCATTTCTGTTGACTATATGCCTACTAGTCAAAATTCTTGGCTTCATGATATAGGCATGCTGAGATTTCAGAAATAATATAATGGTAGTCAATTCCCCAAAATTGTTTTACCAACTCACACTCCCACCAGTAACGTTTGAGATTTCAAGTTCCTTATGTTTTCGCCAACACTTGGTGTAATCAACCCTATTAATATTAGCATTTCAGGTAGAATATAATAGTGTTGCATTTTGGCTTTAATTTCCACTTTCCTAAGGACTATCAGGATTAAGCAATTTTTGAAATGCATTGGCATACAACATCTCCTCTGGAGGCTAGAAAAGCATTTGATACAATCAAGTAATTTCTGATGTTAAAACTTTTCATAAAATAGGGATAAGAGGATATGTTGTTGTTGTTATTTTAATAGACTCCATGCCCAGTGTAGAGCCCAGTATGGGAGTTGAACTCAGGACCCCAAGATCAAGACCTGAGCTGAGATCAAGAGTTGGAAACAACCAACTGAACCACTCAAATGCCCCTGTTCTTATTTTTTAAAGACCAGGAGGCATCAGTATGATTAATGTAGAATCATCCTTATTCAAATCATGAAAAAGACATGGACAGGCAAGAATTAGGCAATGCACTTGGATGAGAACATGAAGAGGTAAAAATAGTGAAAAGAAAGTGAGAAAAATTATTGCTATTTATAGGTTTGTGACTACCAAAAAAAAGCATTAACTGGAAAACCTGTTAGATCAAATAGGGGAGATCAATAAAGAGCCAATAAAAATAATATAGGCACACTTACCCAGTTCAGCATGGAGATACATTTTTAGGAATCAGAGCTCTAGCTGAACCTAGTCCTACAGTTCCTAATGGGGAAGTATTTTAAATATTGTACTGAAGCAATTTCTTAATCCTCTCAGCTTTTAGCAAAGTTTAAGATTACTTCAAAATGTCAAAAAAGAATCCTGCCAATCTCTTAATTTCCTTTATTCTCTGCTTCCTCAGGCATTTCCTTGAAAGCATAAGTTACCAGAAAATTTGTCTTCTAATATAACATAGCTTCTGATCCTCCTTGTCCCTTTGTTGTAGGTAAAGCAGTGTGGTACCATAACTTTGGAAATCGTTTATGTCAAAATTATTTACCAGAACTCAAAATGCGGGAGAAGCTAGGCAGAGGAAACCACACACATCATAGAACCACTCATCTCAGGATGAATGGGACATTGCCCACTGGTTATGTTTGGTAGCAGTGTACTCCACTAGTGCCTCATGGGTTGAACATCTGATGGCACACAGAGCACACAGAAAAATGCTACAGACTGTATGATTCCAATTATATTGCATTCTGGAAAAGGCCAACTATGAAGACAGTAAAAAGACCAGTTGCTAGGGATTCGGAGGGGGGAGGGGATGAATACGCAGAGCACAGAGGATTTTTAGGGCAGTGAAAATACTCAATATGATGCTATAGTGATACATACATGTCATTATATATTTGTCCAAACTCATAGAATATGCAACACCAAGAGCAAACTTTAACGTAAAAACTATGGACTTTGGGTAATAATGATGTCTCAATTGTAGGTGTATCAATGTAACAAATGTACCACTGGGATGAGAGTAACAAATGTACCACTGGGATGGAAGAGGCTCTGCAGGTTGGGACAGAGGTATATGGGGAAATCTCTGTACCTTCCCTCCAACTTTTCTGTGAACCTCTTCTAAACAATTAAGTAAATAAATAAACAAAGGGATTCCTAGGTGGCTCGGTCAGTTAAGCATCTGACTCTTGGCTTCAGGTCGGGATCCCAGGGTCCTGAGACTAGGCTGCCTCAGGCTACGCACTGCGTGTGGAGCCTGCTTCGAATTCTCTTTTTCCCTCTGCCCCTTCCTTATTGCTCTCTCTCTCTCTCTCTCTCAAAAAATAAAATTTAAAACTTAATTAAGTAAAAAAAAAAAAAACAAAGCTTTTAAAAGAAGGGCTAATTTGAAAAGGAGCACAACTCCTATTGAAAATCAAGTGTTTTATTAAGATAAATTTGCTTCCAGAAAAATGGAGACCAAAAAGGCTTGAGAGATGGAAAGGATAGAGGAATTCAGTATTATGAAGATGTGGATTCTCCCTGTGACCATGAATGTTGGAGAATGACCACATTAGAGAGTTACAATCACTTATCCCCAAAATAGATGGATGGAGACGGGACACTCAACAGTAAATGTGCTTCCAAAGCAAAAGAAAACTCCTTAACTATAATGTAACAATATTAATTATCACTGCCCATTACGTTTCCAGTATTCTTCATCTGACAAGGCATGAAAAATATGGTTATTGCCAAGGTGAGAAAAAAAAGATCCATCTATACTTAAATAAAGGAAGTCTTTCCTTCAGGAAGAGGTAAGGTAAACAGGAAGTATTTCTAGACTAGTTGGCTAAAACATCTGAGGTGGAAAGGGTCAGCACTCATAAACAAGACTTGCCTTCTAAGTGGAAGCATTATTGCTTACACTAAGCATAATACCCCTTCCCTTACCCTTGGAGCACAGATGTTCCAAAGAAGACTGGACACCTTTGACCACACCATCCTCCTCAGAATTATGGTATACTGGATGGGAAATGATTGCTCAGTCTCTTCCAGGCTCTACTGTGGGTTGGGAGAGCCCGTGTACTAAGGAGAGGACATGAAGTGACTTCAGCTAGAGCTGTTAGCTATACGATCTTCACCCCTGGTCAAACTGAAAAGCATCTGTAGGACTTTTGTTCACACAGATAATTTGCAGCAACTGGCAATTATTACTGAGTTATAGCTGGTTTTGTTTCTGGTCCTGTTGTAAGTTTTCTTAGAATAACTTCAATAAAACATTTCCCTATTTTTGCCATATGATAGAAATAGCTTAACCTGGGCAGGCCCCGGTGGCTCAGCGGTTTAGCGCCACCTTCAGCCTGGGGCCTGATCCTGGAGATCCAGGATCGAGTCCCACGTCGAGCTCCCTACATGGAGCCTGCTTCTTCCTCTGCCTGTATTTCTGCCTCCCTCTCTCTCTCTGTGTGTCTCTCATAAATAAATAAATAAATAAACAAATAAATAAATAAATAAATAATCTTTAAAGAATGGAAAAGATTGTATTGTCATTAAAAAAAAAAAGAAATAGCTTAACCTAAAATCCCACTTTATCAAAACAGTAAAATGCCTCTAACGTGAAACTGATAATACAAAACAACAAATAAATTTTGCCCCGCCACATGTGACATACCAGTCACTCCCAAACCCCATATCTCTTGGGGTTTTTTTTAAAGATTTTTTTATTTTTATTTATTCATGAGAGACACAGAGAGAGAGAGAGAGAAAGGCAGAGACACAGGCAGAGGGAGAAGCAGGCTCCATGTAAGGAGTCCGATGCGGGACTCGATTCCGGGACTCCAGGATCACGCCCTGGGCTGAAGGTGGCGCTAAACTGCTGAGCCACCCAGGGATCCCCCCCATATCTCCTTAAACCGTTATCAGTAGAATAATTTTTCCAATATGAATTGCATTGTGATTAATAACGACACTTAATTTTAAACATCCTTGATTGAGTTCTGGGTCTGCTTGTAAAATAACATTAAAATCTCTTGGGAAAATAAAAAAATAAATAAAATAAATAAAATAAAATAATAAAATAAAATAAAATAATAAAATAAATAAAAATAAAATCTCTTGGGAGCCTTTCTTATGTATCAAGAACCATGCTGTACAGTGGAGAGGGAATGCTGATCCGTTGAAATATAAGTCTCATTAAAATATTGAGACTTTTTTCCTATCTTTAGGAAGGATCTTTCTGGCAAGCCCTTCTCCACGCCCACAGAGCAAGGGGCTAAGACAATCAAAGTATACGTGTAGCAGGAGGTAACTTGTTATTAAAGGCGAGGCTGGCAAAAGGCGGTTTCCAGTTTAAACCAACGAAGTAAAAATAGCCCTGCCACCTCTTCTCCCTGAAATCAACTGAAAATAACAAGGAGTACGGATAAAGCTTCCATAATGCAAGAAAATACCTAAAATCGTGAACAGTGATATATGAAGAAAGCCTGGGCATGTTGGCCTTCTGTCAGGGAGAATGGTGTAAGCAAATCCCTACTCGGGCCATGGGGCCAGAGCTCTGAGTGCCCAGTTACCTCTGTGGTGGGACCCCTGAGCAGCAAAACAGTCCCCTCCGCCTCTGCCCCTCTGCCTCTGGAAGGAGAGGTGGTATCCAGACTGCCTCCGGAGCTTCTCTCACCTCGGTGACCTTGTGGCAGGGGCAGTATTCAGGCCCACCACTTCTCTAAGAAGCAGACTATCAGTGTATCATGTGAAAGCAACACCCAGGATGACCTGCACCCCTGAGCTGCCAATTTGTTTAAGTTGAAGGTTGTGAAAGCTAAGTCAAAGGTAAACATCCTGGAAAATTGTATCATATGGAGAGTCACGAAAAACCAGTGCAACTTCTAACTTGGATTAGAATTATGCCACCAGGTGAAGTGGTAAAACAGCTTTCCTAGGTGATGTCATGTAATGTAGCTGCTCCTCAGGTTGGGGGAGGCAGGGGCACTCCCTGGTCCTTACCCCCTCCCAGGCTGGGAACAACTTCATTCCAAACAGAAGTAGCCAAGAATGGGCCCCCATAAACCACAAGAAAAACAAGAGGGAAAAGAACATGACATAAGAAAGGTAGATAACAACCACATACCAGAGAGATTATACTATAAATGAAGTCAATATAGATTTTTTAATTCCAAAGAATTTTTCTTTAAAGATTCTATTTATTTATGAGAAACAGAGAGGGGGGCGGGCAGAGACACAGGCAGAGGGAGAAGCAGGTTCCATGCAGGGAGCCAGACATGGGACTTAATCCTGGGTCTCCAAGATCACACCCTGGGCCGAAGGCGGCGCTAAACCGCTGAGCCACCCAGGCTGCCCTAAATCCAAAGAATTTTTATACACACACATTTATCTGGGATATATATATATATATATATAGAGAGAGAGAGAGAGAGAGAGGGAGAGGGATACAAGGGCTCAGGAAAGCAGATGCAAAATATAAGCTGGCAGAGCTCAGGAGAAAATGAAAGAGAAGAAGAATACCATCACAAAAATCATATCCATATGGAGGGCAGAAATAAAAGAATAACAGATATTGCTGAAAACACAGAGATGTGAGATAACACACTTGAAAAAACTGAGCAGAGTGAAATTATAAAGGAAAAACTAGATAGGAAAGATGGGCAACAGAATTCATCACATGCATGCTTGGTACTGCTGAAGAAGAAAATAGGATACATGCAACAGAAAAAATTCAAAAACATAATTGAACAAACCAAAAAGAAAGAATATTTCTATTCATTTTAAATTTTTTTGGCTTTCTTTATTGCAAGTCTTGCATTTTGATTAATCAAGTTTTATTTCATTGCTTTTCCCCCTTTACTGTTTTCTATATTCTATTTCTATTATTTTATTGATTACCTTCAAATTTTCAACATACATATTAAATTTTTTATTATTTTCAGTAATTCTAAAATTATAGGTGTCTCTTTCTCAAGGATCTAGAATAATGTAACTTCTCTCCATACAGCCTACTATAACATGCCATGCCTACCATTTTATTTTCATTGCTTTAAACCCTATCAAATGTCTTCTTAAAATTATTGTTGCTGCTGCCTTTAGGAGTAATACATATATATATCTTCTGAGATGTTTTGCCCATTTCTCTTCTTACCATGGCTTCTTGCATCAGTTGTTTCCTCTAAGACCATGTTCCTTCTTACTTAAGTGTATATCCTTAAGGTCTTATAGTAAGAGTCTGTGATATTAAACTGTTGATCACTGTGTGTATAAATGTGTCTTTATTTTGCCCTCAGTACTAAATGATAGCTAGCTTGGCATAGATTTATAGATTGATGGTGATTCTTCCTTCAGTCTTTGAAGGTTTTGTGTTACCACCTTATGGTATCTATGGTTGCTATTTGATTGATTTTCATTCTTTAGTAGATAATTTTCCCTCCATCACTATTATAATTTTCTCTCTTTGGGGATGTTCTGTGGTTTCATTATTATGTGTTTGAAATATATGTTCTTATTTATACTGTTAGGGATTCAATATGTGATGTCCTTCTTAAGTTCTGAAAATTTTGCAGTAATTAGTTCCCTGAATATTCTACTTCTCTGTTCTCTCCATATTCTCCTACAGGAAGTCTGTTTGGCATATGTTGGATCTTCCCATTCCCCCTGCCTGTCTTTTAATTTGTCATTCAGTTTGCCATCTCTTCATCTCTGAGTCTGCTTCATTCTGAGTTAGAGCCTCAGCTTATATTCAGTTATGACAGTTATGACATTCAGTTATGACATTGCTTTTCTATTCTTCTTTTTGATCTTTTCAATGTGTTTACAATAAAAGGGATGCTTCTGTCTGGTGAGCTCAGTCTACCATCTTACAGGTGGTTAAAGCTTAAGTCAACATGTTCAAAGTGCATGCCATGTCCCAGAAGAAAAATTAATACAAACTAATCAACATTGATCAATATACTAAGTTAACAGCAAAAAAGAAAGAGTCTTCTGGATATTCAAGCAAAAAGGGTCAAATCATTACAACAGGGAAAAAATTAACTGGCTCCAGACTTCTCCACAAGAGTGTTGAATTCTACAGTAATTCTCAGAAGTCACCAGGGGAAAGAATGTCATGCCATAATTTTATACCCATAGAAACTGTTGCTTAGAATAAAGGCAACAAATACTTTCAAATGTGGAAGAAGTTAAAAAGTATACTTCCCATGAGCCCCTTCTTGAAAAATCTGCTGTACAGTGAACTTCAGTTAGCAAAGAGCTGAATGAAGAAATGATGGTGGAGGAATATGTGATTATTGAATCAGTAAAGACAACTACAACTAATCAATTCAGCTGCCAAAACAATAGAGCAGAATAGAAATTCAGATTTAAACACAAATGAGGGGGATCCCTGGGTGGCGCAGTGGTTTGGTGCCTGCCTTCGGCCCAGGGCGCGATCCTGGAAACCCGGGATCGAATCCCATGTTGGGCTTCTGGTGCATGGAGCCTGCTTCTCCCTCTGCCTATGTCTCTGCCTCTCTCTCTCTCTCTGTGACTATCATAAATAAAAAAATTAAAAAAAATAAACACAAATGAGTATGGAAATTCTATATATGTATATAAAATATATAGATTATATATACAATTATATATATATATGTGTGTGTGTATATATATATATATATATATATATATATATATGCACACACACACACATACAAGTGGCATTTTGGGGGTGCCTGGCTGGCTCAGTCAGTAAAAAATCTTGATTTGTGGATTATAAATTTGAGCCCTACATTGGGTGTAGAGACTACTCAAAAATAAAATCTTTTTTTAAAATGGCATTTCTTTGAAGTCATGGGAAGTAGGCAAATTAGTCATTAAATGGAGAAGGAACAATACTAACATCTGGAAGGAACTAGGTCTACTTAACTTTTTATGCTGAAAATTTCCAGGGTCAAAGTTTGAAGCATAAAAGCATAGAAAGTAAAAACTAAAAATATTAGAGGAAAAGAAGGCAAATCTTTCAGTTGTCTGAGAATGGAGAAGATCTTTCTAACAAAGACATTTTTAAAAACGATTGGGAAGGGTTACTAAACAAATACAACTTTCTTCATTGGAAATGTTCCATAGGCAAAGTTAAAGTCAATGACAATCTGAAAACAAGTGTTTGAAATGTGTGAAAGAGACAAAGAATTAGTTTCCTTAATATATAATAAAAGCACTTACATATCAATAAGAGATGGGAAAAGACAGCTTCCTGGGAAAAAAATAATTTTAAATAAATACAAAGTTGTTAAATGTATGCTCACAATTTTTAAGATGCAAATTATAATGGCAGTGAGATACCCTCTTTCACTTATAGATTTGGTAAAGAATTAACTGTATGGGCAAGATACTATCAGAGGCAGTACAAACTAATACAAACCTCTAAGGGGGCAATTGTCAGCATTTACTAATATTTTAAGTGCCCATGGGCTTTGGTAGAGCAATTGCTATTTTTAAGAAAATTATTCTGCAGTTCTACTTGTATATCTGTGCAAAGATATAAGCACAGGGGTATGTGTGTGCATCAGTGTCAGAAACAGGAGATAACCTAACTGCCTAACCTAAGAGACAGGTATAGCAGTGTACCTGCTGTATTATAGCAGTGTGATTGAATGCTCTGCTTCTAAAGGCCTAAGGTAGATTTCATGTGAATTGATACATCCTGGCATCTAAGCTCCAGAAAAGTGCGTAAATGATGGTCCCATTTACATCTTTAGGATTCTATCAGGTCACACTCAAACTGGATAATCTGAGGAGATTTCAAAGGAGGCTGTTTATAAATTTGGGAGGGTGTGGTAGAGAAACCTCTAGAGATAATGCAAGGCATTATAGCCACAAATAGACCTGAGGAGATGGGATAAAGTTACAGTTATCAGAACGGGATGAGAGGGTAGTTGGGACCACAAACAGGACCCTAGGAAGCCAGGCCAAGCCCACCTCCCCGCCATCACTTAGATCTTCCAACATGAAGCCAGAGGTGAGCAAGTCTGGGGATTAATCCATAATGGAGCTCTGAGCAGGGAAAGAAAGGTAGAGAGTTGATCTGGAGAGGGAAATGGGAGATATAAGAAAAGTGGGAGTATACTTGAACTGATGTACTCAAGAATCGGCATGAGGGGTCTTTGAGAAAGAGAGCCATGGGAATGAGAGTCTTTTGCAGTGTGAGGTGGAAAGAAATGGTATGTCTTCTGCATTCTTTATGTTACTGTTGAAAGTTTTGTAACCTTATGCATGTATTATTCTTTCAATTTAAAAACTAGCTGGTGACAATTTCTTTTAGGGAGAGTACTCTTGTTTAGCAAGCATCTTGGTAGGTCTTGCTGGCTGAAGAAAGAGAGGTCTGGGAGGCAAAGAAGAGAGAAAAAGAAACGGTTAAGAATAACTTGAAGAGGGACCCCTGGGTGGCGCAGCGGTTTAGCGCCTGCCTTTGGCCCAGGGCGCGATCCTGGAGACCCGGGATCGAATCCCACATCGGGCTCCCGGTGCATGGAGCCTGCTTCTCCCTCTGCCTGTGTCTCTGCCTCTCTCTCTCTCTCTGTGACTATGATAAATAAATAAAAATTTAAAAAATTAAAAAAAAAAAAGAATAACTTGAAGAGAGTAAGGGAACCCAGGAATAAATAGAAAATGGGAAGAAGTGAACAACTTTTTTCAAGTAAGCTCTATCCCCAACGTATGCCTCAAACTCAAAACCCTGAAATCAAGAGTGCTTGCTTTGCTGACTCAGCCAGCCAGACGCCCCAAAGAAGTGAAGAAGTTAAGGAGAGCTACAATGGGCACAGAAAATGCTGGATGGCTAAGACCTAAGGAGAAAAAAAGAACCAGAATGACACAGAACTCTAAGAAAAAGCTCTCTAATACCCAGTTTTGTATTATCCCAATCTTTCAGAAAGCCAGCTATATTCACTTGTACTTATGGTGTGTGGTTAGGGCGAGTGGGAGAGATTAAAAGGATAGGACTCTGCTTCCTGTTTGGGCTATTTTAGGACTGAGAATAAAGAAGAATTACAGTTAGCCAGACACATACAAAAAAAAAAAAATGTATTTCATCCTAAACCAGAAATTGGGACAGAATCTGACTTGGGAAAACATAAGCCCCTAGAAAGTCTTCAGCAATATAGGAGAGATGCTGATTTTCAGCATATTTGAGGTCGGAGACCAAGCCGGTTTTAAGAAAAGAGTGAGCCTAAACAGCTAGAGCCCTGAGGATGCCTGGGGAGCTGTGTGATATATATAGAACTCAAGGAGAAGCAAATAAATATATTCAAGGATAATTCTGACTCAGGTATTCCGCAGATGTCTAAGAATTCAGATGAAGAAATATGTAAAGCTCGGAGCTCAAGTACTTTGCATTGGCTTTTTTTTCATATCAAAAGGGTTAAGAGGTTTAAATATTATTCTGGAAATTGATAGCCAGTGTGTTATGATTCAGAAGAGGCTGTTAGACTTTTTCTATCATAATAAATCATGTATTCAGGCCCAGAATTTTTTTTAATTTATTTTTTATTGGTGTTCAATTTGCCAACATATAGAATAACACCCAGTGCTCATCCCATCAAGTGCCCCCCTCAGTCAGGCCCAGAATTTTAATCCGTCATTGTTATCTCTATTTTCAGCAAAAAACAACATTAATGACAACAACAAAAACTGAATATAGAAAACTGGTCTTAAACAAGTTTTGTGGTAAATGATACATCAGATTGTCAAGTACACATAATAATTCATAATAATTCTATAATTAATTACTAATCTGAAGAACCTAGAGGGCTTCAAAATATATAGAAATAATAGAACTGGTTAAGCAAAACCAACATCTTTCATAAAAGAGCATAGGACATCTTTTTCATTTCAAAAAAGTCCTGTATCTATTCTTAGTATAGTTTTGTCATGTCTTTTCCAAATACATGAGCTTTCATAAATAGTCAGGCATTTGGATTTTGCTTTTCTTTCTTTTTTTTTTAAATAAATTGCACTTATTTAAATATGTAGACCCCATAAATGGAAAAATTAACAAACCTATTTTCAAGTGGTTTTAGAATATTTACAAAAACTGACAAAATATATGAAAAAAAGCTGGATTTGTTTTTCTGAGACTGATGATGGGTTACAACTTTAGAAGACATAGTATGTAGGGTTTTTTTTCTTCTCCCAACCAATAATATATATTCTTGAATTAACCAGTTGGCTTAGGGATGCAGGCCATAGCCATTCAAGAGTTTGTTGGTTTTTTTTTTCATATTAAGGTTAAGCAACCTTTAATGACCTCCTTTGTACAACACATACAATAATCAACAGGACTGAGTGGCCCAGAGTTTTGGGGACATGAAAAGAGTCACATGTTTAGTAATTAATTTACAATTTGAGAGAGATATAAGAAATGTATAGGGAAATGTACATAGGCATATAAAGTTAAATCTTTATAACTATGACATATTAATATTCTGTTTACCTACCAAAAGAATTTAGCATAGGCTGTCATTTAAAAATCACAGATACAAAAAAAATTAAAAAATAAAAAAATAAAAAAAATAAAAATCACAGATACAACACAATGCCAAATCAGCCAAATAAGAGAAATAAGACAAAAGTCAAGTAATAAATATAGTACTAAATTCTCCATTCATAGATGGTAATATATAGAGTAGAGCTGACCTCAAACTCAGATGTTTTAACTGCCTTATAAAATATTTGTCGCTTAGTATATTTGAATCTGATGTTTTTTCTTAACTCTAACAAATTAATGAGAGTAAGAAAAGTACTTACACAATAGAATACGTTAAAAGATAGTATCTAATACTTAGCTATAAGGCAGAGAAAGTGCAGAGTTTACTTTCAATGTCAAACTGGGGCATTGTTTAACCAGCCTATTCACTATTTCATTATCTGGGGTAACATTGCTTTGTTTGATTTTCATACAGACCTGTGTATGATTTGTACATAAATTAAGATCTTAGACTCTGTAGAGTCACATGTTAACTTGAAGGCAAGTACAGTGGAGCAGCAAGGAATTTCTGTCAGGTAGAAAAGATAGCCCCAAAAGGTGATATTTTTTACTGCCCTCAGTATTAGTCTTATATCTGGGGCTCCTGGGTGTCTCAGTCAGTTAAGCACCTGTCTTCAACTCAAGTCATCATCTCAGGGTCCTGGGATCAAGCCCCAAATCAGGCTCCCAGTTCAGTGGCGGTCTGCTTCTCTGACTCCCTCTGCCCCTCCTCCCTGCTTGTGCTCTCACTCTCTCTCTGTCTTTCAAATAAATAAATAAATTCTTTTTTTAAAAAAGAGGATCAATCTGACATTCCTCTTAACATGTCCAAAAACACCCAGTTCCTTAAAATACTTTTTGAACAGCTCTATTATGTTGCTGATTTGCTCATTAATGAGTTAATAAATCTTTAGCATATGTTCATTCTATATTGGAATGAAAATCATGTTTTTAATTTCTTGAAAGTTATTATTTTTTTAAGATTTATTTGGGACAGAGACGGCATGCAGAGGGGAGGGGCAGAGAGTCTTAAGCAGACTCAGGGCTGAGCGCGGAGGTCCACGGGATGCTTGATCTCACCACCCCAAGACCACGACCTGAGCTGAAACCAAGAGTCAGTCACTAAATGACTGCACCACCCAGACGCCCTGAAAATTATAGTTTGACAGGTAGTTACGATGATTAAATGAGACAAGTCTAGAACATAGTAAATTCTCGATAATTAGATTTCATTAAGTTTCATATCCTAATTCTTCCAACCTTATAAAAAATATAACATTGTAAAATTTTTTTAAATTAAAACAAATATATAACATTGTTCACAGATGAAATACACACATATGTGTATTCATGTATTAGATGTGTATATATACATATATGTACATGTATTATATGTATAAAACTGATGTGTATGTCTTATACACAACACGTTTACTATCAAGAACCTTATGTAACTTCAAAAGAATCTCTATATATTTCCTTATTCCTATGACTGACATTAATGTCTCCTAGAAATGTTAATATTAACAAATAATGACAATATGCTCAAGCCTGTTTTTGGCTTTATCCCTAAGCTAAAAGTATGTAAACAGACCAAATGAGAAACAATAGCAGCATCGTAGAGATAACTCTGAGAATATACTAATTTGGGAAGAAAAGGTTACTGAGTGTTCTGTGAGAACTCTAAAACATTAGCCATGTTGAGATTTCTAAATTGCAAGAGTTGCTTATTGACAAACATCTGACTTGAGTGGACATTTCTTCATGTGCCCTGGTATATATGGGGAAGGTGGATACAAGGAAGAAGGAAACTGCAGAGAAACATAAACAGGCACAAGTTGCCTATATTTTTTCTTTCTTCATAAGAGTGGCTGCACAACATAGTGTCTGGAAAACTGTTTTCCTTCCAAATAAAATTATGAAAGTCAACTTTTTCTAAACTTTTTACTCAGGGACCCAAAATGATTAAACACACCCTTATCGATGAGAAATAATTGATTTATTTTTATATTTCTTTTGTTTTAACATTTAATGCAGCCTTGGTAACCAGAACCTATTTTTCCCACTTTAATAAAATATTCACTCATGTTCCAAGACACTATAGTGTTAGAACATAGTAATATATTTCGCCAGTGCTGGTAATCCAAACAAGGTATCTGGCTTGAAAGATAATCATTTTATTTCTTTCTAATTCATAGATGTTAATCAACTGGCCTCATTAAGAGTTACAGCTTTTACCACAATGAAAAAGGTGGGCACAGAATTTTGTATTCTTCCCTGTTCTAAATGAAGAGGTTAATTTACGAACTAAGTTAAACATGTTCTGCCTATAATTTAGAATGTTTGAAAAGAATAAGCTCAGAAAAGAAATGAATAAAACATTTTTCAGGTGGTAAATTATTTAAATGGCATTAATTAATTTAAGTCTCCTCAGAAGCTTCCTTGACATTGTCATTTAAGGACAAGAGCTCCTAGGCAGTTTCTTATTTTAATATTTTCCACTAATTATGCATGGCTCGTAATAGATTCATCATAAAATTTTGAAAACAGAAATATATTGAGTGGAAGTAGAAGTCTCTAACACAATTTAGAATGCTGGCTCCTATATTCCTTCAGATATATATATAATATATATTATATGTATAATATATTAATTTTATTTTTAATATATTAATTTTAATATAACTATTATATTATAATAATATAGTATAATATATTAATTATAATATATAATATATCATATATGTAACAGTATTCTAGGAGTACTATTACATTGCATATATGATATATATTAAAAAATAAATGAGATCATCTTAAACCTGATCATGCTTTAACCTGACCTTTCACTCAGCAGATTATGGACCTTTATCAATGTCAATTCATATTAGTCTACATTACCCTTTTTGATGGCTATATAGTATTTCTTCACATGAGTTTATCATGAAGTAGTTTAATGCGTTAATTAGCCAATTTCACTTTACATTACTTACACTCCTGTGAAATTTAGTAATTATCCTGCTCCAATGTCCAGCTTACACTACATAGATTCCAAAGGCCCAGCATGGGACTCAAATGTCCATATTTTAAAGAATGTTCAGAAGAGATTCTGATACAGACCAAATTTTGAGAGCCACTGAGTTAATAAGTTTCTTATTGATGTACATTTAGGTCTATATTTTTTGTGCAAAACATTGTAAAAATAGACACCTAAAAAACAAAAGAAATAGAAAGTTAGGAAGAAATAATCTTATTTTTCTCTCCCTTTATTCTTCCCACCTTTCTTTTTCATTTCACTCCAGCTTTGACTGTCCCACTTATTCCATAGAAGGAAAGATAGTAAAATATTGGAGTTTTGAAAAAAATAAAGTTCAAGGAAACTATGACAAGAAAGGAGTTCAATAGAAGATACTGGGAAATATTGGAAGAAGGAAAAACAAAATATGTCAGCAAAGAATGCATTTATTCAATTAATATACTTAATTAGAAATAGCAAAATGTGATGGTAGTGTGGAAGAGAAGCCATTGTCTAGTTTAGGAATAAGCTACTTAAAAAGGATGAGACTAGATTTGTTTTTCTAGATACATCACTATGAAGTAGGAACTCCTATTTTATTTATTTTTTTAAGATTTTATTTATTCATGAGAGACACAGAGAGAGAGGCAAAGACAAAGGCAGAGGGAGAAGCAGGGTCTCCCAGCAAGGAGGTTGATGCAGGACTCGATCTCAGGGCCCCAGGATCACCACCTGAGTCAAAGGTGACTCACCCACGTGCCACCCAGGTGCCCCGGAACTCCTATTTTAAACACATTTTTCATTTCATTAGGGTTTCTACCTAGGTACTTCATTTTCAAAACGGTCGCAAATTTAACTTTCAGCAATAAAGGTGAATGGGACAAGGTCTACATCTTATTATCTCCCTTTACTCTCTAGCTGGATGATCTTTGACAAATCAATTTCTCCTGCATCAGCTTCCTAGCCTATAAAATGTGTGCACTAGATTAATCTACAGAAACCTTCACCTTTAATATTCTTTAATTCCATGAGAGCAGTTTGTTTCATTTTGTAATTAAGCCCATTTCAGAAAAAAGAGCCTTTTCTTTATTCTAACTTAAAAACCCATGGGCATTTAAGTTAGAATAAAGAAATATGTGACAATAAGCATTTACAACCTATAAATATACATCCCACCGGAACCTTTCTCATCAAATGTATATTACATACTATATGTTATTCTGAAATACAGAGAGCCAAAGAGAATTCATTAATTATAGAAGGGTTTGAATACATCAATGTGAATCAATCTGCAAAGACATTAGAAGGAAAATTATGTCTCTAGAATATCAACAATTTAAAACAAGTTCTAGGCAGACAGAAAAATTTAGGGTCAAACTCAAAGACTGCCAACAGCAACTCAGGGACTTTTTAGCTTTAAGAAATAAATGTGTAAATGGAAAGTGTGTTTTTCTTAAAACAGTTACCTTGTCAAGATAAAACCAAATCACACACGTATAAAATGAGGGAAGACTACATAGGCTGAAAGAAACAGCAAGTAAGTGACAAATATTTGAATATCTTTGAACCATAAACTGATGTAAACAAGCAATGCAAAACCTGCTGTGAAGAAGAAGACAAGCAATGCAGTGATCTCAGAATATCAGATGGGAAGTTCCTGCCTTCTCAGCAGCTTAATGTCCTACCACAACTAACCTTGTAGTGGGTTGAATGGTGGCTCCCAAAAGATGTGTCCACCCAGAACCTGTGAATGTGACAGTATTGGTGAAAAAGGGTGTTGGAAATGTAATCTTCATTATTCTAAATCCAATGACAAGTGTGCTTATCACAGAGAAAAAGATGATGTGAAGACAGAGGCAGAGATGGAACATGTCTATCATCCAAGTATTACCAGCAGTTGTCAAGAGGGGACTGCTGGCAATCCCTCCCTCTCCTACTGCTCCTCCCCCAACCTCACACTCTCTAAATAAATAAAGTCATGAAAGTGGATTTAGGCCAACATCACCTAATCTGTAAAAGATTTGGGGACTATGTTATGTGTACATATGTACGGTGTATTCGGAGAACTCTGAGCAGATCAGGATTTTTGGAAACTACAGCTGACCCTTGAACAATAGGGATTTGAACTGCACAGGTCCACTTATACATGGCTTTCTTTTGCTAAGTACTATCAAAATATTTTCTCTTCCCAATAATTTTCTTAATAACATTTCCTTTTCTCTAGCTTACCTTATTGTAAGAATATAGTATATAGTACATATAACATACACAATAAGTATTAATTGATTGTTATGTTATTAGTAAGGCTGTCAGTAAACACTAAGCTATTAGTTGTTAAGTTTTGGGGGAGTCAAAAATTATATGCTGATTTTCAAGTGCACAGGACAGGGGTCATCATCCCTAACCACTGTGTTGTTCACGGGACAATTGCGTGTTTTTATTTTATCTTTTAAAAAGATTTTATTTATTTATTTAGAGAGCATGAGTGGGGGGAGGGGCAGTGGGAGAGGGAGGGAAACAATCTCAAGTAGACTTCTCACTGAGCACAGAGCCCAAATGAGGCTCCGTCTCACAATCCCGAGATCATGACCTGAGGTGAAATCAAGAGCTGGATGCTTAAATGACTGAGCCACCCAAATGCCTCCCCAAATTGTGTAATTTTAAAGGAGTGTATTTGTTTCCTAAAGCTGCTGTCACACATTGTCATAAACTAGATGGTCAAAAACCCACCACATACATCCTGTGAATTTCCATTCCATGCAGAATTCCTCATGGTTGGGGTTGCCATATCGAGTTGCACAGGCTATGTATTGTAGGTCATGGGTGAGTGAGGAGGCCAGGGAGGTGAGTAAGGGTTGCAATCCACCAGTGCTCTGCCCTCAAAGCTGTGCACCCTGCTGTGAAAGGATCAAAAGAAGATCCCCAATTGCCTTGGTAATGGAAGGCCTCTTTTTTGTACAAATCAACTACAGGGTCCCAAAGAGATATCTTTTTAAAATTCATGCAAAAATGATGTAACATCAGCAGTAGTTTTAGTGGTTCTTTTTGTCCTCTTGCCCCTGGTACCATGATCTCAGCTCTTCCCCAAGACTGGTATCCACAAATAATTCCCAAATATCAAGAATCTCTTAAGCCTAGGAAGATTACTAAAGTTTGGGGATAGCACAGAGAAAGATAACACACATAACACACAATTTCACTGTCATGTTCAATTTTTCTCTCGTGTTACTATCTTATTTCCAAAATACCAAAATGTTTAATATACAACTCTGCTACTGATGTAAGCCATCCCACAAACCCTCTCTGTGTACCATATTCTGCAGATGAAAATGATAAATATTTTTTCCATCTTTTTTCACTATTTTGTCTCTGAGCCTTTGAACACACATTACCTTGTGCTTAGAATCACCTTCTCCTCTTGTCTACCAGGTAAACTCTTGTTCATCTAGTCATCCTTCAGAACCCATTTCAAAATGAAAAAAAAAAAATGGTCTTATTAAAAAGTAAAGACTATAGAATATCCCTTCAAATTCACCAGTCATCATCTATCTCACACAGAAGCCTCTGTTCTCCCCTATATCTCCCCCAACTTGATAACTCTTTGAGAGCAGAGCCCTGATTTGTTGTTCCCATGGCATTAGTTCATGCTGAAATGTCTGTTTCCTAAGCATTTTTCTCATAACCAAATACCCTAAGAGGATTATAGTCACTTAAGTTTAAACTCTTGCCATTTTCCAAAATCAGTAACATTAAAAGTCATACAAGTTCTGTTGGCCATCACTTTACCTGATGATGTAGACATAAGCTATAGCATAGAGTCTTTTTATTTACCTTTGGATTTCTGCAATAGTTTGTGATTGCCATTTTTTTGTACCTCTATGTTACATCCTCTTTCTTTTTGCTTTCCTGACATAGTATCTTTCAGGAAAATCACTTTCACTTTCTCCTTCCTAATTCCCTTTGTTATGCTCACATTTGCATTCACTGCCCTATTTTTAAGGGCTTTTGGGTGATGTTATGTTTCATCTGATTTTGATTTCTTTGTCTATTTTTGATTCCTTTCCAATTCCAAATTACGCCACTAAATAGGGAAAGTGTGTTAATGAGCCAATTTCATCTTGACAGGCTCAAAATGCAGTTATTTTCTTGTAGGGCATATTAGATTATGATCAATGAGTCTAAACCTGAAAACACGTGAAAAGAACCTTTTCTTTTATTTCCTCTATGCAGGCTGCAGCACTTTTTTTTATTTATTAACAAAAAGTACATTGTTTCCAACCACTGTTTAGTTCTCCTAGATTCTTTAAAAATTAACATTCTTATCTAAATATAAAATTATAACTCAGATGAAAATGTTATTTAAAAAATTTTAAATTTATTACTGAGCACAGATCTTACGTGCTTTATATACTTCATTATGATAAAGCCATATAATGATGCTATAAGGTACCCACTATAATTATCTTTTGTTACAGATGGATAAACAGAAAATCTCAGAAGCAAAAAGATGAGACCAAAGTTGTCTACTTAAAACATGATGATTCCAGCATAGTGTCCTACTCTGACAGAGTTTGAAGCTCCTGCTTTCCTGTACTTGGGCCACTTTTTCAATCAGAGGCTCCTTCTAATTAATATTTTTAAAAAGCATCTCAAAGTTAGGAGTTTAATTTCTTTTCATAAAGGCAAAACTTCATTGTTGTTTTTCAAATAGGGATCCCAAAATCAAATGCCTGTGGCAACTAGGCAGATAAAATAAATGAGGGAACCAGGTAGGGTATAAAATTAAACAAAAGCAAAATAACCAGTGATAAGCTCAAGTTAGTGTCTTGAGGACTGTTGGCTTGTTTGCCAGATATCTTGTTATCTTCTAAAGAAGGCAGAAATTTAGATTTTCACTTAAAATCTGCCAATTATTAAATGTTAAATCAGGCTTTTTGTTATTCTAACTGGGCAAACTAAATGTGTCTACATGACCTACAAGCTGCTAACTGCTGAATAACTCTAGTATAGGCTGATGTTGGCCCATAAACCACATGTCCAATATGGTAGCCAAAAGCCACATGCAGCTATTTTAATTTTAATAAAAATAAAATAAAATTTAAACTTCAGTTATTTAGTTGAACTGGCAACATTTCCAGTGTTCAGTAGGAACATGTAGTTTGTGGGTCCTGTAATGGACAGGTCAGAACATTTCCATTATTGTAGAAAGTTCTATTGGATAGCACTGACCTAGAACAAGAAAATCTGGGCTGTTTTTCTGTCATCTGTCATGATTCATGAACTGGTACAAAGCAGGGCTAAAGGTAACTGATCCTCCAGGGCCATTCCTACCATTTCTCATCCACCTGAACAGAGAGAGGCTGCAAAGGCCACTCATCTGGCTGGACATCACTGAGAAAACAAGTCAGATCCAGGACAGACCTGGGGAGTAGGCAAAGTGTGTCCTTAGCCTCTCCTACATCCAGCTCTGGAACTACAAGCCAGGCCACTATCCTCCCCTTTCCACAAAGATCAAAACCTCATATCCTATTTATTCACTCTCAAAAACTTATTTTTAGACTGTTCAACTACAGTAATATGTAAATAATGGATATTACCTAATGTTTCTACCCTTCCCTAGGATATTTACCTTTATAATGTATAAAATTCTAAGAGTGAAATGTCAAGCCTAGAGGAGATAGTAAGGCAGGGTTTCTTATTCTCATAGGATCATCTCCTGGAGCATCTTAAATCCTGCCTTACAGGTAGTTAGCTCATTTCCCTCATGTAATGGCAGGCCCCACTCAGGATCTGGGTCAGTAGTTTCTAAAAGAGCTGCTCATGAGAATCACCTGTGTGGGATTGCCAGTATTAGCAAGTAAAAATACAAAATTCTCAGTTAAATTTCAGTTTCAAGTAAACAATGAATAAGTTCTAGTGGAAGTATGTCCCATATGCCATGCAATTTGGATTGTATCTGAAAATCCTAAACCTGTGGCCTTATTATAAAAATACTATTGAAGTGCCTGGGTAGGTCAGTAGATTGAGTGTTCAACTCTTGATTTCAGCTCAGGTCACTATTTCAGGGTTGTGAGATGGAGCCTTGCATTGGTCTTCATACTCAGTGGGGAGTCTGCTTGAGATTCAATCTCTCTCTCTCCCTTTACCCCTCACCCCTGCCATCTCTATCTCTCTCTCTGTGTCTCTCTCTCTTTCTCTCTCTCTCTCTCTTTCAAATAAATAAATACATCCTTAAAAATATATACTGTTTTTCTGGTTCCAATAATTCTTTCTTTTTTTAGATTTATTTATTTATTTATTTTAGGGAGAGAGGAAAAACGTGAGTGGGGGGGGAGGGGCAAAGAGAGAGGGAGAGACAGAGAGAAGCAGACTCCCCACTGAGTATGGGCCCAATGCAGGGTCCATCTCCTGACCCTGAGATAGTGACTTGAGCTAAAAATCAAGAGTTGAACATTCAATCAACTAGGCCACCCAGCTGCCCCACTGACTCCATAATTCTAATATTCACTCAAATTTAGGAACCATTGATCATAGTTAATGCACTTGCCTCTGGGTAGTGTTTCATTTTTTAGCCAAATCTCTGTCACCTTTAGAACAATCTTTTTAAATGAAATCACAGTCTCCTACAGCAAATACCAAGTTACACATGACTGTTGCCTTCATTGTGCTATTTGATCCTCATGATAACCCTGTAAAGCAAGAAAGGCAAAGAGTCTCCTCATTCTGTCAGTAAGAAAACTGAGGCTCAGAGACTTAGACTTCCCAGGCTGACCTGCTAGTAAATGGCAAACTAAGAATCCAAACTCATGTCTTCTGAGTTCCAATGACAATGCTCATTCAACTGTTCAGGGCTATAAGTGAAAGAAGATAGGAACAACATAAGACAGAGACAGAGACAAAGAGAATGAAAGAAATTGAGACAGAGAGCTTCTAAGAATTTTTCATCCAAAGTATGGTTAACTAATCAATTACCACTTCATGGACTCACAGCTTTCTTGATCACCAGGTCACTAGGAAACTGAAGGAGCAGACCTGGGACCCAGAGTTCAAAGGATCCCAAGTCTCCAGGTACTGAGGGGTCTGAGAGAGAGTTCAGAAGTGGGTGATGGAACCAAAATAGTCCAGAAATTGGCTTTGAGACTGGTAATGAGAGCGATGACAGAGAATGCCTGAAAGAAAGTTTTATGCTCAAAACTGTTGTTACACTGAGTAATGAGATACTAGTGTACCTGTAATTTACCTCAACCACCGAGTTCATACTCTGGAATTTCTTCACAATAAAATAAATGAGTAGCTCTGCACCTGACCTGATCTCAAGGGCTGCACTGTGGTGAACAGGTTCAGAGACGGGTTAGTGTTGGAGAAGGAGAAGTGGGGAAAAATCACATACATAGGCTCTTAGGTTCCAAGGGAGAGGTGACCACCAGGGCCCAACTGAATGCCAGGGGGTGATGACAGAAGCTGAGCAGCCTCTGAACTCATCTCCTTAAGCTGTTTGCTATTGAGAACAATTCCTTGAAGGTGCCCCAAGTCATCACACATCCACAATTACAGAGAACATTGGCATGCTACCAGAAGAGATTCATTCAATTCTAAGAAATACAGCTAGTAAAGTGAATTTCTGAAGCAAGTAGAGGAGCTATAGCACCATCTGTCCATTTTAGTACATGTCTCATGTTTAATCTTTCCTATGAGCTATTAATATACTGAACGTTATAATATTCCTGAATCCTGACAGTTGATTGAAAGGTACCCACTTCAGACACGAAAGGCTTGATACCATGTTCAATCAGCATATGATGCACAGGAGGAGAGCATATGCTCAACATCATGTTGGAACTCAATTAATATTCTTTTTTTTTTTTAAGATTTTATTTGCTTATTCATGAGAGACACAGAGAGAGGCAGAGAGAGAGGCAAAGACAGGAGAAGCAGGCTCCATGCAAGGAGCCTGATATGGGACTCGATCCCGGGACTCCGGGATCACACCCTGAGCCGAAGGCAGATGCTCAACTGATGAGCCACCCAGGCATCCCTCAATTAATATTCTTATAACTAAACAAGTCATCCTTATTAGATTGTAGCTGGGTGAATGAATTATTATTATAGACATTTGACCCTCTTAGAAAAACCCGGATTTAAAATCATTTTGGAAGTAAGTTTCTCTATTAACCTTTAAAACACTTGAACGGTATCCCTAAATAATATATAATACCATCATATTGCATGGAAAAATGCACTAAATACTTAGATTTGGTATCATCTTTCCTTTTTTACTCTTTCATAGTAGTGAGATTGAGAATACCAATAACTTGAGGCACAATAGCCTAAAGCATTATTTTCCATATTTGTCCAGGAAAAGCAACCTAAAAAATTATTTTCTCCAGGAATTCTTTTAAGTTTATTTATTTATTTTTTTAAGCAATCTCTACACCCAATATGGGGCTCGAACTCACCACCCCAAGATCAAGAGCCTCACACTCCTCCAACTGAGCCAGCCAGGTGCCCCAAGGAACTCTTTTGACTGAGGCTTAAAACATCAGGCTCTTGCATTTAAGAAGACATCCGAGTTGATAAAAATACAGTCCATGAGCTTATGTGTTGGCTGATTTGATATAGAAACAGAAGGGTTACATGGAAATGAAAGGGTTAAAGATGAGATGGCCTCACAAGTTACTTCCAGACTCCTTTCCAGATCCATATTACAGTAGCAAACATACACTTCCCAAAATAAAATATTTAAACTAGAATATGTGTTCTTGCACCTACTTCAGCATAAACTGGAATTGAAACAAAATAGTAAGTGTGTTTTCTCTTTTGAGGAAAATTTCTCACTGATTTTACTCTAGTGTTGTAACAATAAGAATAATGCTGCTGACTGGTCATCAGCTGGGCTCAGGCTTGGCAGTCAAAGTTGCTAGGTAACAAAGAGCATGTGCACGGGCCAGCCAGAGGTCAGACCTCGGGGACAGAAGGAAAAGGAGGGAGCACTTTTAGAAACTCAGCCTGAAAGCCCCCAAATCCGCTGTAAAATAAATAATTCTTGCTTTTCAGTTGGTTCAACTCTTGGAAATTCAGGTGTGCCTAGAGAGCAGATAGGGAAGTACATTCTGCTTCTAGGTCAAGGATCCCGGGAAGGTCCTACAGCAAAATGGTAGACATATGTATTAAGAATTTTCCTCTTTTTCCTAGGCTCAAACAAGTTGGGAGTCTCTTGGGTTTTGTTTTTTTTAAGCTTATTTATTTATTTATTCATGAGAGACACAGAGAGGAAGGCAGAGAGAGAAACAGGCTCCCTAAGGGGAGCCTGATGCGGGACTTGATCCCAGAACCCCAGGATCACGCCCTGAGTCGAAGGCAGACATTCAACCACTGAGTCACCCAGCATCCTGGGAGTCTCCTATTTTTGACAGTGTCTCCAGGTTTTTAGCCTCACTGCTTCTTTTGAAACAGAATTTTCAAATGTTTCTTAATGTGAGCTAGAATAAAAATGCCTTTTACCCAGTGATGCAGCACACACACAGACACACACACTCACTCACCACTCAAAAATGAAACAAACAGGGGATCTCTGGGTGGCTCAGCGGTTGAGTGTCTGCCTTCAGCCCAGGGCGTGATCCTGGTGTCCCGGGATCAAGTTCCATGTCGGGCTTCCTGCATGGAGCCTGCTTCTCCCTTTGCCTGTGTCTCTGCCTCTCTCTTTCACTGTGTGTGTCTCTCATGAATAAATGAATAAAATCTTTAAAGAAAAATGAAACACTTTACTCTGTATGATGAAGTTAAAAAAAAAAACAAAGCTAATACAAACTGTGATTTGACTATATTTTATTGCAACATTATATTCTATCTGTTCTTTATTAAATTTTTGTAGCAACCCCCCAAAATGATTTTTTCACTCACGCTTTGCAAATGGGAGTTTGAAGTGCTACACAAAGGATTTTCCCCAAAGCGTTTGTCTTACTACAAAGTAATATAAGCAAAGGTAATAGTACCAGCGCTCATTAATATTTAGTATATACCAGCTGCTGCTTTAAGTGATAAGCCTGTGGCAAAGGTACAAATTTTATTTCCATGTTTATGTTTTATATGAGGAAACAGGTGTACAGAGACTCAGTGGATGCTCAAGATCACATAGCCAGCAAGAAACAAAACTTGTATTCAAACCCAGGCTTTTCAGCTCCAAAACTTCACACTTAGACACTACATTATATGCTTTCAACCCCTATCTTCAAAGAAATTAAAATGAAATTCTCCCCTAGTCCAACTCAGTTTAAAGGAGAGGACCCACAGGGCCACCTTACTCCAACTACCTAGCTTCTTCTGGGTACCCTGCAGATGTTTCACCCGTGAGACTAACTCTAGCCCAGGAGATGCTGGGGACGATGCCAACCAGGAAATATTTATCTCGGTCTCCCAAGTCCAGGATGTGGCACAATGAACAAATAAACCGTCTAAGAAATAATATGCCACCCAGAGATAAACACCTTTTTAGCCTGGTAGACACTCTGGCAACACTGTCCTCCCATCTACCTTCTACGTTACAATCAGCATTATCTTTATAAACACAAATGTTAGATTGTTACCTCAACCCTTAGAATCTTTCATGACTCTCACCTTCTACTCAAAAGTCTAAATAAATTATGATAATTATGCCTGGTCACAATCTTGCCCCTACTTACTAGAATCTCACTAGGTGGTTTTCCTATGCGCAAACCTTAATTTCACATTCTTGCTTTTATATATAAGCTCCTTTATCCAGTTAAAATGACCTTGCCCGCCTTGTTTGTCTGGATCTTTACCCTTAAAAATCTAGTTCAACCAGAGAAGAATGTGAAAGCTTCACCTAGGTATATATTAACGTGTAGATCGGTAGACAGAAATAGACTTGAATAGAACAGAAGAGACAACAGTGATCCAGGAACTAAAAAACACGGAGAAATGAGGGAATGTGTTCTGGGGGTTGGGAATGAACACCAGCACTAAAGAGAAGTAGCTGAAAAGCCTGGTGACACGGAATTTAAGAGTAGGTGTTTAGGGAAGAGGTAAAATGACCTGGAAGACACAAAGGAGAGCAAAGGGAGATACTTAGCACTCTCCTTGAGAAGCCTGCAGAGGAAGCGGTGTCCTTGAGGGAAAGATTTCTTTGGGAAAGACACTGTTTTCAGAGGGAATTTAAAGTTTAAAGGAGAAAAAAAAAAATCAGCTCAATATCATTTAGCTATTACGAGTGTGATAGCACCAAGTGGTTTAAGTAGCAAACCAGAACCTCTTTCAAAAGGCTTTTTTGATAGATATCCTCTAATGCTATCTTGGGCATGCCACTCTCAAATCTTCTAGGTAAGAGAGTAAATCCATTCAGCCTCTGTGGAGAATAACTTGACATGGTGCTTACATCTTAAGTGTTAACTTGGCAAAGCTATAGCGCCCAGTTATCTGGTCAAACATGCAACTAGATGTTGCAGTGAAGGTATTCTGTAGACATGATTAACATCTACAATCAGTTGACTCAAAGTAGAAGACATTGCCCTTGATAACGTGGGTGGGATTCATTCAATCAGCTGAGATCTGAAGACCAAAAATGGAGGTTTCCCAGAGTAGAAGGAATTCTGCTTCAAGATTGTAACACAAGAATCCTTCCTGGAAAGTGATGTCATCAAGAGGCAATACAGGTCAGTCTTGATTTTAGGCCCCCTCACAAAAAGGGCACCTAGCAACTACCCATAGGCAAGACACCATTGTGAAAATCCCAGAACCCAAGGGTGAGGCTAAAGCACCAACTGTGGACCACAGAGACTGAGAAGGACCCCAACAGAAGGGCAAGAGATCCAATTTCACTTTGATCTTAGGGTGCCCCACTCCAGGCCAGCATAGCACTCACTATACCGGGAGGACCCCTCAGTGTATGACTTATCCAGCTGGATAACGAGAGCCCAAGGTGGGCATCTAACTTTCTCAACATTGAAGGACCCTTCCCAGGAGGCCCACTTGGGTCTCATCTCACAGGATCACTGGGGAAATCTGCAGGGCTAGATGACTGGGGGTGAGATAGAGACAGAGGAAGGGGTGGGGCTTCTAGGACTCCAGTTCTCAGATCTTGGAGGACTGCATTCCTGTTTGCAGAGGCCTCTGAATGGAGAACCCAGCCAGCAGCCCTGTCCATCTATGAAAAATGGAGAGATAGAGAAAGGAGGGAGGAGGAGACACACACCTAAACTGTTCTAAACAGGGTTGTAGGCAGGAGTAGAGCAGTGGGAAACAATTTGGGGTCAATAGGGTGGAGGAGGATGAGGAGAGAAGAATCAAGTGTCTCCTGGGTTCAGGAAGAGAAAACACAGCAAGTACCAGAAATGTGACTGAGTTGTCAAAAGAATATGAAAGCTCCTTAAGAAAGGGACCCAAGTCTGTGTTTGTTGACATTATGTGCCCCATGCCTCGCATAGAGCCTGGAACATATTAACTGCTTGTTGGCTGAATTAAAAGCGAATGTATGAACAAATTAGCCATATAATTTTTTTTAAATCCTTCCTGAGTTCCCAGGCTGCAAGCCTGCTCTTCGAATTTCAAACTCGAAACTGCAACATCAGCCATTGCCTGAGTCCCCAGCCTGCCAGCCTGCCTTACAGATTTCACACTTACCAGCCCCCATAACTGCATGAGGCAATCCCTGTTTTTAACCTACAGATGTAATCAGTGCAGAAGTGAAATTATGCACGTACAAGTTCCTGCAGTAGTGCAGAAACAACTCAATGTCCTTTACCAAAGTGTTGCTTGAAACATTATGGCACACCCAAAGCTAGAATAATTTGCAGCCTAAACATGAAAGCTCTCTATATTCTTACATTGAATTTTACCTGAGATAATATTAAATGAAAAAATATCAAGACGCAGAATAGGATGTACAGATGCTAGTACTCATGTAAAAGGAGGGAGGAAGTTGGGTAGTAACGCACGCACTCATGCACATACGTTAACTCTGGATAGATATAGAAGGGATTGGTCATTTGGTTTTTCCAATGACTGTTTCTGGTGAATAACACTACCCTTCTGTAACTCAAAAATTTGGTCCCATAGACCATGAAAACAAACCCACTTGAAAGAAAGAGGCATAGCACATAATATTTTGAAAGAAGGGCTGCAGGAACCTGGGTAGCTGTTGGCACAGAATTGCTCACGGGCTTGTGATTTCTCTGCCCTCTAGAGGCCACTTTGAGAACCTGACAGGACAGCCGTGAACCCCTCACCAGCCAGCCTCAGTCATCATCACCACAGGCCTGAAAAAGCCTGGCTTCCCCCTGGCCACAAGCTGGCAGCAGTGGCTCTTTCAGGGGGGAGAGTCCGAACCCGAATGAACCACAGCTCTACTGAGATCTCTTAGAAACGATTCACACATATGAAAACAGAGTGGAGAGTAGATCTTCAGTGACTCATGAAACACTGATACTTTATCACTCGATTTTGGTCAAAGATAGAAAACCAGAAAATAAAATTGAAGACTCACTATTCATTTATATTTGTGGGTGTAGCCTCTGACGTATGAATGAATTAAGTAATAATCATGGTGTTGGATTTTACATTCGGGCACACACAAAATGTACCCAAACAGGACTTTTCTAACCCTACATTCTTATTGCAGGTTGGAGCTGAATAATGAAAAACAGAAAATAAACACTTTTTTAAACTTCCTGATTTTTCGAAATTTAAATATATACTTTAATAATATAACAAACACACATTCCACTGCCACACCGTTACTGTTAGTATTTTTCATATTTGCTTCCAACTAATTTCTTTAAAAAAAAAAGATGTAATTTTTTCTGGTTAGAAAATGATGGCATCCTCATTATTGACAATTTCAAAATATGAGAAGTTTAATGATGTTTCTAAGGTTAATTAAAACAATAAAATTGGCTTAAAAATGTTTGTTGGGCAATAAAAAAAAGCTTTAAGTCAATGCAAATATTCATAACTTGTAAAAGTCTTCTCTAAAAGGGCACCAAAGACAGTTTATTGAATCCTGTTTCGATCCATGTTAAATTCTTTACAAATTATTACATAAGGACCTATTGCAGTAAGGGTTTAAAAGAGGAAGAAGCAATTTATTTTATGCTCATGGTACAATCATTGTGGAACAGTCTTAAGTAGCCAGGAGCAGGTAGGTTTAGTACTTCGTAAACCCAGTGGAAGACACACTCTTTGGTTTTCCAGTCCATGAACTGTCACTGGATTTTCTCTATGTGACCAGTTAATGCTGCTCATCTTCAAGGCTCTTTCCTAGATGTTGTGTCCTCTATAAATGCTCAGCACTGGTTCCTTGCACTCCTCTGGTGTGGTCTCACCTGCGTGCTGATGACCCTTGGCTCAAACTAGCTCCACCTCTGGGCTCCCCACTGAGCTCCGGGCTTCCTGGATCCTCCCTGATTGCATCAAATTCAACAAGTCTAGAAGTGAACTCACCATCATTCCTCCAAAACTCTTCATTCATCAGGGTTCCCTATCACCTGCTTAGTTAACCAGGAGCCAGTAAGCATCCTATTCTCTTCTCCCTCCTTGCCTTCGGATCCAATGTCTCAAGTCGGTCCAATTTCACCGCCCAGATATTGTCAAATCCTCCTGCCCTACGTCAGGCCTGAACATCATTGTTTCAGCCCCCTCCTAATTATTCTTCCTGTCTCCAGTCTTGCTTTTCTCTGCATTTGTCCACAATGAAACCAGAAGGATGGGCCCAAAATGCACTTCTGGAAAGAAACTATCACGTGGCCTAACACAACTTGGTCTGGAAGAAAGCATGAAGCCAAATAATCCTACTCTATCTCCTAGTGTATATATATGTGTGTTTGTGTGTGTGTGCGCGTGCGCACGTGCGCATGCACATATATATAGTAATTTATGGAGAACTTTGTAATATATACAAAAGTTTTCAAGGCAGTTTTTGACTTACAAATATCTGATATATAAGCATCTCTTACCCAGACGTAGGTGTGTCATTCAGGAGTTCACCTCCGCCAATGTCCTGCTGAAAACAGCCCCCACTTTGCCCTACACCCCTTCATTTCCCCAACCTACCCCCACCCCACCCCCGAATTTTAAATTCTGTGTGAGGAGCACCTCTCCCATGCCAATGGTGCCCCTTAGGGTAAGCAACAGAGCCATGCTGACTGGATATCTCTCCCCTCTTCTCCACTGGACTTTGGTGATTCCATCTTCTCTGCCGCTCATCTACATTCTCATCACCTTTACTTTCCATTTCCTCCCACTGTGGAGGACAACTGCCCCCTTCTTGATCATTCTGGGGACTCTTGTGTGATTCCCCACTACCCTTGGGTCACCAGGTCCCTCTTTAACAGCTCAGAGCTCCCTCTGATGCCACAAGAACCCTAGAAATCTGCTGCAGCTGCTGAAACCCTATAAAGTGGCAGCACCAGAGTGGATCTCTTTCCCATACAGGACAGTGGGAGGGGGTGTGTGAATTGGACCCACTCAGTGGAACCCAGAATTAACTTCCTCACAGAAATAATGCTGTCACCTCGGTTATGTACTATCATTAATACCACAGTTAAGTACAGAGGTGCTAGATGGGACTCAAGGGTCATTCTGGAAAACTAAACTACCACATAAACCCTATGGCTCTGGGAAAATTTGTCCTGAACTGAGTTAGAAAGAACGTTGGGAATGTAACCAACCAATATATGAGCCAAATAAATAAATCTTAGAATCAGGTTAATGCTTAAAAGGCACTGCACCCAAGAACCATGAAAACTAATCTTCGTGTATTTTCAGATGTTCTCTCTAGGGTCCCAGAGCAATTAGCATGGGTTGTTTGCAAGAGTGGCCACAGTCCTGTAACAGGATGCCGGCTGAGGTCAGATGGCGACTATTATTTGGAGTGGTGTAGACAATGCTACCTATCTGAGGTCATTTTCTAATGTTATTCCTCTTGCCCCTTTGCTCCAGCCTGATTGTATTTCCGGAAAACACCAAAGTCATGTTCCTATTGTCCAGTATCCACCTCCCAAGATCTTTGCTTGGCTCTCCCCATGGCTGCATTTGTCCGCTCCTCAGAGACACCATAACTGAGCACCCAATTTAAAATAGCCTCCCATTCAACCCTTTCACTCTCTTTATTTTTCTCTAAAATACATATTTGCCTGAAATGTATATTTATTTGTTCACTTGCTTATTTTCCTTTTTTTTTTTTTCAAGATTTTATTTACTTGAGAGAGAGAATGCATGCATGCAGCACACAGGATGGGGCAGAGGGGGAGAAAGAGGGGAAGAGTCCCAAGTGAACTCCGCACTGAGTGTGGAGCCCCATCTGGGGCTGGAGCCCACGACCTTGAGATCGGGACCCAGAGATCACCACTTGAGCCAAACCAAGAGTCAGACATCCAACTGACTGAGCCACCCCAGGTGCCTCCATTTGCTCATTTGCTTATTTTCTGCTTCTCCAACTAGAACATGAAACTCACAAAGGCGAGGAATTTGTCCCTCATTTTCATGGCTGAATCCCCAAGTGGGTTCCTGATCATTCTGGCACGTAGGAGACACACAATTAAGTACATTAATATTTATTCTTTTTTTAAAAAAGATTTTACTTATTTATGTGACAGAATGAGAGAGTACAAGCAAGGAGAGCAGCAGAGGGAGAGGGAGAAAGTCCCTGATGAAGGACTGACCCCGGGATCATGACCTGAGCTTAAGGCAGAGGCTTAACCAACTGAGCTACCATATTAATATTTATTATTAATATTATGTCTTCTCTCTTGGTCAGGTTTGTTAGACTCTAATTGATCTCTTCCAAATACAGTGCATTGCAAAGACTATTGCAGTGGTTAGAACAGATTCCTGAATCTGGCTGGACTTCTGGCCCCAATACTTACTAGCATTATGACCTTGAACAGATTATCTCACCTCTCAAAGTCCCCATTCCTTGTCTTTTAAAACATACTTTTGGGGGATCCCTGGGTGGCGCAGCGGTTTGGCGCCTGCCTTTGGCCCAGGGCGCGATCCTGGAGACCCAGGATCGAATCCCACATCAGGCTCCCGGTGCATGGAGCCTGCTTCTCCCTCTGCCTGTGTCTCTGCCTCTCTCTCTCTCTCTCTGTGACTATCATAAATAAATAAAAATTAAAAAAAAAAAAAAACATACTTTTGGGATTGTTCATTTTCTAGACTCCAGAATTGGTTCTTTGATGACCATTGGCTCTAATTGTCTAGCTTCATCTCTTCTGCCACTCCTACTCAAATATCTCATTAACTTTCCACATATTGCTTATTTTAATAAATAAACAGCCAAGTGTTTCCCAGGTGTGGCTGGTAGGTGCTCAGTTAAACAACAAAAGAGCATATTTGTAGGGCTTCACTATTGATGAAGATCCTCTTTGGGATGGGGGCCAGGAACATGTATTCTAAACCATTTCTCCAGATGATTCCCCATGTGACAGAGTTTGAGAACCACCAAGAGTTCCAGGGGTGCTGATAACTTATGGGGGTTTGCTCAGATGTCATATAGATCAGTAATCCCTGTTTCCTTCTCTCCTCACACCATCTGGCCCCATGCAGAGGCTCACTCCAAGCTTTCTCTGAGGGCTATTGACCGTGATTGGGTTCCTAAAGCCTTTGGGCATTTCTTTCTGACTGTTCCCTTAGTTTAAAGGAAAAGACTGACCTAGCTTGGCTGAGGAGCCCTTTTTACTTCCAACACTGTCTGATGGATAATTTACTTTCCAAATCCTTTCAACAGTGTATACATTAAATCTATTATAATTTTGTCAATTATACCTCAATAAAACTGGAAAAAAATGTTTATCTTTCAGCTCTCTTACTCTTCGCAGTCCATCATGAGGAAAACTTCAGGGGGAAAAAAAATTTTTTTTTAATCTGATATATGAAGAGCACCATGGGTAAGTCCCGATGCCTGTATTAAGATAGTAAAAGTCAGAGCTTAATAAACTCTAGTGCCACAGAAAGGAAGGAAGGAAGGAAGGAAGGAAGGAAGGAAGGAAGGAAGGAAGGAAAGAAAGAAAGAAAGAAAGAAAGAAAGAAAGAAAGAAAGAAAGAAAGCTCCTCAATGGCTCAGTTGGTTAAATTCCTGACTTTTGGTTTTAGCTCAGCTCATGACCTCAGGGCTGTGAAATGGAGCCCCACATCAGGCTCCACACTCAGGGTGGAACCTGCCAGAGAATCTCTCTCCCTCTCCCTCCACCCCTCCCTTCCCTCCACTTCTGTCATTCTAAAAAAATTTATTTAAAAAGAAGAGAAAAGAAAGAAAAAAAAAAACTTCAAGGGAGTTCCTATCTATCTTAGCTAAAACCTATCCAGGCATCCAGCCCTTGCCCCTTAAGCTTCAGGGAATTAGCTGGGACTTCAGAATTACCTCCACTTACTGTCTGGAGTCTTCTTCCATTTTAGTTCAGATTGCACCTCATCTGGAAGATCTTCTTCGTGGTTTATTGTCTGCAGTTGAGGACTTAGTTAGCATCAGCTGTGCTATAGATAGTGGTCACGGGGAAGATATCGATTTGATCACCTATCCACACTGCCATTTGCCCCTAGACAGCAGTCTTCAGAAGTCCCCCTGATGGAATAGTTGCATTGCTAGTGATTCATTCTCATCTCAAAGAGCTAGTTACTGGCCAGAACAGGAAAGAAATGGTCAGGCTCCATTTTCATATGCCTTGAGGCTTTCTAGAAGGAGTGGCTCCATAGGGAAGGCACAATGAGGCCTTGGGTCAGAAGGCATGCGAGGACCTCCCTGGGAAAAGGTTTATATCCTCAATCCTGGGACTCAGATGGAAGAGCTCATGCTTGCAGGAACTGTCTCGGAGCAGCACATGCTAGAAGGCCCTGGGACAGGCAGATTTGAAACTGTTAGTACCTTTAGCCCCAAAAGAAGGGTCTTAGACTCTGTTCACTACTGATACAAACAGCCTTATTTGTAGCATTGTTATTAAAAATAGCCCTTTGGGGGCACCTGGGTGGTTCAGTGGTTGAGCATCTGCCCTTGACTCAGGGTCCTGGGATGGAGTCCTGCACCAGGTTCCCCACAGGAAGCCTGCTTCTCCCTCTGCCTATGTCTCTACCTCTCTCTGTGTGTCTCTCATGAACAAATAAATAGAATCTTTTTTTTTAAATAGTACTTTTGATATCTACTTATATTTTGCTTATAGGTAGGTTCAGATTCTTCAAAGGGTGAGGTTAGTACCTATGATGGCCATGTCATATTACCATAGGCTGCCCCAGAAAGGCCACTGGGCTTTCTTTATTTATAGGAACAGTTGAATATGATCAGAAGTGGACATGCCAGGCATTCAGGACCTGAGCTGCCAGGACGTGCCTAACCTTCTAATCCTTTAAAAATAGGAACTGAAAATCCAGTCCCATGTTTACTGATCAAATGTGACATCGGCCCTCAAATTCAAACTGGGATCATATACTCAAATTGCTTCATCTAGCTAATTTTAGTAGCTTACTGATGACCAGAGAAGGTCTCATTATAAAGTGGCATTTGTTAATAGAGCTCCGGGACCCAAATGGGATTTCCCAGGTACCTGACACAGGGTAACCCAATAATGCTGCCTCTTAGTCACAGACCTATTTAATCCAAGATTTTTTCGAATTCATTTACCTAAGAAATTAGAACATTTGTTACAATTAATTTGGCAAGGAAAGACAGCCAGCTGCTCAAGTGAGATCCCAAATTTTGTAACAAATTGAATAAACACTAATTTGTTGATGTGATTATAGAATTAGCAAAATGTTCTGCTCTTCAGCATAAAAAAATTAAGATCTGAGTTATTTCATTATGGCTTATCTCTATTACAAGTTTTTAAAAAAATGGAGAATCTGTGTTGATAACAAACTCAAATAATCTGTTAAAAATAAAGACCACTGGAAGCTTAAAACTTCTACCTGTAAGTTGTGATCTCTATGTGGCCTTCATTCTTTTTCTGTAATAGAGAGCCCACCTGCTACTTGAAATGGTGCTGATCCCTCCTGGATTCTCAATTGCCTCCCCCCTCCATTATAGGAAATATACCTTTAATAGAGTTGGGTTTAGGGGCGGTGGGTTTTGGGTTTTTTTTTTTTTTAGAGGGCACACGGATGAGCCAGGGGGTGGGCAGGGCAGAGGGATGGAGAGAGAGAGAATCTCATCAAGCTCCACGCCCAGCACGGGACCTGACATGAGGCTCCATCTCATCACCCTGAAATCATGACCTGAGCCAAAATCCAGAGTCAGACTCTTTTTTAAAAAAAGATTGTATTTTATTTACTCATGAAAGATACAGAGCGGGAGAGAGAGAGGCAGAGACACAGGCAGAGGGAGAAGCAGGCTCCATGCAGGGAGCCAGACGTGGGATTCAATCCTGGATTTCCAGGATCACGCCCTGGGCTGCAGGCGTCACTAAACCGCTGTGCCACCAAGGCTGCCCCAGAGTCAGACTCTTAACCGACTGAGCCACCTAGGTGCCCCCAGCATACATTTCCATTAAGGCCTTATATTGTATACTCTCTATATGCATTCCACTATTTGCAACAGATTTTCCAGAGTCCAGAAAAAAAAAAAAGTTTTTTTATTATTTTCTCATCATTCAACTATAAAGGAGATTAATTTGCAGAAGTGACACCTTTGGCTCAGAAAAATATCAAAGTACAGTTGGGAGAAGGGAAATATGTACTTTCTTGCTGCCCTTATTTCCTTAAAGAGGGAGCAAAGATACTGAAGAAGGTTTCCCAGCCTCTGCTCCTGCCTCTCACTCCCTGCTTGCCTCAAAACAAGGACTGACTTACCTGTTTGGAATTGCAGGGGGCAAATCAGGGGCTCACGTGTGGTTCTTTCTTTGTCTTCCTGAAGGTTCTCCAATTCTTCTTCAATTCACTGGTGAGCCATGAACTATGAACAGCCAGCAATGAATGCAGCAAGGAGAGCCCTAGACCCGCTGTTGGAGGCAGGCCTGGAAACCAAAAGCTCTGGTCTGCAGTGCCTGGGCTGTGTGGCAGGCTGGGATTCTGTTTCCTGCAGAGATGAGTACCCACACCTCCACTCAGGGCAGTGAATGAGAAAGCTCTAGATTTGGCATCAGACCAGAGTATCGGAAGACCTGCTCCAACTCAACATACCAGTTAATTATTTGGGGATAATTATTTGATGGTGTTCTGTAGCCTCAATTAATTCCTATATCTGTTTTGTCTTTTTGTATTTTTTTTCAAATTAACTAGAAAACAAGAAGAATAATTATATTTTATATATATATCTTTCCACTCACCACCACCCCCATTCCAATCACCAAACCATCTACTTTATAGTCCTGAAGACTGGATTAAAAGACTACTGGAATTTATGTCTTTGCGTTTTACCTTAAATAATACTGGCCAAGGCGGGGAGGGGAGATTATTGAAATCCTAAGCATCTATATCCAACACTAGATGTCACTACCCTGATATTTTGAATTGGGTATTCAACTACTATTTTTTCCAATCTGTTTTATGTTCTTCCTCAAAATAATAGTAATAAATGCCAGAGTTACTGTAGATTATCATTAGCCAGATGATTCTTGTGGAGGATGTTTCTCCTTGCCTCTTGCCTAGGCTCTGAGAGCATTAAGTCTGAAGTGTAACAACCTCAGTATGGTCTAGAGCAAAGGTTCTCAATCTTGGTTATATATTAAAATCACCTAAGAGATTTTTTTTTAACATACCCATGCCCGAGTGCCTCCCAAAGATTCAGATTTAAATGCTATAGGGTAGAATTTGAACAGCAACATTCATCTAAAGTTCAGGTGGTTTTAACCTGAAGCCAAAATGGAGATCTCTGACTGCAGGTGACTGGCTTCTAAACTTGAGGATCCATCAGGACCACCAGCGACGCCCTTCTCCAGACCTCTAAATCAGAATTTCTGGTATAGACCCCAAAAATCTGTATTATTCAATGATCTAGCTGAGCCCTGGACCAGCACTGGGGAGTTGCCAGATCTGGTTTCCACATCTCATATTTTTAATGATCTTTTAGACACATTATTACCACACGATCTGCAGGATCTCCAGTTCAACCCAATCATTTCACACATGGATATTTCTAATGAGCCTGTCTTTTCCCTTTCCATTCCTCTCAAAATCGCTACAAGATTTGCCCCCAAAATGTGACTTCACTTGAAGATATTTTGGCAAAGGATACATTTTGTCAAATCAAAGGTTCCTCTTGAAACATAAAATCACTTTTTAAAAAAATTGCTCCATGCTAAGTACAGAACTTTCGAGCATCCCAACTCTAGTCCATACTTAATCTTCAAAAAATTGGGATCAATCCTCTCCCAGCTATAGCCTGTATTCACCTCTCTGTCCCATCAGCATCTGTAGCTCCTTTCCTAATTCCGCCAGGTGTCGCCTCACCCCTCACTCCATCACTGATCCCCACCCCAGGGATACAAATCAACAATGGTTTGGGACTCAGAACTGGGCTGAAGATTGATAGTCTGCAGATGACTAGACCTAAAAGCTTGGGAGTTTACTGACTTCTCCCCCTAAATCACATAAAAATCTCTTCACCCTCTCCTGCCCATGCTTTATCAACACTATCTGTTGCTCAAGAAATAATTCCAGGTGCCCCATCTGCCACTCTTTGGGGGGCAGATTGAGCTACAGGATTGGGTATGTCTGCTTACAGAAGTGGAAAGGGACATGTTCACGGAAGAAAAAGCTGATGGAGCATGGGAATTAAAACTGGCCATTGCTTCAGAAGGCTGGGTTGCTGATAGCTTAGTTCAGCTCACTGCATAGGACTTGCTCTGTGTTCTTGTGGGGCTCCCACTCTGGTCCAGCGAGAACAGCTTCCGGGTGCTGCTCCAATGTCTCAGTCACCCTAGCTGCCTCTTGATCAGCCTGACGACTCAGAGCACTCCCTTTACTTTTCAAGCCTGCACCCCCATTCCATGCAAACTCCCTGTAGGACATACTGTCTTTTTTTCCCTTGGGTAGTGGCCTCCTCTGCTTCTTCTTCATTTATTTCTTTTAGCCCACAGAAATTTCCCAATTTGCGTGTTCGCTCTATTTTCTGCCCTTTTGTACACCTGTCCCCCCTCATCTCCCTCTACAGAGCCTTCACACTATGTCCTTGAATTAATATTTTCTGATCTGCATTCTCCCCCAAATTTCTTCACTACTTTGCTTCCTCTTGGCAGAGTAATCTGTGCAATAAAACAGATGGAATCTAGTAGTCTCTCTTATGCTGATTTGGATTGTATGATTGAAGCACATTTTATCAATTTCACATCATCTGCTGACAAGACGTAAATTCTGTCAGTAAGTGACTGAGCAGAGCAAACAGTCTGTCCTCTTATAATAAAAACATATTATACAGCATTTCATACCATAGTTCAATTTTGCAAATATAGCATAAATTCTGTATGCACAGGCAAGAAGAGAAGTATATTTTTATCTAAGTAAGTTGATGCTGTTTCCCAAGTAATTTTCAAGGCTTATAAACCTCCAAAATCATCAGCAAGATCGACTACAACAGATTAGTCATGAAGAAATGTCTCCATCACAAATAAAGTTCATTATTAGATCCCACAAGAATTTTATAATTTTATAATTCTATGACATTTTATAATTCAGTGGCACAGAGGACAGTAATATGGAGCCAGTGTTAGATGTAAATTCTTTCTCATGCACCTTGCTGTCATTTCAGCCCGTAACAACTGAAATTGATATCCAGTTGAAATCAGATGGCAAAGTTCTTGAAAAATATAATGATCCCAAACAGTGGTCGCCTTTTAATGAACTTTGAAGAAAAAGGATTAGACATCTTCCATTCATTGTTAGTGCCTGGTACACATAATAATCATTTATCATATAATGTATTGAAGCTTGATGCTTGCCTGAGGGTCATTCCATTCTCCCTGGAACAGTCACAGGAGCCGCTCCTCTTTCTGAAACCAAAACCTAGCTCTTCAAGGGTGTGGAGATACCCATGGAGGAGAAATCCGGGCAATGGGGAGAGTGGGAAGAGCTTGGCAAAGTGGGTACTGGGGAGTCAAGAGAAGAACCAGTTTGGTGGCCTAGGGACAGCACACAGAATAGAGAGGAGAGAGGAGGGAGTGAGAAGGAGAGCTTCTGTGGAGCTTGGAACTGTGGGAAACAGCAGAGTTATTTAAATACTAGTAGTAGTATTTAAATAAATACAATTATATTAAAATTAATTGCAGTTATATTAAAATGCAATATAAATTTCCTGCTTCCAAATTCTCAAGAAATATTTGGTAAAGGACTGAACAAAGTTCAATGTGTGTTTTATTTATATGTGTAATCATTTAGAGACTGGCCTCACAAAGGACCAGGACATTTAGGTCCCACCTGCTGGGCTCTAATATCCAGATGCCAGGAAATGTTTAGGTGATGATCGTCTTTTAATAACAGTAACAACATGGATGAACCTGGTGGAGGTTTTGCTAAGTTAAAAAAGCCAGACTAAGACATATGTTGCATTCTATCACTCATATGTGAAACCTAAAAAAGAAAAGAAAACTCAAATTTGTAGAAACAGAATAAGACAGTGGTTGTCAGAGACTGGGAAGCAGGGGAGATAGGAAGAGGTTTAAAAAGAATACAAGCTTTCAGTTGCAAGATGGATAAAATCTGATAATCTAATGCAGAACAGGATGACTATAGCTGCTAACACTGCATAGCTTAATTGAAATTTGATGAGAGTAGAACTTAAAGTACTCACCAAAAAATAAATATGCCAGGTGATGGATGTGTTCATTAATTTGATGGGGAGAATCCTCTCACAGCCTAGCTGTGTGTCAAATCATCAAGCTGTATGCTTTAAATATCTGACAGTTGGGGTGCCTGGGTGGCTCCATCAGTTAAGCATCCAAGTCTTGGTTTTGGCTCAGGTCATGATCTCAGGGTCCTAGGGTCGAGCCCCTTGTCAGGTTCTGCATTCAGCAGAGTCTACTTGAGATTCTTTCTCTATATCCCTCCCTTCCCCCTCCAGCCCCTGTTGTCATGTGCTCTCTCTCTAAATAAATAAATAAAATCTAAATAAATAAATAAGGGGCAGCTGGGTGGCTCAGTGATTGAGCATCTGCCCTTGGCTCAGGCCGTGGTCCTGAGGTCCTGGGATTGAGATCCACATCGGGCTCTTCACGGAGAGCCTGCTTCTCCCTATGCCTATGTCTCTGCCCCTCTCTCTTTGTCTCTCATGAATAAATAAATAAAATCCTTAAAAATAAATAAATATATATGATAGTCTTATTTATCAATCATACCTCAATAAAGCTGGGGGGAAATATAATACACAAGAAGAACAATCATACTGAATATGGAGGACCAAAAAAAAAAAAAAAAAACTAAGGCAACTACAGAAAAATACTTTAAAATTAAAAATAAAAACAATAAGAAAAAAAAAAACAGTAAAGTTTGCAAGTCATCCAAAGTCATACTTCAATAAAAATGTGATATCAAATAGAGTTTACAAAATAAAAAATAAGGAGGTCAAAAAACAAAAAGAAAAAGACTTGTAATAAAGCTGCTGGTTGATTCTAAGTTCACCCTGAGAGGCCCTGACAGTGAACATGGTGAAATTTTATGTCTAAAGTTAGAAACTTTCATCACAGTTATCATCAGCATAACCAGTCAAAAAGAAAAAGAGACCTCAAATAGCAGGGAGAATAAAATGGAAAAATAAAGTATGATTCTTATATCCAAATGGTGAAATCATTAGAGAAAAATCAAAATAACAGATCAAGACCAGAAAAGAAGGATTCTGTATTGGAAAGGAAATAGTTGCCAAAAGATCAAAATAGACTCAGCATTGCTAATGTTGGACAAAATCCAGTTGGAAACTAGAAAGTTATTGGGAGAAATACAAAAGGTGAAATAAAAGAAGAGAGAATAATGACAATAGTTTCATGACTTGAAATCCTATCATTGGGGCACCTGGGTGGCTCAGTTGGTTCAGCTTCTGTCTGCCTTCAGCTCAGGTCATGATCCCAGAGTCCTGGGATAGAGCCTCGCATCGGGCTCCCTGCTTAGTGGGGAATCTGCTTCTCCTTCTCCCTCTACCCCTTTCCCCAGCTAGTGTGCTGGCACTCTCTCTCTCTCTATTAAATAAGTAAAATCTTTTCAAAAAATTTTAAAAATCCTTTAATTAGTAGATGCCATTTTCCTCACTTGGTATTTTTATTTTGTTAATAATTTAAAACAACCATTTGCTGCAAAAATTTCACCATTTTTCAGATGAAAAACCCAAGGGTGATTTGCCTGATGGCATGTAAGTTAGTAGTGGGGGAGTTAGAATTTGAACATGGATGTGTCTTTTTCTAAACTTTGTTCCTTACTGCTTGCAGTCTATACCATTATTTTAGTGTATTATTGTAGAAATACCCAGGTAAAGTTTATCGTTACAAAAACAGATTCTGAGAGGAAGAAAAAGATTTTCCTTACTGCAGAAATACCAGGCAATGCTGCATTACCTCATGTTGCTAGATGAACCCACGGACCTTCACATCAAATAAACACAAGAGCAAGCCAAATAAACTCCCACCTGATGGTTGCCTGAGATGTGAAGATTACTTTTAAAATGAGCATGGCAATTTCTTCTAAATGAGCTGGGTAAAATTAAAACCAGACTAATCCAGCAATCCTAAAACTCAATGAAGCCCTATATATTAAAAGGGATAGACACTACAAGTGTTTCTTAAATCACATAACCCATCCAAGAATACCATGAAGATATGCTCCCAGTTGCTTTCCTAAGGAAACATTACTAAAACATCTTTTAAATTATTTTTTTAAGTTAACATACATATGCCAAGAAAAAGTATATTTAAGTGTAATCTTTCAGGAAAATAAAACAAACATTATATCCAGGAACACAGAAGCTGGGAGTTCAACAGCCAGCTACTTGGGCCTTGGATTAATTTCTTTAAAAGAAAAAAAAATAGGTGATAGGAGAAATCAAGTAAAAGGTAAAACATTGTGTACACTTCATGAAATTTCACTTGGGGAAAAAAGTATCTGAGGTTTTAAGAGGTTAACTTAAATAACCTTGAAGCCCATTTTGCCCTAGGACTATCTAGATGTTTTCAGGAGCAGCAGATGCTTATGCTCCATGTATACATCTAAGAGATGAGCAAAAACAAAAATAACCTTGCTCCCAGGACAATGGAGAGCTTCAGCCACAAAGTAGGTCATAGCATCAGGCTATTTCACCTCCCACCCCGTGTGCACTGCCTGTTATAAATGGAGTCAAGTGACACGGGCTTCAGTTTCCATTACCCTAAAACATTCCTGTAGTGAGTTGCTTCTGAATGAATCATGTGAACCCCCAAGTCCCCTTTAAGCTTTAGTGAGAAGAAATAAAACCTTTTCATAGAAATATAGGAATTTCCAACATCAGACCAAGATTGATTCTTGTAGCATCGACTTTCATTAGAAATGTAATTGTTGGGTATAAATATTAGCACTGTTCAGACTAGAAGGATATATTTTGTTTTCTTTTGTTTTCCTTTGATTTTCCCCCTAATATTAATAGTGATTTCTCACTTTCACCATAGCCCTTCGGCAATTGGAATGTTATGAAAAACAGAATGCCTTTTCTGGCATTTATTAAAGAGAGAGTCTCATGGCCCCAAAAGCAAGATAACATTGCCCCTTCTCAATCTATCCTCCTCACTGGAGCTAGAGAAACCATCTGATTAAGGAATCTGAGCACATTTCCCCCCTATTTAAATCTTTAACTGATTTTCCTCCTGAGTGATAAAGGTCCCTCATGATCTAATGTCTCACGACACTTGGGCCTATCTGCCAACACATTTCTAAGGCATTCCTCGCCCAGCCCTCTCAAACCACCTGTGGTCTCCACAATTAAGGATACTTCCAGGTCAAAAAGATTAGAATTTGATATGGAGAAGTTGATCAAAAAATATTAGCAAAGTTTTAAAACATTTGATTAGATAGGATTGTAGGTCACTGTGAAACAATACTTGTCCATTTAGCCAAAGTGACAAAGATTTCCAGGCAAATATAGAAAGTTACATAGTTGGGGGGGAAAAAATCCAAACACCTTAGCTCTTTCAATAGAGAAGACTTTGCTTTCCTAAGTAATCAAAGACTTAGTAAAGGCAACAAAGCACAGGAAATTAATTTGATAAAACATAGAATCTTCATTTTCTAGGCAGATTACTTAAAAGGTAAAGAAAAACCTTTCATAATCTCTTATCAGGAGCAGATCAATCATCCAAGAAAGCTTTGTCATGTCAGCAACGAAAGAGAATTAAGTCCCAGTGTTACATAAGTATACTACTGATATTAAAGCTTATTTTTAAAACCCATATAATAACCATTACATTTGAGCCAGCTTAATTATAAAAGGTAACATTTTTTTCCCTCTCTCTTCCAATTTTCTATGCCCATGGTTTGTTCTTTGTTTTCATGTTTCCCATTCTGAAATAACCAGCTTTCCTTTAAGACAAGAATGCTTTCTTTTCCCTTAACAAAAGTGCATCTCCATACTTCATACCTTTTATTAGCAAAAAACACATTTTATTTATTTGCATACAGAACTGTTTCCCTTATTATTTCTAGTAGCTTTAATTATATATTTTAATTAGTATTTCTTAAACCTTAGAAATCTTAATTTTGAGCAAAAACTAAGTTAGCTTATTATGAACTCTTTAGGCTAGCATTCTTTATATTGGCAGATTTATGAATACATTTCATAACTTCGAGAAGCGTGTTTCTCCCTGTATTTTTTTTAATGTGACACAAGACACATTTACTGATGGATCCCAATATCTTTAGTTCCTCTGTAATAAGAGCCAAAGTGAATAAACTTACATTTAATGATCAATGTTTCTGTATTTTATCTTATTTGGAAATGATCTAGACATTCAATGAATTCCCATCATTTAACTAAGGGTAAAATTTGCCGAAGAGATTTGGGAAACTACTTAAGTAGAAATGTTGTAAGACCATCATTGCTGAAAAGTTCACCCAAGAACTCTTGTACCACTTATATTTATTTAATTCACTTTAAAAAAAAAAAGATTTTATTGCTTTATGAGATACTGCATGTGCACAGGGGGAGTAGAATAGAGCTGACTTCCTGCTGAGCACAGAGCCACACTTGGGGTTCGATCTCCCAACCCTGAGATCACCATGTGAGTCCAAACCAAGAGTCAGATGCTCAACTGACTGAGCTGCCCAGCCACCCCTAATTTACTTGTTTTAACAGTCATACTTAGATTACTTATGAAAAGTTCGTGAGACATTAAAGCAGTTAGCCATCATTTTAAGTTAATTTTCTTGCTGACAAATTTTGTAACAGAGATAATGACTTTGACTTTTAGTAAATCTAGGTAGAATAAGTGTATTATACTTAATGTTGATAATTCTAAAGACATGCCTGTGTTAATTAAACCAACAAACATAATTTAGCCTTTATTTACTGAAAATTATCCTAGACCGTGCAAACTTGAATAACATGTGGGTTAGTTTCTATATTTCTGAGAGTTTTGAAAATACCCAATCCATATAAGCACCTGCCCTTCAAACCAGCCACATGGAGCTCTTTTACAAATTAATTTTGGTAAGGCCATCCTGAGGTAGAAAAATGGCACATATGTAACATACATCCATAGGCATCCGTACATACCTAGCCAGACATAAACAGAGTCCTTATAGCTTCCATCTTAAAATTTTAGCCATGAGTCAGATACAAGACAAAATTCACTAGTTTATAAGTAAGTGTGTCTCTGGCAGACAAAATAAGTTGACCCACTAAAATGGTTAGAACTTTTAACTAATATTACTGGAGAAGACTTTTAAGCTTCCTATTTGTCCTTGAGAAGTAATCTTATGGAAGGTGTGGACTAAATTTGGGCAAAAAAGACTTTGTAGCAGTTTGTATCTTTAAAAGTCTCCTTCCCTCTACCCCCAATTTTCCCCACCAGTCTCTGGCAAGAAGGTGGGGCAGCTTTTTAGCTACTTTCTGGGGTGTTTACATTTTAAAGATATGATAAGACTTACATCTTCAAGGGAAAGAATGCTAAGTTTTCTCCTAGGAGTCTGGGGATATGTTTGTCTATTATTAGAAGTCTAGGGGGTGGAGGGAAAGGGGGAAAAAAAAGTCTAGGGCAATTACTATTTAAATGTTTTCTTCTTTTTATTAAATGCAGAACAATTGTACTTCCTTATGTCCTGATATTTTAAATATCTGCAAATGTCTGAAGGCAAATAGGAAAGGATCTGAGAGGCTTTTGAGGTGCTTTCAGAATTACGTTTTTGCTTTTCTAAAGTTTCAAGTTGTAAGTAAACAATTGTTGAATTTTAACTCTTTTTTCCTCTTGTATTCTCTTTTATTTTTTTAGATTTTATTTATTTATTTCAGAGAGAGAGAGAGAGAGAGAGAGTGTATGTGTGTGTTTGAGAGAGAGAGAGAGAAAGAGAGCATGAGCGAGCAGGGTGAGAGGCAAAGGGAGAAGCAGATTCCCTGCTGAGCAGGGAACCTGATGAGGGGCTCAATTCAGGGCTGGATCCCAGGACCTCGGGATGATGATAGGAACAGAGGCAGCTTTTTAACCGACTGAGCCACCCAGGCGTCCCTCCTCTTGTATTCTTACAAGTGCTCTTCTAAGAATTGGGTAGCTGCTTCTGCTATCTTGCTTCGAGATTGACTAGCCTACTCAACCACACTACTTTGAACATACTTTTATCCAGAGAAAGTTTCTTACTAAGGCGGAAATTAAAACATTTCTATGTTCTGGGACATCAGGGTTTAGTGTAGGATGCCTTTGAAAAGTCTGTATAGAGCATTCAACAAAGGCTTGGATGCTCTCCTGCTTTCTGCGCCTACCATTTGACCTTGGCCCAAGGCAGCCCAGAGGGCGAGCCTCTACTAATGTTTCCATTAGCCTCTTACCATCAGCCTCCAGTTGGTCCTTTACCTGGTCATTTGCAGGAAGACCTGGGAGACTTTCTGGCCATCTGTTTCCTTGTGGGGTTTTTTCCCCCCACAAGGAGTCATCTGGCTTGCCTGATAACTACAGCATAATCAGGGCTGGGAAGAACACCCCTTAACTGCCAAACAAGATCCCTCTGAGTGGGGTTGTGAATGGCCGTTAATCATTTTAAGTCCTCTTGAAATTTGGTAAGATCTTTCTGTTGATCTAGTATGTTAGCCACTTTATTACCTAATTTTGTCAGTTCATTCCATGAAATTCTAAAACAGGTTTAAAAATTATACTTTATCTTTGGTTTAAAAAAAGTTTGTCAATTTATAAATATGTTTCATGCTTTGCTTTTATTATATAAGAACATAAGATTACTTAGATGATTTAATAGGAATGTTGAAGAACATGTTAGATCAAATAATTTAAGTGATTTGATTATTGATGGTATGCACGGTGCTAAAATAAAGAATTTCAGCAAGATGGAGGAGAGCCTTTTACAAATAAACTTAACCATGCAGTCATATTAAAAAAAAAAAAAAAGGTAAGAGCTTCTCAAACTGGCATAAAAGGGCTTTATAATTTAAAAGATTTGTTGTTGTCCAGGGGACATGAATTGTTTGCAAGTGGGTGTCCAGGTTACATCTGCAAAAGACATTGCAAAGGAAGGCCCCAGGCTGTCAGAGCCAGATCTGGAAAACAGGAGGAGTTTTAAGAAAGCAAAGCAGCTTTCCCTCCTGCCGCAGGTGGTTCTACTAAATTCTCTTCCTGGCTTCCAGCACTGATAGGAGTAACCTGGGACACCTGGGACCTAGAGATGAGGCCTAGCATCCTCTGTCAATCTTGCAGGGAAAGGAAGGTTAGAACGCACAACTGGGGGTTTAAAGGATATTCTGGGGAAGGTGGAGGACTACTGAGATTTAAGTAACGGTGGGGAGATGGGCCAGATTTCAAGAAGGAGAATTTAGGTTGGATGTGGACTTTCAATTTTGTTCTAAGTTTAATTTCTGCTCTTTCCTCTTGTGAAGAGAGTCACTAGGGCTAACTATTATATTCCTTTCTATCCACTTTTCAACTTGATCTTCCCATAGATACCAATAAGATAGTTGTTCAGGATATGAGCTCTCAAAACTTTTTTCAAATGTAGAAGCTTTTTCAGTTGAAAGGACCCATGATCTGCCCATTGATAACCAGGATCCATGAATCTCTGTAGAGACTCAAATCGATAAGCTTTTTTACAGCTTAAACTTGGATTTAAGGGGGGTTCCCAAAGGAGAATACACAAGATGCAACCCTCACAAGATCCAAAAAGTTCACTCCCAGAGTTAGCCTCAGAAACAAAGGCCTTCATTGTCACAGGTGGTATGGTTGGTGGTGTAGTGGAAATGGTGTGACCAGGCTCTCACAGGAGTGTAAGATGCCTTCAGCCATAGAGCAGCTATTCTGTGATACCAGGCAGGCACTGTTGGAATGCAACTTTTCCAGCAATAATAAAACAACTATGTCTGAGACAACAACCTATGGATTGGGACCTCTTACGACAAATTTCCCTGACAGCTGGCACAGCCAGACAATGAGAATAATGCTTGTGACTTTGTGTTTCAGAAACTGTCTATTTGACTGGCTGTGAGATGTACACCATACATGCACCTTCCAGAAGGTGGAAACCAGAGAGAATGTTCTCACTGGTCACAAAGCCAAGTCCCTGGGACATAGAACAAAATGAAAAGAAAATCATATCAGGTTTTTACATAGGGGACCCACATCAAAGTTTGTCTAAACTGACACCAGTCTGGTGAGAACCATGAATTTACCAGTCTGAGGCCAACTTGAACAACAGGCTCATAGGACCTATGCCTGTGTTCTACTCCATGGTTTTCCTCCTTATGACAAATGACACAAAAGACAGAGACAAGGGAAAACAATGTCACTCTCTAGGAGGAAAGGGATCAATAGAAAACAAAAGTACTCATAACAAATCTTTACCAGTGTTGCTACACTCAAGGAACTAGTTCCCACAGATATTTTCTCCTGCTAATCTAAATTTAGAAAAAGAAAAGGACCATCACCATTCTCACTTCCATCAGACTTTGCAGGCAGAGACCCAGGAGACCAACCTGGTACAAATTCTTACCTTCAGATGGCCCTCGTCAGTTGTTCCAGAACCTTGTGGCTGCAGTAACTCTGGAGCAAGCCATGTCCAGCTAGGGGACAGCCCCATGTTGAGTGCCAAGACTGTAGGGGAAAAAACTTTTCCCTTCTTCCCTTCTAAGTCCTTTGGTTGGTCTAATAGTTGGTGTAAGACAGATTCACAGGAAAAAAAATAATTTCATTTCATAGGTATGGGAGCTTCAAAGATATGAGGCTCAAAGAGGTGACCAAAGCAAGCTGCTTTGACACCTTCTAGATAAAGAAACAATACATTTTTGAAGAATTGACAAGACAAAGAAATTTGAGCTTGGAATAATGAATTAATGGGGAAGTAGTAAGGTTTGTTTATACAAACTTCTCAGCCTTGAATTCCCTCTCTCTGATAATAAGGATACCTTTTACCCTCTTGGCAGAGGGAGAATGCCTTGACATGGGAGATTTATTCCCCACTGTCAGGGAGAACACAGGAGAGCTCAAGTATCCTTCTTACGTTAGCTGTTTCTCAAGTAACTTTATTTATTTGTTTGTTTTTAAAGATTTTATTTATTTATTCATGAGAGACACAGAGACAGAGGCAGAGACACAGGCAGAGGGAGAAGGAGGCTCCCTGCAGGGATCCCAACGCAGAACTAGATCCCAGAACCCTGGGATCACGACCTGAGCCAAAGGCAGACACTCAACCACTGAGCCACCCAGGTGCCCCTCAAGTAACTTTAATTTAAAATAACCAATATGCCAAAGTGGCATATTTTGGGGTGGTATAATCTGCTCCCTTTCATCAGCATGGCTTCAGCTTGGTGTTTATTTAATTAAAAACGTGGTTTTAATTAATGTCAATGCTAAGCAAAGTGCAATGATGTAATACTTTGTTTGAAGCACTAATAATCTCTCTCAAACTGGATTTCCAGTTTGAGGATAATCCCTCCTTGGCATTGTCAATATTTACTTTTTTAAAAATTTTAAATCCCAGTATAATTCCATACATCACCCAGTGCTCATCAGGACAAGTGCACTCCTTAATCCCCGACACCTATTTCACACATCCCCCACCAGCCTCCCCACTGATAACCAGCAGTTTGTTCTTTATAGCTAAGAGTCTGTCTCTTGGTTTGTTTCTCTCTCTTTTTTTTCCCCCCTTTGGTCATTTTTGTTTGTTTCTTTCTTAAATTCCACATGTGAGTGAAATCATATGGTATTTGTCTTTCTATGACGGACTTATTTCACTTACCAGTATATTCTTTAGCTCCATCCATGTTGTGGCAAATGGCAAGATTTCATTCTTTTGATGGCTGTGTAGTATTCCATTATATATATATATATTCCATTATATATATGTATGAATGTATATATATATACACACTTCTTCTTTATTCATTCATCTTTTAATATTTTTTTAATTTTTATTTATTTATGATAGTCACAGAGAGAGAGAGAGAGAGAGGCAGAGACACAGGCAGAGGGAGAAGCAGGCTCCATGCACCGGGAGCCTGATGTGGGATTCGATCCCGGGTCTCCAGGATTGCGCCCTGGGCCAAAGGCAGGCGCCAAACTGCTGCGCCACCCAGGGATCCCTATTCATTCATCTATTGATGGACACTTGAAAATATCTGCATTTTTAATAGAATCCCAATTTGAGAAATTGACACCATTTCGAATGTGACAGAGTAAATCTCTCAGCTCCTACTCTAGGAGAATGTGATAATGGCATTACAGTGACACATTAGGGCCTGTGGAAGTTATTCTTCCCCACAAAGACATGACAAGACTTAGAAACATCAGAGAGAGTTCATAGGCACATGAAGACTGTGACCTTGAACAGTCACTCCTTGAATAGTATAAAAGCAGATAACTAGAAATTTGAAAAGCATATTGGAGACAAGCAAAGACTTCTTGATAAAAATAAGATAAAGATTTAATTTCTAAAGTAAATGTTAATATTTGCAGTTGTCAAGGCTAAGAAATGTCTGCAAATATAAATCCATAATCTCTTACTTAAAACTGTTGGGTAGTTGTGTTTCAGGATGCAGAATTGTTCAGATTTTACAAAGGAATGAGAACCCAACTAATATAGTACTAGCAGGATAATATTCCTAGCAGGATCCATAGCAATGTGTCATCAAACACATTAAAACTCCTGCCGGGTATTATTACTGATATTCACACTAAATGGTAAGGCATATGCAAAGCCTCTCATGTGCTCACACATGGTTGTACAGTCAAATTAGATCAGGATAGGGTAGTTTTGCTGCCATATGGGCTTCATTTTTAGAGTGTTTTGGACTGGAGTTACAAAGAGTAGATTGTTTACCTCTGTAGTTAAGAGACCAAATACAAGAAAGTGATACACTAGTGTAGCTAAGAGTAGGGAATGATGATGTGGGAAACAGGAAAATATTAGTAGAGTCAAAAAAGAGGAATACAGACCAGAATTGAAAACCAATTGTTTTCTTAGCCACAGTGGCTGAGCATTTTCATGATGTGGAATTGGAAGTTGGTTTCCGAAACAACTGCATTTCTTTAAAATTACTCTGCAAAGGAGGATGAAAATCAAGCCCTCTCCCACACATTTGGGGGCCTGATGTTGATAGACACCCACTTCAGCTCTCTTGCTCTTACAGAGCTGACCCTAAAAATTGCACGTGCATCTGACATGACCCCCAAAATAGAAAAACAAAAGTACCCTTTCATTTTAGAGCATCTCCTGGGCCTTTGTTGAGCTTACAAGTGAGTATAACTAGATGCCTTGATCTTGAATATATTCCAAGGCAGAGTCTGCAAGTAGCAAGTGGAACAAAGGGAAGAAGCTTCCATTGTTTACTCCTTCGTGACTCTAGTCATGAAGCGTGCTCAGTAGTTTGCAGATAGGAAAAGGTGTATAGATTCATACTGGCGAGTCTGTGAGAATCAAGGTTCTTGGAAGCATGGTGTGTGTGTGTGTGTGTGTGTGTGTGTGTGTGTGTGTAAGATATATATTTACTAGTTACCCACTGGAAGGTCTGGAAGGATGGAGAGCTGTATCAGCATCTGACTGGCTCAGAGAGAGACCACGGAGGGGAACAGACTTGAGGTGGCAAAGCCCTCAACTGATGGTTCTGTGGGGCTGAGAATTGCAGAGCATACCTCTACTGTATTGCTCAAATTCCAATTCCTCAGCTCCACCTCATCACTGGTGCCACTGAAGAGGGAATAAGTTGACTTGGGAAATCTGCTGCTGCTTGCCACATCCCACAGTGTGCTCTAGATGGCAAGATGGAAGTTGAGGAGGAGGAGCAGGCAACTTAGAACCAAATCATCAGTCCCTAGAGGGGTCTTCTTAAAAGTGGGGACTTTGAAGATGACCCCTGCAGAAAGGGATGTGAACTAAAGGATTAGTAAAAGATGTCGGGATTTGAGGGGTTCTACAAGGTGGACCACCTTTGATGGATTTACAATCTTCCACTTTTAAATTGGACTACAGCAAAAAGTCAGTGAAGCTCTGAAGGCGTGGAGGGAACAGCCTCCACTCACAGGGGACTGTTGCTTAGGGGCTCCAAGCAGTTACCCACAGGGAAGTGAATGTGCCCACAGCAGAGCTGGAAATAGAAGAGATAGCAAGCAGATGATACTTATGAGTATGAATGAACCAGGGGCACCTGGGTGGCTCAGTCAGTTAAGTGTCCAACTCTTGATTTTGGCTCAGGTCAGGATCTCAGGGTCATGGGATCAAGGACCTCATCAGTCTCTGTGCTCAGTGCAGAGTCAGCTTGTCCCTCTCCCTCTGCTTCACCTCTTCCTCCTCCTCAATCTCTCACTCAAATAAATAAATAAATAAATAAATAAATAAATAAATAAATAAATAAAATCTTTTTTAAAGGGACACCTGGATGGCTCAGTGATTGAGCATCTGCCTTTGGCTTAGGTCATGATCCTGGGGCCCTGGGATCAGTCCCACATCAGCCTCCCTGCAGGGAGCCTGCTTCTCCCTCTGCCTGTGTCTCTGTGTCTCTCATGAATAAATAAAAATAAAATCTTTTAAAAAATCTTTTTTTAAAAAAGATTATGCATGAATCAATTTTCCTCTTTCCCAGTATTCTGTAGTAGTGCTTTGCAAACTGTAATGTGCATATGAATTACCTGGAAATGTTGTGAAAATGTGGGCTGAGATGTAGTAGGCCTGGATGGGGCCTTAGTCTGAATTTCTAATAAGCTCCCAGGTGATGCCAGCAGCTGCTCCTCCAACCACACCGAGGGTACAAGCGGACAGTGACCACTGAAGGGGAAGGCCACCAGCTCTTGGATACAAGTGAGGAACGCAGCATATTTGGATAATGATTGTTATATATTAACATATGGTGAGGGAATGATGGTTCTTCAATCTCAGAAATCCTCTTTTTGTCTTCATAAAAGATAAAATGTCTTCAGATATTATTGTAGATAGCCATCTGGAGTGGGAAGATCCACCTATTTATTTCAAGATATAGTTCCCCAGAATGGACAGAAATCTTTCCAGATTATTGCTGGCAATGCTTGCTGTCATCATATTAACAGAAGCAACAGTGGTGGGACATTACGAGGATATTTGTAATTCCTAATAAAAAAAAAAAAGATAGGAAAGTCAGCACTTTCTGGGATAAGCCAAATGAAGACAAAAGAAAATAAGAAATTTCAAATTGTAGGGGATCATCAAGCATCATTAGTGAAGATTCTCAGCATGGCGCTATTATGCCAAAAGAGCTACAAACTCTTCCTTCAATGTCCAATGGTAATGCCCCTGGAGAGGCAGGGCAAGATGGCGGAAGAGTAGGGTCCCCAAGTCACCGTCCCCACCAAATTACCTAGATAACTTTCAAATCATCCTGAAAACCTACGAATTCGGCTTGAGATTTAAAGAGAGAACAGCCAGAATGCTACAGTGAGAAGAGTTCGTGCTTCTATCAAGGTAGGAAGATGGGGATAATGCCCCTGGTGTATACACACCTTCTCCCAGTTATTCAGTCAAACCCTAATCTAGGCCCTGTAGTGAAGGGATTTTGCAGTTGTCACTAGGATCTACCAGTGACTTTAACATAGGACATTATCTAAGTGGGGCTGACCTACTTGTATGAGCCCTTTAAGTATGGGTCTACAGGTCAGAAATAGAGGAAGGGAGCTATTTGAAATCAGAGAGAGGTGCTCCTGCTTGCCAGGAAGAAAACAAGCAGCGTCACTATGGGCTGTGTTTCCTGGCCAGGAAGTACAGGTGAGCCTCTAGGAGCTAAGAACAGTCCCAGGCCAGGAGAGCTGGGGCCTCTGTCCTATGCCAACAACCTGCATGAGCTTGAAAGTGGCTCCTGAGCATCAGTTGAGAATCACAGCATGGCCTTCACCTTGACAACAGCTTGGAGAAATGATGAGCAGAAAACCCAGCTAGGCCATGCCTGGGCTTCTGACCCCCAGAAACTGAGATAATAAACTGAGATCTACACCACTGTGTTCTACACCATTAAGTTTGTGATTATGTGTTGCACAGCATTTCTGTGCAGCAGAGAAAACAAATACATGTACTGACCCTTTTTTCTACCAATCCTAATCTGCTATTAGGATGACTGAGTGGGGATGCCTGGGTGGCTCAGCCAGTTAAGCCTGATTTTAGCGCAGGTCATGATCTCAGGGTCCTAAGATTGAGCCCCGTTTTGGTCTCTGAGCTCAGCAGGGAGTCGTCTTGAGATTCCCTCTCCTCCCTCTCCCTCTGCCCCTTCCCCAGCTAGTGTACTCCTGCACTCTCTCCCTCTGTCTCTCTAAAATAAATAAATCTTTTTAAAAAATCTTGAAGACTATTGAGTGAATTCTTCATTTCAGTTATCGTTCTCGTCCATTCTATAATTTGGATTTTTTATCACAATTCCCATTTCTCTGTTCATTTATTAAGACTTTAAGTCTTTGTATGTATTTATATATATATGTATAATTGCTTCTAAAGGGTTTACTAAATCTAATGTTTGGGCTATCTCAGGGTCCATTTCTATTACCTGTTTTTTCTTTTTTCTTTTTTTTTTTTTTTATTACCTGTTTTTTCTTAACTATTGTTCACGTTTTGCTGTTTCTTTGCATGTCTGGTAACTTTTTTATTGTCTAGGGGATATTGTTGGCAAAATATTTAATACATTCTGGATTCTGTTATCTCACTCTCCAAATAATGTAAAGATATGTTCTATTAGGCTGTTAACTATCATTAGCCATCTTGAAGCTTTCTTAGGGCAGATCTGTGGAAAGCTTCAAGATATTTACCATGCTCACACAAGATTCAAATACCAAACTCTGTCCACCCAGTAGATTTTGACAAGGCTTGCTTTATGTTTTGTTTTGTTTTGTTTTTTAAAGATTTTTTAAAGTAATTTCTACACCCAATATGGCGCTCAAACTTACAACCCCAAGACTCTACTACTCAGCCAGACAGACTCCCCTGACAAGACTTAGTTTTATGGGGTTTTTAAAAGTCCTTTTATTATTCTTTTTTAACAAACAGGCCCAGGGATAGAGCATTAGGGGAGGAGGGTAAAAGTGAAGAGAAGCCCCAGCCCCACAACCCCTCCACGCAAGGGCTATTTTAAGAGTGATCTAGAATAGGCCTTGCTCTAGGACATGACTCCTAAGGCATGGTCTTGATGAGTGTCCGGAATGTTAATGAGGTCATTCTGCTCTGACTGGAACTGAATTCCAATGTTTGATTTCTTACACCCTTGTTCCAAATTCAACTGTGTACCAGCAACTCCCTGGCAAATCTCCCAAATTCTCAGCCAATGCATGCACAGCCCTGTCTTCAGACAGACTCACAGGGATCCCACAAACATATTTCTGGCCCCACTTTTGCACAGCTTTGTCCTCTTCAGATCCCTGCCCTGCCAATTCCAGCTGCTTCAGTGGCCCCCACTCTCATTTCTGCCTCCTTAACTCAGCAAGACCACTATGGTCTGTTAAGTCTCCATTGTCCTAGGTCACAGACTTGAAACTGTCCCTGAACAGAGACCTCAGTTGCATGGAGGGCTCACCTCTTGACTTTTCCTTATCTTGGGGATCACAGTCTTACACTACCTGTTACCCAGTACCTAGAACTGTTGCTTCATACAATTTTGTCACTTGTTATGGCAAGAGGGTGAATGTGCACCAGCTTTATTCAGGCATGGCTACAAGCAGAAGTCCTCTTTCTTTCTTTTAAACATCACTTTTTTTGTTATGGTTGATCTTGGTTTTGAGAAAGGTTTCGCTTATTTGCCAAACTTCAGAGTCAATGACTCAAAGGCTTATCAAGTGCTTTCAACTTAGAATAGTTTTCCTTATAAAATCAGCATAAACAATCATCAAAGTGTTAATAACATATGAAAGCTTTAAGCGGTTCTGCATTTGAAAGACTGTACATATGCAGTACAAATAACAGAGAGCACTATTGCAGCTTTCTCATTTCTTTAAAATATCATTATAAAATATTTTTCAGACTAATATATGTCACATAGTGACCTTGTCTTTTGATGCAAGCAGATCTAGCAAGCAGATCAGTCAGGGCACTTCAATTTATACCTATTCCTTAATTCTCCTAGAAGCAATGGATGGTAAGAGAGGGAAGGGAAGCTGGTCAGGTAATCAATCATGTGCAGCCCTCAAATTGAGGAGAAAGGAATGTAGAAAAATGGGGCAAGGGGGAAGGTGAAACCCAATGGCAGCCAGCCTGTCAGCCAAATAGACCATTGAGAGCCACAGTAGACAGACAGCAGCCCAGGGCCTTTGATGCTCTAGGAGGGAGAGGGAAGAAAAATGATCCAAAGCTTGGGCTACCCTTCCTAACTCAGGAGTTTAAGTAAATCAAGGGCTAATGATTATTACTGTTGCACAAGGATTTACATGTTAGAAAGAGTTGTATCTTCAACAATATTCTTCTAATGTTCTTTAAAATAGGAGCACCTGGCTAGCTCAGTTGATAGATCATGTGATACTTGATCTCAGGATCATGAGTTCAAGCCCCACATAGAGCTTACATTAAAACACACACACACACACACACACACACACACAAAGAAAGAAACTTACTACACTAAGAATTGACACCTACATAAAACTATCAAGGCACAGTAATCACAAAACCCAAATATCACTCTGTTTTTAAAGATCTAGACAAAATTCACTGAAATCTACTTACCCACATTTGTGGGAGGTCTAACAGTTTCCAAGCATTCCTGCAAATTCTCCAGGGCCTATCTTCTCATGGCAATTCTGCTCATGGTTGCTGCCCTGGCAGGACTCATGAATCCCAAAGATACTTTCTATGTGCCAGCCTACATGTCAAATTCAGCTTCTTGCCCTTGGTTTACACACACACACACACACACACACACACATAGATACTCGAACAAGGCATTCATGTGTATAACAAAGTTTACTGGCACTTGGGGTCTACAGAGGTATTGACAAATCCTAAAAATTAGACACAACATATTCTTAAAAATCTTTTCACCACCTTGTCACATTGTTCACCTGCTTCATTCTTCTTATATCATTCTCTTTGCAGAAGAGGCATCCTTCCTCAGACAATCCACAGCAACCCAACACCCCTCATTTTATTATTATTTAAAACAATTAAATTCTCCCATGTTCTTTGATGGCATCAAGGGGGAAAGAAATAGTCCCCAAGCCAGGAAATGGAAGAACTGTGTCTTCTGCCTTTGTTTGGATCCTGAAAAAAAAAATCGTTACAGGCAACAGTCTGTTTAACATTCAGCTACACGCCCCAGTGCTCTGCTTCTGCTCTCTGGATGACCTCATTTCACCTTTTCAGGTTGATTGGACTAATCAGCACCTTCATCAGGGGATGAAATTTTGTTATTCCAGTGATTAGCACCACAGATGTATCTTCATCATTTGCTTGGAGATGGTTTTTCTTTCTTATCTGGCAGACAGTGTATCTGGCACTGGCACCATATTGTCATAGACCTTTTTTTGTAGCTACTGACAGTGTCATGATGTGAAATGAAACTGCAAACTTTTTTTTTACTTTGAAAAACATTAGTTACTTATGTAATCATTCTCTCTCCCATCTATTTAATGTCTCCATTTCCACTCTCCTTCCCCCTCTCTCTCGACCTTTCTCTTTTGAACTTTACTGGTTCCCTTGTCCCTAGAAAATGTATGAATTTTGACATAAACCCAAGATTGAGTTTAAGAAATTTTGTTTCATAATAAAAAAAAAGAAATTTTGTTTCATAATCAGCTTTTCTAAATGAATGACCAAAAGACATGTGAAAAGATGTTCAATGTCCTTATGCATGAAGGAAATACAATTTAAACCCATGATGAGTTACTACTCCCCATTGATCAGAATGGCTACATTTAAAAACTCTCCACACAAAGTGTTGGTGAAGATGTAGAGGAACCAGACCTCTCATCCACAGCAATATGAAATGGCACAGACACTTCAGAAAGCCCTTTGGCAATTTCTTCAGTAGTTAAATTTATACCTACTATATGATGCAGCCACTCTTCTTAGGCATTTTATCAAGAGAGATGAAAGCATATGTCCATAGAAAGTTCATAGCTATTAGATATTTACAGTATGATAGCCAAAATCTGGAAATGACCTAAATGTCCATCTACAGGTAAATGGATAAACTGTAGTATATCCAAAAACTGGAATACTATTCAGCAGTAAGAAGAAATGAACTATTGATACAGACTACAACATGAATGAATCTCAGTACAATTCTGAGTGAAATAAGCCAGATAAAAAAGAGTACATACTTATGATTCCATTTGTATAAAATTATAGGAAATGAAAACTAATTGCAATGGCAGAAAGCAGATCAGTGGTTGCCTTGGGGTTAGATGGGTTGAGTAGGAACAAGTAGGAGAATTGACAGTAGGGCCTGGGGAAATCTTGGTGGAAGGAGTAAAAGATGTTCATTATCTTGATTATGATGATTGTTTCATGGGTATAGACATATGTCACAGTCAAAGCTTATCAAATTATACACTTTAAACATAAACTTTATATATATATACATATATATATTATGTGTTATGAACAGATATTGGACTCTAAAAGTTCTCAGCAAGTTTAGAAAATAATATTTGTATCTATTGAATTGTGCTCTCATATATGTTCAAGCCCTAACTTCGGTACCTAAGAATGTCAGCTTTGTAGACAGGGTCTTTACAGAGGTAATCAAGTTAAAATAAAGTCATTAAATTGGGTCTTAATCCAGTATGACCAGTGTCTTTATAAGTAGCCACTCTGGAAAACAGTATGGGTATTCCTCAAAAAGTTAAAAATGAAACTATGCTAAGACCCAGCAATTGTACTATTAGGTATTTATCCAAAGGATACAAAAATAGTGATTCAAAGGGACACATGTACCACAATGTTTATAGCAGCAATGTCCACAATAGCCAACATATGGAAAGAGCTCAGATGTCCATCAATTGATGGATGGATAAAAGAATGAGTGGTATATATATATATACACACACACACACAATGGACTATATTACTCAGCCATCAAAAAGAACAGAATCTTGCCACTCACAATGACATGGATGGAATTTGCAACAAAGTGGATGGAACTGGAGTGCTAAGCAAAATCAGTCAGAGAAAAACAAATACTATATGTTTCCATTCATATGTGTAATTTAAGAAACAAAACAGATGAATATAGGGTGAGGGAAGGAAAATAAAATAAGATAAAAACAGGGAGGCAAACCACAAGAGACTCTCAACTCTAGGAAACAAGCTGAGGGTTGATGGAGGGGAGGTGAAAGGGGGACAGAATAACTGTGTGATGGGCATTAAGGAGGGCATATGATGTAATGAGCACTGGGTGTTATAGACAACTGATGAATCACTAAACTCTACCTCTAAAACTAATAATATACTCTATGTTAACTAACTTGAGTTTAAATAAAATCTTAAAAAAAAAAGGAGATATTTGAAGTCAGGTACACGCAAAGGAGAAGGCCATGTGACATGAAGATGGCCATGTATAAACCAAGGAGAAAGGCCAAGAACATATTCTTCCCTTACAGCCCACAGAAAGAATTAATCCTGCGAACATCTTCATTTCATATTACTAGCCTCCAGAACTGTGAGACAACAAATTTTTGTTTGGAGGCACACTATTTGTGATCCTTTATTACAGCAGCCCTAGCAAATGAATACGATATTATTGTGTAGTAGAGAAACAACATTCTCATCTGGAACTTATGACCAGTAATGACATTTTCGAGAAAATCTGTGAGGAAAATATCACTTGGACCACTCAGGGTAGGAAGCTAATTGTGACAAAAAGAATGTATTTGGCTTATGGAGATAAACAACACCTTAACTAAGTTGTAAAAAAAAAAAAAAAAAAAAGTATGTCAGGGAACAAAAACTGATTCTCTGGTTCTGTTAGTAGTTTCTCAAGGGGTTGGCACAGAAATAGGCACTGGAAAATAGAGATGAAAGGGCACACCAGCTGATAAAACTCTGACTTAGGAAGAAACATATTTTGTTTTTGAAGATTTATTTATTTATTTTAGAGAAAGAGAGAGAGTGTGTGCAAGCTAGGGGAAGGGACGGTGTGGAGGGGCAAAGAGAAAGAGAGAGAGAATCTGAAGCAGACTGACAGCCAACCATGGGGCCCACTGTAGGGCTGGATCTCAGGACTCTGACCTGAACCGAAATCAAGAGTCAGACACTTAACCAACTGAACTGCCCAGGCACCCCAGGAAGGAACATATTTTTCAGAAATTTATTTTTAACAATGTGAGTGTGAATATTAGATAATACTAGCTAAGTATTTTTTAAGTGTTTATTTGTTAAGTCAATCTTTTTTAGTAATCTCTCCACTCAATGTGGGACTCAAACTTGTGACCCTGAGATGAAGAGTTTCATGCTCTACCAACTGAGCCAGCCAGACACCCTTATACTAGTTAAGTTTTAATGTGATTTGTTCTCCTCTGTATTTCATATGACATTATGTTACTGGTTTGTAAGTAGTTTGATGTGCATTGATGTAAAAAAAAATCAAATAAATCTAAATTTAAACTAATTAAAAACTATTGATTATCAAGTTAAGTTGCATTGTATTTATAACATTTAAAAGTCGGGATCCCTGGGTGGCGCAGTGGTTTGGCGCCTGCCTTTGGCCCAGGGCGTGATCCTGGAGACCCGGGATCGAATCCCACGTCGGGCTCCCGGTGCATGGAGCCTGCTTCTCTCTCTGCCTAAGTCTCTGCCTCTCTCTCTCTCTTTCTCTCTCTGTGTGACTATCATAAATAAATAAAAATTAAAAAAAATTAAAAAAAATAAAAGTCAAAGAAATAAAAATAAAAATTTAAATTCACAAAAAACTTTTATACCCATTAATTTTGCTCTTAAATATCTAAAATCATTAGCTAAAACAGATAAAATTATTAAAATAAAAAAACTCAACGATGAGAACAGTGAACATCATAACATCATAAATGGAGAGCTTCATGGCAGCTGGCTTTTAAGAAACATGTTCTACTCTATGTTTATTCCACCCTCAGCGGTGGCTGGGAGCTATCTGAATGCTAATCATGGCTCTCTTTGAAACAAGAAATTCAGCCTCATGGCAGTCTCAACGCAAGGAAATCTGTCAGGTAGTTCAAAACAATAGCCATTAAATTTATGAGACACTTAATGTAACTTCTCTCCAGTACACTTCTCGAATCTCATTTTCTTTGTATCAGTCAACGACTTTTGTTTGAAAAGTACTACAGAACATTTCAGAGTACCTGCCATTTCCACCCACCCCCCAGCTTCTATCTGTTCTTGAATTATGGCTCCAAAGGGGAATAAATAAAACCCCTTCTCTAAGTCAAGTGGCCATTTAGTCACTCCCCACATTCCTAAGGATATTAAAAAATGAAATAAAGTGAAGTTTTCTCATCTTGCATTTTCTTTGGTCATTCCTTAGCAGCTAGTGTGGTTTTGGCACAGCCTGAGCTTTTGAAGAAATCTGAATGGGATAAAATGTGATGAATCCCAGGACAGAATCATATGTCAATTTCCTCCTACCTGGGTCTGCTATGGATGAACGAATTTTCTACTATTAAAGTAAAACTATTTAGGCTAAAACAATGTTGTTTTTAAAATGTAAAATGAAACAAAACAAAAAACATACCCAAGAAGACTAACACTAAACAAAGATCCGTATTGAATGGTTTTGTTGATCAATGACAGCTGACAGAAGATATTGATTGGATGGAAAGATGAATAACATTTTATATCTGGCCAAAGCAGGGTTTCTCAAACTCACTATGATTGACAGTTGGAGTTGGATGATTCTTTGTAGGAAGGAGTGGGGAGGATGCTGTTCTCTGCACAATAAAATGTTTCGTAGCCTACCTGGCCTCTAACCACTACATGCCTGCAAAACCCCCTTCAGTTGTGACAACTAAAAATGTCACCAGACATTGTCAAATGTCCCCTGGATGCAAAATTACCCTTGATAAAGACCCACTGCGCTCCAGTCTTCTTTGTAGTCAAGTCACCAATACATGCAACAACATAGACATATCTTGAAAATATTATGAGTAAAAAAAGCCTTTGAATGAAAGGGCACATACTGCATGGTTCCATTTATATGACATTCTAGAACAGACAAAAGTAATCTATTGTTGGGGTGGGGGGAGGGAAACACTGGTCGCCTGTAGGGGAGTGGGTACAGGGGTTGATGAGATGAAACATGGGGGGTGATGGTAATATTCTATATCTTGATCAAATTTGGGGTTATAGAGATACATACATTTGTCAAAAATCACCAAATGTACACTTAACATTTGTGCATTTCCTTTTATCTAAGGAAAAATAAAACTAAAAAAAAAAGAACTTATGTATACGAAAGTATTTAGGGGAAAATACTCTTTTTTTAAGATTTATTTATTTATTTGAGAGAAAGGCAGGGGCAGGGCAGAGGAAGAAAGAATTCCCAGCAGGCTCCCCACTGAGCGCTGAGCCTGATGCAGGGCTTGATCTCAGGACCCCGAGATCATGACCTGACCTGAAACCAAGCGTCAGACTATCAAACGACTGAACAACTGAGGCATCCAGGCACCTCTAGGGGAAGCTATTCTAATGTCTTCAATCTATTCTGAAATGCATCAAAAAAAATAAGATGACTTGATGACTTGATGAACAAGTAGAGGATGGGTAAAGAGAGGTGGGTTAAAGTAAAATGCTTGCAACAGAGTCTAGGTGGTGGTTTTAAATTTTAAATTCATTTTAATTCTTTTAAATTCTTTCAACTTTTCTAAATGCTTAAGGTTTTTTTTTTTTTTTTTTAATAGTAAGATGATTAGGGGAAAAATCATGGGGCTGGTTGATGTGTCATATCCTAAGCCAGCAGCTTCATAAACATTCGTGCTGATAAAGCCAGGCCTCTGTTTCCTTCCTTTCCTCAGGTCTCCACCAAATGTCACCTTCTCAGAGCTGTCTCTGACCCCTTTCTGTAAAATACTGTACACTCCTTAAGTCCTTAACACTGTCCTCTGCATTATCTTTCTTTACAGTTCATACTGTAACCTGACATACGTTTCCTAATTGTTCATCTCCTTTTGCTAGGACATAGGTTCTGTGTGATTGGATTCATTGTGTTATATACTCCCCAAGTCTAGAATTGATGTCTGGCACATAGTAGCAGCTAAAAATCTGAGAAATCTGAGAAAATGCATTTCTGTCGTCGACTCCACTCAGCCTGTGGTACTGGCGAAGGAGCAGGGAGGCCGTGGCCCGGGGTCCCACCGTCAGCTCCCGGGCCCAGATGCCTGGTTCAGTTCTCGCCCACCCCAGGCAATCATTTGAGCCCTGACTGGCATGTGCCAAACTCAGGGAAGGTCGCCTCGTGGACCTAAGAGTTGTATTGACGAATGAAGCAAAATAAAGCCTGCTGGACAGCGGGAATACCAGGCCACGACCGTCGGCAAATGCTTGGGAGGCTCCATCACCACTTGAAGGTCACTCGGTGAGTGTGGTTTTAGAAGAAAGGGAAGTGGGGAGTGTTGAAAGACACCGCTGTGCTTCATGTTGCCAGGGCATGTGCCTGTGACCTCAGAACGGCCTTCCTCCCTCTGTACCTACTATGACTCTACTCCCACTGGCTACTCCCTTCAGGGCGCCTTCCTGCCTCTTTGCAGGTGTCCCGAGGACTGAGAAACAGGTCCCTCTGTTTCTTCTTAGTTCTGCTGAACTAGCCCCTGGTGGGGTCAGCTGTCCCCATGATGACCACTCTGAGGCTCCCGCTCTGTCCTCCGTTGGGGTGTCTGTTGCCACGAATTTCCCAGAGGACAGCTGAGACCAGACAGTAGTTCTTATTAATTTTTAGTGAAGTAGGTATCAGAGAATGATGCAAAGACTACTGTGTAGCTACTATTAACCCAACTTCAAGAAGTCTTTTTTTTTTAAAGATTTTATTTATTCATGAAAGACAGAGAGAGGCAGAGACATATAAGGAGAAGCAGGCTCCCCGTGGGGAGCCCTGTGCAGAACCTGATCCCAGGACCCCAGGATCAAGACCTGAGCCAAAGGCAGACACTCAACCACTGAGTCACTCAGGCGTCCCTAACCTCAAGAAGTCTTGAGCAGACTGCCACATACCTCCATACAGGGGAACAGACTCCACTTCCCACTGGGAACCCCAGGCATTTCTGGGCTGGGGTTGAGTCCAGACCCAGCACCCCAGAAGATGTCCCCCAACTCCCATCCCATCCTACCTCAGGATAACTAACAGTAGAAACATGTATTCTTTTCGGAGGGAAAGCCTCCCACCCCAACCCCTGCCCCCTGCCCCATACTGCCATGGCTCAGAATGGTGAACACAATAGTCAACAGGCCCCAAAGTCCAAAAACTCACCTTCCTTGATAGTCCCACTTCTGACAATGCCATATATATATATGGAGATAACTGTGAAATATCCCCCAATATATTTTAAGAAGGAGTTACATGTTAACTCCTGAGTGTTAGACTAGAGAATTGCGACATAACAGACATGATTCATTCCGTTCAAGAGTTACATGAGAGGTTGGGCTTTCTCCCAGGCCAAAAATGGAAAGACAGTAGAAGGCAAGTAATGATGGGCTGGAGGCAAAAGGAAATTAGCTTTATCACTGCTGTGGATGTACTTGTGGCAGAGCAGGTGAGCAGAGGATGTTGTCTGTGTGGAAGGGAAGACGTGGGGATTGATGACGAGAAGGGATGCGTCAGGGCTCAGGCAGGAAGAAGAAACATGGACTCTGAGAGCCTCAATCATCAGAAAGTACTTTCTGGAAGCTGTGGCTTACAGCATGTCAGAGAGGCAGGCTGGAAAAACAAAGATCACAGAGGAAATTCCCAGGTTGGACTGGCCCCTGTACTCTGCAGCGTGTGACTTGCTAAGTTAACCAAGGAGGCCACTGGACTGAAGTGGCTCTGGTGATGAGCAGCCCATCTGCACACGAAGATGGAACCTTGTAAATGCCTCAAGGTTACAAATCAAAACACCAGGGACAGCCAATCACAATGCAGGCTTTAAGCAAGAGCAATCAAATAATGTCCTTCCTCTGCTTCCTCTCCCTTGGCTCCAGTCAGGGGAGCGCTCCTAACCCTCCCCGTCCAGCTCCACCTAACTCCAATCGATCTTGCTCAAATAAACTCTGAAAATGTTTAAGAAGCCCCAATTAATCTTTAACACTCTTGAGATCTCGTATTTGGCTTCTGCTTTACGGTTCACAGAGAATTTCATTAGCGGCTCATCTATTGCCGTCACCAGTGCGGCCACCACTAAAGTCCCAGAACTGATGGAAAAAATCCATCTTCAGGTTCCAAGTCAAGGAACCTTCTTCCCCTCTTGGATCGTTGACCCAGAATCAATGCTTGTCTCACCAGATCTGCCTTTCCTGTCAAGCCTCAGCTTGTCATTTCTCTTTCCTGCTTGCTTCTGGATCCTTCCCCTTACATTCCTTCCAGCTTGGCGCAGTTTCTCACCATGCTCTGCCTGGATCCTTACAGGGAATACAGAGCAAAATCCTGATGGCAGTGTTCTCTCCCTTCATCCCTTATAATGCAAGCACTCTTTGCCTTCAAATTCTGGACTCCTCATGGTCTTGTCCATTTGCCATTTTGCTCTGTCCCTGTAGCAGTATGTGCACAGAGCCATCAGCCCCACCTAGGCTGGGTTGGTCCTCATATCCCATGACGGTCACTTTCCCCATTAGGTGTTGCTGGGGCTTGTCCCAGGAACAGACAGAGAGTCATCATATTAAGGTGGAAAACACAAAGACTGGAATCAGGAGATCTGAATTCCAAACTTGGATGGGCCATAGACAACTTGTGTGACCTGGACATTTAGCTCTAGGAGTCATTTCATAATAATAATATAATAATAAACAATAGCTACTGTATAATAAAAGCTTCATATGTATCAGGGCCTATCTCAAATGCCTTATATATTTTTATTTTAACATATAGATGTAAAATAATAAAATATGAAATCAAATTACATAATTCTAACAACCCCAATGAAGTAGGGCTGTGAGTGCTTCATAAATGCCATTCAAAGGTCAAACGTGTATGAATTAATATATCAAATAGCTATCATCTACTACATCAATTTTCATTCTCATTGCATTTTTTGGCTGAAACAGATGAATACCATTAGCTCTAGCTGATCTATAAAAATACTTGGAATAATCTAAAATATTCAGGTATTTCATTTTAGGCAATAGAATATAAAACTTGGTTAATATCATTACTGAGAAATTTAAGAATAGCAAAGATTTCCTGACATAAGTCCATGGCTTATTTATTAATACACATAAATTCCAGTAAGTACAATAAGAGACGAGCGTCTTGTGAGTTGGAGTAGGGTTCAGTCTGTCATAAAATATAGTTCAGGTTTATTTCACTATAAAAAAAGGCAGTTTGAACACTGAGTGAAACAATGGCTAAACATTGTCTCTAAAATTGAAGTTGTTTTTTTTTTTTTTTTTCATTTTGTCAGCAAATTAACCTTGTCAGAGTTTCCTGGAACTGGGAAATAAGGTTAACGTTTGAAAATCCAACTACTCAAATCCATTATAATGAGCGAGTTCAGCCTGCCGGAAAAATGATTAGTCTGTAGAAAGTTTTTGAAAAGTGAGTGGTTGAGGACATATGACAAATTACATATCTCTCCAAAGGATCAAAATACACCTTCTGGAAAATATAATTTTACTGATATATTTAGAAATTTAACATAAGTATGCTGCAGTCTAATTAGCTAAAAGAAATTAATCCAGCTAGGTTTATGAAAAAGGTTTAAGTGACTTAGAGTAGTGATAGAATCAGTTAAATATTGTAATACATGTGTATATATACCTTATACAGAAACATAAAGAAGATGGTATAGATGGCCCCAGAATGGGTGGGCAAATGTCTTCAGCAGAAATTGGACCTGGGATCATGAAGTTGCTTTCTCCTGAAGCAGGAGAATTTATTTGACTTAGGTCAAAACCCATGGAAAACTAATCCTTCACAAGGATGGCAGACAGGGTCCAATGTGTATGCTTTACCCTGATTACTGGTCATGGCTACCTGAGACACGCCATTGTGAAGGATTCTGGATGTAGCACAACATTCACCATGAGCACAGATGGTGTAGTGCCATACATGGATTTATCTTCCAGGTGGCAAATGATGACCTACTCTATCTCTAAAAGTTATAAAAATGAGGGCACCTGGGTGGCTTAGCAGTTGAGCGTCTGCCTCTGTCTCAGGTTGTAATCCCAGTGTCCTGGGATCGAGTCCCACATCTGGCTCCCTGCATGGGGCCTGCTTCTCCCTCTACCTGTATTTCTGCCTCTCTCTGTGTGTCTCTCATGAATAAATAAATAAAATCTTTTTTAATTAAAAAAAGTTATAAAAATGTACTTCATTCATTAAAGTCATAAAAATGAAGTATTATTCTGATTCAGTTTCCCTGTGTGCTGGTTTTTCAGTTCTTCAACCACCCTGTTGTGAGGAAGCCCAAGCCACATAAAGAGGTTACATATAGATGCTGCAGTCAACAGCCCAGTTTAGATCTCAAACAATACCCAAGATCAACCACCAGATAGAAATGTGAGAGAATGAGTCTTCAGTGAGTCTCGTCCCCAGCCATCAATTGTTCGGTTGAGGTACCAGCCATCATGAAGCTGAGACAAGTCATACCCTCTGCTTTATCTGAAGTTCTGACCCACAAAAAACAAAATAATAACTTTTTATTGTAACAAAATTTGGTTAATTTGTTACTACATAGTGGTCTTGAATATTATTAACACTAGAAAATGATATCCCTCGTTAAAAAGTAATAAATTAGTATTTTAGTTAATATATCCATCTTTGTGAATTTAAATAACATGAGTCATTTCCACTAGAGACTAAATATTTCTGGGATATTCATAAGCAAATTGCTGATATGTCTATAAAGCTGAGAATTGGCTCTGGATTGTGGTGATTCCATGGAGTGCCTTAAAAAAACAATTTGAGCTGGATTTTAAAATGTCACTTCTTATCGCACTCTAACTACAGTTTCTTTAAAAATAGTCAAATTAGGAGTACCTGGATGGCTCAGTGGTTGAGCATCTGTCCTCTGCTCAGGGTGTGATCATGGGATCCTGGGATCGAGTCCTACATCAGGGTCTCTGTGGGAAGCCTGCTTCTCCCTCTGCCAATGTCTCTGCCTCTCTCTGTGTGTCTCTAATAAATAAATAAATAAAAGCTAAAACTAAAAAAGTCAAATTAAAAAATTGAGTACAGGATCCCTGGGTGGCTCAGCGGTTTAGCACCTGCCTTTGGCCCAGGGCCATGATCCTGGAGTCCTGGGATCGAGTCCCACGTCGGGCTTCCTGCATGGAGACTGCTTCTCCCTCTGCCTGTGTCTCTGCCTCTCTCTGTGTTTCTCATGAATAAATAAATAAATAAAATCTTTTAAAAATAATAAAATAAAATAAAATGAATAAAAAATTGGGTCCATAATGCTAAGTTTATAGTTTGATTAATAATAGAAAGTTCCTGTAAGTGATGTTGGGCCTTTTTCTGGTATGGATTTATAATCCTCTACATGAAATCCCATCCTCTGCCCCAACCCCAGGGTGTGGGTACCTGTGAGCATGGATGTTATGGTTTCCTAATTACTTGAAAAAGAAACTGAGGCAGACAAATGTAGGAGGCTGCCAACTGCAGCCCAATCAGAAATAAAAACTAATCATCTTTGAAAATTTTTGTACAATGAATTAACAAATATTATCTCATTTAAATGGAAACATTCCATAAATCAAGATGAGTCTGTAGCACCAAATTACATTTTATTATCATGACCATTTTGCAAAAAGAATTTTTTTTCACAGTGTCTATATCTTGAAATTTTGGAGACTAGGAGGTCAAAAAAGTCCTTACAATTACTCAGAAATACTTCAAACTTTGGACCTCCACTCTGCAGCAACAGACTCCCAATGTTCTCTTCATCCTGGGGTGATGTGAGGCCCAGAAGAAACTGAGTCCCAACATTCAGGCTCAAAAAGGATTAATTTGATACAGAAAACCAACTTCAACATTTGCAACTAGAAATAATCTCTTTTTGCTGGGAAATCTACATGGAAAATGGAATTGAAATTTTTTAAAAACTACATAGGATTAGAACTCAGAATGCGTGTCTAAAAGCACATCCTAACCTTGCTCATCTGGACCTCCCCTCCCTTACCTCCCACCTTCATGCCAGCATGTCAGAAAATGTGCCCAATTTCTATCAACCTCTTTGAATATTTTCACTTCCTATTTCTCTGATCCTAATTGTTTTATACTGATCATGGTTTAGGTGATACCAATTGTTCTCTTGTCTCTAAGCAAGAACACGAGGACCGTTGACCTTATGCTAGGGGAGCAGACTGGTTAATATTAACAAAAACTAGAGGCCTATTTACCAGTTTAAAACCCCAGATCCTGTTGCCAGTATTTTCTTTTCTCAGTCCCGCTCAAGGCATCTTCTCAGAAAAGGCACTGCAATCCGGAAAATCTTTCCATGTGAAGTGCACGTCACCCCATTAGGCCTGGGGGATGGACATGATTTGAAAGAGAAACAGTAAATTCCTAATCTAAGGATACTAGAGAAAAATAGAGGATCAGGGTGGGGGCCTGCCATCTTCTATCTCCAGCTGGACTTTGGGGGAAGGAGATGAAGGCCGGGGAGTGGAGGCAGCCACAGTCCCAGGCCGACCGGCCTGCTCTCTCATCTTTCTCCCACTTGCTCCCTTTGGTTGCCCTCATCTTCTTTATTTTTGTATTCTAATTTAATCTTGTTTATTTTTTTTTTTTTTGAGAGAGAGAGTGTCTGTGTGTGCAAGGTGGGGGAGAGGGAGGGCAGAGAGAGAAGGTGAGAGAGAATCCCAAGCAGCCTCCCCATTGAGTGTGGAGCCCAATGAGGGGCTCAGTCTCATGACCTTGAGATCATGACCTGAGCCAAAATGAAGAGTTGGATGCTGGGTGCTTAACCGATGGAGCCACCCAGGCGCCCCTCGTTGCCCACATTTCCTTTCCCGAATGTTCCTTTGCCGTGCTCTCTCCTTGAGGGGACTCTACTGTAAGTTAAGCAATTCTTTAAATTCTCTGTTCCTCCATGAAGTCATGGCTGAACACCCAGCACAGTAAGCTGGACGAACTGTTGTCTGTCTCCAACCACCAACAACGTAGCACCTCTGCCGGAGCCTGTAGACCAAAAGCCAACCTCTGGGGGCCTCCCCGCTCTTCTTGGGACCTAACAACACTAACGCACCGTGGCTGTTGACTTCAGAACCTCAGCAATCTTCCCCTCCACGTCACCACCTCTCTCCTCTCCTTCTTTATTCATTTCTTCTTTATTTCCCTCCACAACCTGCCCCCACCTCCACCTTCCTTCCTCTGAGCCCTGGTCCATTTCCAGCTCCTGCCCTCAGCCGCAGTCCACTGGCCAGGGGTGTAGACTTGAGTCAGGTGAGTTCGGTGAGGCTCACTCCTGGGACTCGGGATCTTGGAACCAACAGAGAATCAAGTCTGTCTCCCTCTTAGGGTTGAAACTATAAAATGTGAGGAGTTTGGAGCTGTTGCTGGTTACCCCTGCTTAGGCTTGATTCTGTTTTCTTGCTTGCAACCAAACTAGTACAAATGAATACACTCCTCACACCGGCACCTAAACACAGTTTCAATAAATACCACCCAAATCATGTTTTCCTTCAAGTCTCCATTAGCTGATCAATATAAAGCAGATTATAACATCTCACTGACATATGGCCATTTTCTTTGCAACAGGCCCAGGGTAGCTAATACATATTGTCAGTTTACACTCTTTACTTGCAAAATCAAGATCTTCTGTGTTGAGGTGAGAGATGTTTCCATTTTTTCACTCCCTGGTATAAGCAGATCATACAACAAAGAAAATGCCACCCTGAGAATGAACGAAATCATTTTGTCTTTTAAGGAAATCTCAGGGAGTTGGTGGTGAATATACTATATTCAAGATTTTTTAAATAACGTGTTTAATTTTGTTAACCTCCTAGCCTGAATTTCCTAAAACATGCTTATAGGCTCTATTTCTGTGAGCATCCCATGGACTTTTGCTCTGGACTTATAATTTGCAGACAGCCAGGCTACCAGACAGAAGACTCAAGAACAGGAGATGAGTTCCAGCGCTCATTAATCAAGGCGTCAGAGCACAATTAAAGCAAAATTTCATGCTCCATGAGTCCACTCAGAAATTCAACTCTTCCAATGGGCCCTCACTATGCTGCTAATGTACCAACTATTTCTGACATGGCATTCAGCAGGTTAAAGGTTCAAAGGGCCTGCCAGTTATGCTCTCCTCTTCTTGGAACAGAAGCTAAATGAGGTTCTCTCATTCTTTATGTAAGTGGACCCTACAATCCTGAGCACACCTGATTAGATCAGAAATGGATGCCTAACATAGAGGTAGCCATCTAAAGTAGTGCTTCAGAATCATCTAGAGAATTTCGTATAAACAAGCTTTGTGAGAAACTAGCTATACCCACTGAATCTAATTCCTTGAGAAGGGATGGATTCTCCATTCTAAATACACCCACCAGGTGACTGCCATGATTAACCACATTTGGGAACCACTGACCCATAATACGAAGATGAGGGAACAAACCTATGAGGGGCCTAGACTGAGGCTTCTTCCCACCAGGGATTTAAGAAACAGACCTGGGGTTCCTGGGTGGCTCCGTCAGTTGGGCATCGGATTCTTGGTTTCTGATGAAGTTGTGATCTCAGGAGTTGGCGGGTGGACCAGCATGGGGTCCATACTCAGTCAGCCCCCAGTCTGCTTGGGATTCTCTCCGTCTCTCCCTCCCTTTCTGCTCCTCCCCCTCCTCTCACGCATGTGCACTCTCTGTCTCATAAATAAATAAATAGATAATAGATGATAAAATAGATGATAGATAGATAGAATCTTTAAAAAAAAAAAACAAAAACAACAGACCCAACCCTATGAGGCTTTTGAAGTGACACACAGAGAGTTCTCAACAGCAAAGCCTGAGAGACTAAGACAGCTGTAGACTTGTAAGTAAAGAAGAGTAGGGTGGAGAGAGGTTCAAGCAAGGGTAGACGCAGCAAGAGCCACACTAATGCAGAAACCAAGCACAACATGGAAGCATCATCAGAGCAGGAGCAAGGGGCAAGGCTCCGGGGGGACCGCGGAGCAGCTGTGGTCACACTCTGAAAGCAACGATGTTCTAGGCTCCTGGGGGCTGGATGCTTCGTAACTGGGATGGTTTCTTCTGCTTCTTTACTTTCCTGTGTTTCCTACCAAAAAAATCTCCATCACTTGACACACCCCGAAAAGACCTAATTCACTCACTGGTGTTATTTCTTTAAAAAGAGAAAGAAAAAAGGGGTGCCTGGGTGGCTCAGTGTTTGAGCTTCTGTCTTTGGCTCAGGGCGTGATCCTGGGGTCCCAGGATGGAGTCCCACATTAGGCTCTCTACTGGGAGCCTGTTTCTCCCTCTGCCTATGTCTCTGCTTCTCTCTCTGTGTCTCTAATGAATAAATAGATACAATCTTAAAAAAGAGACAGAGAGAAAGAAAAAAAGTGTTTTTAGAGGAACATGTTCTTTTGAGGGCCAGCACAGAGGCTGCTGAAGATGATTCCAGTTGACTTACTCTCCTAATATTACTGGAGCCTGAGCCCTTTTTATCCTTCCTTGTAATAAACTTTTTATAATTACCATTTTAAGGACACCTGGGTGGCTCAGCGGTTGAGCATCTGCCTTTGGCCCAATGTGTGATCCCGGAGTCCTGGGATCGAGTCCCACATCGGGCTCCCTGCCTGGAGCCTGCTTCTCTCTCTGCATATGTCTCTGCCTCTCTCTCTGTGTCTCTCATGAATAAATAAAATCTTTTTTAAAAATTACCATTTTAAAAAATTTCAACATTTACAACACCCTTGATTAAATGTATTTAAACATGCTATGCAGTCTTGGTCATAATTATTTTTAATGGCATAGCTAAATCTTCCAGTCATTTACTTTTTTTTCTAAAAACATGTGCCCCCTGGAGCTACTGGAGTATAATGCCATAGTCAGGGTGGCTCATAAACAACAAACGGTTACTTCTCACTGTTTCAGAGGCTGGGAAGTCCAGGATCGAGGTGCCAGTGGGCTCTGAATCTGGTGAGAATCCTTGTCCGTGTTCACAGATGATACCTTTTCACTGTGGCCTCCTATGTGGCAGAGGTTGGGGACCTCTTTGTGATCTCTTCTATGAGACCACAAATCCCATTCATGAGGGCTCCACCCTCATGACCCAATCACTTCTCGAAGGGTCCACCTTCTGACGCCATCACACTGGGCCTGAAAGATTCAACATGTGGATTTTACGGAAATGCAAACATTCAGCTCATAGCACTGGTGTGAGGATTTTGCATTTTTTAACAAGGAGACATCAGAAGGATCTGAATGTCACATCAAGGTCAATGACCGTAGGGATGAAGGCAGTCCTGAATGCACAGGGTCTGGAGACCCCGGGGGCACCCTCTCCTGATTGCGCTTGGTTGGGTGTTGCCAACCTCTGGTTCTTTAGGAGCAAGTGTTACAGATTGCACATTGGCTGATGCCCTTGTGTTCACGCAGCCTTTCTCCAAACAAGGCTTCATGTAATCTGTTTTTCCCATTACTAAATTACAATCACTCTCCAGTCCTGGGTTCCAGAGTAATCAAGCCTGGAGGACCACGTGTTTGTAAACTTTTCACACATAGAATGTACTTAGTGCTTACTCCCAAATTTTCCATCCAAGATATGACTCCTTCATGGAGATTGAAATAGGTCAGTGCCATTAAAGATTTAAGTTAAAAAATCAAAAAATGACTCTTTGTGGTCTGACTCTGTATTCTTCAACATTTGGATTATAATTTGGTTTCTGTTGTAGCAAGAAGCCAAAGGACAGTCTGACAGCATGAGCTTTCTGACCCACTGTCAGTGCTGCTGCTTTCCATAAATTAGTGGTAGGTATACAGTATACACTCACCTCAGCATGTGTGTGTGTGCGTGTGTGTGAGCCCACGTGCCCACAAACATCCCTGTCTAGCCACATAACACACCTCTTCTTAGCTTTCTACCAAAGCCCAATTTCTGAGAATTCCGGGCTTTGGAACAGTCCCTTGAAAGCAGTGAATTGGTTGAGGCAAATAGCACTTTGTGAAGACCCTTGGGAGTAGCAGCCAGTCCGCCCTGGCAGCAGACACCCTCCAGCAACACCTGAACTTCTATCTTAACGTTCAAAATGGCAACAGTAAAGATTGGGTGTTTTAAGAGAATTTAACAGGGGACAGGGACACCTGGGGGGCTCAGTGGTTGAGCATCTGCCTTTGGCTCAGGTAGCGATCCTGGGGTCCTGGGATCTAGTCCCGCATCAGGCTCCCCACAGGGTGCCTGCTTCTCCCTCTGCCTGTGTCTCTGCCTGTGTCTCTGCCTCTCTCTCTGTGTCATGAGACAAATATTTGTCATGAACAAATAAATAAAATCTTAAAAAAAATTTAACAGGTGAAAATTTGAGACTGATTTAAATAAACAAATTAGCTTCCTTTGTGTAAAACATAATCATTGGTTCTAACCACATAGGGATGTCGTTTTGATCATTGCAAACATTTTACTTTTCGAAATAGCTATTTCTATGAACCACTAAATAAGTGTACCTATATGTGTATTTTAATGTTACAAACTAAGAAGTGTGTATCACACACACACACACACACACACATTTTTTAATTCACAAATTAAAGGACATAGGATTTTAATTCCCAAAGCCACAATCACTTAAAAGTTGACATAAAATGCAGAATTCAGTTCATTCAATTAGGGTGGTTTGTCTCTTTATTTCTTTTAAAAAATCATATTATATTCCATTCCAGAATAAAATGAAAAAACTAAAAATACTACAAATTATGAGAATTGTGTTATTTCCATCATAAATAAGGGACTATAGGTAAAGCTACTTCAGCTGGCAAGAATTAAAAATTCTCTATAATATCACACCATCTCACACGGGGGAAGAGTCACACTAAATATAGCACATTTTGAATGCATACAAAGCCAAAATAGAAACTAAGAAAAAGGAAATAAGCTGTAGACCAGGTGTCAGGCTCCCCAAATGGAAAGGTTTGTGTGAACTTTGGAAAGCCTGGAATTGCATTACCTGTCATTTGAGAACATACAGACTACAGAACAATTGCCTTCATCTGCAAAGAACTTTTGATTATCACCAATCGAGTTGTGATGCCAAGAAATAAATGTCTAGGACAGATTTTATGATGTAACATAAGAGGTAACAAATATGGTTTTTAAGGCTATCCATATTCCCAGGTTCTTGGCTAGCAATCCTAACAATTTCTTGATATTTTCTTTAAGATTATATGCTATAGATAATTTTCCAGGTGGAGTACATTTTGAAAGTGTTTTGCTACTCTTAATAGTTCTCATGAAAGCTTCTTAAATGTTTGTGGGTACCCCTAAGGGACATAATGACCTTCTGTTGACAGACAGTTCTCCATGGGTCGCATCTTCCTGCACGTCCCATGAGTATTACGTGGCCTTGTGTTTCAGACCACCTTCTCCAGAACAGTTGTACAGTGGAACTTGGAAGCCAGCATCCAAGTTAACAAAGCTAATATCCTCGTGCGCAGTGAAGGTCACGCAAGTGTGCTTGCAGCCCATTACAAAAGATATAAATATTTTACAAACAGCAGTTTGAGTCTATGCTACCCCACCATCAACCAGTAAAAGCCCATCGAGACAACGTTCAGTCTTTATGCCTTTGTTTAAATTAGGAAAATTGGACATTTGGGCAGTTTTACTCTGTTTAGAATACAGATTCTAGGAGTGCCTGGGTGGCTCAATTGGTTAAGCATCTGCCTTCAGCTCAGGTCATGATCTCATGGTCTTGGGATTGAGCCCCATATTGCGCTCGCTGCTCATGGGGAGCCTATTTCTCCCTCTCCTCCCTGCTCGTGCTATCTATCACTGTCTCTCTCTCTCTCTCTCTCAAATAAATAAAATCTTTATTAAAAAAAATAAAAGAAGAAAGAAAATAGATTCTAGCTTCTGTAGTCTTTTTTTTAAAGATTTTATTTATTTGACAGAAAGAGAACACAAGCAGGCAGAGCAGCAGGCAGAAGGAGAAAGAGAAGCAGGCTTCCCCACTGAGCAAGGAGCCAGATGCAGGGCTCAATCCCAGGACCCCAGGATCATGACCTGAGCTGAAGGCAGGTGCTCAACCACCTGAGCCACCGAGGCGACCCTACTTTGCATTCTTGTTAATTGAAAGTCTTCAGTTAATTCTTGTTCCAATGCTTTAGCTTAGTATCAGCTGTGCTCTGGAACCTTAAGGAAGGACCTGGGTTGACCCACACTTAGGCCAAGCAGCATGAGGGAAACTGCAGCCAAAGAGGAGTGTGTTACCTGCCCAAATGGCTAGAGGTGTTCCCTGAAGTGAGAGCAGCGGCTGTCCAGACAAGCACAGCCAGGATGGCCTTAGAGTAGAAAAGCATCCTTGTAGATAGCCGAGGGCATCTGGTCAAAGATTGGACTTTAAACAATTGAGTATGAGAGATGGAGAAAATCACTAGTCTACAAGAGCAAAGCTAAACCCAACCAAATTAACTGCTGTATTAGAAATTGGACATAAACAATGTATCATGGCATACCAAACCAGACTTACTGGTAAACAGTTTTATTAGGGTTATATTCAGTAAAAATATCAATGGCTTAAATAAAAATAAAGTTTGTTTCTTTTTCACAAAAGTCCATGAAAGGAATCCCAGGCTACTATGTAGATGCTGCAATCATTAGGACTACTGGCTTCTACTAACTAGTTGATCCATTCTCAAAGCATGACTTCCACTTCATGGCTGAAGATGGCTGCCACAGCCCCAGCCATCCCAGTCCGTGCATCCCAGCCTTCCACAGGAATAATGAGAGAAGGAAGGCATTAAGGATGCTTCCCAGATGTTGCACAGAACATTCTCAATTACTTGATCAGATATGCATTTTAGAAGAAAACTCTGGCTGTAATTTGGAAACTAGATTGGAGGTGGGGTAACATGAGGATTAGACCCATGAGGTAACTTTTGTAGTAAACCAGCCTAGTCATCACAGAACGCTGGAGTCTGGAAGTAGCAATGGAAAAGGAGAAAAGTAGACATGATTCATGTGATTGGAGATAATATTAACAAGACATGACAGTTTATTGGCTGAGGAGAACGAGGGATAGGAAGAAGTTAGGGACAAGTCTCTGCATCTAGGCTTTGGTGTGTGGCCGAAGCACAGGACCACATAGGAGATAAGGAAGTTGGTAGGAACATCAGGGTAGGGGAGGGTATAGCTCAGAACATGCTGAGTTTGAATGTGTAGGGCTGAAGCTCAGAGAGAAATTTTGGTTGGAGACAAATTTGTAATGGATCATCATGTTCAAAATGGTGGATCTAAGCTCATATAGAAAAATAATTGTAACTGGGACACCTGAGTGGTTAGTTGGTTAAGTGTCAAACTCTTGATTTTTGGCACAGATTATGATCTCAGGGCTGTGGGATCAAACCCCGAGTCAGGCTCTGTGCTCAAGTGGAAATCTGCTGGAGATTCTCTCTTTCTCTCCCTCTGCCCTTCCCCCTGCTCATGCTCGCTCTCATTCTCTCTCTCTCTAAAATAAATAAATAAAATAAAAATATTTATAACTGACAAATGTGAATTTTTGAAAAATATCCTTTTCCAAATTCCTATAGGGAATACCTAAATTCACATTTTAAAATAATTATAATAGGTAGATGAGTGTTTGTTTAAAGTAGTCATTTCCAAGTTCCTATATATAAGAACACAAAAATTATTTACATTACACTAGTTATATTAATATTACATTAGCAATAATTTATTTTACATATGATATCTGACTTGCAATTATCCATTTTCTGATTTGAAATATGCAGCATAAAAAATTTCCTAGGCAGACAATCCCAATTTTTAAAATATTAAACTTAACGAATTTTTAAAGCCCTCAACTACAAATCATTTTAGGCTAACAGACATTTTCTAGATTTTAATTAACTTTCCTTGAGTCAACAATTGTATTTTTCATAATAGAGGAATAGCTTTCTAAAGAATAACATCAGGTCTATCTCCCATTTATTATACAAGAATATTTTTAAGATTTATTTTATATTGTTACTCTGGAATTCTTTTATTATAAAGCTATTTCTGTGTTGTCTTTTTATTAATTCATCTAGCCTTGAGCACTGTTAATTTTTAAGCACTTAATTATGCATCCTAAAAATTCAGGAAAAAAGTCACTTTCCCTGTGATTGTCTATGATTACAAACCCAAGATTCCATGGAAGCATGGAAATTAAAAATAGGAGTAGAAGCAAGCCACTCCCTTTAATTGAAATCTCACGCTGTGCCAAAACCAGTCCACTCTTTAACAATTAGACCAAACTGTTGATGGTTGAATAAAGAAAAAGGAGCTTAAAAAGAAGTCTCAAAAGGAACATTGAACATATTAAAGGAAAACCAGAAGGGTGGTCTGCCATAAAAGTCAAGATGAGAGTCTCTTGTTTGAGTTTGAATCTGAGAAAAACAAGAGAAGACAGGGCTGGAGAAGAAATTACACTGACAAGCCTTTTTTGGTAAGAAAAAATATCTCTCAATGAGGCAAAGTGGAGGCAAAATATTCATGAGGATTTTCTACAGCTATTAATCTTGGCTATAAAAGTTAAACTTATTCATGTATATAACCCTCGATTATTAGGAAAATTATTGGAACACACACAAAATTACTGCAATGCAGCATTAACAAACATACACAACCCTCTTTCTCTGTGACCCAGTCAAGTTGGTCAAGGAACTCATTTCTTTTGAGGATGGCTTTAGAAACCAGACTAGAATATATATTTAAAAATACTAGAAGGAAAAAGAGAAAAACAAGAAAAAGTATCTGAATAATGTTGCCATGGAGCAGCCAAAATGTGTGACCAAAGACATAGCTGTCAAATTAGAAAACACTTAATGAAGCAATCCCCTCTACATAACAAGAGCATGAGGCCAACACATATAAGACCACAAGGACAAGATGAGAATGACATTTTTAAAAAGTGGGAAATAAAAATATGCAAGTGCAGCCTATGTTGGAAGCAGCACAAAATGAGACACTGATGAAAATACAAAGATATTGAGAACAGAATTGACAAAAATCAAGAGAAATGAAATGGAAATGAGCAGAGTAAAATTCCTTATGAAGAGAATAACAGCTTCAAAAATTCTGCTGGGTCATTTTGGTTGTATTACCTTTAGGAAATGGCCAATATACAATAATAATGACACAAAGAAACCTAAATTGTTCTGTATAATGAGTGAAATGGGTTGTTAAATTGGGACTTTTTCTTTTTTTCATTTTCACTGATAACCCAAATTTCAAGAATAACACAGAAGATGGAAAATACTCCCATCTTCCAAAGTAAGGAGCTAAACAGTCTGTGCAGGATGCACAGAGGATATAATCAACATCCAGTTGACTCAACATCCACTTCAAGGATATACAAAAAGAATAAGTCTAGAGGGCTTTGGTGGAACTTCTCAGATAGTTTGACCTGGATCTTATGGAGACTGTATGGAAGAGAGGTGAGGGTCAGGCCCACGGACCAAAAAGCCTAAAGGCAAGAAACTGTAGCTAGTTCCTCCAGTAGAAGAGCAAGAGAGGTGGCTGCATTGAGAACAGTCAGCATTTGCAGTTTGTTGGCACCAAGTTCCAGATGTGGGCCACGTACAAGAGAACGACATTTGGCAGCTGGATTTAAAAAGGGTTCACCTAGAGGGAAGTGAAAGCCATCAACAGCCACCCAAGGAAGAACACCCACATTTAGAAATTTTAGGTGAGAAATCTCTAGTAATGGCAGTTCTCCCCAAAACACAAAACATTCCCCAACAGAGTCAACGTTAAGCAACTACCAAGACCAGTGAGCCCAGAAAACGACAATGCCAGATTACCACAGGACCAGTGAGGTGAGGCCTTTCTCACTCAAGTAAACCCTTGAATCTCCTATTTAGTTCTCTTACCAAATTCTGGAAGATTTGGAGGCAACCTGGTATACAAGACAGAAGGGGAGGAGACACGATAGAAAAAATGGGACAAGTTGGCCATGCTCCCCCTAATTGAAGGCTTCTTAGTAGAGAAACAAAGCTTTAACTTTATGAAATTCAGAATACTGGTTGTCAAAATGCTTAGAAGTGCTGAATCACCATATTGCACACTGAAACTAACGTAACACTATGTGTTAACTCTACTGGAATTAAATTAAAAACTTAATTAAAATAAATCAATAAATAGGGTGCTTGAAAACTTCAATAATTTTTTTAGGGCTAGATTTACCAAGACAGTTGTGTTTGTTTTTTTGTTTTTTTTTTTAATTTATTTTTTATTGGTGTTCAATTTACTAACATACGGAATAACCCCCAGTGCCCATCACCCATTCACTCCCACCCCCCGCCCTCCTCCCCTTCTACCACCCCTAGTTCGTTTCCCAGAGTTAGCAGTCTTTACGTTCTGTCTCCCTTTCTGATATTTCCCACACATTTCTTCTCCCTTCCCTTATATTCTCTTTCAGTATTATTTATATTCCCCAAATGAATGAGAACATATAATGTTTGTCCTTCTCCGACTGACTTACTTCACTCAGCATAATACCCTCCAGTTCCATCCACGTTGAAGCAAATGGTGGGTATTTGTCATTTCTAATAGCTGAGTAATATTCCATTGTATACATAAACCACATCTTCTTTATCCATTCGTCTTTCGATGGACACCGAGGCTCCTTCCACAGTTTGACTATCGTGGCCATTGCTGCTATAAACATCGGGGTGCAGGTGTCCCGGCGTTTCATTGCATTTGTATCTTTGGGGTAAATCCCCAACAATGCAATTGCTGGGTCGTAGGGCAGGTCTATTTTTAACTCTTTGAGGAACCTCCACACAGTTTTCCAGAGTGGCTGCACCAGTTCACATTCCCACCAACAGTGTAAGAGGGTTTCCTTTTCACCACATCCTCTCCAACATTTGTTGTTTCCTGCCTTGTTAATTTGCCCCATTCTCACTGGTGTGAGGTGGTATCTCATTGTGGTTTTGATTTGTATTTCCCTGATGGCAAGTGATGCAGAGCATTTTCTCATATGCATGTTGGCCATGTCTATGTCTTCCTCTGTGAGATTTCTGTTCATGTCTTTTGCCCATTTCATGATTGGATTGTTTGTTTCTTTGGTGTTGAGTTTAACAAGTTCTTTATAGATCTTGGAAACTAGCCCTTTATCTGATATGTCATTTGCAAATATCTTCTCCCATTCTGTAGGTTGTCTTTTAGTTTTGTTGACTGTATCCTTTGCTGTGCAAAAGCTTCTTATCTTGACGAAGTCCCAATAGTTCATTTTTGCTTTTGTTTCTTTTGCCTTCGTGGATGTATCTTGAAAGAAGTTACTGTGGCTGAGTTCAAAAAGGGTGTTGCCTGTGTTCTTCTCTAGGATTTTGATGGAATCTTGTCTCACATTTAGATCTTTCATCCATTTTGAGTTTATCTTTGTGTGGTGCAAGAGAGTGGTCTAGTTTCATTCTTCTGCATGTGGATGTCCAATTTTCCCAGCACCATTTATTGAAGAGACTGTCTTTCTTCCAGTGGATAGTCTTTCCTCCTTTATCGAATATTAGTTGACCATAAAGTTCAGGGTCCACTTCTGGGTTCTCTATTCTGTTCCACTGATCTATGTGTCTGTTTTTGTGCCAGTACCACACTGCCTTGATGATTCATGGAAACTAATGAGAATGAAGATACAACCATTCAAAATCTTTGGGATGCAACAAAAGCAGTCCTAAGGGGGAAATACATCGCAATACAAGCATCCATTCAAAAACTGGAAAGAACTCAAATACAAAAGCTAACCTTACACATAAAGGAGCTAGAGAAAAAACAGCAAATAGATCCTACACCCAGGAGAAAAAGGGAGTTAATAAAGATTCGAGCAGAACTCAACGAAATCGAGACCAGAAGAACTGTGGAACAGATCAACAGAACCAGGCGTTGGTTCTTTGAAAGAATTAATAAGATAGATAAACCATTAGCCAGCCTTATTAAAAAGAAGAGAGAAAAGACTCAAATTAATAAAATCATGAATGAGAAAGGAGAGATCACTACCAACACCAAGGAAATACAAACGATTTTAAAAACATATTATGAACAGCTATACGCCAATAAATTAGGCAATCTAGAAGAAATGGACGCATTCCTGGAAAGCCACAAACTACCAAAACTGGAACAGGAAGAAATAGAAAACCTGAACAGGCCAATAACCAGGGAGGAAATTGAAGCAGTCATCAAAAACCTCCCAAGACACAAGAGTCCAGGGCCAGATGGCTTCCCAGGGGAATTTTATCAAACGTTTAAAGAAGAAACCATACCTATTCTCCTAAAGCTGTTTGGAAAGATAGAAAGAGATGGAGTACTTCCAAATTCGTTCTATGAGGCCAGCATCACCTTAATTCCAAAACCAGACAAAGACCCCGCCAAAAAGGAGAATTACAGACCAATATCCCTGATGAACATGGATGCAAAAATTCTCAACAAGATACTGGCCAATAGGATCCAACAGTACATTAAGAAAATTATTCACCATGACCAAGTAGGATTTATCCCCGGGACACAAGGCTGGTTCAACACCTGTAAAACAATCAATGTGATTCATCATATCAGCAAGAGAAAAACCAAGAACCATATGATCCTCTCATTAGATGCAGAGGAAGCATTTGACAAAATACAGCATCCATTCCTGATCAAAACTCTTCAGAGTGTAGGGATAGAGGGAACATTCCTCGACATCTTAAAAGCCATCTACGAAAAGCCCACAGCAAATATAATTCTCAATGGGGAAGCACTGGGAGCCTTTCCCCTAAGATCAGGAACAAGACAGGGATGTCCACTCTCACCACTGCTGTTCAACATAGTACTGGAAGTCCTAGCCTCAGCAATCAGACAACAAAAGACATTAAAGGCATTCAAATTGGCAAAGAAGAAGTCAAACTCTCCCTCTTCGCCGATGACATGATACTCTACATAGAAAACCCAAAAGTCTCCACCCCAAGATTGCTAGAACTCATACAGCAATTCGGTAGCGTGGCAGGATACAAAATCAATGCCCAGAAGTCAGTGGCATTTCTATACACTAACAATGAGACTGAAGAAAGAGAAATTAAGGAGTCAATCCCATTTACAATTGTACCCAAAAGCATAAGATACCTAGGAATAAACCTAACCAAAGATGTAAAGGATCTATACCCTCAAAACTATAGAACACTTCTGAAAGAAATTGAGGAAGACACAAAGAGATGGAAAAATATTCCATGCTCATGGATTGGCAGAATTAATATTGTGAAAATGTCAATGTTACCCAGGGCAATTTACACGTTTAATGCAATCCCTATCAAAATACCATGGACTTTCTTCAGAGAGTTAGAACAAATTATTTTAAGATTTGTGTGGAATCAGAAAAGACCCCGAATAGTCAGGGGAATTTTAAAAAAGAAAACCATATCTGGGGGCATCACAATGCCAGATTTCAGGTTGTACTACAAAGCTGTGGTCAAGACAGTGTTTTGTTTTTTTTATTTTAAGTCGCCTCTATGCTGGAAGTGGGGCTTGAACTCATTACCCTGAGATCAAGAGCCTGAGATCCAGAGCCAGATGCTCTCCAGACTGAGCCAGCCAGGCACCCTGGAAATTTTAATTATTGAAATTGAGGCTGTTCTTGAGATTTAAGGTGACTGGAGGGCATTGGATGAAAGTATTATGGTGCCCGAATTTCATTCAATCCGCCTAGGTGAGTTTCAGTGTGTATATCGGGAGGGTAAAGAAAAGAAACAGAATTGTTTTCTGCGACATCCTTTGGAGCCTGTTAAGTCCATAAGACATGAACACTGCATTTCAGGAGGCAGATGGAAAGGGAGAGAGCGAGGTTTGGTAGCCAGATGATGAGATGGAAACTGGGAAAGTAGGTCAGTGGAAAATGATGCCTGGAGTAAAGGTCGTCAACGGACTGCTGCCTGATGTCTGGTGGTGTTCAGCTGCCGTTGTGTTGTGCTCCAATACAGCAACCCTCCATTGCCACACATCTTCCAACCTCCGTGAAACAGTTTGGGTCACTGGCACTTCAGAAAGTGAAACAACTGGGCATTGCATGAGGAAATGGGACGCAGTACGTCCATAAGTTCTAGATGGGTGACATAAAACAATTCCTGAGAAATAAAACTCATAGATACAGAAAATAGCTTGGTGGTTGCCTGGAGGGAAGCGAGAGTCAGGGTAGTTGAAATGAGTGATACAAACTTTCAGTTATGGAATATATAAGTCATGGGGTTGTAACATACAGCATGGTGACTATGGTCAGTCACATTGTATTGCATATTTGAAAGTACATCTTAAAATTTCTCATTGCAAGAAAAAATTTTATGTGACTTTGTGTGGTGACAGATGGTAACTAGACTTACCGTGATCATTTTGCAATGTATACAAGTTTTGTTATTGAAATATAATTGACACACAATGTTACATCAGTTTCTGGTGTACAACATAGCAATTTGACAGACAAGTCTCTACATTATTCTGTGCTCACCACAAGTAAAACCACCATCTGTCACCATACCACTCTATTACAATACCATTGATTACAGTCCCCATGCGGGACCTTTCATCCTTGTGACTTATTCATTCCCTAACTGGAAGCCTGGACCTCCCACTCCCCAATGTATACAAATATTGAATCAATATGCTGTACACCTGAAACTAATACAATGTTGCATGCCAATTATACTTCAATTACTTTAATTAGTTAGCTAATTAATCCTTAATTAGTTAATTAATTAATTCCCGAGAATCTCTGTGAGAATACTCCAGTTCCCTGTTATCAAGGGGAATGGATCCAAAAATGCCATTTAGAGGCAAAAACTAGATTGCTGATCCGGTTAATGTGAAGACTGTGGTAATTTTCAGGGACAAATGGTAAATATTGATACTATGCTTTCATTCAGGTGACAATTCTAAATTCTATCATTACGTTAATAAAAATGTCACATTCCCGAGGAAACCTTAGAAATGAACATTTGTGCATGTTGTTAAATATGTAAATTCATGATTCCCTACTCAGATCTGCTGAATTAAAATATCTGGCATAGGGGATGGAAATGAGCTTGTATTTGCATGGATTCATATATAAATGGCGACAAAGAATACAGAGTAAAAGGAAGTCTCCTCTCTTCTCCTGTCCCACAAGGATTCCCCTTTTCAGTCCAGAGGCAACCACCATTACCAGGCTCTCCTCTAACCTTCCAGAAATGTAACCTAAAAAGCATGCATTTTTCCAAAGATCTAGTTAAATAACAGCCACAATCAATTCATGTCAACTTGGAGGTTATAATCCATTCAAATTTTAGACAGCATATCATAACCTAATTTAATATTTGCAATGCTTTGGGGAACATTTTATTTTATTTTTTTTACAAAATAAAGGATGAGCACTGGGTGTTATACTATATGTTGCAAATTGAATTTAAATATTTTTTAAAAATGAGATTGTTAGATTGTTTTAAGATAAAATACTACATTTCAGTATAAGGAACCAAGAAACAATAAGCTCAAACTGAGTTTTACTTAAACTAAGGCTATGAGTAAAGGCAGAATTATGTCACATGCCCCCTGACACATATTACAATGCTGAAGCTTCTAATGAAAACACAATTATTTTCTTTATAAGCAAAGACATATAGAAAGCTCTCAAATCTCAAGAGATGACTGGATTCAAACACATAATAACAATTATAGTACAAATGGTGGGTACCCATCACATTAACAAACCAATGTTTTGATGTGATTACTGTTAGAAAAAATGTTGATTAATACTATAAAGAATAACCACCACACATCTATCAGAATGGCTAAAATTTTTAAAAACTGATGAATAAAGAAAGTGTGGTATATACATATAATGGAATATTACCTCGCCATAAAAAAGAATGGAATGGAGGTGCTTTGGTGGCTCAATTGGTTAAGTTTCTGCCTTCAGCTGGGGTCCTGGGATTGAGCCCCACATCGGGCTCCCTGCTCAGTGGGGAGTCTGCTTCTCCCTCTCTCTCTGCTGCTCCTCCTGTGTATCACATGAATGAATAAAATCTTTAAAAAAAAAAAATGAAATCCTGCCATTTGCAACAACGTGGATAAAACTGGAGAGTATAATGTTAAGTGAAATAAGCCAGTCAGAGAAAGACAAATACCATATGATTTCACTATATGTGGAATTTAAGAAGCAAAACAAACCAGCAAAGGAAAAAAGGAAAGAGAGAGACAAACCAAGAAAGCCAACTCTTAACTATAGAGAATAAACTGAAGATTACCAGAGGAGAGGTAGGTGTGGGGATGAGTGAAATAGGTGATGGGGATTAAGAGGATACTTAAAACAGCTCAAGTGTCCATCAACTGATGAATAGATTAAAAAAAGATGTGAGATATATATATATATATATATGAATATTACTCAGCCATAAAAAAGAATGAAGTCTTGCCATTTGCAACAACATGGTTGAGAGTATTATACTAAGTGAAATATGGCAGTTAGAGACAAATACCATATGATTTCACTCATATTTAAGAAATGAGAAAAAGGGAAAAAAAGAGAGAGGCAAACCAAGAAATTATAGAGAACAAACAGCTAGTTACCAGAGGGGAGGTGGGTGGGAGGATGGGTCAAATAGGTGATGAGGATGAAGGAGGACACTTGTGATGAGCATCCGGTGATGTGTGGATGTATTGAATCCCTATATTGTAATATTACACTCCATGTTAACTATATTGGAAATTAAATAAAAACCTAAAAGAGTACACTTACCATGATGAGCACAGAATAATGTATAGAACTGTTGAATCACTATATCATACCCCAAAACTAATATAATACAGTATGCTAACTATACTGGAATTTTTAGACATTAATAAAAAAATTGACAATACCAATTGCTAGTGAGGATGCAGAGCAACAAGGACTCTCATTTGTTGCTGGTGAAAATGCAAACTGGTACAGCCGCTTTAGGAAACAGTTTCGAGCCTTAGTAAGTTAAGCATATACTCCCTGTGCATTCGTGACCCATTAACCTCACTCCTAGGAATTCACCAAAAAGCAATCAAAACTACTTTCACATGAAAACATGCATGTGAATGTTTACAACAAGTGTATTTACGATCTCCAAAAACTGGTAATAACTCAAATGTCCTTCAACTGGTGAACAGATAAGCACCCTTGGTGCCTCCCGGAATACTCCTCAGCGATAGAAAGGCATGTGTCAGTAGATACACAGATAGAACAGTGTGTATGGATCTCAAATGCAGTATGCTAAATGAAAGAAGCCACAGACAAAGGTATATATTCTGTAATTCTATTTATATGACATTCTGGAGAAGGAACACTTAGGAAACAGAACAGGTCAGTGGCAGCAGAGGCTGAGAGTGAGGGGAGTGGTTGACTACACTTACGGGTTGAATTGTGTTCCCCCCAAAATTCCTACGTTGACGTTCTGACCTCTCCACACCTCACAATGTGACCTTATTTATAAATAGAGTCATTGCAGGTGTCATTCGTTAAAATGACACCAGGCTGGAGTAGGGCAGGCCCCCAATCCCAAACGACTGGTGTCCTTATAAAAAGGGGAAACTGAGGCACAGACATGCACACAGAGAGACCATCATGTGAAGATGAGGGCAGAGACTGAGGGATGCTTCTATATGCCAGGGAACAACCAAAGATTGCCAACAAATCATCAGAAGCCAGGAGAGAAGCAGGGAACAGATTCTCATAGAGGGAACCAGCCCTGCCAACATCTTGATCTTGAACTTCCAGCCTCCAAAACCGTGACAGTGCGTTTCTGTCGTGTGATCCAGCCAGCGTGTGGTCCTTTGTTATGGCAGCCCTCCCAAACAGAAGTGGAGGGCCAGCATGAGGAATGTTGGGAGGTGTTGGAACTGCCCTGCGCCCGGATTGACGGCAGTCACAGGACTAGAGATGTATATACAAAAAGCAATTAATTTTACAGTATGTAAATAAAGTGAACAAAAACATTTAAATGCGATAACTAGAAAGATTGTGAATAAAATATTTCATTGCTTGGTCTAGTAAATGGATACAGCAAAATGTTTTCCTGTATCTTTCAAAATGAAATTCTGGTTCTTTACAAATGCAGTGTTCATATAATTGTTGTCTGATTGCTATCTCTGTTAAGCTAAAAATTAATCTCTTTAATTAACATAAGACATCCTTGCAGCAAGCGCCCAGGCTAGTGTTTCTCGCACTTAGAATAGTGCCAGAACAAGACCCTATTAATATTTGCTGGATAAATGACACATTATGACTTCTGTACTTGAAATCACTTTTATTGACAATGTTGGCAAAAAAGCACAATACAGAATCAAATCTAATGTTTCCACTTTCCTTAAATTCTTTAAACTTCCTGTCACAGGTAAAAGGCTTGATTTTTACTCTTTTCTCCATTCTTTTAACAAGAAAATGAATTCCTGTGCATGCAATTATGAAATTCCAGTTTTGAAAGTTCATTTTTAGTAAGCTAAATGCCAGGGTTATGAATATTTGTCATTTATAAGGCATTCTGTATATATTACATTAAAGCCATTGAAGAGTTGTTGTCTATTGGCACTGCTAATCACAAAATTCATTCCAGTTGTATAATAGACAAGAGGTAATTTAATCAATTCTTCAATTCAAAAGCATTTCTAGTGTGCATCCTGCACTGCTCTAGGTATTAAGGGATGATATGAAGGAAGCAAATCTCATGGTTAATGTGCATGAGGCCCAAGCCAGCAATCAAAATAAAGCCTATAATCTTGAACGAAATTGGAAACTTAAAATAGTGTAATGGTTGCTATAGATAGAATAGATTATGGGTTTATGGTTTCTATAGCCATTTCAAATTGCATCTGTTAGGGGGGCTTATGAAGGACATTCTCAAGGGGAATCTAAGTAAACCATGTTTAAAAACAATACATTTATTGAGTATTTACTATGTGACAAGTCACTGAACTAACAACTTACGGACTTAAATTATTTGATCTTCACAATGACCCAGTGAAATGAAAACTGTTGTTGACACACTCTACGGATTAGGAAACTAACATGGCTAGTTAAGTCACTTTAGTTTTCCAAGGTCTTCTATTTGGTAAGGACTAAACATGGGAGTTCAAACCCAGGTGGTCTGCTATGGGAGCCGTTCACACTAGATCTTCCGAAGCAGTCTTTTTGCATAAGACTATTACCCACAAGCAAACTGAGAAGCCCCAAATCATAGACCCTTACTTTACTACTTATAGTAGTATAGTTAGTACTTCTAGTACTCAGCGTGTGGTCAGGTATTACACTTGTACCTCAATCTTGGCATTCATCTTGAAATCAAGATTTTAGTTTTAATATGTAACTTCTGTTTTAAAATTTTAAAGATTATTTCTGTCAACCTCTAAAGGTTGCCAGATTTTGACTTTTAGGTAACTGTGAGATACTTCAGAAAGCTGCCCTAATGACTGAATCAAGCTGGTAAGTTTTCCTATTCTCCCCAGCAGCTGAGGTCCCTTCTGGCTTCCTTCATCCTGCACTGCGATGTCAGGTCCCACTAGGAGGAATTCCGCAGGTACTTTGAAACCCCCACATGCAGCTTACCCACATATGATTTAGCCAATATGTGTTGGACACCAGCCATGTTCCAAACATTTTAAAATCCGTTTTCTCAAATATATACCATAAGAGAATCCTGCTATAAAGAAATAAAGGGGTTAAAAGATTTGCCCACAGCCATCAAGTGGGGATGGAAGAATTTTTTTTTTTTTTTTTTTTTAAGATTCTACTTATTTGAGAAAGAACAGAGGGAGAGTGAGGGGGAGAAGCTGACTCCCTGCTGAGTGAAGAGCCAGATGTGGGGCTTGATCCTAGGACCCCGAGATCATAACCTGAGTCGAAGGCAGATGCTTAACCAGCTGAGCCACCCAGGTGCCCTGGAAGAATTTTTTTTAATATTTTATATTTAAGTAATCTCTACATCCAATGTGGGGCTTGAACTCATAACTGGGATATCAAGAGTCTCATGCTCCACTGACTGAGCCAGCCAGGTGCCCCCAGACTGAGGAATTCTTACCCTCATCTTTTATTAGAGGCTTTGTTGAATTAACAATTTCCCATTTTAGCCTCCATTTTAGATTGTACTATGACATATTAAAATGACTTTGTGATGAGTAACACCTTATAGCATCTTAAGATATTAAAACTTCAGGTGTCTGGGTGGCTCAGTTGGTTAAGCATGGGACTCTTGATTTTGGCTCAGGTCATGATCTCAGGGTCATGAGATCAAGCCCCATGTCAAGCCTGTTTAAGAATCTTTCTCTCCCTCTCCGTTTGCCCCTCCTCCCACCAATTAAAAAAGATATTAAAAGTTTCAAGAAAATCCGTCCATCTTGATTCACCAGATGATGTAAAAGCTACTAAAAAGTCCATAATCATTTTAAGTATGAAACATTTCCTGGGTTAATATCGTTAATATGTTAGTTTGGTAAATTATCATTAACTTGCCTGATTCTAATTCTGTGTAGAAGAATAATGCTAAGCCAAATTCCACTAAGTGCTTCCTCGTAACATGCTAATTTTAACATTTGAAAGGAAAATGGGAAGGATGGCACCCATATAAAATTGCACTTTAGGTGCCCTCTAGTGGATATAATGGTTTTGAGCATCACTTGCCAAATCTGCCTAGAGGATGAGACATTCCTTCTCCCTATGCTCTGTCCTCTCTCCTTTCTCCTCCGTTATTCTCCGGTCTTGTCCAGGTTCCCAAGATGTACTCACTATGTCACTCAGTGTTAAAATGAGTAACTTGGGTACCTGGCTCAGGTCGTGATCCTGCGGTCCTGGGATCCAGTCCCGCATTGGGCCCCCCACAGGGAGCCTTCTTCTCCTTCTGCCTATGCCTCTCTCTCTGTGTCTCTCATGAGTAAATAAATATAATCTTTTAAAAGATAATAATAATTAAATGTTATTATTCTGTTAGTACAGAAACAGGTGTTTATTTACAAATACAGCCACACCCATTCATTTACATACTGTTTGCAGCCAGAGTGTTTGTATCCCCATAGACCTGAAAGACTTACTGATACTTTACAGAAAAAAAGTTTGCCAATCTTTAGTTTATCATTAGATCTGAAAAATGCTTGGTGAGGGAAGACTGATCCCTCCTAGTCAAATATGTTGGGAAGCCTCCATGAATGCACGTGAGCAGTAAAGAAACCTCTATTTTGTTTAGTCAGGGAACTCTTTTTTTTCCACTTAATATCTATTAACATCCTATTCAGTGGAATAATAAAATATGCAATATTCTATATTGCAAATTCCATGTAGCCCAGTGATTTCACAGAGGGCCTTTGTTGAGTTTTGCCAAGCTCTTGCACAACCAACCTATGTTGCAATTATCAAATGAGAACAATTCCAGTACGAATGGTGATTGATATTTTTATTGAGGAAGAGGAAAGCGAGAAGATATGCTAATCCTCACCTGATGTTGTTTATCAGTTACCATGAGCAACTTCTTTGCTGATCTGGATAACAGTTTCCAGGTACTGGAGGAATATTTCCTCAAATATTTGTGCTATCCATAATGGAACAGCTACCTTCATGTAATACTTTTAAACTTTAATCTGCATTGCTAACATTTTCTCCATTTCTTTTGGAGATCTAGAGAAAACAGCAAAAATCAATACATCAAGCCCTGATGTGTAGCATTTGATGCCTGTGGGGTAAATATTCCACTTTGGACCATTTCAAGCTTTGCCAGAGCAAGACATCATTGAATGCAGAGCTGGGAACAGTAGCGTGAGACCCAGAAGTGTCAGCAGCAGTTGCAGAGAAGTGTACAACCCTGCTCTTAACAAGAGCTGTTCTGTGCCCAGGTTTTGAATCTTCAATGTTTTTGAATCTGGAAAATAAGGTCTTATGAGCTCTCTTCACTTTTGTGCAGTTCTCCCTAGAGGGTTGCTGGGATACATGCTAGAATAAACCATAGCAGCCCCGGAAGGCACAGGGGCTGAGCCTGTCCCCTCCTTCAATTACACAGGCCTCCCTTGGAAACACCTCTTCTTCCTTTATCTGCATCTACCAAGGTTTTGTAGTAAAGTTAGTTTTGCCTCTGCCAGCCAAATGCCCCTTCTCTGATTAAAAAGTTATTTTGAAACCAGACTTTCTAAGTAACAGATAGTAATAGTCTTCAAAGGATAATCCTCGTAGAACGTTTACTGAACTAAGACATACTACTCAAATACAAAAAAAAAAAAAAAAAAAAAAGCACTCATTTTTGGCCTTTCATAAAAACATCGAATTCTCAGATGTGTCCCTGTCTGCCACCATATAATTAATTCAATAACTAAAGAAGGGGAGAACTGTTAAAGTTAGGAAAGCGGACTTCTTTTACAGCTTAAAAATCAAAACAGAAACATGGGGGCAGAGGAGGAACACATGACATGCAAACTCTTCTCCAGCCCATCAATCCTGGGAACAGGCAATAGAATATTATCAAACGTGGTTGACTCTAAGCAAAAATATGAAATGGGCTAAGTGGGTTATTATTATTATTATTATTTTTTTTTTTTTTTTTTGGCTCCTTCAGGACCTCTCCCCATTCCTGCTCCTCCCACCAGCACTCCTCACCTCCCTTCTAAGCACTGTTCTGGAGTCCCATTCCAAGCAAAGCTTTGCTCTCACAAGCTGCTGGGCAAATCTCATCAATTATGGTAGGCTCTTAGGGTACCTACAAGTATTTGCACTTTAATGGAGTCTTCTGGAAATCAAGCCTAGGGGTATGAATCTTAATGAAAAAAAATTCAGTTGAGATTGAAAATTCTTTGAGCAGCACAGGCTTCAAAATACTCAGTGCTCTTCTAAGGAGCCAATTTACTCCCCTTAGGAGGCATTTCCTTTGCTGCCTGATGAATGACCCCGGTCCCTTGTTGCTCCTACAAGGCCTCACCACAAAGCCTGTCATCAGCGCTCTCTCTGCCAGATGGGAGTACTTTTACAGTTAGGGGAGACTTGCTTTGTTTCCGAGTGACTTCAGCTGACCCTTAAGCCGTGTTCTCTGGTTTCCTCTCCACAGTTCCTTCTGGATTCCCATCTTCCCCTCCACTCCCTACAAAGGCTGGTAGTAGATGCTTGAGATAGCTCGGAATTCAGTGCTAAATTCTCCATTCAGACAATCTGAAGTTAGTAGTGTTCTATGTCTAGTTATGCCAGAAGTATGAGTTAGGCGTGACTTCACTTGCTCTTATTGATATGTATATTTAACTGCAGAATGAAGGGAAAGATTAAGATTTAGGTAGACACCATTATCCTAGGGCCACCTGGAAATAAACACTCTGGTTTTATTTGTCTGAAGATACCTTTGTTTTATTTCCATTCCTAAAAGGTATTATTGCTGAGTTTAGAATCCTGGCTTGGCAGTTCATTTTTCTTTCAGCTCTTTGAAGATATTCCCCCAACCCACAGGCCCATTTTCCGGTTTTCATCATTTTGGTTGAGGAACATGTGATCAGCTATGCTACTGCTTGTCTTTGGAACTCAAGATTGTATTCGCCCCCACCACCACCACCACCTTTTTAAAATTCCCAGTAGTTTCACTTTGTGGCATCCAGATATAGTTTATGTTGTTTGGGATTTACTAAACCACTTGAATCTGTAACTTGATGTCCATCTTGGAAAATTCTCAGATTCCTTTCAAATACCATCTCTACCCTACCCTCTCTCTCCCCTCCTTCTGGGACTCCAAATAAACATAAAACTTTCTCGCTGAACCAGGTATGTCCCTTACTTTTTTTTTTTAAGATTTTATTTATTTATTCATGAGAGACAGAGAGAGAGAGAGAGAGAGAGAGAGAGAGAGAGAGAGGGCAGAGACACAGGCAGAGGGAGAAGCAGGCTCCATGCAGGGAGCCTGACATGGGATCGATCCAGGGTCTCCAGGATCACGCCCTGGGCTGAAGGTGGCACTAAACTGCTGAGCCACCGGGGCTGCCCTGTCCCTTACTTTCTTGTGTCCATTTTCCAAACTTTTGTCTCCTTGCTTCAGTTTATTTTTTTCCTGACCTGTATTTCTTGTTTCCAAGTATGTCAGATGTGTTGAAGGCTCTGCCTCTCAGCTGCTTCTTCCTAAGTAGATAAACACTCCCAAGGCCATGTAGCCCCAAATGATGGTCTCTTCTCTCTAGACTTTCTTCTTCTAGATTCTGGTCTACTAATAAGGGACTATATTGTTAACACTTTGTCTTAATAAGATGTTTTCTTCTCTATTTACTCTTTAGACTCTTTAGCAAGAAGACTAAAGCACCTAGGCTACCATACCCAGCTTCAGTCTGTAATGTTTTGCTTTAAGATTTTATTTACTTATTTGAGAGAAAGAGAGCATGAGCAGTAGGGAGGGGTAGCGGGAGAAGCAGACCCCTCACCAAGCAGTGAGCCCAATGCAGAACTCAATCCCAGAACCAACCCTGAGATCATGACCTGAGCCGACAGCAGACCCTTAACCAACCGAGCCACCCGGGCACCCCTGCAATGTGGTTTTTTTCAACAGTTCAGTAAGCATGATCTTCCTTTCTCCTAGAATATAAAACAATTATCCAGATTTGTAACTGGGCATCAGACAGGACATGTTTAAAGACAAAATTCATTTGCTCATGTAAAACAAGGCCACCAAGGAATGCAGGAACAAAGGCTGCACTTCATGTTTGCAAACAAAGCTATCTCAGGAAATTGGTTTGGCCTGCTATAATTAATATTGTTGGTATTTGTTTTAGATAAAGAATATATTAAGTCCTCTGAATTTAAAAAAAAAGCATCTCATAAGTCTATACAGTGAATAGCATGTCTTTATTCTATTTACATTTGTTATAAATATAATACATTTTTGAAAAGCTTATTTTTAATTAACTTGAGTAGATTTATATTTTAAACAGATCAACTCAATTGTTAAAGTTACATAATAAAGAATATGATAATTTAAATGACAAAAAATTTCATATTGTGAAATAGTGCACCCTATGCTGAGATGAATGAGGGGAAAAAAAGTCAAACTCCTTTCAAAACTATATTCAAAGCATCAGAAAAAATTTTCTTTTTACAAAGTTATGTATAAGCCATAGGAACCACCAGATACTGAAGTATGAAGACTCTATAACCAAAGTTCAAAACTGATTTTAGAGAATTGTGTGAAGCAAGACAGGAAAATTTGTATTTAACACTCTATAGAACTTCACAGTAAAGCTGGAATTTATAGACTAATGGCTTAACAGGAGTATTGCCAACAAGGCCTTTCTCTCCTCAGAATCATCTGTTATATTCATATACCATCAATAAGTTGTAACAGCAGACTTAGACATTGGTTTTTAAGACAGGGCTTAATAAGGTGCATGGATATGTTGAAATTCTGTATTATGAGCATGTAAATTATTACCAGGGTTTAAAGAAATACAAAAAAAGAATAAGTATTCTCAGTCCCACGTGCTTTGCATCATCAACACACTGACAAGTCGAAAGTATTTTGCAGCAATCCAACACCAACCTCCATAACAAGTTAGGTATTTCAAATACTGCTGTTAAAACTCATTCAGTAAAATAAAACTGATTCTTGTGGATATCAGTACAAATGTGCAAGTTGTCACACATTATTGATGATGATCAGGGCAGGCATGGAGTTCTGCTGACTTGTTTCAAACACTGTAACTTGGTCCGATAACTTGGCAAATACTCTAGGCGTTCCAAGGTTATAAACACCTGTATGAACAAAGCATGCTTTCAGCTGCAAACTGTGAATCTCCTGGCTTTTAAGCTGAAGTTTATATTGTGTTTGTCCAAGCCATGTAAATGACCCATGGATTTCCAATGCTTCTGGACTATGTGGGAGAAAGAAAACAGTAAGTTGGAGGGGTTTTTTTCTTTATAAATTTTTTCCTGAAGTCCCAGTAACACATTCATCTAGCGATTTTACTTCTAGAAACTAGTTCATAAAGCCAACTATTTATTAATAACAACAATAATGGCAATAGCTAGTATTACTAGTGCTAAAATAGCTAACATTTGTTAACAGTTACTATGTTCTAGCCATAAGTGTTATCTCAATTAATGCTCACAATAGCAGCTAGTAAATGATGGAACCTGATTTCAAACCTCAGCTTTTAACCAACTGGTTATCCGTACCTAAAAATAAACTTGTATACAGGAATGTTTATAATACTAAAACTGTTTATAATGCTGAAAAATGGAGAGCAACCTATTATCTACCAGTAAGGCATTAGTGAATTTATGACACACATAATCATACATAGAACATGTCTAGACTCCAGAGAGCTGACCCAGTTCCTATCTGGGGTGTTATACAATAATAATCTGTGTATACTTCACATGAATTTTCTAAAAATCCAAAAATTTCTGCATTCCAAAAAGCATCTAGCTCTTGAGATATCAGATATGGGAGTATGGACTTATATTTTTTTAATTATTTAATAATTTTAAAAAAACCCTTTAAAAAAACTTCTGTTGCAAACTTGATTTTCCATCACCAACAAACTTTACAAAAAATTTGTCTCTGATCAAAACAATCTGTTGCTTTTGGAAATTGCTTGTCACTCCGTCACTGCTGTAATGCTGAGACAATCTGCAGTAATTCTTCTGTAACACTTCTGTTACGTCAAACACAAATCCAGGGCACATCTGAGTAAACTTCCTCTGTGTTAAGTCCTTATAGGCATAACTCAAAATATTAAACTGTTCTTAAATAAATCCTAAACTAAAAAATAATCTTGCACTAAGTGAATCTTTACCTTGTTGTTTTATGCCGAAGATCAACTATTACATCAACATCAGCCTTAGAACAATTGGATAGTAAAAGGGTGACTGGTACCAAACAAAGACTGTGGAAGGAAAATAGAGAGGTTAAGCTGTCATTTTATTTTTTAAATCAACTTTCTTGAAAATAACACTCACAAATACCTAAACAAGATCCTTAAAAACAATCAGATTCAAGAAAGGAAAAAACTGAGTTCCAAAATTATTCAAGACACAGTATTTGTGTAATTAAGAAGAAAAACATGTTCCAACAATGCCTGAATGTTAAATACCAGAACACACAAATCCACAAAGTCATTTTGTTTCCATTTATTAGAGCTACTCTTAAAAAACAACCAAAGTGTTTCTTGGTAATTATTTCTCAAAATGAAAAACAAAAGTTTATAACATAAATAACTGCAACCAGGAAAGATCAATGAAGTAAAAATAAATTCTGAAAATGCCAACAACTAATCCTGTTCTCTTTATGTTTCTTGAAAATTACTTTGAGAATTTGACCTTGATTGACATTTGCTTTTCTACCAAAGATTTTACTTCTAGAAACTATTTTAGAAACTAAAACTAATCCTATACAACAAATTATGAGGAAAACCTTTTTAAGTGGACACATTTGCTCAGGTAATTCAGTTTCTGATATCGCTTTGTAATTAATAGATTACTAAAGCATTATTAAGCAAAGAATGGACAGGCGATGACAGAGGAAGACGTATGAAAAGACTGGTACAGATTTTAAATCAAGAACATAAAAAATAAACATAACCTAGGCACAAAAGAAGCCTGGTTACATGTTAATATTTTATTGTATAAATACAAAGAATAAAGAGATAGTAAAAAATAAAATATGGTAACCTTATAAGTGCACACAAAATGACTAAAAATATGCTCAATGTATTTTATGCTTTCAGAAATGGTATATCCTCTTACTGACAAATGTTTTCCAAACAAGACTGCAAATAACAGATTTCTCCTAACCAAAAAGCTCAGATAAATCAAAAACATGTCCTTCACTTGTGCTGGTGCTATGCCCTTACCTCCCCCACAAATCAAACTTCTCACAAGGAAAGGAAAGCAATCAAGACTATTGAGTAGGTTTTCAGTCTGAAGCACCTTTTTGGTTAATTCCAGTTGCATAATTTGTAACACAAAGCAAAACCTCAGGAATTTTTTGATCCTCAAATGCCAAATTCTCCACGCCTTATCTAAATGCCTCTAGAAATGTGAACATCTGGCTGTTTCCTAGCCCCAAACCAAACTCATTAAGTTCATTCCTTCTCCTCCTCAGGCGGTGCTGACCCTGTGTCAGTGGTCAGCACCCCACCCCCACCCCCGCATCCGCCCCAGTAAACCTTGGGCACTATACTAAGTGCTGCTTCCTACTTGGGAACGGAGTTACTGCCTCGCCAAGTCCCCATTCCTAGTTTTCTATTATTCTTCACAAATTTCTGTCAATTCTTTCTCCCACACATCTCTGGAACCTGATTAATTCACTTGATCTTCATTTTCCTTACTAGTTTAAGGTATCTTGTCTCTTGGTATACTACAACAGCCTCTCGATTAGTGCCCGGCTGCAATCCATTCTTTACATGGGGTGTTGCTCATACTGTGCTTCTCACACTTGAACAAGCATCAGTATCACCTGGTGGGTAGGTTAAAAAAAGACTGCTGGGCCCCACTCCCAGTTCTGGTTCAGGAGGTTGGGGGTATGGCTCAAGGATTTGCACTTTAACAAGTTCCCAGACAATGCTAAGGCTACTGGTCGGAGACCACATTTTAAAAACCACTTTATACAACAGTCTTTCAAAAATGCTGATCTGATCAGCCACACAGAGTACCTAGAGACCAAACTGCTGACAACTATCCCCCTGCCACCAAGTTTAGCATTATTAAAGGCCTGGGTTCTACAGTTATAGTTCAAAAATGAGCTCAACAATTCTGTACCTTGGTTTTCTCAACTGTAAAACAGGAACAATAGCTGTACCTAGCTCTTGGGCTCGTTATGATGATTAGGTAAGATCAAATATGCTAAAGTGCTGAGAATACTGCCTAGCACAGGTCCAAAAGCTCCATAAACAATGTCTAATATGACTTCTTATTTTGAAAGCTATGACAGCTAAACTCATTATGTTTCACATTTTGTTATCACTGGCCATATATTCTTTCTCTCTTTTTTTTTTTTTTAAAGATTTACTTACTCATGAGAGAGACACAGAGAGAAGCAGACATAGGCAGAGAGAGAAGCAGGTTCCCTGTGAGGAGACTGATGCAGGACTCGACCCCAGGGCCCCGGGATCACAACCTGAGCTAAAGGCCAACGCTCAACCACTGAGCTGCCCAGGTGCCCCTATTTCTCATATTCTAATTCCTGTAAGGCCTGGGTGCTACTGCTGTAGTCAAACCTTTTACTGTCCCATTCCCTCCTGCCTTTCTGTTTACATGAAGGAACACTCCCCTAAAGGTCCTCAATCTCTTCTCTTTATGTTTCTAGTCTTACTTTAACTGAAATTTGGCTGAGTACACAGCTTTCTCCATAGCCCTCTCAACAATAGGTACTGTTTTTCTTCCAAAGTCTTCCACAGCTTCGGTCAGAGTGTATCATTAATGTAGTTCTCAATGCCACTTCTTGATGATTTCTTCTTCCTATCTCTTCTGTCAAAACATCCATTTTTTGTCATAAACTACTCCACAGTTTTTATCTTTTTTTTATGTCCTCATACTGACATACTAAACCACCAACAGTAACTCAGTACAGCAGATTCTCTGGGGAAACGGGAAAGGAGGAGTATTTTGAAATATCCTAGGTAAAGATGAGGGAAGAGTCTGTTTCACCTCCCAACACCCATTCATCTTATAAATCTGTGAAGCAGCGGCATACCACCTAGATGAGAGACACTGCTCTAGGCTTCTCTTCCATATCAGCTATTGGCTTAAATTATTAAAAGCTTCAGCATGAATTTGCTTTCTTCTTTTTAATCCTAAGAGACTTGTCATCATGTGGACAACTTTACTGTCTTAACTCATTCAACACCTTCCCAAATTCAGTACTATACACAACTCAACTGCCTACTTTCCATGACCATATAGGGATAATTTTTAGTCACCTAAAACAGCTACCTCTGCAATAATACTCTGCCACTCCACTCTCTTAACAACTATCTTCCATCTTGCCAGCTCTCTCACTCAATTATACTTCTAATCTTAGTTTCACTAGGATGACCAATCACTTTGGCCCTCAATTTCAGTGTTTCTCACTCATGGTAACTGTAGTGTAACTAAAATTACTGTTTAGCACTCCCCTCACCCTTCCTATTGGGGGACTGTGAATCATCCTTGTTGACTGTGAAGGTGAGGCTAATTAGCCGATGGAATATTAATGTCTTTGATGTCAACAGAAGCCATAAGTGTGCTATTACAATATGGTTCACATTTGTACTCGAGAGAGATATGCCATGAGAAGAACATATCCAAGTAGCTGCTGCTCATTTGGACTGAGCCCAATATATATGTGGTGCAGACAGCAACCCAACCAACCCAAAGCTTGGAGATGAGCTTCAAGCTAAATGGTAGTTGACCTGCACGTCCATGAGTGCAAGAATACCTTGTAGGCTACTGAATTCTGGAGTGGTTTGTTTTAAAACATTACTGTGGCAATAATGACTGATATGGATGCATGCTGGTATCAGATGAGGACATTTAAAAAATACAGATGCCTGGGTCCTATTCCCAGAGATTCTGCTTTAACTGGCATTGAGCACTGGGATTTTCAAAAATTCTCCAGGTAATTCTAATGTGCAGCCAGGAGGGTTGGAAAAAAACTGCCACATTTTATTGATCCTTATCTAACCTGTCTTGTTTTCACATACTTCCATGCACAGTTTTATTTAATTGTGGTTTTATTTTTAACCCACTACTCTACTTTAGCTTGATCAAACCTGCCCTGCTTCACATACTACCCTGCACTGCCTAGATTCTATGATGCTTTTTAACTCCAATAGAATCATGTGGAAAATTCCAAGGATATTTAATCCTTGTCTCTAAGGCATAGCCAAAGCTTTAACTACTAAGGTTAAAAAGAAGCACTGTGGAATCGAAGATATTCAGGAAGTACATAAAGAACAGGTCCAATAAAGAGAGACAAAGTAAAACAATAGGTTTAAAATGAAACATCAGGGAATTAAAACTACCCATGAAAAGTACAAGATGTCAAGACAGGTTCAACAGGGATAAAACAAAAATTTTTTCCCTCACCTATGGCTGCATATTAGAACATTAAGACCTGGACAAAAAGGATTTTATAAATAACTTAAATGGTTAAAATTTTTAAAATCTGACATGGAACAAAGGGAATTCCCATATACTGCTAGTGGGATGTCCAAGTTGGTTAGACTACTTTGAGAAATTCCTAAATACCAAAAAAAAAAAAAAAAAAAAAAAGGGATCCCTGGGTGGCGCAGCGGTTTGGCGCCTGCCTTTGGAGGCCCGGGATTGAATCCCACATCAGGCTCCCGGTGCATGTACCTAGCTGTACCTAGCTCTTGGGCTCGATCCTGGAGACCCGGGATGGAATCCCACATCAGGCTCCCAGTGCATGGAGCCTGCTTCTCCCTCTGCCTGTGTCTGTGCCTCTCTCTCTCTCTCTCTGTGACTATCATAAATAAATAAAAATTAAAAAAAAAAAAAAGAGGCAAGCACACATACACCCGGAGATTATACACAAGATTATTCACAGAATTCAAAAGAAATCAAGTATGAAAACAATCCAGAAGTCGATCAGTAGTAAAGTAGATAAACAGATAAACTGTTCTGGTATGTTGAAACATTCACGTGGCAATGAAAATCCTGTTTTATGTAATAGTTGGCAATTACTAACATAATATTGAGTGAAAGATGCTGGACATAAAAAGAATATACTCTATAATTCCACTTATAAGAAGTTCAAAAAATGCCCCACAAAAATCAAACTATAGATATATGTATTTAGAAAAATTAAGCAAAGCAGCAACTATCAATATTGCGGGTTCATGGGGTAGTGACTGGGAAGGAATACACAGGGGGCTTCTTGATGCTTGCAATATTCTATTTCCTAAATAGATGTGGTTATTTGGGTGTTAACTTTGTGGAGAAAAAAATCACCATGGTCAAATATTTTTGTTTTTGAGCACTTTTCTGTGTGTTATATTTAACAATGAAAAGGTTTAAATGTGGTGAGTACCATTTAAGTTACTTTTTAAATATGTCTGATGGGGCAGTCCCGGTGGCGCAGCGGTTTAGCGCCGCCTGCAGCCCAGGGTGTGATCCTGGGGACCAGGGATTGAGTCCCTGTCGGGCTCCCTTCATGGAGCCTGCTTCTCCCTCTGCCTGTGTCTCTGCCTCTCTCTCTGCCTCTCTGTGTTGCTCATGAATAAATAAAATCTTAAAAATAAATTAAGTAAGTAAGTAAGTAAGTCTGATGTTAACTCTCTGTCAAGGTCTTAATTTTGCCTAGCAATGTGTTCTTAGCCAGTTTCTTCTCATTCCTCTCAGAAGTTAGCCTTAAATCTCACTTCTCAAAAATGTTCTATCCTTTATTCTCTTACCTCCTATATTACTTTGTGTAGTTAACCTTGCTCCTAGAAACATACCCAAAATGGAGGCACTCCATAATGTGTGAACATGTTAAAATTTCTCCCTACCTTCTTCTGTCCCTGTTTCAATAGCAAGTACAAAGCTAAACCTGTCATTCTTTGGTGTATCTTTCCACCTATTAAGGATTCTGTTATTCTCCCTGTATCCCATCATCTCCTTCAGGACCATAAACACATCCATATCCTACCTAGTAAGAAAACAATACTGAATAGATATTCTGGGATCTCTGTTAATAGCCCAGCTTCCTGAAAGAGTGGTCTATACTTGTAGATTACACTTTATTTACTTACCTCCCAATCTCTCCTAACCCTATTATATTCTGATTCCACTCCCATTGCATAGTAACATTCTTCTAAGAAACCATCAATGGTCTTTTATTGTCAGATCCAATAAATAATGTTTTGGTCCATTTACTGCTTGACATTTCTGCAGCATCTTAAACATTTATATTATTTTTCTCTCTTTGAACTGTTCTCTCTCAACTTTTGAGATAACGCTTTCTCCTCATTGGTCTTCTAATTACCTCTCAACTAGTATTCTTTGTGTATTCCTTTTCCTTTAACTCTTTTCTCAGATGTCATTGTTCTGCAGGTCACTGTTCTCTTCTTGTTCTATCCCACCCTACCCCACCCTTATGTAGGGTAGACTTTTCACCAAAATTCATACCTTCAATTATCACTTACAGAGTGGTGCTAAGAGACTTCTTTCCATCTTTTCTTATTGCTGCAAACCAGCAATTTTTTGAAGTGTCATCTGACTTAGGACTTTTTTATTTTTAGAATCTTAAGTTTATGTAATCAAGCTACTTACCAAAATTACAAATATAGATAGATGCCCCTTGAACAACACAGGAGTTAGGGGTGCCAACCCCTACATAGCGAAAAATCTGTGTATTCCTTTTGACTACCCAGAAACTTAACTACTTACAGCTTACAGTTGACTCAAAGCCTTACCAATAACATAAACTGTCAAATAACACATATTTGGTATGTTATATGAATTATATACTATATTCTTAAAATAAGGTAAGCTGGAGAAAAGAAAATGTTATTAAGAAAATTCTTAAGAATGTTCTGTGTACACTTGAGAAGAATGCATTTTCTTCTGTTGTTGGATTCAATCTCCTGAACATGTCTGATAGGTATATTTGGTCTATAATGTTCTTTATGTCAGCTGTTTATTAATTTTTATCTGGATATTCCATTATTAAAAGTGGGATTGAAGTCTTCTAGTAAAAATAATAATAAAAAATAAAAAATCCTTAAGAGAAAATACATTTATAATATTGTATTTATCAAAAAAGATCATGTAGAAACAGACCCATATAGTTTGAACTGCATGTTCAAGGGTTTACTGAACATTATTCCCCAAGAATTTTAGCACTTAGTAAATCTTAATAGTGCTGTCTAAATTTGGACTGTTTGATGAGTCTATAGTCATTTCTTACATTTAGTATGTGTCTAAAACAAAAACAAAATGATACAATATTTTTTCCTTGTTTCTGACTTAATGATAAACCTGCTCACCAAAAGGAAACTATCGGCAACTGAGGTGTCGAATGCAATATCCATCTCTAACCAGAGCTCCAATACACAGTAATTGTAGTAAAGGGTAAATTACTTAAGAGCAATTTCCATACACTCAATATTATTCTAAATTTCTTCTATTATTTGGGTTAATTCCATTGTTAAATAAATAAGAGTATGTGCAAGTGTGCGCACACATGCATTGTAGAAAAATCTTAACAAAAATAAGCCTCAGACCTTTTTTGATGAAATGGATGATTGAATGATTCTGGATAGTGAAGACTCGTTTTAATGAGATTAGAAAGCTGCTCTACTGATGGTCTTAAAGGAACTGTAGTGTTTTCTGGCCTGAAAAATTTTAATAGTTCCATTTCTGGTGGCTCCTGAGAAAAGAAAAAAAATATATGACAATAAAAACATCTTGTTAAAATATGGCATATACAAACAAAATAAGTTAAAACCAGTTGAGACAAAGGAAAGCACAAACAATACAATACTTTTTCTGCTGTTAAACTAACAGATTCATCAGTGATACAATTTAGGATAAAGAATCTAGGATCAGAATCATTTATTCATTCCTTATGTGCTGGAGTTAGATTTGAATTCTAGGAACTTCACATACTAACTCTATGATCTTGGATAAGGTATTCAAAATCTGCTGTGGTTCTCATTTGGTAAAATTCCTTATTACTTAGTACTTAAGTCACAGACACTGAATTAATTATATAGCACCTGCTTTAATAGTTGAAGAACTAAAATTGCCTTAAAATTTCACTTTGTCAATAGACTGCTGTGTTTTAGAGATGACAGCGTTTCATCTGTACTAACTGAAGGTTAACATGCATCTAGAAGTCTCAAGATAGCCAGTGTCAGGCACACGGTAAAGATTTCAGTAGGTATCATTATCACCTAAAGGAAAACAGAGAATATCATCCCCTTCTACTATTATCTTTTTAAATCATTTTTACTCCATTTTTTTTTTTTACCATCCAGGAAAGTTCTGATTTTTTATTTTTAATTCCATGCTAGCCTAGTTGGGATTTTGCTCTGCACTAGGGATTGGCAAACTATAGTCCCAGGGGCCAAATCCAGCCTGTTATCTGTTTTTGTAAAGAAAGTTTTATTGAAATAGCCATATCCATTTGTTTACATACTATCTATGGCTGCTTTTGGACTCCAACAACAGAGATGAGTAACCAGCACAGCCTAACATATTACCATCTGATTATTCTCAGAAAAAGTTTGCTGATCCCTGATCTATACAGCTATAAAAGCAAGAACTAAATTTGTTTTTGATTTCTAAGTCAGAGAAAAGTAACTAGAGGTTTACTTTGAAGGAAAGAAGAGGAACAGAAGCAGAACTTCTAGGGTGCTAGTTCTGTTCTATTTCATGATCCGGGTCCTGGTTATACTGGAGTGTTCTTCAATTCATGAAATTCAATAAGCTATTCAACTATTCTGTATTTATCTTACACTTTAAGAAAAGTTCAAAGAATGTATTATTGTTTAATATATTCTAAATGTAAAAAAAAGAAGCTGTTGAGACTTCTAAATTATAAATAAATTTCCATATGCCACTTATTAGGAGGAAAACACACGAACAAGGGCCTTAAAAGGATACCAAAAGCCTGAGCTAATTTATTGAGAGAATATTTAAGAGTTTCCCTTCTCCCAGCTTAAGAGTAGCGAAAAGTATTTTCATAACCAGTGCTAAATATTTGTCCAGTGATTTGACAATAAGCTTCTGATTCATACCTTATGATAGTTCTACCACAAGAGAGGCAAGGACTAATGAACTATATTACCTTTGTCTTCTAAGTGAGTAGTAAGCTAAAGTTCATCAAGTTGTACAAGTAATTTGGTCAACAATCTGAAAGTCTTTGGGCTCCAAATCTATCATTCACAGTATTATGAAACTGCCTTATATCCCAAGATCAGTTAATCATATAAAGAGAATAAAAAATATTTCAAAGGTGCAAAAATATTTCAAAGGAAATATTTATGTAAATATTGTAATTTTGTAACTATAATTTATAATATTTATGTAAATAATGTAATTACATATTGTAAATACATATGTAATATGTAAAATGGATATGCCATTCATGGTATGTAAAATGAAAATACAACAAGAATAAATTTTATATAGCAATCACTTTTTCATTTTCTAAATACTATTTCTGCCAATGTTTGAGAGGTTCCAAATTATCAAAAACTTGTAACTATACAACTAGAACTTGGGACTTCTGTATTAATCAAAGGCAAAAACAACCAAGTTTTTAAAAAAGAAAAAGATATGGGGTTAAATTTGATATATTCATTAAACCTAATGGAATATTACCATTTGTAACTACTGAAGTAAAAACTGATTCAAGATGTAGAATTGCCAATGGATGCTAAAACTAGTGGACCTAGGTCTGATAAGAAATCAGACATTTATTACATAGGTCCAAATTATCTCCCACAAATTACTTATTAGAAAAGGAAAGGAAAAACAGAACTTTACTGTAGACAAATATGGTGCATACCACCTTAATCAAATGATCCAGCACTGGTAATGAAACAAATTAACATCAAGTGCTTTTTGATATAATATACTGGCAAGGACATAACATTAATTCTGTAGTATTTCTGCCAAAAATGCATGATCTTAATCTAATCATGAGGAAACACAAGGAAAGCCCAAAGAGGTATTATTCTACATTAAAATAAATGCCCCATGCTCTTCAAAGATGTCAGTGACATATTGACAGATCAAGGCTCAGAAACTGTTCCAGATTAAAAGAGACTACAGAGACCTGACAAGTAAATGTAATGCATGATCCTGAACTGGATACTGGTTAGGAAAAAATAATTGTTACAAGAATATAACGGAGACCTCTGATGACATTTGAATATGGACTATAAATGAGTACTGTATCAGTGTTAAAGTTCCTGAATTTAGTGATTATGTAAGAGACTGTCCTTATTCTTAGGAAAATGAGGACAGAGGAGAAGGACATCTGCAATTTACTTGGGAATAATTACTTGGGAATGATTAAGAAAAAAAAAATCAATGTGTACATAAATAGAGAAAAAATCATAAAGCAAAGGTAAAATGCTAACCACTGGTGAAAACTATGAGAGTCTTTTATGCTAATCTTGCAGCTTTTCTGCAAGTTTGAAAATTGCAAAATGAAAGCTTTCAAAAATAATGAGAAAAGCTTAAAAGTAAGATCCATTATTTATAAACAATACAAGGCCACTGCTTAAATTACTGGATGTGCTTAAACTTTGTTTATACATCCTATGGGAACTTTTTACTAAAATAAAATAGTGTTTTATGAGAAAAGACATTAAACACTATTACCAGCTGCTGCACCTCTCCACTGGCCATCCTTTACATTTTATGCTCTGCCTTCCTGGAGGTCTGGGCATGTTTCCCTTCCTCTCAAGCAAATCAATTCTTTTTATAACTATGAATTCTAGATTTAATATAGAATATTTATTAGAAACCTCAAGATCACAAGTGCATCTTAATACTTTTACAAGATGCTAATAAATTTTAATTTATGTTCATTTCTCATTTTAATTATTTGCCACCAACTCCCCACTCAAATCTCAATATAAAAGGCTGCACAAACCAGATCCCTTCCAAAACCCAAAAAACCTATCAATCAAAAACTCCACAGTTCACAAGAAGACCCAAAGAAAACTGTTATTACCTGTTTCTGAGGACATGAAAAGGCTTCTTTTCCTATGGTACGAAGAAGAACATGATGCTGACCTTCCAAAATAAGCTGCTTACTATCTTCTACTACATAAGCCTAAGACAAAGCACAAAAATGTTACCTTTCTTGGCAGTAACCTCAAAAGTAATGAATGCAATATTTGATGGAATTAGTAATATGGCTACTTAACAATTATCAACACTATGGAATGTCAGCATTTCCACTTTTATTTATTCAATCAATAAAGAATCTGTCAAAATGTGTTTTATCTCAATTTAACACAGTTGGCCTGGACATTTAAGGGACACATCTTAAAATCTTTTTCAATTTTCTCTACAGCTCTCAAGAAACTTGTCCAGGGGTCCTGGGTGGCTCAGAGGTTTAGCGCCTGCCTTCGGCCCAGGGCATGATCCTGAAGTACCAGGATCGAGTCCCACATCGGGCTCCCTGCATGGAGCCTGCTTCTCCCTCTGCCTGTTAAATAGTTTTATTTATTTATTTTTTAAATAGTTTTAATTAAAACTCTCTGCCTCTCTCTCCCTCTGTCTCATGAATAAATAAATAAAATCTTTAAAAAAAAAGAAAAAAGAAAAAAAAAACTTGTCCAAAAGAACAGTGCTATAATAACACAAGCCTTTTTGTTACTGGACTGTCAATATACAGGCAAAACATTTTTTCTCATAGTCTTGCTTCTGAAATGCCCTATGGTTTATCTAGTAGAACAAAATCAGTGAGTACAATCATAAATCTTTTTTTTAATCATAAATCTTATAAGTGGAAATGTCACACCCTTGGATATCTTAAATAAGTACATATGCTTTAAAAAAAAAAAAAAAGGCTGATTTCATCTATATCACAACTGGTTCCAGCATATAACTCATCACCCTCTTAAATTACTTCTGTCCCAGAGAAAATGTTATATGTAAATGGGTCTGGTATACTGTTAGCATCACATTATGCAAATACAAAAGCTTAAAAAATGTTTGACAAGTCTAACTTTTTTTACTGTTATATTCAACAGACACAAAATTTCTGAGCCAAAATGCTATAAAAATTTCTAAATGTTTTCATTTCATATTTTCAATTTCTCTATTTTATCATGGCTAGTCTGCCATCTGCAGATCACACTTGGAGTAGTGCTGCACTAAGAAACAGGACAGCCCAGGACCTACTCCGTGTCCATCAATACGCAATCCAATACACCTGATGCGGTAGACCTGAGTGGATGAATGCGGACAGGGTAAGGTTCTGAGAAATGTCATGTTTTTTCCAATAGTCTCATGGGATTGAATAAAAATAACCCATAGCCATGATGAATTCTATAATGTATTCTCCTCTTTGCACAAAGGCTTTAACTTTTTAAAACAAACCTTTTTGTTTGGTTAAGATTGGTTATGAATTACTTTATGCCCCTTTTCCAATTATATTTCAGAAAAATGTTGTCTGAACTCTTCATTTTTCTCCTCCCGTACATTTTATTGAAAGACTCCTATGCTACCTGTATTTCCTACTCCACAACTTAAATGACTTCTCAAGTTTCCTTTCCCTCAGTGTGTCATTTTTGCATTATCTAGAGATCTCACTAAAGAAAATCTACCAGTCACTTCTCAAATGAGTGTGCGATAAACTTATCTCAGATACAAGACACTACCAACTTAGTATCCTATTCTTTATTCTATTCAAACTTCCAATTCCTAGCCAAGGAGTATCATAACCTTAGTTTTCTTCTTCGTGTGATCAGCAATACTAGAAGTGGCCTTTTATTGAGGGCTGTTTTTTAAAAGATAAACACTTTTCTCCCCAAAGTTAACTGTGGACTTAACAATAAATACAAAGTACAGATATATTTACTCAAAACTTTGTCTCGAAACATTACAAACTGTTATGTGGCAGAAATCTGTGGAATGCAGCCACATACCCCAAGGGTTAGTATACGTTTAATGAGTGGTTGGTTTATATTAAGGGACAATACCGCTGAGCCTGAAAATAGAATCCTGATTCTAAGCTTCAACAACATTTCACACTAAAAATGTGTAACTGATCTTTTTAATATTAAACACTTATAATCAATGAAAGTACCAATTTGTTTAAATAGCTTTAATTAAAACTTATGCAAAAAAAAGAAAACTTCATGCTCGCTTGGTTTCAAAAAAGTTTAGTAGAAAATGTATGATGTAGTAAAAAAGAATAGGGTATCTGAACCAATTTAAAAATACATGTACTGATCATCTACTCTGGGCATATCTCTCTATGTGAGCCCTTATTACAGACAACACAAAATCAAACCTTTCCATAGTGTTCCGGAGAATATCCTTAGGCCAATTGTTTTTTAAAAAGTATAAAAGTATTATATTTTATAATATAATCTTATTATATATTATATGTAACATGTATAAGTTCTTATAACATATGCATAAGATACAAATGGGTGCATTGTTAAAAAAACAAGCCTCCTTTGTATTATAGCTCAGGTAATCTTAAGACTAAGGTTTAAACAATCTCATTCTGGTCTGCCATGTGTGGATCTTATCTGGATCCGATTTTTAAAAAAACTGAAATATTTTCAAATAATCTGGAAAAACTGAAAACAGACCAACAAATAGGTAATAATTAAGAATTATTGTTAATTTGACTCAGTGAGATAAAATACTCTGGGATTAGGTTAAATAAGAAAGTCCTCATCTGCAAGAAGTAAATACAGAAGCATTTGTATTTGATAAAAAAATATGTCATTAAAAAAATACTACAGCAAAAAACAAAGGAAGGCAAAAATAAAAGAAAACAAAGGAGAGGGGCTAATGGAATAGATGAAAGATGAACAGCAACAAATTAGTGAATATGGAGCCTGAGTAATACGTATCTGAAGATTCATGGTACTATATTTTCTTTTTCAGTGTTTGAAAATGCCCACAATAAAGATTTAATAATAATACCGCTTTCATGGAGCTTATCATATCTACAATATTCTCAGTACCACTAAGAAGTAACAATAACAGAGAAGAAAGCTATATATAATTTTAATGAATTCTTTCTCATTATGGGGAATGCCTGGGTAGCTCAGTTGGTTAAGCATCCTGGGATCAAGCCCCACATCGGGGAGTCTGCTTATCCCCCTCCCTCTGCCCCTCCTTCCCACTCATGCGCTCTTTCTCTCAAACAAAATCCTAAAAAAAAAAAAGTATTTAAGAAGTCATTATGAACTGTTAAAAAAAGTTATAAAATAACTTTAATATTGAAAATGAAAATTTTAAGCAGAAAAAATAAAAGTAACAGCTTACATTTGTTCTTCAGCTTAAGGCTCAAGTAACTATAAGCAAGGTTTGCTGAAATAATTCAGTAACACATACCTTCCATAATACAACAATATTCAAATCCACCTCACTGCACTTCTGAATTAATCTCACAGCATCCTCTATTGACTGTTTTTCTGCATGCACAGATAGCTGGGCTTTCTTTAATTCAGAAGATAAACTTCGATAAAAGAAGTCTGCACATGGACTTGCTGAACTTATTATCTGTTAAAAGAAAATCACTTATCTACATAAATGTTTTCAACTAAATATACCCTGCTACAATTTATATTTCTCTATATACCAAAAGGCTTATTATTCAATAATTTCTTGTCAATTTGTCAATACAAGAAGGCTATAAAACACAATAAGACATTTAAACACCTAAAATATTTGATACAAATTACCCTGAATCTTAAAGCTGTTACCTAGAAATAATTAATCTACACTGGATTTTAAGTTTGACCATCCAGAGAGGATGATGGGTAGTTCTAAGAAAACGAATAAAAAATAAATTACTGAAAAGTAATATTCTTTGTACTATTAAAATAACAGAAATATTTCTCATTCAGATAGTTAGAACACCAGACAACATCCAATTAAAACAGAATGCAAATGGAACTACTGGTCTTAATGTGGCTTTTATACTTGAAGGAAAAAAAACATGAGAAGAAAAGAATTTTTAAAAAAATTTTAAATGGAGGAATCCCTGGATGGCTCAGCGGTTTAGTGCTGCCTTCAGCCTAGGGTGTGATCCTGGAGACCCAGGATCGAGTCCCATGTCAGGCTCCCTGCATGGAACCTGCTTCTCCCTCTGCCTGTGTCTCTGCCTCTCTCTCTCTCTCTGTGTTTCTCATGAATAAATAAATAAAATCTTAAAAAAAAAAAAAATTAAATGGAATCAAAACTGCAAGATTTCCTTTAATGGAATATTGTGTTTCACAGTAAAATCCCTACACTTATGATTCCCTGCATTCTAGGCTATATTTTATAGATACTAAGTTTCAAGTTAATTATTAAATATTAATAAATATATGTTTCCCCCTTTAAGAGTGAACTATTTTCTGGTAAATAATTGTCCCCATAGGTTTCTCATTAATCTGTAGTGCTTGGTGAGTTCTATTTACTCAACCAGATTCATCAAAAGGGAAAATGTCTTTGTTTCTGCCTTCTTCAGTACTCCTATACAAAATTATCTGGCAACAAATACAATAAAAATTACAATCTTAATACAATTTAAGGATCTTGATTATGTCTCTAAGGATTTTAAGTTTCAAAAAGAAATAAACAGAACAAATAACTTGAAATCATGAAACCTAAACTCAAATCATTCAGGCGGCACAGTGTCGCCAAAAGTCATACTTGTTTTGGAATTACTGGACTTTTGGTACATTGAGATACTTCTAAAAAATTATTTCTTCAAATAGTCAAAAGATAGCCATAAAGAGTCTGTCAGATGAAGGCAAACAGCAAGAGAAATACAAAAGTATAAGAATGTTTAGGATTATCAAAGGAAAACAAACAGTAACAGAAATAGTAGCAATAATAACAGTAACAGGGCATAGCTACATGGAATTTTACACTCTTGGTCCAGTATTTCTCAAAGCAGATCACCAGATCACCTATTCAGATTATCTACAGAGCTGGTTGAAAATTCTTATTCCCAAACTCCACCCAAGACGTAATGAGCCACAGTTCTAGAGGTGGGGAGGCAAAGCTTCATCTTTACAAAATTTCCTGTATCAAAAATAGGGTCTGTAGACTGGTAACCTCAACATCACCTAGGAGCTTATAATAATTTAGTATGCATATTTTATAATAAGTAAACTCTAAATCCAACGTGGGCTTAAACACACAACCCCAAGATCAAGAGTCACATGTTCTATTGAGTGCACCAGCCAGGTGACCCAACTTATAATAATTTAGAATCTCAGGTCCCACCCCTAGGCCTACTGAACTAAAATCCGCATTTTAACAAGAGCCTCAGATTACTCATATGCACATTCTCTGTAAGTCTGTAAACCACTGCTTTAGGTGATCTTACGAATAATTAAGTTGGACTATCACTGTCCTAAACAATATATTTAAAATCACAGAAAAGTTTATTATTTGGATGTCAGAACCATGTGATATACCAAAATCTAGACAATAACACCTTTATGTCCCAGTGTGATCACTTTCCCTAATTAAGTAAGTTCCCTTGTATAATCCAATTTCGTTTTTTAATCCCAAGGATCATACTTTTTTCCTGTGATATTCTCAAAAGGAAGTTTTAACTATTAAAATGATAAAATCCATATAGCATTTCTGGTCTGTTTTGGAACATGAAGGTAGTAAGTTGCAAAACCCAACAAAGTTGAAAAGATTTGGGGGGTTACTAAAGCAAAAGTTTTGCCAAAATAGATATTCTAGAACTTTGACTTTTAAAAATCAAATGCCATTTGCTTATTTGCATACCTGTTCATTTCCAAAGATGATATCTGCAAAGGTATATTTTTCTGAGGGCTGTGTGGCAACTGAAAAACGGGAAAACAAACTAATCATATCATTGGCATGAAATATAAAATGGCTATTAAGAAAGTATGAAAATAAAATGAATTTACCTTCTTTTTCTTTACACCGTATTGCCTTGAAGCAAAATTTTCCCTTCTCCCTACTGGCAAGTTTGGCATCTAGAAAGCAAAGAAAAAATTTCAAAGATCTTTCTCAGCTTATGACATGGTAAAACCTAATTCATTATTCAAACTTCCTTAGTCAAACTGGGAAATAATTCATAATTATAAATAATGTTTAATGAAAAACATCTTTGTTTTCATCTCCATAAAGTAAATTTCACTCAGCTCTTTTAAAGGATGAAATTCAATTTTCTTGAAATATATATTCATGTGTGCATGTGTGTGAGAGACAGTACAGATAAAAAAGTTTAAAAAGATCAAAACCTGGGAACCAGGAAGTCCACAATTGCATCAATCTATCATTTCGTTTCCTTTCAGTATTTATTCACATGCATGATATCCAGATTGTTATATGTACACATTGTGTATGATGCATTTTCTCACTATTCCAAACACTTTTAAAATGTTAATATATTTTAATGACTAAAAATAGACTTGAGCTGTAATTAAATTTAAATTAAAGCCACAGTGAATTTTTCTGTACTAACTATAACCTTGCAATAAACTACTCTGCTTTCAATGTATGGGTTTTGAATTAATTCCTTTGTATAAAACCAAAGTAAGGTTTACTAGAAGGCTAAATATGAGTTTAAATATTTTTATATCTTTTGAAATGTACTATATAATTCTTCTCCAGAAAGAGCAAATATCCTTTTGTCAGCTTCACTCCACTCTTATAAGCACTGGCATACTCATATTAATGCCAGGACAATAAAATGACAGAAATATTCTGGAAAACAATTTGTCAATATATATCACAAGTATGTATATTCTTCTGTTTGAGCGTGTGTGTGTGTGTGTGTGTGTATATATATGGAAATACACAGAAAAATCAATCACTATAGAGGTATTGTTATACACAGAAAAAACAGCCTACGATGGCAAAGGAAACAAAAAGAAACTTCCATATTCTAGTCTACATGTTTCTGTATGATTTGAAATTTTAAAAGTGATCATGTACTCAAGCACCAGTTTTCCAACTGAATAAAGAAAATGCAAACAGAAAGATGTGGAAGAGAATAAAAAGATGAGGAAGAACGGATTAAGAAAGGTAATTTGGTTTGCACTCACAAACTAAAGAACACACAACTTAATGCTTAAAAAAGTTCATTATAAAAAAGGTACCAACAATCTATATTATAATACTACACTAAAAAAAAAAAAGCAAGCAATGAAGATGTGAGAATTTACTATGAAGAGGGAAAAAGGCACAAACCTTTGTTTTCAGAGAGATTTACAGATTTCTGTAACCTCCAGTGTTTGCTACTGCTTGATACTTGTACTATATGGAATTCCTTAACACCTGCTTCACTCTATCAAAAAGAAATAAAGAGGGTCATTTAGAACTTAGGAGCATGAACTTAAAATATTTTAATGAATACAATATTCTGACACTGCTACCAAAGTACTGATTAACATAAAATGAAATTTTTACTTTGAAATAAACAATATAGGTTTTGGAAAGCTTAAGTTACTTAAACTCTTCTTAAACATTGTTTTTGTGTGTGTTTTTTTTTGTTTTGTTTTGTTTTTTGTTTTTTAAGTAGGCTCCAAACCCAGAATGAAACTCAATGCATGCTTGAACTCACGACCCTGAGATCAAGACCTGTGAGTTGAGATCAAGAGTTGGGACATTTAACTGACTGAGGTACCCAAGTGCCCCCTCCTTAAACAGAGAAGTCAAGAGACACCTGGGTGGCTCAGTAGGTTAAGTATCTGCCTTCGACTCAGGTCATGATCCCAGAGTCCTGGGACTGAGCCCCACATTGAACTGTGTATCAGGCACCCTGCTCCATTGGGAATCTGCTTGTCCCTTTCCCTCTGCCTGCCACTCCCCTGTTTGTGCTCTTGTCAAATAAATAAAATATTTAAAGAAAACAGAGAAGTCAACATTTTATCTAAGAACTATTTTTAACTATAATGTACACCCAGTGGCAAATTTTAAAATACTACAAGTTATTCAGTTATTAGAAGCTGTAATAATGAGTTACTGTTAGTATTTAATAGATCAAATTTGTGGTCGGTTTTTTAAAAAGATTTATTTATTTTAGAGAGGAGAGAGCACGCCTGTGTAAGCATGGGAGAGCAGGGCAGAGAGAGAGAGAGAGAAACTTAAGTAGACCCTACACTGCCTACACTGAGCACAAAGCCCAAGGGTGGACGTAGGGGGGACAATTGGGGGTGGGGTACAGCAGACTCGACCTTACCACCCTGAAATCATGACCTGAGTCTAAAGCCAAGAGTCAGAGGCTTAATCAACTGCACCATCCAGGTGCCCCTTGTCAATTTTTAATCAAAACTGTAGCATTTTCTTTTTATTTCTTCTAATCTTTCTGAGATCGCTCATTCTCATCAAGACAAAACAAACAAGAAAAATAACAAATCAGAATCCCAATACACAGCCAATGCACATAAAGTTAAATTATACATAGTTTTTTATTCTCCTGAATAAGAGCTAATTTGAAATTATTAAAATTTTAAATTGTGTGAACAAATGCTATTTTCTTTGACGAACACCAAAGTATTAGCATATAAACCCCAATTTATCTTAAAAAGAGACAATCTTACAAATTTATAAAGCCATAAGCAAAGGACATTACAGAATAAGTAACACTTCAAAGAAGTTATCTGAACTTAATCAACCTGAAGCTAAGATGATATTTTATTCATGAGATTTCATTCCCTTCTATAATATTCATTTTTATATTTAGAATATATAAATAGGAATGGTAAAATGTTTGAAATGCTTTATATGAAGAAAATGATACTCTCAAAAATGTGTAAGTGAAGGTTATCAAGTTAATATGGAATGTGAAATCCTAACAGAACTTTGCAAATTTAGTTACATCAATAGATTCTTAATGGTGAGACTAGGGGCGCCTGGGTGGCTCAGTCAGTTAAGCATCTGCCTTAGGGTCAGGTCATGATCCCAGGTTCTGGGATTGAGTCCTGCATAGGGCTCCGTGCTTAGAGGGGAATCTGCTTCTCCCTCTCTCTCTCTCTCTACCCCTCTCCCTGCTCATGCTCTCGGTCTCAAATAAATAAAACCTTTTTAAAAAAATGGTAAGACTAGAATGCACTTTATCAGATTTATTTGGTGCTGAATTACTCACATATGGGGCTATATATCTTATGAATATGTATCACATTAATGCCACCAGGTCCTTTTATTTGAAGAGAGACTTAAAATTACAAAGCTAATAGAAAATTAAGATGTTTTCACACTGTTCTATATGAACATTCCCAAATCCCTAGCTTATGACATCTTGTGGGGAAAAAAAAAATCCTTTACTAAAAACAAAGGAAACATTTCAAATGTAATTAAAATTAAAATTTAGTTTTAAACCAACTTACAGTATTGGTATTTTCCACATCCACAAAGACTAGCATATTGCCGCCTCTGCCCTCCTCATCTTCAAGAGAATTACTTCTGCAGACAGTGGCTCGTACATTCAAAGACCGACTGGTACAAATGACTGCAGTGTGTCTTAATATTCTGTGGCTGAAGAAATAAAAAATTGTAGATTTAATAGAAGAACCTCTCCATGTATTTTGATTCTCTAGTTCTTTAAAAACCTATTGCTCTCAGGACCAATCATACTCAAAAACAAAGAGCATAATACAGTAAAATTATCCAGTTAGGATAACTTCAGTTCAATTTTTTCTTCTCAGTTTGGAAGGAAACTAATAGTCCCCCAACTCTGGGCATGTCTGCTCACCAAACTCATCAGTACAGCACATGAAAATAATTTTCATGTAGCAATATACGGATTATGCCTCTTCCCTGACAACAGTTCTGAAGCAAGTGATCCCCTATCAAGTAAACCCCAAACTTTCATCTGGCATTCAAAGCCCTCCACAACAGAGCTCTTTACATTTCAATGTTAATTCCCCTTTACTCCTTTTTTTAAAAAATATTACCTCTTAAATTTTTTTTAAGTACAATTGAAATACAATATCCTAGGAGTTTCAGGGATAAATTATAGTGATTCAGTATTTGGAAGCACTATGAAATGATCCCTTTGATAAATCTAGTTGCCATCTGTCATCATACAAAACTATTTTAATATCACTAACTATATTCCTTTTACATTATGTCCCCATGACTTACTTAAGAATTGAACATTTGTACCTCTTAATCCTTTTCACCTATTTCACCTACCCCAATACCCCCTCCCCATTCTGATAACCAGCAGCTTCTTTCTGGTGTCTAGGAGTCTGTTTCTATTTTGTTTTTTGAATTCTATATATAAGTAAAATAATATGGTCTTTCTGTCTTATTTTACTTAGCATAATACCCTCTCGGTCCACCCATGTTATCACAAATGGCAAGATTTCATTTTTTTTTTTTTACGGCTGGGTTACATTCATGTGTGTGTGGTGTGTGTGCATGCACATACACCTTTATGCTTAGAGATGGACACCTAGGTTGCCTCCATACCTCGGCTATTGTAAATAATACTGCAATGAACACAGGGGTATATATATCTCTTTGAAATAGTTTGTTTTCTTCTGGTAAATACCCCAAATCGGAACTGTTTGATGGTGTGGTGGTTCTATATTTTATTTTTTTGAGGAACTTTTATACTGTTTTCTGTAAGTGGCTGTACCAAGTCACATTTCCACCAACAGTGTATGTAGGTTCCTTTTTCTCCACATCCTCAACAACACTTACTATTTTATGTCTTTTGGAACAGTCAATCTGATAAGTATGAGATAACATCTCATTGCGGTTTTGATTTGCATTTCTCTGATAAGTGATGCTGAGTATTCTTTCCTTTGCCTGTTGGCCTATCTTAAGTCTTCTTTTGAAAGATGTCTACTCAGATCCCCTGCCCATTTTTAAATTCTTTTAATATTAGACTGTGTAAGTTCTTTATATATTTTGGGTTTATTAGGCTGTGTAAGTTCTTTGTATATTTTAGATATTAATCCCTTATTGGATGCATGATTTGCAAATACCTTCTCCCATTTGGCAGGATGCCTTTTTGTTTTGCTGACGGTTTCCTTCACTGGCAAAAGCTGCGATCCCATTGGTTTTAGCTTGCCGCCTTTGCCTGAGAAGAACCCCCCCCCAAAAAAATATTGCTAAAATCAATGTCAAAGAGCTCACTGCCTATGTTTTCTTCTAGTTTTATGGATTCAAGTCTTACATTTAAGTCTTTAATCCATTTTGAATTATCTTTGTGTGTGGTATAAGACAATGGTCCAGGTTCATTCTTTTGCATGTAGCTATCCTGTTTTCCTAGCATCATTTATTGAAGAAACTATTTTCTCCATTGTATATTCTTGCCTCCTTTGTCATAGATTAACTGACCACATATACATGCATTTATTTTGGGGCTCTCTATTCTGTTCTGTTACTCTCTGTGTCTGTTTTTGTGCCAGTATCATACGGCACTGATTACTAACTACAGCTTTGTAGTATGGCTTGAAATCAGGAAGCATGATAGCTCCAGCTTTATTGTCCTTTTTCGACGGCTTTGGCTATTTGGGGTCTTTTGTGGTTCCGTACAAATTTCAAGATTCTTTGTTCTGGTTCTGTAAAACGCGCCATTGGTATTCTGATAGGAATTTTAATGAATCTGTAGAGTGCTTTGGGTAGTATGAACATTTTAACAATATTAATTCTTCCAATCCATGAACACAGTGTATCTTTCCATTGATTTGTGTCATCTCAATTTCTTTCATCAATGTCTTATAGTTTTCAGAGCATAGGTCTTTTACTTCCTTGATTAAATTTATTCCTAGGTATTCCTTTGTAAGCGACTATAAATAGGACTGTTTTCTTAATTTCTCTTTCTGATAGTTCATTATAAATATATAGAAATGCAATTGATCTCTATATGTTTTGTAACCTACAACTTTACTGAATTCAGTAATAAAAAAAATTTATTAGTTCTAGTATTTTCCCCTTTACTTCTTTTACACATATTTAGACACTGTGACCAAATTAACTATACTCAGTTAATATTTCCTAATTTACAAATCTTCATTTATATTTATAGTCACTCCCTGGAATACTCACTACTCTCTTGCCTATCCCCCTGGATATCCAAATTCTGAAATCTTTACATTCTCTGGAAGCTCATTTCATCACTACTATATTCCACAAAGCCTTCCCTTACTGCCTTGGCCAGAGGATGCTCTACTGTCTTCCAAATGAGAATTAATATTTATTGAGTATTTCAAATGTCCCCATACTTATAAATAATTTATCATTTTGTCCTCACAGTAAGTCTTGCAAGATATTTTAAATATTCCATTAATAAATGGAGTAACACAATTACTTCTAATTAATTTTATAAAAGTGGCAATGGCATTATCACAAATAAAATAATCTGTTGTTTAATAATATATGGGCCACATACCTTTGTGAACAACAATGTTTGATTTCTTCAGTGACCCTCATTATAACACCACCCTAATCATCTGTTCTGCAAGTACATACTTTTCCCCCATATATTCTCAGGGGTCAGGAGATGGTACAAAGGAAAAGGAAAGGTAAAATAATTTTCTTGCAACAGGATGATTATATGGTTATCTTCATATACAAATGGTATTTGTAAGTTTCATTATTATGTGATAACTTTGGTTAGAATACTTAGTTTTATCAGAGAATCATGAAGTTTATAGATAGAAGCCACTAAAAAGATTAAAATAGCTTCATTTTTTTCTACTTTAAGCTATTAGGACTTATATTAGGGACAAGCTCAAATATAAACATCATGCACAATTTGGAAGAGGGTAATTTCTTAAGAAACAATGACATATGTTAACAAATACCAAAATGTTTATTTGAATTTGTGCACATACATTAAGCAGGTTAATCAAGAAAATTTTATAATACTCACCGTATTTTAGGTTGCTTTTTAACACTTTCATAGTAAAACAAAAAGTTAATTTCATGGACACCTTCTTCATCAGGCCCACGTAACCACATTGGTAGCTGAACTGAAGCCCCAGGTAGAAGAACAGTGTCAGGAAGGGGAACAGGAATCACCTCTGGCTGACTTCCTATGCCAGTGCCAAAGTCCACAGAGGAAGCTGATGATATGAGTGCTGTACACACAGAGGTAGAATCTGTCACAACAGTCTTGTAAGCACTACAGTTCTCAGAAGCTGAGGGACTTAGTGGTGTTAGAACAGCTGTGTTACCACCAAAAGTAAAGAACTCTGGACGTTTAGAAACAACCTTCAATCCAGTAAGAGGACATTTGCTGACATTGACAAATTCTACATATGCTTTTCGGATTTCTCCACAGAGGAGCCCTGTAGGAAAATGTATAAAGAACACCTGCATTGGAGGGAAAAAATATTATTATATTGCTTGTTAAAAATTCCAAACCTCTAATGAATAACAATTTAAGATACTATTTCTTTACTAAAGGTTTACAATTATTTTATTAATTCTCTTTGATATCTCCCTGAATATGTGGCAATTAACAACTCCATTTAAGAAAAGATGAGACAGGGCAGCCCAGGTGGCTCAGTGGTTTAGCACCGCCTTCAGCCCGGGGTTTGATCTTGGACACCTGGGATTGAGGCCCACATCAGGATCCCTGCATGGAGCCTGCTTCTGCCTGTGTCCGTGCCTCTCTCTCTCTCTGTGTCTCTCATGAATAAATAAATAAAATCTTTAAAAAAAAAAAAAAAAAGAAAAGATGAGACAGAGACCAATGCTATTCAGTAGCAGATTGCAGAGTTACAAATTAAAGATAAAATATCAGACACAAGTAAGCTATCAGCAAAACTTTGACAACTATGTAGACTATGGACAAATTACAAGTAATTTAACATGACTATGTGAATTAAATCATTATCAGTTGAGAAGCCCTATAATGTCAAATTATGCAACAATTTTTATATACATTAAGATGCAAAGATACACCATAGGTCTTTTTTTTTTTTAATTTTTTTTTTTTAATTTATTTATGATAGTCACAGAGAGAGAGAGAGATAGGCAGAGACAAAGGCAGAGGGAGAAGCAGGCTCCATGCACCGGGAGCCCGACGTGGGATTCGATCCCGGGTGTCCAGGATCGCGCCCCGGGCCAAAGGCAGGCTGCCAAACCGCTGCGCCACCCAGGGATCCCTACACCATAGGTCTTAAAAGGGAAGGATATACAGATCCATGATTCCCTATCTATAATTTTAAAACCCAAAAAGCCCTGAACAACCTCAAACTTTTAGTAACTCACATGAGAGCAAAACCCAATCTAACAGAGGCTTTTTAAACCCTTTCCTATTCAGCGTGATATTCATGTGGTTCACTCACACAATATTAAATGTGCTTGATTTCCAGATGTTACCACAAACCCAATGGGGTTATATAACACTTCAGATATAAACACATGCATACATACACACACAATTTCTAAAAATTAAGGATATAAAAGTGATTTTCAACACACATCTGGCCTTAGGATTCCCGATAAGGGAATGTGAAGGTATACTAGAGAGGCAGAAATATGGGGTAACAAAATCGTCTAGTAAGTTATTTGCATTGAAAAGATGGTTAAGTATAAATGTCAGTACACTAATAGCATCTAAGAAAGGAGGGATATGAAGGTAAAAGCATGAGAAAAAAATATTCTAATAAAGTTATGGCTTGGCAGTACCATAGGAGTGATTAAAATCCAGTGGAAATACCTACGTTTCTTAATAATCTAAGTTTGAATGGAACTTCACTATGGCCATAGTCTTAAGGAAGCAGATAAATTTTGTGGACATCAGAAGCTTTAACAATGGGTATGAAAAAATAAAGAATTAACGTAGAAATCCAAAACACAGGTTAAGATAGGGGGAGAAAACAAGACAAAACTGGGCATAGTATTGTATTAAAGACACCGACTATGTACTGATTAGCCAGTGTCAAATAAACTTAGTCAAGTAAGTTAAAACTTGTGAAGGAATGTAAATTTTGAGATATGTCAAAAACAGTTGAAAGAGTACTGGAAAGACACACTAAAATACATGGACACCTGATTACCACCAAGACAGCTCAGGCACTGGTAAAATGGGAAGGGTGCTGGAATTAGCAGAATAGTGATGCACTGATACTACGTAACATATCTTCAGAATAAAAATTTTACTAAATATTTGCTCTTTAAAAATAATCAATATATCTAACCTTTACTTCAAGTACACAATTGCTTAAAGTCCTTTTTGTGACAGCTTTAAATTTAAATGGCCAATAAGACCAAGACCCAGGACTCTCCCTTCCACTAATTTCTCCTAAAGATATACATGTGAGTAGAAAGTAGTATGCATAAGGCTATTCACTGTGGTTTTATCTGTAACATAAAATGATTAGACACAAATCAAATGTCTATCACGCAAGTCTTGTTGAATAAACTATGGTACATCTACACAACATAATGCCTACACAGTGGAGACTCAAAGAGGCCTGCTCTTCTCTCTACTTTTCTGTATTAAAATTTTTCCTAACACAAAGTAAAAAATAAATGATGGAAGTTTTGGAGTAACACCACTTTCTTGAATACAACTTGAGAACAAAATATTTCTGATCCCCAATTTCTAGTAAGTGGCTATAGTTCACAGCTCATAGTCTACTTTCAGTGTGGTAGTATACACATGACATTTTAATTCTTATCTCTTTTCAATGGGCTTAATTTTCATCCTCACTCTTGTTTTGGTTAATACATATTACAAGGGATTATTTCATCAGATACTAGACTGGTAACTTCTTTCACTACTCCCTTAATTCAAAATATACAAAGTACTTCTGACATAAGATAGTAGAAATAGGAATATTCCATGAAATCTCTTCCCAATATTAATGTCTACCACTATTGATCCACATATAATAAAAAGTCTTTTTATTTGACTTCATCCTGTGGTTTGTTGGATTAACCAATTTCTCTAATATCTTAGTAGAAAATACTGAGTAATGTTTAAGGTAGTGAACATTAAGTGACTTTGAGGCTTTCTACAGTACCTTCTTTCCCTCTCCTGAAGAGTCACTATTCTCAAACTTGTTTAAGTCATTATGTAAACTGCTTCCAACTTTGCCCGAAAGTATTGTTTTCAACTTTAAATAAACTCTAATCTAGACATATACTGTGCTTAAACCACTTAACTGTCTTTAAATTCTCACTCTAATGAAACTGAAATTGGAAATGTAAAATGGTAACTTATAGATGTGGCTGAATGCATGAAAGACAAACAAAATTCCTATTAGGAAACCTGTACCAATAACGAGGAACTCATAGAAAAGGCCTCTGACCTAAATCCACTTCCCCAACCCCAAAATAGCGAATAAATGTACATTTGTATGTTTTCTTAAGATAAAATATTTAGAGTATGGGTCTATTTTATTTTTTTGTTATTTACTTTACAACCTTTTTTGTTTAATCAGCCAAACACCAATTGTCATTATGTAGAATAAGAGGTCCTCTGTTAAAATACTCTCTTCAAGGAGAACTACATCTGTAACAAAGTTTTTTAAAAACCCACTACAGTATACAAGAAGAAAAGTACAGAACTAGCAATATCAAAAACAAAATAAAATATAAATTTGAAGACTATTGGGTTAAACAGATTTAAAGTCAAACACCATCTGGTTCAACTTTCCTCATTTCATAAGAGAAGAAACTTCCCAAGGTAATTAGAAATAGGGCTTAGAAAGAAGTCTAAAAGTAAGGTTCTATACATAATTTGTCATCTGAGAAATTGTGCACTTAAAAGCCACTTGTACTTTTACCAATCTTAATAATGAAGACCATCTTAATAATATGATACAATGAAAATTATAAGCTAGTAAAATCATTAAAAATAGAGTATTTTAGTATCCCCTAGAGACTGATCTCAATTTAACCATAGTAGTCAGAATCTTCCCTTTTGAAAGTAAAGCTCTAGCAAACTCTTACATATAGAATTCCAAGCAAACTGTATATTAATTAGTGACTTCTAATCTAAAATGATGAATAGACCTAAAAATAAAATTTGGATTTCAACGCATTTCAATCTTTAGCCTTAGAATGACTAGGTGTAGCAAAGCAAATCCTAATAAAAACCCAATACATTACTATGGGAACTTGACAATCTTGGATAAAAGTGACACAAGTGTAAGAAAAAAGAAAAAAATTAAAGACTATGAGAAATATTCAGTTTGCCAGATTAAGAAAAATAATAAAGCTAGAATCTAGTATTGACCCAGAAACATGAGGAATTATTATCAAGCAGAATAAGTATCATCCAAACAAAACAAAATAAAACATCCAAAAGACAAAAAAAAACAGGTATGCATACTTTTTGGGATATTAGTATATTAGAAAGATGATATAATAAGTTTCTAATATTCAATTTAAAATAATTAGGACTAGAAACAAAGTTTCATTCCCTACCCCTTGACATTCAATAGAGTATTATTCCTTTGGATTTAAAAAAGAATATAAACATTAAAAAATAAAACTGTAAAAGTTCTGACTACAGAAGTCTCTGTAAGTAATTATAAAACTCAGAAACAACAAAGGACAATCAGATAGGACTTCATGTATGTTAAAAACCTTAACATGGTGAGAGACACCAAATCAAAGTTAAAATATGTGTAAAATATTTATCAATCAGAGACTAGCACTGAAGTTAATCTGTAAGTCTATTTGCCCTACACAACTCTTTAAATGAAACAATGAAGCAAGTGTAAAACCTGGGCAAAATACATGTAGCTCAGCAGTACCTTCCCCTCAACACACACACACACACCATCTTTTCATGAATATACCTACTCCTTCCCCACTACAAGCATAAGATGACGGACCATAAAAATCATCCAGTGAGAAAAGGGAAACGATAGCCAATTCAAAGGATATCAACAGGTATCATATGGACATATGGAAGGAGAAATCATATGATCAAAAAAACATATGAAGACTGATCAATCTTATCAGACATCAGAGAAATGTAAATAAAAGAATGTCATTTTTCACCAATCTGATTCACAAAAGTTAAAAAAAAAAAAAAAAGTGGTAATATCCAGTATGACATAGATGTGAAAGCAATGGATGTGAAGCATTCTCAAGGAAAAGTGCAAATTGCTACAGACTTGCTGAAGGTAATTTTGTAGAATATTGCGAAATTGTTTTATTTATATGCCCTTTGGCCCCAATTCCACTTTCATATAAACTAGAATATGGATAACATATATACATAATGTGATTTACTGAGGAACTGTCAGTAATGATGAAAAACCAGAACTACATTCATCAATAGATAAATGATTAAAATACATTATGATATATATACATAAGGAATGCCATATACAGCTGTAAAAAAAGGAATTTTAACTGAATGAAAACAAAGACTAAGCAAGTAAGAGTAAAACGTACAGTATGATTCCATTTATAATTACTAAAACTACATATGAGTGTACAATGAAAGGTCTGAAAAGAGAAACACCGATTTAGTATCACTAGCACTTTTAGAAGGTAAATGGCTAAGCTTCTAACTCTTTTAAGTAGGAAAACTTGAGAAAGCAGGAGGAAAAGACCTTCTGCCAGTGTTTGTGACACTACATGACGCTGCCACTGGTCCAAGGTAGGCCAAATTTCTCTCCCACAAACTTGAAACTTGTAATAAAGTGGCACAAAGATTGGAAAAGTTGTTAGATTAAGGTCATATCGAAAGCAATGCTTTCTAAAGGCTTACAAACATTTGCTGCTAAATTTCTTGGACGTGCCAAGTCCTTATTCTACTTTGAGACTTATTGTTCAATAATACTTTAGTTTCTAAAGATGTTCCAATATCCTTCAACTAAATAATAAACATTTTTTCTTTTGACTTATGCTACCTAGCCATCAGTTTCTATCTTCTGTAACCTAAAAAAGCTTTAACTTAGATGGCATGAAAGTTGGGTAGGGTAGGAAACAGAGAACTGAAGGGAATATTGGTTTTTATTCATATATTTATGTATTTTGCTTAAACTTTTTATAAGCATTAATTCCCATATTATTTTTGTACCTTATCAAAAAAGAGCCACTGATTTTAATAAACAAAGTGTTCTTTAAATATATTTTCTCAATTTCCATTAATATTTTGAGGTTTATATTTTATAACCTGGCTATGATTTATCTTTGTGAATTAGATATATTTAACTCTAGTTGAATAATTAAAAAGTATGGTTCAATGTAATATCACTAACTTCAAAGTAAAATTCATTTATTGAAAATGTAATCTGACCTTATAGACAATTCATTAATCCATGAAGTTTTAAAAAGTGAAATACCTCCAATAGTGGCATTTCCGCTGTGATAATGGGATCTAAACGTCGATCAGGACCATATTTAATAGATGTTTTCTCTTCTTTTGTATTGTTAAGCCGAGGACCTTGAATTTCTAAATCCTGTCTCCCTCGGACTGACATACTCAAGGAATGTTTTCCTGAAACAAAAAACAATCAATGCCCTAAAATAATTTGGTATGTTAAATGATATCAATTTAACCTAAGTACTGTAACTTTCAGATTATTTCTAGAAAATTTCTAGACAATTACTGAGCAGCATGGTTAATCAAAGAATTAAGTATATTTTATTTTTATGTTTAACCACACCTATTGTATGATGCTTAATTTCTTGTTAGGATTTACTTATTTTGAGATACAAAATACATTAGAGGGGAATAAAGTTGATTTTTGAAGCAATGGAAGAGTTTAAAATTATCCAAATACCTTTGTTAAGGTACATTAAACCTATTTTAAAAACATCTCATTTTCATTCATTTTATTCTACAGACTTTTAATTACTAGTTCTGTATCTGTTGAGCAATGTTATAATTTTACCTGTGTGACATCCAGGAAGAGCACCAATGCCATCTACTGTCATGTAGCCCTGAATAGTGCCAAGATTATAAACAACTCCCAGAATATGCAGCTCCCCCATGTGATGGGGAAAGAGCTTTAGTCTTGCCTGTGGAGATATTTAAGTCACTCTTATTATCTGTTTTCATTATAATCTTAAATAGTGCAATACCTAAATTTCTAATATTGCAAAAATATAAACTCATGACCTAAACTTTTGAATAATTAATTTCTTACATTGGAAAGCATTTTCTTCAAAAGAAAATTTGTAAATTCTACATGTTTACAGGCCTGGATCTTCATTAACACTTCAAAGTCAACAAAAAACAAAATATTCTGGACAAGCAAAGGTCATATGAAATTACCACACTGACTCCCTTCAAAAAAACAAAAACTTTTCACCAGGCTTCTCTGGAAATTAACAAACCAAAGACTGCTGCAAATCTACTCTTTCCAGCAACTTCCTCTTGTGCAATTCCTATTTCCTAGTCTTCCAAATTTTAGCTTTTAAGAAAGCTAGAATATAAAACAAACTGAATAAACTTGATTTTAAAATTTGTTTGCATCTTACATTTTGAAAGGCTTAAGACAAAAAAAGTAATAGTTACCACTTTAGATTCTTCACCATTAATTAAAAATTCTGAAATAACTTCAGTTCCAATCATCTCAGGTTCACCTGTTACCTGAAAAATAAATGATTTTGTAAAATAAACATTCTAATGAATAAAGTATCAGAATATTAACATTCCTATATGTCAACACTTAGAATAATAGCAATAATTATAGTTAGCATATAAGGTTCTTACTATGTGCTAAACAAAATGCAAAGTGTTTTACTTTCACACATGGAGTAAAGCCATGCAGCAGCAGAATGCATGATACATACATTTTTTCATTTAATTCAGTCCAATTCAAGAGAGGAGGATAAGTGATCTACTCAAAAGTTGCAGCCATCAAGATAGTCAAGAGATAAAGTTCAGCTACTAATTGTCAACACCGGCCAAAACGGCCATTTAGTTTAATCTTGCAATAAGAGCAAAATTTCTCCATCTTCTACTCTGACTAGCCTCTTTTTCCAAATCAGCCAGTTACACAAAGTAATGGCACTTAAGTATGATGCATAAAAGACTGGCGGACAGTAAGGGCAGTAGGAAAGACCAAAAGAAGGCCTATGTCCTCCAAATCAAGGACTTCTATAAGAGACTATTTAATCTCTGGTCATATAACAAAGTAGAATTAACTGACTCACACTTGAGAGTAAAGCTGGTCCTCATAAACACTGTTTTACTTTTACAATGAAGTTAGTTATTTCACACAATAAAAATTACATTTCCCTGAATTCCAGTTCAGCATCTTAGTCCATCAGCAGAAGCATATGAAGAAGTCCCAAGAGTATGAAATTTACAGGAAAAAGTGTAAATTATACACAATGAAAATTTTCAGTTAACTTTAATAAACCTCCTTTAAAATCTAATATATTAAACAGACTAATACAGTTAAAAAGCTAATGGATCTTTAAAAAAATTTTTCCAAGAGAAAGCAGTGTGTGTACTTCTAATTTGTACTCCAGGCACCCAAAAACATTAGAAAAATTCATGAGGTTGCTAAAATTCCAGTCAGAATAGAGCCTACTACAAAATCTCAATCTTTCAAACTATTCACAATGAGTGTAAATAATCACAAAATGTCTTTAATGGACTTAAGACTTTAAATAAGACAATCTTTAGAAATCAAAACACTTCAAGAGAAATAACTTATAATAAAGTTGACATATATCTTCTTTTAAGTTCTCTCTCCACTAATCAGTGCCAAAATGTTGGGATATTTGCCAGTTCCAAAATAATATTTACCACGTTATTAAAGCATATAACAAGGTAGTATAAAGAGGTTAAAGTTATATACTATAGTGAATAACCTAATAAATGAGTAAAAAATGTACTGTCCTAGTTATTTCTGTTACAATCAGCTTGGTAATGAAAATTATTTGTTCAAGTCATTCCTGCTTCAAAAATAACTATCTTAAAGAGCTTATCACAGACATAAATAAAGAAAAGAAATACTGTATATATAAAGACAATCCATAAAAAATAGAAAAACTTCAACTTTACCAGAAATTAAAGAATGAGATAGAAAAAAATAAAGTAAAATTGCATTTTTCTTACCAATCAAACCTAAAGATTTTTTTTTATAAATAAGAATACTTAATGCTGCAAAAATAAGATATGCAATCCCATATATTATTGGTAAAAGCTTACTGGTATAACCTTTTTTGGAAACCAAGAGAGTACTAAAATAACATATTCCCTGAAAATGCTTTAACTTCATGCCCAGGAATCTCTACTACAAAAATGATAAGGATAAAAAAACTATACATCTAAATTTTCACCACTGTATTAATATAATAGTAAACAAATGCGAACTTCTAAAACAACTATCAGGGGAGAGATATTAGGAGAGCTTATAGGTCATCCATGAGGGAACATTATACAGAAATGAAACACTGAGACATTTTAATATTAAAATATGCATATGAATCAACACAGAATGAAAAAAAAAACCCAACATACATAATATGAAAGAATCCCATACATGAGAGAAAGCATGCAAGTGAAAATGATTGAAAAGACATACAGAAAAGTGTTAAAGTCACTATTTCTAAATACTAAGAAGACAGTTTTATCTTTATTCCCTATGTTCTCTGTATTCTTAATTTTCAACAATAAGCATATGTCATACTTTTTATAACTGGGAAAAATAAACATAAAAGATAAGTGTAGCTCATTAAACAAAAAATTGAAATGTTATGCATCTGTTAGGCGATTACTAAAACATGCTTATTACAAATACCTTTTAATAACTTACTAGTTCTTTAACTTCTTCATTATCCTTTCCACTACTATCTTTAGATTGAAACTTCCACAGCAATGACAAATCAGTCAGCAAAAGTGGAACCTTCAAAGGATTTCTAAAAGCCACTTCCACTGTTATTGGTTCTACAAAAGAAAGGCCTAAATTAATAACTTTAATAAATCCCACCTATCACCCCATGCTTCAATTCTCTGAATACACCTTACTTTCATAGCTCTGCATCTCTGCCTAGACTATCCTCTACCACCTTGTAAATGTGTCCACTTATTCAGGATTCAGTTTTAAAATGAAATCGTCTAGATTTCCCCCCAACTTCTCTGTACTAACGAATGTCATTCTAACTTCCAATAGCACAATGTATGTATATACCAGTATTAGAGCCCATTGTGCCTGATTTTATAAATGCAGCGAAGTTATGCTTCCTATTTTTTCATGCTTAGCTTCCAGTGATTTTTGGCACATAGAAAATTATCTTTTATCTGCTATAAATAAGACAAACAAAAATCCATGAATAAAAATTCAAGTATATCACCTTCTACAACTGCCAGTGGAAATCTTGAGTTATCTGAATAACTGTTCAAACAGTATTGTGTGGGGTAGAAATTGGATGGAATTACTCCTCTGTTAACAACAGCTACAACCTGTTCTTCAAGTTCTCGCCACTGCTGAGAGGATTCAGAATCATATTCCTGATCAAGACTTACATGAGTAGCTGCTTGCTTTTCACCTAAAAAAATAAAAGTCACAAACATACGTTTATTAACACATTTCGAATAAACCTTCATATCACATTTCAAATGATAACATATTTCAAATAAAAACCTAAGGTATCCAAATAAATATATATACATACTCTTGCCTATTTATCTGAAGAAAAATATCCTCTCATTAACCCTAGCCTACCTGGAATTTGACCTATAATACTGATGTTCTTTTCTTCTAGACTCTAAAAGAATGTATTTTTCCTAATATTCCACAATTTAAATGAAATACTTCAAACACACAGAAACACAGGAAAATAACAAATATTTATATATTGAAATTTAACAAATATCACCATTTGTTATAAGATCCCAAATATTTTTTATACAATAAATGTTACAAATAGAGTTACTGTCCTCTGAGTAACCCTCTCAAATCCTAGGACTCTCCACCTCCACTAGCACTTCTTTCCAGAGCTATTCCAAAGCTGAAATACAGTGTTCTCAACTATATTTGTTTTTTACCTTACCACATGAGTATACAAAAACAATGCACAGAATTGATTTGTATGCTTGAAATTTATATAAATGGAATTATGTTTGATCATTCTGTAACTTTTTTACTCACCATGATGGTGTATTATCCATATTGAAACATGTAGAACAATTTCATTTATTTCCTACAGTATGAGCCCATTGTATAAATATGCCAAAATTTATCAACACATCTATCATTTCACTTTATTTTTTTTTAAAAAAAAAGATGTATTTATTTATTTATTCATGAGAAACACACAGAGAGAGATAGGCAGAGACACAGGCAGAGGGAGAAGCAGGCTCCATGCAAGGAGCCCAACGTGGGACTCGATCCCGAGCCTTCAGGATCACACCCTGGGCTGCAGGAGGCGCTAAACCGCTGCGCCACCAGGGCTGTTCATTTCACTTTTTTTGCTATTAAAACCAATGTTGCCATAAACATCTTGATAAATATATTTTTTTTAAAATATTTATTTGTTTTAGAGAGGAAAGGGGTGAGGAAGGGCAGAGTCTCAAGCCAACTCCACACTGAGTGTAGAGCTCAAAGCAGGGCCTGATCCCATGACGCTGAGACCACAACCCAAACCAAAACCAAGACTCAGACACTTAACCAACAGCACCACGTAAGCACTCATTGGTAAATATTTTTTAAAAAAATACTAAATTAAATCTCAAGGAGAAACATATTTAGCTCAAATATAAGAATGCTTAGAATTACAAAGTTTACTTTAACGTATTTATACTTTTTGGCCCAGTACTACCATTCTAAGGTTCAATCCTAAGAAAATAAGCCTATATCTTAAAATGTCTTACAATAAGAACAGCAGAGTATTGGCAACTGTTCTCTGCTTCTAAGTATATTTGAAATGTCCATAATAAAAAAATAAGAAAACAAGTTTTGTCCACAAAAATGTCCGTCACAACATAATTTCATGTAAGGAAAAGAAGGAAATAGTCCAATTATTTAATAAGTAAATGTTAGTTTACTTTATATACTGAATAGAGTATCTCACAGCCATTAAAAATGTTTAATAAGATTATGTAATAATATGAACATTCTTTATACTATATAAGAAAACCCATTATAATTATAGCTATTTTGCTGTTATTTTTAGCTTTTAGAGCTGGAGGAAAATCACTTAAGTAGTGGTTATCTTCAGGTAGCAGGATGATAAGTAATATAATACAGGGTTATTTACTTTCAAATATTATTTAACAATTACAACATCATTTCTTAAATAAGATTTAAAAAAAAAAAAAAACTTAAAAAATAGTCACTAGATAACAAGGCCAAACAAAATTTTACATACCATCTGCTGGTCGTCTGTCGTGGCCAAAGAAAACCCGTGTTGCTGAACTGTTAATATATGGTAAAGGTAGCTGTGGTAAAGGACCATCTGGTGATAGCTGACTTACATTCTAGGAGAAACACAAGAGAAAAAAGATTTTTTGAGAAAATTCCACTTTCTTCATATTTGCCTCATTTTTTTAATATATAAGATATTAAAAACATTTTAAACAAGAATATTAAGATAAGGAATTACTAGTCTTACTTAATGTATCAGTCATAAAATTTAGATAAAATTTATTCTGGCAAAGAGAATCTTCCTAAAATTACTCAGCTAGTTTAGCTCTCTTTGGATGTTAAAACTTCCAAATATTATTTTGGTATGCACTTCACTTCCTGTGACCCATTATAGCATCCCAGCTGCCAAACTTCTAACCCATATAATCTCAAATTAATAAAGCATAAATGGGTATTTTCTGCAGGATAGATAAAATATTCATTATTCATAGCTCTTGAGGAAAAAATTTTAAAATCCGAAAAGATTTTAAATTTTAAAAAATTTAAAAATAAATTTTCCTGTAAAACAATGTTTTATATTTTCTATCCTCTTGTCTCAGTGAAGTATTTCTCCTTCCTATTAATTTTTCTGGATTAGACCATAATAATATGTCTACTTACCACAGACCCAGAAAGGAAAAGAATGTATATTTTTCAAAGTGTGGTATGAATAGCCAATATATTATAAAATCAGTTATGATTAAAAATTAGTAATAATGAAGAAGCAGTCCAGAAAGCTTATGACATTTTTTTTAAGTTCCAAGAATAGCCACAAATTAAATGTTTACTGGAATATTAAAATTTTCTTTTAAAGAAATATAGAAGGGCAATGCAACTCAGATCTATGACCAAAGAGCATAGCCTACCACACTTTATTATGCTAGACAATGACATAAATTCTAAGCAAACCATTTATTAAATTCTTGCTAGACAATATTGATTATGCTTCTTACTAATGACTTAAATATAATTTTAGTATCTACTACTGAAAATAAGTATTCACCTTGTAAACATAAAGATACTCTCTGAGGAAGGCCCCTTGCTGAGCAGCAGATTGTTTACTTTCATTGATTAAAATATGCCTAAAAGCAGACACCGCATTGTCCAGTTGTCTAAGGGTATACGACTGGCGCCCAATGGTGAAGTTAATGTGATCCTCTGCAAGAGACCAGCCTTTTCCCTTGTAAACTTGCATGGCTTGACAATAACAGCGTAAAGCATGCTTTTTCTGTAAGAAAATAAAGTATTAATATCCAAATTTCTCTTGGACTAGAAAAAATAAACACATAAACACATACCTGGTAATTGGTGCTTCTTCTAACCGAGACTGGAATGATGAGAAAATGAAACTAACATTTATGAAGACCCCCTTGCAATTATTACTAAAAACCAAGAGGTCCTAAAGCAGGCAAGTAACTGCTTTGTCCAAGGGCAGGAAGTCTAAGAAGTCAGAAATAATCATGATTTTATGAAAAATCACCTGGAGTTTTCAGAGCAGTAACATACAGAGCCATGAATTAGGTTGTTGTTTTATAACTGAGAGCTATCTTACTAATTTTGTACAGTCATTTCTATACCACTGCATTGGGTTGAATGAAAATATCCTGTATGTATGTATACATATTTACATACATATACACATTTTTAAACCACTGCTTTGTTTGGTAGTAAGAGCATGGTATATTCTTTTCTATTGCCCACTGCTGCATACTGCCATACCCATAAACAGATACTGGTGTTACTTACCTATCACTGCTACCCTCTGAACTAAACCTCTATCTTAAAACTGGTATTTGGTACCAGGGAAGAGGATTCACTCCACTAAACCTTTTGCTTCAGAGTATACGCTTGTATCTATTACTCCCTCTCCAGGGTGGATTACATACTTTGTACTATGTATATCCAGGACTGCTTGTTTTTTAAAAGAAATGTTTTCTTGGTAAATAATTCAAGTAAAGCAAAATCACCTGCCACTTAATATCATGCAATTTTAGAACTCAGTCTCTCTTCTGTGATATTCCTACAAAGAAGATACCCAATTTGAATCTCATCATAAGGAAACATCAAACCTGAATTGCGGGACACTCTATAAAGTAATTGGCCTGTAATCTTCAAAAGTATCAAGGTCATAAAGTCAAAGGATCCTTCTGAACAGGATCTTTATAATACAAAGGATATTTATGGTACAATTGTTAAAACCTACATAGGGTCTGAAAATTAGCTAGTGGTACTGTATTAGCACTAAATTCTTAATTTGATTGTTGCATTATGGTTATACAGGAGAAAAAGTCATTTCTAGGAAATAGCAAATATGTCCTGAAGTATTTAGGGGTAATGAGGCACCAGGTGGAGAACTATCAAATTGCTTAGGTGAAGTTTCTGAACTGTATCTGTAACTTTTTTGGAAGCTTGACAGTGTTTCAAAATAATTAATGTTTCTTGAAAAAACACCCCTAATCTCCATACTACATTTAGTAAAAAGGAACACAAACACTGAGTCTTAAAAACTAAGAGATACAGAGAGATACAGAGAAACAATGTGTCAAAATGTAAAGTTCAAGTGCATTTGTTAGGATTTCTTGGAAAAGCACCTAAAGAGATTTAAAAGGTAACAAGATTTAAAGTCTGCCTTTTAAAGTGAAAATTGAAACACTGTCCAGGGGTATACTGGACACAAACACATATACCCTCCCTAGCACTTTCTTAAATTTTTTTACTAATTTTAATCTTTGTTAATACCAGTTCTTTTTTTTTTTTAATGCCTTTTACTTGCTGATAATTGTTAATGGAAAACCAATGATTAAAAAAAGGAACTATAAAAAAATGCTGGGCCCAAGATAAGCAATCCAGCATGAACGCTCAGAGAGGACTGAGAAATAGCATTCCTATATACACACACATGATCTCTACTGTCCTCTCGTCCCTGCCAACACATATTTTAATGGAAATGTCATGAAAAGGTGGTACTTCTCAAAAACAACTTTGCCTCAGTCACAATTGTGTTCTGCGTCCCACCTTCAAAGAAAGATACTGTTCTTCACCAACTACAGGAGGATATATATTTGTTTTGTCAATAGAAAGACACTTCTAGGTATGTTTTCAGTTTCTACAGTATCTGAGAAAGAGAGTTCCTGGATGCAGGGTATATACAGAGTAGTCACAAAACACAAAACTGGGTACCTCAGAATCATAAACTCCATTAGATAACTAGTTAAAGATAATTAATAAGCCAAAAAGTAAATATATGTCAACCTACTACAAATGTAGAATTTTTAATTTGTGCCCATTTCCTAGAAGCAATATGCCCTATAATTTCAGAAGATGAAATATAAGCAACTGTTTCCAGTTCCAATAACATCATCATGTTCATAAATGAAACCATTCACAAAAGTAGACAAAGATACGGAAAAAGGAGGACTTATTTTTAATTAGAGGCAATGGATCATTCCTAATGGGGTATTTAATTTGCTTCCCAAGCAAAGAGAACCACATGCTTATTACATTTTGTAAATTTTTGAATAAAATACTTTTAAATAAAGATAAACAATGGGATAACATGTTTCAGATGCATTTACAAATGCATTTACATTTACTTTGGAAGAATGGCTGTGGAAAATGATAGTTTTAGAGGCGCCTGGGTGGCTCAGTAGTTGAGAGTCTGCCATTGGCTCAGGTCATGATCCCAGTGTCCTGGGATCAAGTTCTGCTTTAAGCTTCCTGCAGAGAGCCTGCTTCTCCCTCTGCCTAAGTCTCTGCCTCTCTCTGGCTCTCACAAACAAATAAAATCTTTAAAAAAAAAATGATAGTTTTAAATTTTGTTCCACTTTAGAACCTGAGAAATTCTCGTTGATGGAGTGTATCAGTTATTATAAAAAAATGTTTATTTTTATAAATATTTTTAGTTTTGCATCTAATATAAAGCAAGTTCACCTATTTTCTATAATTTGTCAGTTTCCAAAAAAAGAGGAATGAACCCAAACTTGAAATATTTGTTTCTTTAAAATCATGGCATTTTTACACAAAATTGAGAATAACTTTTGAACACTTGTTTCTTTATGCCTTTGCAATAACAGATGACTTATTAATTTTTTTTAAAAGATTTTATTTATTGATGAGAGACACCAACAGAAAAGCAGAGACATAGGCAGAGGGAGAAGCAGGCTCCCTGCCAGGGGCCCAATATGGGACTCAATCCCAGGAACCCAAAATCACACTTTGAGTCAAAGGCAGATGCTCAACCACTGAGCCACTCAGGCATCCCATAACAGATGATTTAAAACACTGACGTGTTTGGTTAGCACAGACTTTAAAAATATAAGTATGTTCCTAAAAATTCATATTAACCAAATTTTTTTAAATCCTCATAGTCCTCTACCATATAAAAAGCTCCTTAAGAGATAAGATCATGGTTTTATGGGTACATGCTAGGCTCCTAGTATAGTCCCAGTAATACAGAGATGATTCTTCAATCCACACTTATCTATATTTATAGTAAATCACCACTTAAGCTGCTACCACTCTGTCTCCAGCAAAACTCCTTCCAACTAATGCTTAAGGTGGCAAATGGGGCTGGAGAAATTGCAATAAAAAGATAAAGATCTTTCCCTGGCAGCAGGAACAAGAAAGAGATGATTTCTACTCATTAAATATTTAGTAAATATCATTATAAGGCACTTTGAGAGATAACAGAAGACCAGAGCTGAAGTAGAGCGAGTCCAACCACCAGAAGGATAATTAAAATTGCTTGAATGCATTCTGTACATCCCACCCTTATGTATATGATTTTGGTTTAACCTCACAAAAATTTGGGCAAAATTCCAAAATAAATACAAAAAGTGTGGCTCAGAGAAGTAACTTAATCTAAGTTGTAAGCATTTATCTAAATCCCCATCTCATGCCCTTACCAATATAACACATTATCTCAGAACAAAATTTACTCCCATTTTTAGGATTAATTTCGAATAATAAAAAATTGACAAATAATATACATTTATAAAATAAATAACAAATTATAACAAAAACTAAAATAAATTATTTGTTCTTATCATTTTTTTTTTTAAGAAAATGTACTCACCTGCCCAGCTTTACTAAATCGATGGCCTGCCAATATCATATGAAATGCATATTTTCTAACCATGGGACTCTTCATATTTATAAAGCAATGTGCTGCCTGTTCCAAAAGAAGTGCACTTCGAAGATCAGAATCCTATTGAATGTTTAAAGGAAAATAAGGTTATCTTCACAAAATTAAAAGTAAAAAGATAACTGGTAAAAAAGCATTTACTTTCTAAAAATAATATATAGCATATTCACTATTTAACTTAAGTGTATCTGAGGGCAGAGATCAAGGGGCAATCCAATCTTGATGATTCTTTCTTCCAATAAGCACAAATTTTTCTTAAAATCCTTCAAAAAATCCCCTATATGAAATATTTTCTTTTACTTTTCATAAAGCCAAATGTCTGGTAATGATATGCAGTATGTAATAGATCTCTGAAGAAATGCAATCCCTTTTCAAATGGCAAAAAAAGTATATCAACTGAGAATACAGGTATAGTGATTAAAGATAAACTAGAAAAGAGAGCACAGAAAACAAAATTCACACTAATCTAATCTTCAGGAAATTGATCTGTGATATCTGAAAGCATATTTCCATCCATCCAAGAAAAAAAGAAAGACAAAGGAGAATGTGTGTAGATTATGAAATAATCTAATCTACTACTATCCTCTATTAAATTTACTCTATACAAGAGTAATTCCTAATTTTGCTTATTTCAAGAATGCCACAATGACTGCTTTTCATTAAAAAGTTTAGAAGGTTTCCCCTTCAAAGATCATCAGCGGCTACTGGTGTTATTAGTAAATGGTACAACTCAAATTAGTTTCCACTTCAATGGACTCTTACAACTGTCTACAAAAACCAGATACCACATTTTACATCCTCACCCATAAGGACAACCTTTCAAATCAAAGAGCCATCATCACTTTACAAATAACAGAGAAAGTAGTGAAGGTTGCTGATCAAGTATCAACAACATTTTCACCAAAACTTTCTCTAGGTTTTCAGCTATTCTTAAGCTGAACTTACCATGCCCTTCCATGTGTTCTGCTGCCATTATTTTCCCCAGGGAAAGTTGAAAACAGAAAACATTTACTTTAAATGCAGTAATGTCAACAAATTATAGTTACATCAAAAAAGTGCTCACAGATAGATCATTGACTATTATAACTATGTCCGCAGCAATTACAAAATTAGAGTGGAAACAGATCTGAGGAAACAATCTAGAAAGCATTCAGTAAATTGCAGATATTACCTATCTTAACCCCCTTATAACAGAAACTAAATGATACATGTTTTTGTCCAAGTAAGATCCAAAAGCTATTAAGTGGGAACGTCAGGAATGTACAATTGACACACAGTTCTCATCCAAGGGTTTACATCAGAATTACTTAGGGGAACTAGGAAGTGCATTCTTAATTTTCAGGAAAAAGCTTTCTTCTTTAGAAAATACTTTTTTTTCCTTCAAGAATAAATATTTGGGGGAAAAAAAGTGAGAATCTTTCTTCGCCATCCCATGCCTCATCTGACTTGCCAGAGTTAACCACAATTACCAGGTGTTGGTATTGTCATTTTTGTGTTATATTTGTGTTTTTATGTTAAATACATACAGTTTTCTAAAAATACACATACTTCTTCATACATAAATGGTATTATACAGAGAATTCTTCATCTCATTTTTTGGACTTAATATAGTATCATGGACATCCTTCCAAGATATCTACATCTCTTATTTCTTTTAAAAGGTTTTTACATCTACATCTCTTATTTCTTTTAAAGCTACATTTTGGGGATCCCTGGTGGCTCTGCGGTTTGGAGCCTGCCTTTGACCCAGGGCGCAATCCTGGAGTCCCAGGATTGAGTCCCGCGTCGGGCTCCCGGCATGGAGCCTGCTTCTCCCTCTGTCTGTGTCTCTGCCTCTCCTTCTCTCTCTCTCTGTGTCTATAAACTATTTATTTTTTTAAATAAAAAATCTTTAAAAAAAGCTACATTGTATCCTATTATATAAATATACCATAATTTATTAATAGTCTCCAATTGACTGATTTAATATTGTTTATTACTTTTATTTCTACAAAAGTGCTTTGATGAACATCTTTATAAAACCATTGAGTAATTATATGTATTCTTAAGACACATTTCTGAAAGTAGAACCGCTGAGTTAATGAAAGCTATGTATGTATATCATTCAAATTCTAATCGATAGAGCCAAACTGCTACCAAAAAAGTAGTACCAATATATAATCTCATCAACAGAATGAGAATGTATGTTTTCCACTCACCCAGCCAAATATTATTTTTAAAGGTTTTTATCTCTTTAATAAAAAAAAAAAAAACAATGACACTGCTCCCCAACATACATTTTAATGGTAAGGCTGGTAATCTTTTCATATGTTTAAGGGTCTTTGTATTTTTTCTGTGAATTGCTCATTTATACTCTTTTGTGAATGGGTTTTTATGATTATGTGGTTTGTAAGAGCCCTTTGCACACTTATTCAATATTAGGCCTTGTCATCATACATTTGTAAATAGTATTTCCCAGTTTTGACATGAGTTTTTCTTCAGTAGTCAAGCATACTATCTTTTGCCTCTATGACTTCAAGATACAGCAACAAACAAGAAAAAAAGCTATCATTCTTAGATTTAAAAGAAAAAAATACTTTCTTATATATTCTGTTAGGAGTCGGTTTCATTTTTTCATATCATAAACTTAATCAAGCTATGTAGCAAGTAAGGTAAGAATCCAAACCCCAAAAAGCTAGATGTCATAATACCATTTAAGTGAATAACCTAACATTCCTCACTAATTTTAAATGACACCTAATCACATGTCGTATTTAAATTATCATTCTATTCCATTACTCTGTCTATTCTTACCACTATAAACAGTTACAATTTCTGTAGCCTTATAACACATTTTAATATCTGGAACAGGCAAGTCCCTCTAATTACTTCTTCTGTTTTCAAATTTTATTTAGGCTTCTCAATAGTATTTCAGTCTTTTTTCTTTAAGTGCTGTAAGTTTATTCCCAGTATGTGCACACAAACCCATGCAGTCACATACAGACATACAGCATAAATACATACTTATTTTTTTAATTGTCTATGAGGCTTCATTAAACTGGAAAACTTGGAAGGGCAGCAATCCTGGATATTCTGATTAAGATAAAGAAAATGCCCTAGATATTTTTGGTGGTGTGTAAATGATTCTAATGTATAATCCAATTGAGACCAGCACAGTAAACCCTCAGCATTGTCAAATTTAATTCTCAAGGGCTGACCAATTTAGAAGAGACCAGGAAGTCCACGGCATATATTAATTTAGTGGAAGCAAAATCTGACTCTTGCATCCAGTATGGCAGTTGTCTGAGAAAGAATCAATCTGCTGAGCTGAATGCCCTATTCCCATGACTCACAGCAACTTTGTTCTTCTGTGTCTCTTACAATGACACCTAAAGTAGAAAAGATATTGCTTTATACCAAAAAATAGCCTAAGGGAATCCCTGGGTGGCTCAGCGGTTTAGTGCCTGCCTTTGGCCCAAGGTGTGATCCTGGAATCCTGGAATCAAGTCCCACATCAGGCTCCCTGCATGGAGCCTGCTTCTTCCTCTGCCTGCGTCTCTGCCTCTCTCTCCTCTGTGTCTTTCATGAATAAATAAATAAAATCTTTAAAAGAAAAAAAATAGCCTGAAAAGAATGACAACTGCCTTCAGTGTTGATGAAAGAAAAATGAAAGAATTTCACAAAGCGACAGTTTTATCTAGAAAGCAGATGCTTTGAAGGAGCTGAATAAAATTTTTAGTACTTCATACCTATATGACAAATGTATTACATATGCTCTGTAAGAAACTAAGAAAAAAAAAATCTGTGATACTATTTCAATAGGAATTCCAGCCTATGAACTGTGCCCATAGTCCAAGAGATAGTTTTTTTTAAAAACTGCAAATGAATTAAAATATGAAGATAAATAGTGGGAGGAAAATCGTCTAACTGAGGCAGAGGCTTCAATAAACATTTCCATAAAAAACACAACTAATGTAGCACTGGTTACACAGACTTAAATGAATCAAATCTCAAGGATAACTTTCAGATTTTTTCCTCGTGTAGCTATAGTAGGAAAGGTGCCATGAGCTGATCAGTTTACTACAGGAACAGTTCCTCCAAAGGTAGAGAAACTTGTAAAAACTGCTATTACTATCCCTGATAGTAAAAAACTGATTTACTGTATTTAAATGCAGTAACAGACAAAGAGGTTATTAAGACCAGAGTAAATGTTCAGTACAGAAACAGAGACACAGTAGGGGGAAAGCATCACATCTTTAGCACCAAATTCAGACATACCATCCTATGTGGTGGTAACTGGCATGTTTTATTGTTACCTGGTTTTGCTCTGTCATCCTGAGAATCCCAGGGCATAATAAGAATAAGATCCACTTGCCCATTAAATTTGCATTCCAAAAAATAAAGCCAAAGTACAACTCTTTCTCCCCAGGCCTCACAGTTGTGTTTTCCAAAACAGTGCTAGCAAAAATCTGGGAAACCTAATTCATTAATTTCAAGAGTATTTAACTGTTCCCTATCCTCAAGACAAGTGCACTTTTCACATATTATACGCCATTTTAATTGATAAAATGCATATAATAAATATAATTAGCAGTTAAAATTTAGTATGACTTTATACACACTATGCCTAGCAGTCTTTACTTCCAAGTTATCTCAATTATCTGAAAGGTATAGCACCAAAAAACCCACTTGTGAATGACAATTTCTGGGGAAATGTACCACCACTCACCCCACGCCTCACCCTAAAACAATGACAATGATAAAGATCTTCAAATTTCATGACAAAACAAGTCATCCAGGTTTGAAAAGGTGAAAACAAACTTGGAAGAGAAAAAGAACAATGACAGAAAATAACAAGGTTGCGATCCAGACAAGAATTTGCTCCAAACAGTTTTTTATTCAAGCTCCTAAACCATAAATTCCCTTTACATTCACTAATAATCCCTACATTGAAAAACAGCAACATATTCAAACCCAAATTAAGATATTACAATACAAAACATCAACACACTCCAGAATCTATATTCAGCTCTACCAAATAGTTTATGTCTAGCAACTGTTCATACTAGTCAGTGTCCATGCAATATCAATTATTCGACCTTGTTAATATCATCCTTTAACCTAATTAGTTATATCTTACCAAAACCTTTTTAGAATAATTAATGGTTCAGTTCAACAAACATCTGTAAATGATATACCATGTGCCAAGGCCAGTATCAGGCACTAAGGATAAATATGTAGAAGACAACACAGTTCTCTACCCTCAAGAACTTAAATATAATTTCCAATATAATATAACAAGTCAGGTCTTACAGCACTATATGAGAGGGGAGTACAAAGACATTTATGACAACCTGGGGTATTGTAGAAGACTATCTGAAGCACAGGACTGATATAAGGATGAGGAGACAAGGGAACAAAGAGGAAAAGGGCCACAGTCCAGAAGGACATTATAGACGTGAACCAGGGCAGTAGAAAGAGGAATTTAAAGAGGGGTGGGGTGGAGGGAAAGAAGTAAATGATCTGGAGATACAGAAAGAAAACGTATTTAAGAAATTTTTTTAAAAACTGGATTACTGATAGGAGAATACAGGCACATCTCTCAGTTTCTGCCTTGAGCAGATAAGGAACTATGTAGTTATAACATAATTTTAAATCATGATCAACAAGATAACCAAGTTTATGAGTTTGGTATACAGATATACTGACACAAGGTGCTTTGGAAACATACTAAGTAGATAAGTCTAAAAGGCAGCTGGCATTACAAATCTAAAGCTCAAAAAGAGGTCAGTGTTGAAGAAAGACTTAAGAGTGAAAATCATCACTAAGAACCATCACCAAAAAAATGTATAGAGCAAAAGTACAATGGTCCGAGGATTAAAACCACAGGGTATATCAACATTTAAAAGGCAAAGGAAGTGTTTGATTTTATTTTGTTCTTGAGCATTCATTTAAAAAAATCTGTCTTTAGCCATACATATAAAAAAAATCACTACCACTCTTTACAAGACTGGAGTCAATTCAAATTAATAATATCTGCTGTGGTATATATAAATAATGAAATATTACTCAGCAATCAAGAATGGAAATCTTGCCATTTGCAACAGCATGAATAGAACACTACAGTGTATTATGCCAAATAAAATAAATCAGAGAAAGACAAATATCATATGATTTCACTCATGTGGAACATAAGAAATAAAATATGAACTTCAAGAAAGGGAAGGAAAAATAAGATAAAAATAGAGAGGGAAGCAAACCATAAGAGATTCTTAACTATAGAGAACTAAAGGTTGCTGGAGGGGAATGTGGGCAGGGAGACAGGCTAAATGGGTGATGGGCAGTAAGAAGGGTATTTGTTGGGATAAGCACTGGGTGTTGTGTTAGTGATGAACCACTACATTCTATTGCTGAAACCAATATCACGCTGTATGTTAACTAATTTGAATTTAAATTTACCAAAAAGAAGGAGAAGGAGAATCTTCTGGAACGTTCCATCTATGAACACTCTTTGGGGCATCTGGGTAGCTCAGTAAATTAAGGGTCCAACTTTTTATTTCAATTCAGGTTATGATTTTAGGGCTGTGAGATCAGGCCCCATGGTGGGCTCTGCAACATGAGGAATCTGCTTGAGATACTCTCTCTCCCTCTCTCTCTAAAATAAATAAATCTTTAAACAAATAAAAAAATATAAATACATACTTTTATTTTTGTTTAATATTAACATATTATCTATCAAATTTTACCTATTAGATGCATTTATTACCAATCAGATACAAAGTAGGAAGACAGTTAAGTTACAGGCTATAAAAGTAGCTTTGAAATTGAGCCCTAGCCACCAATCCCTTCTCCTTAACTACAGACCTTTGAGCTTACATGGTCAGAAACATCTAACCCTATACCACCTGCAGCAGATGCCTGGTAGTGACACAAAGACATTTATTCTTTGAGATTAAGGCAAATATGCAAATAATGTTGGCCAGTTTGGAGATGGGAAAGATAATATATTACATACTTATTAGTGATGCAAAATAGTATTTACTATAAACTTTCAATAGCAACTATAAATGGATTGCTTTTCATCTTCTGGAATATTCATAATATAGATTATTTTCAATGCTTACAGTGATTGTTTTTACACATTCATACTAGTGAAACATTAAAAATTCCTCAGTGATTACTCATTGTGTTACCAATTTTCTATTAGAAAGATGCACATGCATGTTGGTTTAAGTATTATTATGAATAAAAAAATAAAAAAAAATTCCATTTACAATTGCACCGAGAATAAAACACCTAGGAATTAACTTAATCAAGGAAGTGACAGACCTGTACTCTGAAAACTATAAGACGATGATGAAAGAAACTGAAGATGACACATATAAATGTAACGGTATTTCATGATCGTGAACTGGAAGAATTACTATTATTAAAATTACCATACTTCCCACAGCAATCTACAGATTAAAAACAATTCTAAAAAAAAAAAGAAAGAAAGAAAAGAAAAACAATTCTTCCCCAAAATACCAACTGTATTTTTCACAGAAACAGAATAATATGAAAATTTGTATGGAACCACAAAAGATCTCAAAGCAATCTTGAGGAAAAAAAGAACAAAGCTAGAGATATCATAAATATAGATTACAAGATATATACTACAAAGCTATAAAATTCAAAACAGTGTGGCACTGGCACATGAATGAGACACTTAGACAAATGGAGCAGAGTAGACAGCCCCAAAATAAGTTGATCCTTATATGATCAATGGATCTCTGACAAAGGAGGCAAGAATATACAACAGGGAAAAGTCTCTTCAATAAATGGTACTGGGAAAACTGGACAATTAATTGCAAAATAATGAGAATGGATCACTTTCTTAAAGCATACACAAAAATAAATTCAAAATAAGCTAAAGATCTAAATTTGAGACCTGAAATCATAAAAATCCTACAAGGGAATATAATAATTTCTCTGACATTGACTGTAGCAATGTTTTTCTAGATGCATCTCCAAAGGCAAGGGAAACAAAAACAAAACTAAACTATTAGGACTACATCAAAATAAAAAGTTTTTGCACAGGGGCACCTGGGTGGCTCAGTTGGTTAAGCATCTGCCTTCGAGTCAGGTCATGATTTCAGGGTCCTGGGATTGAGCCCTGTGACAGGCTCCCTGCTCAAGGTGGGAGTCTGCTTTTCCCACTCCCTTCTCCTCTCCATTCATGCTCTTTTTCTCTCTCTCAAATAAATAAAAATATCTTTAAAAAGCTTTTGCACAGTGAAAGAAACCATCAACAGAACAAAAAGGCAACATACTGTTTGGGAGAAGATATCTGCAAATGATATATCCAATAAGAGATTAATATCCAAAATATATAAAGAACTTAAACAACTCAACACTACAACATAAATAATACTGTTAAAAAGTGGGTAGATGACCTAAATAAACATTTCTCCAAGGAAGACACACAGATGGCCAACAAACTGATGAAAAGATGATCAACACTGCTCATTATCAGGAAAATGCAAATCAAAACCACAATGAGATACCACTTTGAACTGTTAAAATGGCTAAAATCAAAAGTAAAGAAATAACATATATTGGTGAGGATGTGGAGGAAAAGGAATTCTCATGCACTCCTAGGAATGCAAATTGTTATGGCCACTGTGGAATGTCATATGATCCAGTAACTCCACTACTCTGTATTTATCCCCCAAAAATGAAATCACGGGTTCAAAAAACTATACAGACCCTTGTGTTTACTGCAGCATTATTTACAATAGCCAACATATGAAAGCAACAGAAGTCCCAGGATAGACAAATGGATAAGGAAGATGTGGTTTATATACATACAATAGAACATTATACAGCCATAAAAAAGAATGAACTCTTGCCATTTGTAATAACTTCTAGATGGTCCTAGAGGGTATTATGCTAAGTGAAACAAGTCAGACTGAAAAAGACAAATACCATATGACTTCATTCATATGTGGAAACTTAAAACGAATAAACAAAAGGCAGAATCAGACCTATAAATACAGAGAACAAACTGAAGGTTGCCACAGGGAAGAGAACAGGGAAATGGGCAAAATGAGTGAGGGAGAGTGGGAGATACACGTCTCTGGTTGTGGAATAAGTACTTCACAGGAATAAAAGACAGCATAAGGAACACAGTCAACAACACTGTAATAGTGTTGTATGTGACATATGGTTAATTACACCTGTGGTGAGAAGAGCCTAATGTATAGAGAAGCTGAATCACTATGTTGAACACCTAACACTAATGTAACATTGGATATCACTAAACTCAAGGTAAAAAATTAAAAAAAAAAAAAAAGAATCTAAATATATACTGTTATGCATAAGTCAGAATCTAATTCATTAAAGATGTACAATACATATTTGTGGTTAGTAATAACGTAGACTTAAAAATCTATAAATAAAAATGTATCTCTAAAATACATTTAAAATTAATTCAAGAAATAAAGCAGCAATATTATAAATTCCCAAAAAGAAAATCCTCTCTACTTTTATGTCTTGCACACCCTCGTCAAGAAAAAAAGAAACACCTTTTTAAATTTATGAACTATTACTAAAGTAATTACTATACATTTTCAGTACCTCACTAGTCAACCGTATTAGCAGAGCTGCAGCCTCTGAATATTTGCTTTGGCTTTTTAAGATTTCAGCACTTAGCAATACACATCTCTCAGCCAATACCATATTCCTGAAGAAAGAAAGACAAGAAAAAATATAATTAGCACTACAATATCTTAATACATCACAGTAATAATACTTAATGTATTACTATGTGTTCAACAAAAATCCCAATCTAGTTTTTGAGTAAAAAAGAAATCCATGCTCTTGTTTCCCACTTACCAAAAAAAGGTTAAAGAGAAAACTTCAAAGAATTCTCCTAACCATTCAAAACTTTTTACCATCATATAATTTCATGGTAAAAATACAATGCAAAGTCACATTTTCTATACACAAAATGCTAGTACCTAACTGGTACATCTGAACCGGCCACTGGTTAACAGTAAAATTTACTATGAATAGAAAAGAATATAAACATTTCATATTTCTTTCTCTTTCCTCACTGCAAACTGTAGTCAGATGTGTTTCAATTTGCTGGCTACTTCTAGGAATATTCAGGGGCTTTTCATCTAGTAGTACCATCGTGATATTTCAACTGGAGATAGCATGAGGAATGCCTGATGGATTCCTGAGCAAATACACAAAATTCCTGTGTATTTTGTAAAAATGCACAATTGATTTTTCTTAATGGATTACTACCATCAATAATCTAAAATTGGGTTATTCATTATTAAAATAATAAAAATAAATAAAAATATTTTTACTATGAAATTACAAGATGGAATCTTATTGCTGGGAAATAGCCAAGATTTATTTTTTCTTTTTCTAATCCTTGTTTCAAAATTACACTTGGCTTTAAATTGACAAAGATTCCTAACTTATTTTTTTAAGATTTTATTTACTTATTCATGAGACACACAGAGAGTGGCAGACACACAGGCAGATGGAGAAGCAGCCTCCCTGTGGGCAGCCTGATACAGGACTCAATCCCTGGACTCCGGGATCACGACCTGAGCCAAAGGCAGACGCTCAATCACTGAGCCACCCAGGTGCCCCACAAAGATAACTAATGTGAAGGTCATTCCAAACAGTGAGTTTTAAAAAGACAACGCATTACTTTAAAAAATTACTGTAGTGAACAAATACTAACAAATTATGTTCTCTCTTAGGTTATTTATGAATGTCAAAGATTATTTTTAATGAACACAAAAGACTACCTCCTAATTAGTAACACCTACTAATATATATGCACAAATATGCTCACTTCTTAAAGAGTTTTCTTAAGTAAATTTTATAAATACCCTTGAATCTTAACACTATTGATTTACTTATTTCTGTTTGATTTCTCCTCACCAATTTTCCATGTGGTCAGTTATTAAGTTAAAGTGCTACCAAGTCCAAGATTTTATTAGTTTATTCAAGTAACATTTTAAAAAACCATTTGGGTTCAATATTCACACATTGATCAATGTGACACATCACATCAACAAAAGAAAGGATAAAAACCATGTAATCATTTCAATAGATGCAGAAAAAGCATGTGACAGAATACAACATCCATTCATAATAAAAGCCCTCAACAAAGTAGGTTTAGGGGGAACATATCTCAATATAAGAAAGGCTGTATATGAAAAACCCAAGCAAACATCATACTCAAAAACTGAGAGTTTTTCTCCTAAGATCAGGACGACCACAAGGAGGCCTCGCCCCACTCTCACCACTTTTAGTCAACACAGCACTGGAAGTCTTAGCCATTAGCCACAGAAATCAAACAACAAAAGAAATGAAAGGCACCCAAACAGGCAAAGAAAAAGTAAAACTTTCACTATTCACAAGTTTTTTAGGTTTTTTAGTCTTTTAAGTTTTCTATTTCTCTATCTACAGATACCTGAACTGATAGATAAATTCACTAAATTTGCCGGATAGAAAATCAATGTACAGAAATCCATTGTATTTCTATACACTAATAATGAAATAGCAGAAAGAAAAATAAGAAAACAATCCCATTTACAATTGCACTAAAAATAATAAAATGTTTAGGAATAAACTTAACCAAAGAGGTGAAAGATCTGTATTCTAAAAACTATAAAACACATGTCTGTGGATTAAAAGAACAAATGCTGTTAAAATGTCTACACTGCCCAAAACAATCTACAGATTTAATGCAATCCCTATCAAAACACCCATAGCATTTTTTACAGAACTAGAACAAATAATCCTAAAATTTATATAGAACCACAAAAGATCCTAAATTACCAAAGCAAATCTTGAAAAAGAAAATTGGAAGCATCATTATTCCAGAGTTCAAGTTATATTACAACGCTGTAGTAATCAAAATAGTATGGTACTGCCACAAACACAGACACAAGGATCAATGGAACAGAAGGCCCAGAAATAAACTTGACAAAGGAGGCAAGACTATGCAATGGGGCAAAAAGTCTCTTCAACAAATAGTACTGGGACAATTTGACAGCTACATGCAAAAGAATGGGACATTTTTTTTTTTTATATCACACACGAGAATAAGTTCAAAATGGATTAAGGACCTAAATGTGAGACTTGAAACCATAAAAATCATGGAAGAGAGCATAGGCAATAATTTCTCTGACATTGGCTGTGCCAACATCTTTTCTAGAGGTCTCCTGAGACAAGGGAAACAAAAGCAAAAATAAACTATTAAGACTACATCAAAATAAAAGCTTCTACACAGCAAAAGAAATAACCAACAAAACTAAAAGAAAACCTACTGAATGGGAGAAGATATTCGCAAATGACATATCTTATAAAGGATTTGTATCCAAAATATATAAAGAACATCTACAACTCAACACAAAAAAAATCCAAAGAAAACAAACAAAAAAAATTCAATTAATAAATGGGCAGAAGACATGAACAGACATTTATTTCTCTGCAGACAGATGGCAAAGAGACCCATGAAAACATGGTCAACATCACTCATCATCGAGGAAATACAAATCAAAACCACAATGCAGTTATCACCTCACACCTGTCAGAATAGCTAAAATCAAAAACACAAGAAACAAGTGTTGACTAGGATGTGGAGAAAAAGAAACCCTCATACACTGTTGAGAATGTAGCCGCTGTAGAAAACAGTATGGAGGTTCCTCAAAAAATTAAAAATAGAACTACCCTATGATCCAGTACACACTACTGGATATTTATTTATCCAAAGATTACAAAAACACTAATATGAAGAGATATATGCACCCCTGTTTATTGCAGCATTAGTTACAATAGCCAAATTATGGAAGCAGCCCAAGTTTCCATAGAAACTTCTTTCCAAGAAGATACACACACACGCACAATATCATTCAGTCATAAAAAAGAGTAAAATCTTGCCATTTGCAGCAATATTAATGGATCTAGAGTATAATGCTAATGAAATAAGCCAGTCGGGAAAATCATTCCACATATGATTTTACTCATATGTGGAGAAATAAGCCAGTCGGGAAAATCATTCCACATATGATTTTACTCATATGTGGAATTTAAGAAACAAAACAAACTTACAAAAGAAAAAAAGAGAGACAAACGAAAAAACAGACTCTTTACAGAGAACAGTTACCAGATGGGACTTGGTGGGTAGAGGTGAAATAGGTGAAGGGAATTAAGAGTACACTTATCTTGAGTATTGAGTAATAAATGGATCTGCTGAATCACTATATCAAATTAATATAACATGCCCTGCTAATTACACTGGAATTTAAATAATAAAAATATTTCATTACTATTTAGTACAAAAAACATATTTTGAATTTTTAACAAAAATATCCATATATTTTTTTAAAAGATTTTATTTATTCATGAGAGACAAAGAGAGAGAGGCAGAGACAAAGGCAGAGGGAGAAGCAGGCTCCCTGCCCACAACCTGAGCCAAAAGCAGATGCTCAACCACTGAGCCACCCAGGTATCCAAAAAAAATCTTACCTTTTTAAAAATAAAATTTTTTAAAATCCATTTATGTCAGGCACTGGGAGTGCTATAAATTCAAGTATTCCCATGATACAATCCTTACTAAAAACAAAAAACTGATATCAAACAGGTAACAAACAGGGAACAATTGATATTCACCATAATTTGGGTAGAGAAAGGAAAGGGATGACATCATAAAAGAAATTTAAGAAAATCTTTTAAGGATAAATAGGATCTGGCCAGTTAAAAAGTGGAGCATAGCTAAATCTTTAAAAAGAAAAAAGTGAGTGGAGGGTGCCTGGCTCAGTCAGTTAAGCAGCCCACTCGTGATTTCAGCCCAGGTCACGATCTCAAGGTTCTGGGATCAAGCCCCACATTGGGTTCCACACTCAGTGGGGAGTCTGCTTTAGGATTTTTCTTCCCTCTCTCCCACTACACCTCCCCCACTCACTCCAGCATGCATGCACGCTCTCTAAAATAAATATTTTTTTTAAAAAAAAAGTGGAACATGGCATTCTACGAGGGCATTGTAAAACTAATATTGCATTTCCTATATTTTAAGAAAATTCTTTTACATTTTAGGATTTCTGAGACCAGGAAGCTTCTTAAAATGCATATGTATAATTAATGTAGTATTTCTCATTTATCCAAAAAGATATATTAAATTGATGATAAATCTTATCAATTATGGTAACTTAGTACAAAGACTCCAAGGTAAATTTTTTTGCACACAGTAAGTGTAGACTTAGAAAAAGCTGACAGTCTGTTGCAGACAGGAGGACAAAATTGGATTGCCAGACTTATCTGGGCTTTTATATAACACTCTGCATTCTGCCTATTTAACAAGAAAAGTTCAAAGTGGCTAACCCTTGGCGTAACAGTAGTTTAGGTTAGAAATGTCTGCACCATGAAATCACCCTTTCTATAACATAAACCTCAACATTACATATAACAAATTCCTAACCACACATCCAAACAAAATAGGAAAAGAAAGGACATAATAAAACACTAGTTTAAAAAAAAAAAAAATCACCTCATCTTGTGTCTGAGTATATTAACTTAATTTGGGAGCTAATTTAAATTTAAAGCATGAAAAACAAAGAACCATTTATACCTAATTAACAATATAAGCACTAAATTTACCTCTAAATGGATAGAACATAAACATTGTAGTCACCTACTTGCAGATATCCCTGTATGTCTGGATTGCTGTATCCATGTAATGCGCAGGGTATGGCCTGGGTGCTCCTGGCTGAAGAAAAGCTGACACTGCTGCCATTTCCTAAAGAAAAAGACATTATTTATACTATACTTCAAAAGGAGAAATATTCTTATAGTTTAGATTTGGAAGCCTAAAAATTGGACTGAAGTTTGCTGGAGCTTTTTATATATGCACACCTATGAATTTCATGGATTAATGCAGACTTAAAAAATTTATTTATATGCCTTTGGTTTTTAAATTCTCTAGTCAAATACTCTGTCATTCAGTATGCACACCTATGAATTTCATGGATTAATGCAGACTTGAAAAACTTATTCATATGCTTTTAGTTTTTAAATTCTCTAGTCAAAAAGTCTGTCATTCAGTATTTAAATAAGATTTTCAAAAAGACCTGTTAAACACTTTGAATTATGGTATATACAACTAACTACCAAGTACACCTAGCTTAAGATTCTACTACCTCCTCCCTGTTCTTCCCTATTTCTCATGAGTAAACAGGACCATATAGAGAAAAAAAAGGTAAAGTACATCTCTTTCTAATTACTGGCATCAAAAAAAAAAAATTACTGGCATCAGAACATTACAACAGAACTCACAACAACTGACGCTATATATATTTTCAACTATTTACACACTCTAGTTTATATCCTATACCATACAAAAGACCATTTCTTAGAGCTATATTTCTGTTACTTTTCTAGGTCTTTTTATTTCACATTTAAAAGCCATTCTAGGGCAGCCCCGGTGGCACAGTGGTTTGGCGTCACCTGCAGCCTGGGGTGTGATCCTGGAGACCCGGGATCGAGTCCCACATCGGGCTCCCTGCATGGAGCCTGCTTCTCCCTCTGCCTGTGTCTCTGCCTCTCTCTCTCTCTCTCTGTGTCTATGAATAAATAAATAAAATCTTTAAAAAAAATAAAAAATAAAAGCCATTCTGGAGGCGCCTGAGTGGCTCAGTGGTTAAGCATCTGACTCTTGGTTTCAGCTCAGGTCATGATCTCCTGGTCATGGGATAGAGTCCCATGTTGGGGTCCTTGATCAGTGAAGAGACAGCTTCAGATTCTTTCTCCCTATTCCTCTGCCCTCCCTGCTTACATGCTCTCTAATAAATAAATATAATCATTTAAATAAATAAATGAAATCTTAAAGTAAAAATTTAAAAATTATTTTTTTTAAAAAGCTATTCTATTGTGAGTACCTATGTTTTTAGTTAATAATGCAAATAACATACAATAGTGCTAATGAAATGAGAAACGAAGACTCAAATACGGGGTTCTGACTTTCTTAGTAAAATACACTACTATGTCCTCTTATGGACCAAGTTTCAATAAAAATTTAACTAGAAATGAAAGAAATTTTCATAAATTGGGGGATAAACTGTTAATGCCAATCCACTTTTAGGATGAAAAGTATTTCTCTGCAACACTTTTTAAAATAGAAAAGAATACAAATAATTATCTAAAAATTGGGAGAACGACTAAAACCTTTAACCTGACAGATTATAGGTTCCATGACAATATAAACTCCATCTGTCTCAGAATGCATTTCTATCCTTGGTGTCCAGCAGTATTTGCTCAAAATTTAATGAATAAACTGAATGAAAATACTTTATATCCATGAGACAAAATATACTACAGCTCTGAAGCAAGTTTTAACTACTTTAATTTTTAAAAATATAATAAATGCACATTTCTATACTATACATATAAGCAATTATCTAATGAATATATAGATTGTATAGTATAGCATAGTGTATTGTAAAAACACATCCTTATACAAACTATATATATTACATATCAATACATTAATAAAAGGATACCTAAGAAAAAATCCTGTAAGAAAAATATGACCCCAAATTCTAAGTTACTTTCTAATTTAATTCTGCAAGAAATATTAAATCAATATACATTCAAACAAAACTGACATAATTTCTACAGATATGGTGAGAACATTCAAAATGATCACCCCAAGTTACCATATGATGTTCAAAAATCAACCATTAAATCATGTGTTATAGTCTTTGATATGGACTAATTCTTTTTACATGATTTTCATCAAGAACCGGAGTGATCTCCTTACCCTTCAGTTAGTTAAAGTAGTTAAGACAGATTAAACTACAAAAAACAAATAAACAAACAAAAAAAAAACAGTATTTCTTTAAGAATTCCTATTATTGGGGCGCCTATACGGCTCAGTTGTTTAAGTGTCCAAACTCCTGATTTCAGTTCAGGTCATGATCTCAGGATTGTGACATCGAGCTCTGCACTCAGCGAGGAGCCTGCTTAAGATTCTCACTCCCTCTCTTTCTCTCTGCCTCTCCCCCCATTCACATGCACTCTCTTCCTCTTAAAAAAAAAAAAAAAAAGGCTGTTACTGGTTTTGCTATGATATATATTTTAACTTTTAAGTTACTATAAATGTCTTCAATTTTCCACTAAAAAGGCAGTATGGTCTGTTCTGACCTTATTAAATTAGCTGATCTGTGAATGGTAAATAGGAAAGTGGTTATCAGTACAAAAAGAATTTGTATTCATTTATAATTTTTCTTAGGCAAGGGGATCAAAAATAGCAAATACAAGATTATAACCTTCAGCAGGAAAGAAACATGCCCTAAGCTCACCTGTTGCATAGGCAGGAGCTTTTTTCATCTGCATTTTAAGAAAATAGAAAATGACCACCTACACTTTGGTGCACATGGACCCTCTCTCCAGAGAAGTACACTTTGAACAGCTCTTGGCTCAAGGCAGCTGTACTTCCCTCCATGTTCTACCTCATGGCACCTCCACTGGTTAGGAGCTACTTTCCCCCACCTTCTATTCCCAGCTATTATTTACATACTGGTTTTCTGTATGTTTTTTATTCCTTGAGGTAGCTTCTAGCCATGCTGGTGTGGCCTCACTAGATTACACAGATCACCTCTCATGGTACAAACATATTTTTTATTTGTAGTCTAGTTTCAAAGATACACGTCCCAACCCTAATTTAAGAACTGTCCCAACCTTATTTTTCTCCAAGGCCTGGTATTTTTAAAGCAGCTTTTACAGACAAGGATTTTCAAGTATTTGTATATTATGTTATAGTAATATGACTTTATTCTCCAGTGTGAAACTATTTTCTCTCATATAGTTGCTACTAACACCTCCACCTAATTGGTTTAAATATGGTATTTATCAGATTGTAGATAAAAATGAAAAAGCTTACATACCATAAACCTACAGAAATCTTTTGCCATACCTCTGTAAGATTCTACCTATATACAAACATTCAATTACGTACATAATGTATAATTTTATAAATTCACATCTATGTTGTAAAGTATTTATTAAATAACATTAAGTATTTATGATTTCATATTCACACAATCATCATTCTGAAAGACTACAATAAAAGATTACAGAATGTCTAGCCAAGGACAATTCATGTAAGTTTTCAAGCACTTCAACTCATAATGATTTTAGCTCCTAAACAAGGTTTTCAAAAGTTGGAAGACATTTTTCATTAAAAATATTGCAGAAATAAAAAGAAAAATGTAATTTTGCCATTTTAGCTTTACATTTTTAAGTTACCTATTTTAGTTTTATACATAATACTAAAACAAATGCAAAATAAATGGCAATTATTTAACAAATGTGGTAATTTCCAATGAAATATTTATTCTTAAGCATTTTTGTTCACACTTTTGTTTACAAGCTTATATATTTTTAAAGTGAAGATGTTGAAAGGAACAGTGTTTACTCTTTTCTACACACAGAAAGATTATGCATATATGCATGACAACTCTTAAAAAACTTAAAATGTTATAAGGCAAACAAGTGAAGAAAATTCTTTCTGGGGGCGACTGGGTAGTTCTGTCAGTTTTAGCATCCAACTCCTGATATCAGCTCAGGTCACAATCTCAGGATCATGACATGTAGCCCCATGTCGGGCTTCTCTCCCTGTGCCCTTCCCCCCTACTCGCTTTTGAGCTCTCTAAAAAAAAGAAGATTCTTTGAGATACCAAGGTTTACCAATCAATTCTAAAAACTAACATAGCTGATGCTTACAGCTCTTTATATACAAAGCAGTGTGCTATACACATCACATGCCTTATACTTTATCTAACCCTATGCCATTAGGATTTACATTTAACAGGCAAAAAAACTGAGGCTTAGAGATGTTCAATACTTGCCTCAGATGAGTCTGTCTCACACCAATGTACACATTCTTAACTGATATATAGTCATATATCAGAAAAAAAACATTTAAGCAATTTTAAAAGATTTTTCAATAGGTCCAAAAGCATCTGCTAAAAAAATGTTACACTCAATGTAATAACTGAAATTCAAATTAAATTTTGAAGACATATACAAAAATTAAAAGGTGCTAGCCAAAGCTAAAACATCAACTCTCATATATGACATGCTTACATATACTAGGTTGAGGAAAATCCATCAATTCTGTATAAACTAATTCAAAACGTATAAAGCATTATATCCTCTTTAAGTACAACTTTATCCCTAAGTATTTTACTTGCCATTTCATAAAGAGAAATCTCTAAATCATTTATGATAACAGAAGTATGAAACTATAATATTATAGAACACTAACCAAGGCACCTGCTGCATAAAGCATTGCTTGATCATTAAGAAAATCTTTCTTTGCAGTATGATAGCAACTATAAGCCAAATCATAATGCTGCACCAAAAAGCACAAGTCAGCCATTTTTCGGATTTGAAGTTCTGGTGCTTCCGGTGGATACCTGTAAATATAAAATAAGTTAAAAAAGTAATTTGTAAGTTAGACCTCTAAACCACTAAATATTATAATATGTCTAACAAGCTGCTAAACTATCTAAAACATTAGGAAAATTAATCTGGTCTTACAAGAATTCTATTTCTAACAAGAGGCTGTTATTTCTCAGAAATATTTGAAAACAATTAGGTTATATAGTTTACAGCTTTATACTAAGAACATCTCAACAGCAGGCAAGCATTTTCTCTGTGGTCAAATTAAGAAGCAAATGATTAATTCTAGGTGACTCATTTTATATATAACCACAAAAAACATAAAAACCCAAAATGAATTTTATTTTCCCTTACAACAAGACTATATTAAACAAAACTATCTAAATGTATGCCGGGATTCATAATTGCTAGATCACAATATTTTAATTCAGATGAGTTAGTAATGAATACTTAATCTAATTTCATCTTTTTGCAAACAGGGAAAGAGATCCAAAGCAAGGAACGTTCCCAATTCTTATTTATTTTTAGATATCCAATTACTTTATGGTCTAAAAAACTTTTTTTTAAATTAACTTATAGTCACTGTTCTTATCCACCTAAGTTTTAACCAATATGAAACTAAAAAACTAAAAAGATTATCATTTTTTGCTGGAAACCACAAAGTCGAACAGTCAGAGTTAAACACAGGAAAAACAAAAACAGTAATGTTTTACTCACAGCAATCCAGATGTATTTTTCAGCTCGTTAATGCTTTTTTCTGGAACTTTACTGCCACTAAACCATTTTTTAGTTGCAGAAAATAGAGATCGACTTAAACCTTTTCTTGATATTAGCTACCAAAAAAGATTGTTACAAAAATGAGAATTTAATATTTTACTTTTACATACAAAAGAAAAAATTCTAAATAAAAATTAAAAAGCTTTAGTAGTGAGCAAATATTCATTTTAACAACATTGATTTAAAGAAAATTGTTCATATGCTGGCAATATCCCTAGTGTAAATAAGTATCTTTTAGGATTTAACAATTTCATCACCAACAGTGACACCAATAAATCCTAATATTAGTCTATCTTAAAAAAAAAAATCCAAATACTTTAATTTACACTACTATAATCCCAAGTTTACTCTTCGCTGAAAGTTTAAAAATACTAACCCGAACAATTACATCTTACCTGATCATTTAATTGCCGAATTGTTTTCTCTATATGTGGCAAAAGGCCCCGAAATGTGAACTCTTGTATAAACTGTCGAATTCTATCATGATCAGTAAGCGTTAAACATGCACCATGAATAATTCCAGTATTTGCTTTCTTTGTTTCATGTAATGATGAGGCAGATTTTACATGATCTGGGTCATCAATGCTGTTAGAAGGGTCACTGGATGAATCCAACTGAAGTGGGTGAGCTCTAAAGTTATTTGGTAAGCCATCTACTGAAAAACAGATCTTTCTTTTACTCTCAGAATGCAACAGAAAATTGTGATATTACTACCATACTGCTAAAGAAAAAAAAAAGAACATCTTGGAACCCTTTATATTTCTGTATATAACTCTAAGATACAATAACATTAACATTTTCCCTCCTAAAATTACAGGACTTGGGTTAATACTTGTTACACATAATAGAAATTTAAAAATTCATATAATAAAAGAAAAATACATTGTTAACATAAAGAATCATTTTAAGTAACACAGCTAATAAGAAAATTTTTAACAAAAAAAATTTTAGAGCTATCACTATCAAAACTGTAATTTAAAATACAGAAATAAAGCTCTCAAAATCATATCACCTTTGGGAAGAACAAATGCTGCACACAGTATCTTCCCCCTTGCTTTCTACAAATTTTTCAAAAGAAATATATTACTCTTATAAAACAAGTTTTCAAATGTCAAAAAACATCAAATTCAAATGATTTAAAAAAATTCTTCAAAGGAACAGCTATTTTGTCCTTTTCTTTTTTTTATTATGAAAATTTCTCCCATCTTTTATCTGTAAGGATTAGCATGCTTTGAGAACAGTACATATTTTCAATCAAAAGAGAACTTAGAGAAAGTATATCAAGACCTTTGACTTCGTTATCTAATCCATCCAATGAAAGCAAGTTACTATCAGAATTCTTATTTGAAGTTATAGTACAAGGGCCATCTTCATATGACTCCTATCAAAATAAAATAAAAAAGCATTAGCAATTATATTAATTAATCATGTTTAAGATACCACCAAATCCATCAACAACTGTGGTTTTTCTGTTAACTGTAAGCCTCATTTATTTGCTTTAGCGAGACTCTGTCCAGTCCTCTAAATTGTTAACTTTTTCCATGTATCTTGTAATTCCAAACCCCACCTACTATATTTCTACCTTCACATTCTACTTTCACATTCAATCTACTACCCTAATTCTTCCGAATTCAAATGATCTCTATCTCAGTTTTCCTTTTACATGTGTTAAGTATATGACCAAATGAGAATACCTGTAGAGATATCAAAGAGAGAAATAAATGCCAAGAGAGAGGATTACTAGCCAGGAAGGAGAAAAGAAGATGGATGGTATGGAATCTCCTAGGTCATGGATACAATATTAATAGGTTGGAGTAAATTCGCGTACATCATAGTGTATTGGAGAAATATCCAATGTGATGTTTATTTGTACAACGGCACTGGTTTCTCAGTCAACAAAAAAACTTAAAAATATCCAGACTCTGTCAGTAGTAAATTTGAGGTATTATTCTGAGTGTCTTTCAGGAAAGTATATAAACGAGAACTTACTAAGATAAAAGTGATTAGGACAAGAAACAGTCTGAAACCACCATGCAAGAAAGAGTTGAAAAAACTAGGTATATTTAGCCTGGAAAAAATAAAAAGGGGACATGAGAACTATCCTTCTATATTTTGAAAGTTGACTTAATGAAAAACTGATTAGTCCCAAAGGACAAACGAGTACAAGCAAAGGGAGAAAATTTTTGGTTGATTCTCCAGTTGCTCAGACATGGTACAGTTCACTTGAGAAGAGAGTGACTACCAGATGAGGTTGTTCACTGGTAAAGAAAATTAAAGGATTACATCAGAGGGTTAGATTTGCTAAGCTTTAAAAACTATCTTCCAATCCTGGGCTTCTAGCTATAGAATTTCTGATACCTCTGTCTTCTGTTTAAAAGTTCTCAAATTGGGGACGCCTGAGTGGCTCAGTGGCTGGGCATCTGCTTTTGGCTCAGGGTGTGATCCTGGGATTGAGTCCCACTTCAGACCTCCTGAGTGGAGCCTGCTTCTCTCTCTGCCTCTGTCTCTGCCTCTCTCTCTCATGAGTAAATAAATAAATATTTTTTTAAAAATCTAAAAAAAAGAAAAAAAGTTCTCAAGTTGGACAATCTGACTTATGCTTCCCTTCCTTAAGATGTCTAGACTCTAAATTCCTCTTTCCAATATTGTTCCTATTCTGAGTGTGACCCTGAAAGACCATTTTTTAAAATAAAATTCCGTCATATCCAATTCGTTCTTTTTTTTTCTTTCTGTTTTCTCCAGCATTCTCTTAAAGTGAGTAAATATCAGTATAGCCCTATATCTGGATCAAAAATTCCATATGAGAGAAAAATAAGGCAAATCACAGATTATTAAACAATACTGACATTAGGATACCAAAAATTACATAAACTTTATAAACTGATATTTTTTTTAAATTATCACATAGTACACAATGTAGTTTAAAGGTACAAAATAGATACATTTTCCATTTACTTACAACTCCCCCTTCTACACAGAAAGCAGTCAACTCTTGATTATCTGAACGAAGCATGGGAAAGTGGCATCTGACTACCATCAAGTGGCATACAATTCTACCTAAAAAGTTTGACAGACCATGAACCCTTATACCTACCTACCCACTTCAACCAACAGACAACAATTAACATTAGTCTAGAATTCTAGATTAAGAAAGGAGCAAATTAGGAAGAAGTAACACTTCCTCAAAATTCAGAAGGAAAAGAAATTAAAGGAAAGTTAGGGAAAAAAGCCCACCCACCTAAAAAGTATGAGCTCCAAAAGGTGGCCATAAGAACAGCATGTTGAAAATGAAGGAAGGCAACCCCAGAGCATGTGGATAATAAAGAATTGACTGTAAGCATTCATAAGGAATTAAATGTACAAGTAAAAAATTCTATTCTCTACATGTCTAGCCAATCTAATTCAATTCTTATGTAAGTCACTTTTCCTCTTTTCAGAAAAGATTAATTAAAATTAACACTGATATTATATACCTGAAAGGAGTATGCGTAGGGATCATGTGTTAGTTATAACAGTGTTTAAAACCACTGAATTAAGAGCTCACATGCCAATGGATCAGAACTAGCCAGATTCCACAAATATTAACAATTCTACCAGTTAAACGAAGACATAAAAAATTCTACTACAGTTATGCCATTATGTCGTAAAACTGAAATACAGCATTTGTGGTTTGCTTCATTGTTGTTTTTTACATATACCTGGTTTTGAATACTATTTTTCTGGAGATACTGACTCCAAGGATCTGGTATCTGTTCATCTGATGCTCGATTAGATGTTCGAGAATTAATTTTAAGTAAATAAGCAACCCTGAGTTCCATATTTCTGTTTCATTTCTTCATAAATTGATTCAGCTCTAAAATAAAAAAATTGAAACAAAGTTTGTAGTAAATGGAGAGGCATACCTTAAGCAATAATAGATAGTAAAATAAATGCAAAAATAATCCCCCAAAAAGGCAGAACAGAAAATCAGAGATAAAATAGTAAAAAAAATAAAATAAAATAAAATAAAACAAACTGTAATTTTGCTAGCTTGGATATCACCTTAAAGAAGAGTTTCTAAAACGTGCTTCACAGAATAAAACTTTGCAAGACACTCCATTATCCCAAGAAAGGGTTCTGGTGGTCAAACTAGTTGGAGAACCACAGTAAACAAAGCCAGAAGACCATGTCTAAGACTCCCGTTTGCTAATAATGTGCACTGTGAACTTCCAAAGAATGGCTTCAAACTTATAGATCAGAAACTCTTTCAACTATGAGAACCAGGCTTTGGGAAATAAACTTTTGGAAATTCCATCTTAGGGACGCCTGAGTGGCTCAGCGGTTTAGCGCCTGCCTTCGGCCCGGGGCGTGATCCTGCAGTCGCTGGATCGAGTCCCACGTCGGGCTCCCTGCATGGAGCCTGCTTCTCCCTCTACCTGTATCTCTGCCTCTCTCTCTCTCTGTCTCTCATGAATAAATAAAATTTTTTTAAAAAAAGAAATTCCATCTTAGATAACACACATTTATCAAAAAACATGAGTGTGAAAACAGAAAAGTATTTAACAAAACATCTTTCACTGCCACGGTTTACCCTTCCCTTACTTGTCTTCTAAGACAAAGGAAGAAAAGGAGAAAAAGAAGAGTAGCCAAGATATTTATTACATAAAATCCACTTTTTTTCTTGCAAAATTTATAATAGCCGGATCCATGAGTTACATCTTAGATGCAACAAAAAGCATTTTTATTTCCATGCTCTAACTATGCTAGTTGGTGGGTGAAAAGATCATTCAAGTGATAAGACAGCCTCAGAGCAAACAGTACATTCTGATGGAAAATGAAATTTTAATACAGAGAGCTAACCTAATTTAAACAGCATCTTTTTAGTCAATTAGCCATCTAGTGCCAAAAAAAACCAGAAAAATCCAGAAAATCTTATATTCAAATGTAAAATATAGTAGTACACAAGTAACAAACATGACAAACTATTAAATCATATTTATATACTATAAAATTAAGACAAGATAAACAGAAGTTATAAACTTGTTCAAACAGCTACAAGCATATATGTATTTATGATTTATGTATACACACTTAAATACAATAAACTACTCACTTTAACAATGATACTGCTAAACATATAAATAACTAATCTAACACCTAAATTACTTAAATATCCCAGTTACAATTATTCAACTAGAAGACATATACCATATTCAACTGATAGAAACTAATTTTAATAGCCAGTTTAAATTATTTCTACTTACATAGTAAACTTTATCCATGCACTACAGACTGTTTATGATTTCAAAAAAAAAAAAACCCTAAATAGTAATTATTCCTCAGAAAAATTTTTTGGTTACAAAGGAAACTTTATGGCATGACTGCCTGGTTCAGTTGGTAGAGCAAGTGAATCGATCTCAGGGTGGTAAATTCAAGCCCCACCCTGGGTAGAGATTTATTTAAGAAAATAAATTCTTCAGGGGATCCCTGGTGGCTCAGCGGTTTAGCACCTGCCTTCAGCCCAGGGCATGATCCTGGAGTCTCGGGATCAAGTCCCACATTGGGCTCCCTGCATGGAGCCTGCTTCTCCCTCTGCCTGTGTCTCTGTCTTTCTCCCCCTGCCCCCCGCTCTGTGTCTCTCATGAATAAATAAATAAAATCTTTTTTTTAAAATTCTTCAAAAAAAATAATAAAAATAAATAAATAAAAAGAAAGGACATTTATTTAAAAGATAATGGTATGCGCTCAGAACAGGGGCAAGAAATGATTATTTGTATATTCTAAATGACGTTGGGATATCACAAAAACAGTTTGAAACAAAAGGTTAATTTGACTCACATCTTGAATCAAAAGTCTAAATTCCAAAACCATAAAAATAAAACATTTCTTGTTATCTTATTTTACAAGACTTACTTTATGTTAAAGATAAGTTAATCATTTGTTCCAAAGATAAAAGGACTATGGCAACTCACTAATAATGACTATTGAAGAGCACATAAGAAAGAAATGTATGGATGTTTTTGAGACTGTGACAATATCAAGGCTAAAAATATAAAGTGACAAGAGGGTGAAGAGTGAAGAGAGAAATGCCTTTAAAACACAGTCAAAGGGCAGCCCGGGTGGCTCGGTGGTTTGGCGCCGCCTTCAGCCCAGGGCCTGGAGACCCGGTTTCAAGTCCCACAAAGGGCTCCCTGCATGGAGCCTGCTTCTCCCTCTGCCTGTGTCTCTGCCTCTCTCTCTGTCTCTCATGAATAAATAAATAAAATCTTTGAAAAAAAATAAAATAAAAATAAAAAAATAAAAAACAGTCAAGAAGTGAAAAGTAAGAGGAAACCTGGGAAGGAGAAAAAAAATTAGAAATAATTTAAAGTAAGAAATGGGGGATCCCTGGGTGGCTCAGCGGTTTAGCGCCTGCCTTTGGCCCAGGGCGCGATCCTGGAGTCCCGGGATCGAGTCCCACGTCGGGCTCCCTGCATGGAGCCGCTTCTCCCTCTGCCTGTGTGTCTCTGTCTCTCTGTCTCTCTCTCTCTATCATGAATAAATAAATTAAAAAAATAAAAATAAAGTAAGAAATGACTGCTAAGACCTACAGGTGTAAAATGGCAGGCACTTTTGTACAAAGATTGAAGTAATGGAAATATAGACTGAAAGAGAAGTGTGAATAAGCATGTGAAATCTAACATAAAATGACAGTTGTTGAATGTTTTATTAATAAACTTCCACTTTCTTAGATAAAAAAATACATCTAAAATTTAAACAAGCCATGTCCAAACTAATGTTTTATCATTTAACAGGGAAAAACTTAAAATTAAAAAAATAAAGCTTACCTCTGTTCATCTCCTGCACTTACATCATGTAAAAGTACGTAATATTTAAGTGTATTTGGTATAAACCACTTGGGATAAGAATAGTCACTGTTGTGCTGAATTCGATGCTGTTCTTGTGATAACTTTGAAAATTGTTCCACAGGTTCAGCTTCACTAGATGATGCTACCAACATACCTTGTAAACCATATTAAGGTAATTATCACTTAATACTAAATGATAAATATTATCCTATTAAAATAGACTTTTAAGGAGATTTTTTTCAAGCTAAAAAAAATCTGATTTCATATATTTTGCTGCAAAATCAAAATAATTCCTCCAACATTTCCAAATAATTCAAGATTTTAAATCTTAAGGGTTTTTTTGTTAACATTTTAGGTCATTTACATATATAAGGAAATCCATGAACATAAAAAGACACAATATCAAAATTATACATCAACATACTGAACAACTCTGATGAATCTTACTTCTCTCCATTCCATCTCACTGCAGTTTCATATTCTATCCTACCTCTTAACTTCTCTCTGCAACTTCATTAAGAAAACTAAAAAGCTGGGCAGCCCCGGTGGCTCAGCGGTTTAGCGCTACCTTCAGTCCAGGGCATGGTCCTGGAGACCCAGGATCGAGTCCCACGTCAGGCTCCCTGCATGGAGCCTGCTTCTCCCTCTGCCTGTGTCTCTGCCCCGCTCTCTCTCACTGTGTGTCTCACATGAATAAATAAATAAAATCTTAAAAAAAAAAAAAAAAGCAAACTAAAAAGCCTTAATGGTCAGAAGAGGTTAACAGCTATAAAACAGGTTACTAAAAAAATGGAAAACTAATTTTAAATATGAGCTTTTGCACATGCAATTAATTTTGAGGCAATCAGCAAAAGCAGTTAACACTGACAATTTACTCTGTAAAATGGCTTAGAAACTTACTAAATGTGGAATACTTGAGCTGGAGAGAAAAAAAAAATACGCAAGACCTCAGTATTCTTACTTTGTACAAAAAAAATAATTTATCACAACCAGTCTTGTATCTGGGATGCTATTTAACAAAAACAATAAAAACTTGAAGCATCATCAATTAAAAATAATTTCTCCATTCTCCATGTCCTCTCAACAATTTTGCCCTCAGGGATCCCTGGGTGGCCCAGCAGTTTAACGCCGGCCTTCGGCCATGGGCATGATCCTGGGGTCCCAGGATCGAGTCCCACATCGGGCTTCCTGCATGGAGCCTGCTTCTCACTGCCTGTGTCTCTGCCTCTCTCTCTCTCTCTCTCTCTGTATCTCTCATGGATAAATAAATAAAATCTTAAAAAAAAAAAATTTGCCCTCACAGAACTATTTCTGAGATTAACAGCTTCTAAGACATATCATTTTAAGCAAACAGAAAGGTCAAAGGATACATGCTAAATAGTGGTTCAGAAATTCATGATCTGATGCTGGCATCGACTGAAGAAAGGTCTCTCTATAAGACTCAAACCATGGAGTAGTAGCTAAAATGAACAATATATAAAATTGTTAAAATTCCTCAATAAAATCAATTTATAACAGACAATATTTCAAGTCCATACTCCTAAAAGGTGTGAAAAATAACTCTCAGCAGCAAATAAGCATTTTTCACTTGTACTTAAAGATATAAGACAAGAACTTTTCACTTTTTCAAGATTTATTATATACGCCATATATATGTATTTGTAAAAATAAAACTGACTTATTCCCAAACCTATACAATAATCTCAGAATCTACTTATTAATCCTTTAAACATTACCTATAGGAGTAAAAACATTCTAGAACTAAAGTTTTGTGCCTCTGCCACTAATCATGTTGTCACAAGTGGCTCTTCTTCATAAATATCATTTCAAAGCAATGGTTTCTCAACCAAGAGTGATTCTGACCTCTAGGAAACATCTGGAGATACTCTGTTGTTACAACTAGGGTTGGGAACAGATGCTACTGGCTTCTAGGTAAATATATAAGGAACAGTGCAAAACATCCTAAAATGAAAAGAACAAGAAAGCTCTCCACAAAATAAAATGATTTGGTTGAGAATGTCAATAGTGGTAAGGTTGACAACCTCTACTTTATAATTTGATTACTTGAATATGACAATAACAAAACCTTTTTAAATGAAATTTCAAAGTATACTTACCTTATAATCAAATATAAAGAGGTTTATCTTCACTTTTTAATAAATGTATATAATATAATACTTAAAATGTCAAACCTCTCTTGCTTGATGCTAAGCATTTTACAACTACTCATTTAAAAAAAAACAACTTACTTTAAAGGTTAAGTCATTCGACTGGTCATTTCACAAGGTTTAAGAAAATTATCCAGATCAATTTTACTAAAAGACAATCCGAGGCTCCTGGGTGGCTCAGATGGTTGAGTGTGTCTGCCTTCATCTCAGGTCATAATCCCAGGATCCTGGGGTCGAGCCTCACTTTGGGCTCCCAGCTCAGCATGTCTGCTTCTCCCTCTGACTCTTCCTATTTGTTCTCTCTCTCTCTCTCTCTCTCTCTCAAGTGAATAAATTAAAAAATCTTAAAAAAAAAAATAAATAAAAGACACTTCTTTTATTTTTTTAAGATTTTATTTATTTATTCATGAGAGACAGAGAGAGGCAGACACATAGGCATAGGAAGAACCAGGCTCCCTACAGGGAACCCGATGCAGGTCTCAATCCCAGAACACTGAGATCACGACCTGAGCTGAAGGCAACACTGAGCCACCCAAGTGGCCCCCATTCCTAGTTATTTATGATGATTATGAAACCTTTCATCTTAATCACTGAAAACAGCAAAAACACTTTGTTCACATTATAATACTACATTAACCAAATGGAAAAGGGGGGGGAAAAAAGCCATTCCTCTTACCAAACAGTAATATCTTATCTGGTGTCATACATATATATACACAGATATAAAATTTCAATTCCAACAAATATCTTAAGAGAATAACCCATATACTGTTTAGGAGGGCTATCACTAACCTTTTCATGTTTATTGCTATGAGAAAAAACATTCCCAGAAATATTATAATCTGTAAGAAAAGTGGCAAAAATTGGAAAGGGAGAGGATTAAATGGAAGGGAGGGGAGGGAAGGAAGGGGAAAGGAGAGGAAGGAAAGGGAGAAAGAGAAGGGGAGGGGATGAAACGGAAGGGGAAAGGAAGGGAGGTGAAGGGGAAGGAGGAGAAGAAAAAAAACCAAAGTATACATATATATATATACAATGGTTGAAATAATACTTTCTAAAACTGGTGCAAGAAGATACCAGGTACTTAACTAAGGATATAAAAGACTGAAGGAAAAAATTTCAAATATATATATAGTAGAAGTGGGTTTTATCCTTCAGATAGGTCACATTGAGGTTGATATGGTAAGTTTTCTCTTTAGCCACATATTTCCTTGAGGGGCTAATTAAGAAGTCCTCTTTCAGTTTTTCTACATGCCAATAAATCAATAGCATCTTTCCTTTTTTTGCTTTTTCAAATGATACTTTTGCCAAAATGGGAAAATAATAGAAATTTTTGTTAACAAAAGACTTCTTTAACAGTGACAATTCTCTCCCCTTAAAAAAATTATCTTGGACTTATTTTGGTTAGTTTCGTTTTTCATTGACTTATTTTGAAATGAAATCACCATTTTGCTCAAACTCCTTTTCCATCTCCACATGTTTAGTTTGAAATTGAAATAGCAACCATGTTATCCTACCAGGTAAAGTTTTTCTATGCAGAATGTACTTTGTCTTGGTAAGGAAGGGTAAAGAAGGAAGCTAAGAGCTAAAAAACAATGTTCCATCCTCCATCCACACTCACAAAATGCAGCTTTTTCTCTGTCTCTTCTTTCTTCCCTTCTTAGTGCCAGTAATTTGAGACACAATTATTTATTAGTGTGCCCAATACGCATCTAACGTTTGTTATAAAACTAGAGACCTAAAGCAACTCTGATCCTTGTCATATTAAAACCAGAAATACTTAGTAACCCTGTATCTGTAAGAGAAAAAGACTGGATTATCCTAAATAAAAACATATAAACGTTGTCTGTAGGTTACATTTTTTCCCTTACTAATCATTCATAGAAGCTGAAATTGCCAGCAAAATCCCTATTCAGACTAAACGAAAAGCACCAATATTAACAAATTCCAAATAACATTGGTATTTATGACTATATAACTTTAAACTGTCCAGGATATACTAAAACATATTTTCAGAATGAAAACTTTCAAAAGAAAGAAATGAAATAATTAAAAGCTGTATAATTACTTAATTCAATAAAGTACAGACTCAAGGTCAAAAATATTTGACACCAAACACTAAGGTTATCAGAAAACATGGCTTAATTCAGAAGATCTTAGAACAGGAAAGCTATAACAAACTAAAACTGGAACTATTATGTAAAATTTATTAACATTTTTCAAATCATTAAAAAACTTAAAATAATACAAATAATTAAGAAATACTAACTTCTATTTCAACAACATGCTTAAGAACTATTTTTGAAGAGACTATTTCCATTCAAGTCTTTTGAGAAAAATCAGCAATAATCAAAATATTCTGAACAGATGTTTATTTATGCCCAATTTTTAATTTTATATTTCTCTGGCATCACAGTGGAAGATTTTTTTTTTAAGTAAATTGTCCTCTTTTAAACTATACTCCTTTTAACCCTCAGTCTATCAAGAAAAAAATACTCATTGTCATTTACCATATGAATCTAATTGATCCTTGATATTTTATTGTCTTTTTATTTACAGAATTATAAAGGTACAATAAAAAAACATTATTAGAAATTTTAGTAAGAGTTTAAACATAGCAAATTCAAATTTGTTTTCCCAGTTTTCCTCATTTTAAACACACACATGCCTCAATTAGGCAATATCCTTTGAATACAACTAACTGTTCAATGGTCATTCATTAACCTGGAACACATCCATCATGTAAACACTGATTCCAGATTCAAATAAATCTGTAAGTTCTAGTTTTATCATTACTTCTATTCCTTCTTGTACTTGCATAGTCTCGGAAACTTTGATGGTTCATAATTTTGCTGAAGAGAAAAAGGTCATTTCATTTGCTCCATCACTACAAAACACCTTCATTTTCAAACTTTTAAATAACAAACAGAATGATCAATAAACCCAATGAATTTTTCACCTCTACGTCATCTAATCCCTTATACTCCCCTTCACACACACACACATCTACTTGCCTACCTGCCTTTAACATCTGTCCACGTTCAAACTGTATCAAGTAAATTTTGTCATACAAACGTCATTTAGTATGAAAGAATACTGTCCCATGTCCTTTAACAAAAGAGAATAGTTAGGACCCCAGGGTGGCGGCTCAGCAGTTAAGCAGTTAAGCCTTTGGCTCAGGGTGCAATCCTGGAGTCTGAGGATCGAGTCCCACATTGGGCTTCCTGTATGGAGCCTGTTTCTCCCTCTGCCTACATCTCTGCCTCTCTTTCTCTCTGTCTCTCTCATGAATAAATATATAAAAATCTTAAAAAAAAAAAAAAAGATGGGGTGCCTGGGTGGCTCAGTGGTTAAGCTTCTGCCTTTGGCTCAGGTGGTGATCCTGGAGTCCCGGGATCGAGTCCCACATCAGGCTCCCTGCAAGAAGCCTGCTTCTCCTTCTGCCTATGTCTTTGCCTCTCTCTCTCTCTCTGTGTCTCTCATGAATAAATAAAATCTTTTTTAAAAAATAAAAAATAAATTTAAAAAAAAGAGAACGGTCTAGGTTCTTGTCTCAAAATACTGTGTTGTCTTTTTTTTATACCTTCTTAAAAGAAAATTCAATATTTTGGGCAATGGGAAATTAAAACCTAAAGTAGGATAAAATAACAATGACTTATTTCACTACTGCAACATCCTTCTACACAATGTCACCATTCTTCTACTTTCTTGTAGCTTGGCATAATTGATAAATAATTACTAAGATGATGAAAAATAGCAAAATATTCAAGATAGCAGAAAAACCAGAACTATAAGTTCCTACCTTGTACTAGCCATGTTTTAAGTTAATTGTCACCCTTTTAAAGTGTTCTTTATGCTTTTTTGTTCACAACTGAAAACTTAAAGGAAAATATTAAAGAATAAACAGGGGTACCTAGGTGACTCAGTAAGTTAAGCATCAGCCTTCAGTTCAGGTCATGATCCTGACAGGACCTTGGGATACAGCTCTGCTTTGCGCTCCCTACTCCCTACTCACCAGGGAGCCTGCTTCTCCCTCTCCCCCTGTCTCTGCCTCAGGCTGCAGCTCCCCCTGCTCCTGCTCTCAGGAGAGTGCATGTGCATGGCTGCGCAAGCACTGTCTCAAAAAAATAAATAAAATCTTAAGAAAGAAGGAAGGAAGGATAAACAAGCCTCTAAAATACTGTTTATATACAGGACTACACTCTATCACGATATTTTAGAGTAAGAGCAATTAATACAAATCAGAAAAAGCATACTATACAATAAAAGGGAGACAAAGCATGTTCTTCCTTATTTTCTAAAAGATACCCCAAAATCATACTATTCAAAGAAAATAATGCCTGGATTTAGCAGATAATGCTATAAATCAAGAGTAAACACAACAGATAATAGGATAGATAACAAAAGTTGAGCAAGCAATACCAGACCACCTCAGTTTTTAAAAATTAGACATGTCATTGGGATGAATATAAAACAGCAACAGCTGAGAAGAAAAAGATAGTATGTAAGGAGTAGAGTGAAAACAATGTGCAAAACTGAGACTACTACAGTAAATACCTGTATATAAAGAGAATTCTTTCAATTCCATCAATGTGTCTTTCCTTTTTTTATTAAAAAAAAATATTTTATTTATTTATTCATGAGAGAGAGGCAGAGACATAGGCAGAGGTAGAAGCAGGCTCCCTGTGATGAGCCCAATGCTGGACTCCATTCAGGAACACCTGGATCATACCCTGAGCCAGGCAGACACTGAGCCACCCAAGCATCCCCAATGTGTCTAATTATCATACCAAGGAACACTAGCTTTAATGGACCAATGTGATGAAGAAACATGGCACTGTTAAGTGAGACTTATAAGGTAAATACCTAATATGTATTTCTTAAAACAGAATGGGTAAAAACTATGCTGACTCACATTAATGATAAACCTTAGAAGTGTATTTCTAGACAGAGAGAATTATTATCTTTAAAAATGGATAAAATCACTCTTAAATCTCATGATTCCTGAATTTTACTAAATGAATTTTTATTAATAGAATAGAATTTCATAAAATGAATTTTTTTGCACTTAAGTTCAAGTCCCATGTTGGACCTAGAGCTTACTTTGAAGAAAAAAAAAAGGCAATTACCAAGTCCAAAAAAAAAAAAAAATATGTATGAAAACAAACTGAGCCCAATATATGCCTCTGCAGTGAAGAAGAAAATAATCTTCAATTTAGAATCTTAATATTGTCAAGTGAATATCAACCAAAATATGAAAACTACATTAGGAAGATGGGGAAAGGAGCAGTAGGAATGATTAATCTAAATCTTCATCAATTATAATGAGAAATCAATAAGTAAAATTTAAAATTGTTTAAGCCATAGATAGCCATATAGAAATATGACTTAAAAACACTAAACACAGGGACACTTGGGTGGCTCAGTTGGTTAAGTGTCTAAGTTTTGATTTGGGCTCAAGTCATGATCTCAGGGTTGTATTCGAGCCCTGCACTGAGCCCCACACTGGTCTCCTTGCTGAGTGTGGAATCTGCTTAAGATTCTCTCTCTCTCTCCCTCCCCCTCTGCCCCTTCCTCTGCTCTCACACACTCTCTAAAATAAATAATCTTAAAAACACACACACACACACACACACACACACACACACACTAAATACCAGAGGAACCCATGAAAATAACTGGAAGGGCAGAGACACATAGGAAACACATCATTTTGTTTTTTCCTTGTAAGTCTTTTCAGTATTTTATCTATGTACACATATCATTTGGATAAACTTTTTAAAAGTAAAAGGTATTGTAAGCTTTAGAGGTTAGGAAGAATAAAAAAAGGTATTTTTTGTTTTTAAATATGATAGTTAACCACACTCTGTGCCCCCTTAGCACTCTGGCATTATCAGATATGCCACATCCCTGTTAGAATGTATTGTGATTATAAGGTATTATAAATTAGAATATATCATGATTACTGACTTACATGTTTATCTCCCCACCAGATTATAAACTCATATGTCTTCTTTATCTCTTTTATTGTGATACAAGGCACATAGTAGGAAATCAGTAAATATTTGTTGCATGAACAACAAAAGTGTTAAAGACCCTATGAAACAGAATTACAGGATTAAAGTTCTAGGAAAGGTCTTAACAAAGAATCTAAATAAATTCTCTTGTTATCAAAAAAATGAAACCAAGTCTGAATAAGTGACTTATTCAAGTTATCCAATTAACTAATGACTATGGTACTATAAAAACTTGGACAATCTGGCATATATTGTCCTTCACATGTCAACATGAATTTCCCACTGATGACAGGGAAACAATAGTTCAAATTCCAATACTTACTCCCAGAAATATCCCAATTTTATCGTGTGTTAAAACATATTATGCCAGAAACTGCTCAAAATATGTAACCTGAAATTCAGATTCTTTTAATGTATTAAAGATAACCATCATATTCTAAACTTAAATAATGCAATTAATTTCTGTGGCAATTAAAATAACATAGAATAACACAGGAAGATATCTAAACAAAATAGTTCTACAAACATTTCTAACTACACAAGTGCAATCAACTAACTTTGTGACCTAAGATATATCACTTAAACTCTCTGAATGTTTAAGAAAATCTTTAAAAATGCAATTAGGTGTTAAAATAATTAGATTATAAATTATGCCAACCTAAAAAGATTATTTTATTAGGTTGCTGAAATATCCTGATTAGATGATGTACTTTTAATCTTTGCCCTCTAAAAGTCTATTCCATGTTTCTAGTAAGTCTTTTTCATACTAGAAGAGTCACATCAAACACTACTCATTTTACATACTGATATATTTCACCTACCAATCTAATTAAGAAAACATTTACCATTGAAATCAGATTAATAAGCACTTTAAAAAGATGAAATATTTACTCATAAAAACTTCTTCAACTTCACACTAAGCAGGATAAAAACTAAAACTTAATGCTTTTTATTTTACTTATGTCACAAATGAATACGTTGTTTTTGTCTTTCATTCAAGAAATATTTATTATGCCTATGTTTTAGACATTAAGTACTACAAAGAAAAGAAAGAGCAAAAGTTCCTGCCCTCGTGGAACCTTCTATTAACTTTACAATTAAAACTATATAAGCATCTTATTATAAAAAAAAATAAAATAAAATAAAATCATGTAATTTATAGTTGGCTGCCTACTTGACCGTAACCTCTGTAAAAGGACTATTCTTTTCCAAAACTGTATGCCCAACCTCTAGCACCCAGTAGGCATTTAAGTGTTTGCTGAATGATTTCCAAGATACAGAACTGCTTTTTCTAACAGAAGAACGCTTGACTTTAATAATAATAATAAAACTTATTACATACCACTGATGTTGAGGTCATAATCTCCTGCTGTAATCACATTAGCTACTAATCCTTCTGCAGGCTGACTGCCAGAAACAACATCATTCAAAAGCTTCCGAATGGCTCCAGGCTGAGGTGGTTGGGTGATAATGTTGCTTACTGCTATCTTCAGATTTTTGATTACATGAAGCTGATTATTAGGATCTCTCATATGAACTTTAAAAAAAAAAAAAAAGGAAAAAGGCTTGAAATTCTACACAATGCATAACCACTCAAATATTACAACAATAAACAATTGGGTTAATACTTCACAAAAAAGAATGCTCCAATCAGAAACCAGAAATTCCAAATGGAAGTCTTCCAGAAATACAACCAACTTAGAATATTTCCTTATATACCAAAACGGCTAGCTAGACCGTCTAACCTCCCACAATGCTACTGCTCACAACTTTCCTATCTGTAGGTCCTTTCCTTTCCCCTATGTTTGGAGTTGTCAGGGACCAATAACTATCCATACCAAATCCCTATTCTCCCCTCCCCCTCAGGCCAGTTCAGGGCAATGTGACCTGTGAGATCTGTGGTATCAACGCTGAACAGTAAAGGGGAAGAAAGGGCAATTAAGTGCTGTGCATGGGCCTCCTCTGCTTCTCTTAATGTACTGCCTGCATTCTTAGCCCTACTCTACCGTCAAAAAAATAGTGCCCACCCTGGTGCAGGAGGATGATAGTGGGGAGGTTGTGTATGCCCTGGAACATGGAAACTGTATTCTCTGCTCAATTTCCCCATGAACCTAAAACTACTCTAAAAAACTAAAATCTACTTAAAAATAAAAAAGCCCAGATCCCTTCTACAACCTCAATACCTCCTGACTCCACCCTGCTATAAGCCTTGCCTCAGCCTATGTAGGATTTTTAACTAGTGGTTCAAAACTTCTCCCTGAAGAATTGGTCTGCAGGACACCATATCAAGAAGACAGTGTCCACAGTGCACAGTAGGAAATGTGAGCATATTTTCACATAAATATAATCGGACAAGATATTAGTTTTCATAACAGTATAAAAGCAGTCCGTTATATTAAGGACTCAACTTTTAGAGTTAAATTTTACTTTAAATCATAACCCACCATATGGTACCTGGGTCATTCTAAACAACTTTTTAACTTTTCTATGCTTCAATTTCCTCATCTCTAGCATGTAAGTCATGTCTCCTTAATAGGGCTATTTATTTTTTTAAGACTTTAGATGAGCTATTGTTAGATGAGACAGTAAGTGTAAAAGCACTGAGTACCACACCTGCCACATACATAATTATACAGTTAGGCACTCAAGAACTCATGACAGTGGCAGGTATCACATACAAATGAGGAAACTTTGGAAAATTGGCTCTGGGTACCTACCCATAAAAAATTGACACTTTTTTCTCAGGAGAGAATCTTTATATCAAGCTTTTAAGTTCAGGCCTGTTTATATTTTAATTAGTTACATCAAACAACTTCCTAAATTTCCTAGGTGTCTTCTCTGTTGACGTCTAAATTTTTAACAAACATAAGACAATAATCTTTTAAAAATAGTACATATAAAAAAATATATAGTACATATAGTATAAATAAATATGTGCACTTGTGTTGTAAGAATACACGTATAGCAACTATATATGCAAATTCCATTACAGTGATTGTCCAAGATGAAAGATGGAAGAAATGTGGGGAAGGGGACTTCAATTGTTTAATGTTGGATTCTTTTTTTTTTTTTTTAATATTCATGAAAGACACAGAGAGAAAGGCAAAGACACAGGCAGAGGGAGAAGTAGGCTCCCCACAGGGATCCTGATGCAGGATTCAATCCCAGGACTCCCGGATCACGACCTGAGTCGAAGGCAAACGCTCAACCATTGAGCCACCCAGGTGCCCTGATTCTTTTTTTAAAGGAAAGGAAAAAATACAATGTAAATAAGACAAGAAGATTAGTTGGTTCTGTGTAGTGAGGAACTGGATATTAAGAAATTGTCTTCCCTGAATTGTTTTTCTAATTTAAATAAACACAAGCCTCTTCCCCTAATTAAACTTCTCAGCTCCTCTAGCTATGAAATAGAGAAAATGAAAATACTATGTTACATTTCTGATATTTTAAGAACATATTGTACAAATATTCTCCCTAAACTTGGTCCATAATTGTCAAATAACAGAAGTAGTCATGTATGTATTAAATGTCTCTCAAAATTTTAAATAGGCTAATTATCTTTTGGTATTCCCTAAGAGTTAACACACACACACACAAAAGACATTTTACGGGTGCCTAGCTGGCTCAGTCCACAGAGCACATGACTTTTGGTCTGGGGTAGGGGGAGAAATGTGAGTTCAAGCCACATGTTGAGGGTAAAGTTTACTTGAAAAAAAAAAAAAAAAGACATTCTAGCTTTGCCCTATGTTCAGAGTGAATTTATCATTTATTAGGTAATCCTAATAAATCTGGAAATGAATTAACAGATGTGGCAGCCAGCTTCTGAAATGGTTCCCCAATGATCCCATTTTTTGTGTTATACTCTTGTGTAGTCCCTTCCCACATCCTAGAATTGGTATATGTGACCAACAGAACACAGCAAAAGCAAGGGTATAGGGGTGCCTGGGTGGCTCAGTCTGTTAAGCGTCTGCTTTCGGCTCAGGTCATGATCCCAGAGTCCTGAGACTGAGCCCCACATTGGGCTCCTTGTTCAGTGGGGAGCCTGATTCACCCTCTCTCTCTGCTTACTGTTTCCCTCACTTGTGCATATGCACGCTGTCAAATAAAATCTTAAAAAAAAAACAAAGGCAAGGGTATATTACTACTGAAAAACATTATGAGTACAGCTCTTATCTTGGGTTCTCTTATCACTCCCTCTGAGTCAATCTAACTGTTGTACCATGGGGATACTCAGAGAGCCTGTGGAGAGGCCTACATGGCACAGAAGAGAGATCTCAGGACAACATCTACTGTGGAAATGGGACTTGCCAACAATCACAACTGAGCTTGGAAGCAGATCCTCCAGCCCCTGATGACTATACTATAGTTTCCTGACAGCTCCACTGCAACCTCAAGAGAGATCCTGGGCTAGAACCACCCAGCTAAGCCAGATTCCTGAGAAACTGAGATATAATAAATGCTTTTTTCCCCCCAAGGTACTAAATTTTTGAATAATTTGTTATGCAACAATAGATAAGTAAAACATGAGAATATCACAAAATTAACCTAATAAAGAGAAAGATAAAAGCTAAGAATGATTAAGAGAAATGCTCTTTAAAAAGCACACACAAAAAAATTCAAAAGCTTGGCTTCATTAAGAATTAAGAGTACACCACAAAAACTTAACTTTACCACATAACATCTCAATTTCAAAATGAAATTCAGCTCTGTCACTGTCTTATCTTTATAGGTTACCACAGAATTTCTTGAATACTGTATTATGAAGTAACATCCTACTATGTACAGTTCCATGGAATACTCTTTTCTCAAGCTAGTTAAGAGTTGTTTCAGAAAAATCAATTCCAGGTTCAAATAAATTTGAGAAATATATGATTAAGGTTTTTTTTTTTAAGATTTTATTTATTTATTCATGAGAGACACAGAGAGAGAGAGAGAGAGAGAGAGAGAGAGGCAGAGACCCAGGCAGAGGGAGAAGCAGGCTCCATGCAGGAAGCCCGATGTGAGACTCAACCCCTGGACCCCGGGATCACATCCTGAGCCAAAGGCAGACAGAAGCTCAACTGATGAGCCACCCAGGTGCCCCTAGATTAAGTTTTTAAAAGGTCTCTTTATACAGGTCTTCCCAGAGCCTTTAATGTGCTAACAACACTGTAATTCTCACTAACACATCTATTTGAAGCAAACATATCTGATCACACATCAGGTATTCTTTGGAATATATATTTAAAAATGAAATAATATCTTTTATGTTTTTACCCAGCACGAGAAACTTTAATGTATAAATCAAACCTCAACTGCTGGAAAAAAGTCGTAACTTGTACAAAAATGACACAAGCATGTTATCTAAATTTTGAAGGCTTGAATTTATCCAAAGTTTGGTACTTGAAAAACTTGCAGGCTAATTACCTGGTTACATTACCACAGTAGTTAAGACTGAAAGTTAAGAATGAAATTTTTTTTGATGAAGTACTTCCAACCTCTTAAAAGAAACTTAAGAAAACTAGACGCAGGGACGCCTTGGAGTGGCTCAGGGGTTGAGCTCTGCCTTCAGCTCAGGGCGTGATCCTGCAATTCCAGGATTGAGTCCCTAATTGGGCTCCCTGTATGGAGTCTGCTTCTCCCTCTGCCTGTGTCTCTGCCGCACGCGCTCTCGGGCGCTCTGTCTCTCATGAGTAAATAAAATCTGAAAGAAAGAAAAGAAAAGAAAAGAAAAGAAAGAAAAGAAAAGAAAAGAAAGAAAAGAAAGAAAGAAAGAAAGAAAGAAAGAAAGAAAGAAAGAAAGAAAGAAAACTAGATGCAGTTAGTACCCTTCAAAAGTCCTTCAGAAAATATTCAAGATTTATATAAAAATTATTCTATTCTTTTTAAACCCTTAAATAAATTTAATCCATTTAAAAATAATAATATATACCTTTTGAAAGTAAAAACCAAGTACTTTCAAAAGTTGGTGTTTAAGTGAAATTATTTAAGTCTTATAAATGTCTAAATGATGCACTGAAACCCTGTTTAGAATTACTGAAGAACTATCACTATGAAAGCAAAAACAGTGAGGTTTGGTTAAGTAATTATGTGACCACTATTCTCCGTAATAGATGGCCAGTGGAAATTTCTCAAGCAGTATTAAGATTACAAACTTTGTGTTGAAATGATAAATATATGTTAAGTTTCAAACATATATCTAGCATAATGATCAGAAGAATATATATAATCACCATTACTTAATAAAAAGCAGTACTTGCTGAGTTTTAAAAAATATATCCAAGGAATCTAGAATGGCTCTCTACTGCCTAATACGTAAGTTTAAACTCTATTTTTAAAGTCCTATATATGCATGGTATTCAAATTTGTTTTATCAACCCTCCCTCAGTACAGCTTTAAACCATCAGTTTTCCTACTGAAACCTTAAAAAAAAAAAAAAGTCCCCTGGAAATATTCAACAGTTTTGATCTCAAATACTCATAGGCCACAAATGGAGTCCTATCATTTTTTTTAACATTTCTTTCTCCTCCTAAGGAAATTTTAGCTGTTTTGGTTAGTTGTATTCTTAAAGTATGCGTTTGAAGTTATATTCTCATGCCTCATTGCCTAAAGATAAGCAGCTAAGAGGAATCCTCACACTTGAAACAAAAAAAAAAGTAGCATTTTCTGCATGGCAAAGAACCCCCAAATTTACTGACCAGAAAAAAATTGAACACAGGCAAATTAAGTCCTTTTCACCAAATTTCTAATGCCACCGCCAAAGTCTATACCCTAAACATCTTAAACTTTGAAATGGTTATCAACTCCTACTTATAGACCACATAATTCTAATCTCCCTAATTTGATACCCTTGTTCAAGAATCTATGAGTGCCATATACTTAACCATTAGATAAGAAATCCAAAATTCCTTTCCTAGAATTCAAGACCCTTCCTTATCTAGGCATCTTCCCTTATTATCCTGTACTCTGATAGGGATAATTTCCTCACTGTTCCCCAACCACTCAGTCATAACTTATACCTTTTGCCCATGCCATTCTAACCTCACTCCACTCGTCAACAGGAAATGCTGGCACTCTTTCTCTCCACCAACTCTCTACTTAACCTTGGAATTATATTCCTTCCCTTAACCTTTTGCCTTTTACAGAATGAAATCAGAATATTGAAGTGAGCTCCTATTCACTGCACTATTCAATACCAGCCAGATGTAGCTATTGGGCAACTAAAACGTCTAGTCCAAACTAAAACATAAATCGTCTAAATGTCTAGATGCACACCAAAGTTCAAAGACGTGGCAATAGAAAAAGAATGTAAAATACTAAGATGTTTTATATTGTTGATATGTTGAAATGTAACATTTTGGAAATATTAAAACTAATTTCACTGGGTTTTTTTAACTTTGTTTTATAATGTGACTACTAAATAATTTAAAATTATATATGTGACTCACATATTTCTACTGGACAGCACTGCTCTCTAGTATGAATAAACAATCCTATTGCCAGGAGAGGAGTTAAGGACACCTTGAATCACACTGTTTTTAAATCTTTCTCACACGAAATACTGTGGACAAAAAAAAAAAAAAAATACTGTGGACAAGTTAACATCTCTATGCTCAAAAGTCCTCAAATTTTATCTACCCCATAGGATTCAATGAGAACTAAGAGAAAAGCTAAATACAGCAGGTATCGGATATTAGCATTATTATTCTTTATTAACAAAGCAGGAAAGGGCATACACATCAAAGTCAAACAGATTCTACACTTTTTAAAGAATTTAAGAATATAGGGTACTTTGTTCTTGTTGCTTTAGTAGAACACAAAGAGTACAAGCTGAAGAAATCCAAAAGTTCCTAAACTTTGTGTTTTTTTTGGACAGTTCCCACCCTCCTTTAAATAATAAAGTGAACTTATGGAGCTATTCTCCCAAAGAATACACACCCGTGGCATGTAAATACATAAATTCATGCCACAGCGCTTTTTGTGGAGAAATCATCATAATCAAATAAACATCACAACCGTTGGCTTGAGGCAGTCTGGTTACAGAACCCTTCGCTTTACACACACCTTAACAAAAGAACCTGACCTATACTTTGCTATGCTGTTTACAAAGGCAGATACACTGGTTAAATACCCAGGAGTTCATGCTTATTTTTCCCTAATAAAGAATCTAAAGGTGGAGAAAACAGGTAGCTCTTAAATAAAGGACTCATTTCTCCCGCTGGCTAAACTTTTATCCGAAAAACTAAATTTCCAAGGCTTTACTATTCCTATAAATCTATTCAACTCCAACTATCTAGATTGATTACAACTTGTCCTTACTTCCTCGTCCCTCGGGCAAAAGGCCATTACAAATTATTATTTTTCTAACTTTTTTTCGGGAGAGGTTACACATTATATATTTATGAAAATGTTCTCATTTTCGGGCAGCCTGGGTGGCTCAGCGGTTTGGCGCTGCCTTCAGCCCAGGGTGTGATCCTGGAGACCAGGGATCGAGTCCCACGTTGGGCTCACGTGCATGGAGCCTGCTTCTCCCTCTGCCCGCCCCCCTCTGTGTGTTTCTCATGAACAAATAAATCTTTAAAAAAAAAAAAGAAAGAAAATGTTCACATTTTCAAAGAAAAAAGAAACAAAACAAAACAACAGAAGATTAGGAAGAAGCCCCATTACCAGAAGAATGTAATATTCAAGAGAACTTTGAAGTCCAGTTTTAACACCCAGAGAGGTGGTCGGTCTTCTCCAGGAAGACCTCATCGGTCTAAGAGGCAGCATCTTCCTACCCTTCCCTGCCCTAGCAACTTAACTTCCTAATTCCCTCCCTGTGGCCGCTGAAACCGTCTCAACGCGCTTCTCAGGGGTCATGTTTTTCTTGACACTAATTACCCAGCAGCCCGGCTCGTCCGGGTCAGCAGGAAAGAGCCTAGGGAGACTGGAGGTTAGGACCGCGCCGTCTTGACAACCGCCCTCGTGGCCCCTCCCCCAGCCGCCGCGGGGGACACCGCGCGGCCCCAGCCCCGGACGCCACTCGACGGGCTCCAAGGTGTAAACATCGCCCTCCTCTTCCCGGCCCGCTCCCAACTTCCTTCTCCCGGCCCGGCTTTCACGGAGCACAGCGAAAAAGGGAGGAGACCACATACCCTCCGAAGTGAGGCGAGAGAAGGGCTTAAGCAACTCCGCGAAGCTCAGGTGATTGAGACGAGTGAGCCGCTCGGCTTCGTCGCTGCACAGAGCGGCGACACAGGGGACGAAGGAGTCCGGGATTAGCTCCTGCACCGATTGTACACACTGGGCCATCGCCGCGGCCCGAGCTGCGGCGGCGCCCGCCCTCCGGCCCACTGTCTGAGGCCGATCCTGCCGCTGCAGCAGCTCCTGCCGCCGCCCGCCGGCCTAGCCCGGCCGGGCGGGGCTCCGCACTGAAGCCTGGAGACCAATGGAAGGAACAGACGCCGCTGCCTCGGCTCCCGGGCACACGCCACCGACCCCTCCCCGGCACCGCCGCTCCTCAGGGCTCGCCCCGGCGTCTTCGCATTCCACCTGGATAGGTGGAGCCGCCGACAAACGCCACTTAGGCTTCCCGACGGCAAAACCTTGGTCACTGCCCGGCCGGAACCGCCATGTTGAGGCCGAACCCTGACCCACCGGCAGTGCCCGTCCCGGCAGGCCCCGCGCTCGCCCCTCACGTGACGGTATTAAAGGAGGAGATGGGGGCGGGGGAGGGGCGCCGAGGAGAGGGAAGTGGAGAGCGACGGAGGCCGGTCGGGAGGCCGGCGCCGGAAATGGTGCGATGGGTGGGCCTCTGCCGGGTGGGGCGGGGCTACAAGCGCGGTGGGCGGGGCCAAGCGGGAGACGCGCGACTTGAGGCCTGGTTCTCACGCCCGCCATTGGCAAAGCCGAGAGAGGTGCCGGGGCACGCGGGCGGGTCGGCGTTCGGGATCCGCGACGTCACAGTGGGCGGGGTCTGTTTGCCCCGCCCCCCAGGCTCTCCCTAGAAACCGGCAAGTCACGTGGTTGTTGGCGCTCGGGGTAGAGCAGCAAAGGGTACCTGCTCAGGGAAGAGAGGTTCCCGTGGCGCCGGCCTGAACAGTCCTGGTGTCGCTTAAATACGCTTTTGGAAATGCACTACCACGGGGCGCCTGCGTGGCTCAGCGGTCGGGCGTCTGCCTTTGGCTCAGGTCGTGATCCCAGCGTCCTGGGATCGAGTCCCGCATCGGGCTTCCCGCGGGGAGCCTGCTTCTCCCTCCGCCCAGGTCTCTGCCTCTCTTGTTGTGTCTCTCTCATGAGTAAATTTTAAAAACAACAGAAACGGACTACTGCGATCGTGCAATCAACCAGCGAGCAGAAGTGTGCTCCCGTGGGTGCTGCAATTTACACGAGTGTGAGGGAGGACTCTTGAGCTCCTGCGTCTTTGTTGGTCGCAGGCTGAGTTTGCTTGCAAATACCGGAGTCTCCCCTGCAGCCGCATCCGTGTTTTCACGATGCTACGAGGTTTCCTTCGCAGCGATGGAGGTGTGGGGAGCCAGTAATTCCTTACCAAATGGGAGTCCTAAACTGGCTCCCTCTCTTAGCTTCCTTTTTCTAGCTTGTTCCTCATAAGTAGAAGTGAATGAAAGGGATTCTATTCTCGTGTCACGGAATTGGCTTGGATTCCTTCCGAATTATTTGCCAGAAATAGCAAGGAGAAATACAACGCCACATCGTGGTTTTATGCTACCTTGACTTCATACAGGAGGCTTCCCCAACACCAGTATCTCGAATCTGTCGGATTGTTTGGCACCTTGAGGTTTTTACTGTGGTAAGGATTTATGACAGGCAAGAGGTATGCCTTCCTCCTGTAAATTGAGAGGTGGGAGGAAGGAAAGTATAAAAGGATATCGTGACAGCTTAGCCACAAATCAGTTTAGAAAAGATAACGTGCAAGTTGAGGATCCGGGAATTCACCCCCTTAAAAGTATTGGTGCCTGAGCACCTCTTGGAAATCCCTCGTGTATCCGCAGACATACACGTTCCCTTTTGTTTTTTTAAATGTTTTTTTTTAATTTTTATTTATTTATGATAGTCACAGAGAGAAAGAGAGGCAGAGACAGAAGCAGGCTCCATGCACCGGGAGCCCGACGTGGGATTCGATCCCGGGTCTCCAGGATCGCGCCCTGGGCCAAAGGCAGGCGCCAAACCGCTGCGCCACCCAGGGATCCCCACGTTCCCTTTTGAATACCTTCGATCTCAATCCCTTTAGGTGAGAATCCCATACAAATATGACTCAAGTTATATTTTGGGGGGAACAGAGCTCAAAATAAGAGTTAAAAAGGCAACATTTTTACACTAGAGCTAAAACTAGTTGTATTAGCCCCTCTGAGAAGGACTTTCAAGGGCAATTAAGCTTAAATGAATTTTTTGAAATATTCACAGTCTATAAAATTCACCCTTTACATTTTGGTGGCGTGGCACAACCACTGCTTCTAATATCAGGACATTTTCATCACCCTAAAAAAAAAAGCTTGGTACACATCTGCAGTTACTCTCTACCCCTTTACCTCTTCCAGCCCCTGCCAATCACTAATCTACTTTTTCTGTCTCTATAGATTTACCTATTCTGAACATTACATAAAAATGGAATCATACAAGTGACTTTTTTGTCACTTTTCCTTCACTTAGCGTAACGTTTTGAAGGTTGGTCCACACTGTAGCATGTATCAGTACTTCATTCCTTTTTACGGCTGACCCTGAATGGATTTTTGTCTTATGCATTGACTTTACAGTCTAACACCATATCCACACATGGTGTTCCAGTGAGTAATTCACTGTAAAAATCTATTTCCTAGTCTCTCTTGGTCTTCTAAGGTGTTTATCTTCTAAGGTGTCATCCTCATCTAAAGGTTAATGCTGAGTCATTGCCACATCTGCTTTCCAGGCTGCAAGAGTGGGGAAAAGAGAATGGAAAAACACATGATTAATGGTTTAGGATCAAATTGTATTAATGGCATTCAATAATTTCACATCCCCCGGCCTTAGTGAGCCTCACAAGCACACCTATCTCCAACAGAGGCTGCAAAACATAGGCTTCTGTTGCTAAATGAAGAAGAGGAAATGGAATATTATTTAAAAAGTCAAAAGTGTGGGGCACCTGGGTAACACAGTTGGTGAAGCATTTGACTCTGTTTTAGCTCAGGTGGTGATCTCAGGCTTGTGAGATGGAGCCCCACTTTGGGCTGCACCCTCAGTGCAGAGTCTGCTTGAGAATATCTCTCCCTCTGCCCCTCCTGCTCATGCTTATTCTCTCTCTCAAATAAGTAAACCTTTTTAAAAAATAAAAATTAAAAGTCTAGGGTGTCTACCACACTTTATTAAGAATGAGGTATCCTGGGATCCCTGGGTGGTGCAGCAGTTTAGCGCCTGCCTTTGGCCCAGGGGGCGATCCTGGAGACCCAGGATTGAATCCCACATCGGGCTCCCGGTGCATGGAGCCTGCTTCTCCCTCTGTCTATGTCTCTGCTTCTCTCTCTCTCTCTCTCTCTGTGTGACTATCATAAGTAAATAAAAATTAAAAAAAAAAAAGAATGAGGTATCCTGCAATATGTATGGGGTCTGAGATACCACACATTTCTCATTTATCTGATTTGTCTGGACACTGGCCCTTTTTCATCACAGGTCCTCTGGATTATTCACTGTGTCCAGGAAAAATGAGATGCTGATTGTCCAAGCTAGATACCCTCAAGGTCAAGAGGAGAAAGTCTATCACCAAAAGAGAGGCTACTTGCTGGACAAAATAGTAATAACACAAGCAACTCAGGACCTCTTTTCCAATATTAAATATGAGAACCAGCTTCCTTCTCTCCCCAAATCAAAGAATTTCCTAAAACTTCTGCTCAGCCAATGGGCTTGTATTTTGATACACTGTTTAATCTAACATTCACTGTTTATTTTATTTTGTATGGATTGAATCACCAGTCTCTTCTGATGGCTGCTAAGTCAAGTTTAAAGAACACAGACACTGATGTCAGAGAGGCCTTGGTTCAAAAGTAGTGCTACCACTTGTGGATAGAAATAGTATCACCATTATTGGTCACTATCTGCCAAGCACTATGCTTTACATTCTCTACTACTTCTGCTTCTCACACAAACCCTGAGAGGTACACGCATCACCAATTTTCAGATATTGAAACTGAAGCATAGACCAGCTAATTAATTTGCCCAAAGATAGCAGTGGAGCCAGCAGTGGAGCCAGGAACAGAACCAGCACAATTTAACCCTAGATATTTGATTATTAGATAAATTGCTTTTCTACGTTTCCTTCCTTTGAAAGCACCTACAGAAATTTTAGTTTGCAACAGTATACATGGTTTTAGCAAGAAATCTGTGGCTTTTGACAGATCCCTCACCTTTTCTGAGCCTCACATTCTCTATTTGTTAGCTTGTAAAGTTGGGATTAGAAGATTTCTTGTATTTGTCTCAATGCAAGGATTCTGAGATTTCCACTATTATTAAATTTCACTGTGTCAACAGTAGGTGGTGCTATTGAGTATTGGCTTTAAAACCCAGTAAAAACCACTCTAATTACTGAGTACATAGTTCTCAATACCTAGCTGTATATCAGAGTATTGGAGGTCAGATGCCCAGCAAATTCATATATTAAAAGTTTTTTTAAGCTCAAAGATTTTACATTATGTTACTTTAAAACCTTGGTGGGGGGGGGAAGCTTAAATATATATAATCCACATAACTGGCGCACATTTTTTGTTTACTGCACTGGATGTTTTAAGATAATTTATTAATATTCTAAAACTAACATGACATCCATTTCCCAATTATTGTAAGGATGAATCATAACTGCAATTTTGTACTCCAAAGCCCATAATTCTATTTTCTACTTATTATAGGTATTCAAGCTCCATATAAGTCTTCTGTAATTAAATCTGTAGATAAAAATCTTTTATAAATATTTCTCTCAATTTCTCCTTTATGTTTCTAAAATAAGAGATAATATTAATGCTTGCTTTTTTTTTTACTGTTTGCTTTTAAATTATATATAAATACTTCCAAAAACTCGATAAAAATGTAGCAAAAATCTACACTTTACTCAATGCTGAAATATAAGAATCATTTACTTTAAAATCAGGATAAAACAAAGATGTCCATTATCACTTTTTCTATTCACTACTTCTCTAGCTTTCTACAAAGGCAGCTAAAGAAGAAAAAAATAAGTAAAACTTATAGGATTTCAAAAGGAAGAAACAAGGGGCCCCTGAGTGGTATAGTCAGTTAAGCTTCCAGCTCTTGGTTTGGCTCAGGTCATGATCTCAGGGTCATGAGATGGAGCCCCACATCGGGCTCGGAGCCCAGTGAAGAGTCTGCCAAAGTTTCTGTCTCCCTCTGCCTCTGCCCTTCCTTGCACTCCTTTACTCTCTCAAATAAATAAATGAATCTTTAAAAAAAAAAAAAGGAAGAAATAAAATTGTACTCATTTTAGGAGTGCCTGGAAGGCTCAGTCAGTTAAGTGTCTCACTTCAGCTCAGATCATAATCCCAGAGTCCTGAGTTGGAACCCCACAATGGTCTCCCTGCTCAGTGGGGAGTCTGCTTCTCCCTCTCCTTCTGCCCCTCCCCTTATTCATGTTCCTGCTCTCTCGCTCCCTCTCCCAAATAAATAAATAAGATTGTTTAAAAAAATATTGTACTCATTTGGAAATGATTTAATGGACTAAATATATAGGTACCTTCATCATATATATGTGACAGCTCATCTCTTCATTTGTTCTCCTACAAGTAGAAGGCAGAACTCATATTTTTAGGCATCATCATTTGACTTGGTTTTGGTCAGCTAGACATATAGTTGCAAGAATCCTATCTGAAAGTGTATGATGTAAGAAAACACGTTTTTGGAGAATTTTAATTTCTGCTGTCATTGGTAGTGACAGAGGTACCATAAAGATGTCAATTCTACCAAAATTAATCTATAGGTTCAATACAATTTCAATCAAATACCCACAAAGACTTTATGGAATTTGACAAACTAATCCTAAAATTCACATTTAAGAGCAAAGATCAAAGAACAGTTAGATAATTTGGAAGTGAAATAACAAGGGATTTATTCTACCAGCAAGCCAGACATACTAAGGTTATAATACAGTTATTAAAAGATAGGCAAAGATGAGTAGGCCAATGGAATAGAATACAGAGCTGCAAGTTAGACCAACTTGAAACATGAACAAAGCAATGCAGAAAGAATGAATTATTCAATAAATGGTGCTTTAAGAATAGGTTATCTCTTTGGAACAAAAATCCAACTCATTCAAAAAATCAGATCGGGTAAAATAAAGATGCAAATAATGACAGCAAACACTTATTTGATGCTTATTACATGCCTGCTATGGTTTTAAGCATTTTATATATGCCAACTCTTTATTCCCCCAACAACCCTATGTAGTAGGTACTGTTAATATCACTTCATTTTATAAATGAGGAAACTGAGGCAAAAGAGGTTAATTAAATTGTCTCAGAGCCCTAAGTAGAAGAGCTGCGAATTTAACTTAAATGATCTGCCTTTTGAGTCCATCTTAATACGCTATACACCAGTACACTATACTGCCTCCCTTTCATGCATCTTTTTTTTTTAAAGATTTTATTAGAGAGCAGGAGAAAGGGCAGAAGGAGAGGGAGAAAGAGAGAGAGAGAATCTCAAACAGACTCCATGTGGAGCATGGTGACCCATGTGAGGTTCAATCTCATGTCCTCAAGATCATGACCCCGAGATCACAACCTCAGCCAAAATCAAGAGTTGAATGCTTAACCAACTGAGTCACCCAAGTGCTCCAAGGAGGGACAGATTTCTTCTTTCTTTCTTTCTTTCTTTCTTTCTTTCTTTCTTTCTTTCTTTCTTCCTTCCTTCTTTCCTTCCTTCCTTCTTTCTTTCTTTCTTCTTTCTTTCTTTCTTTCTTTCTTTCTTTCTTTCTTTCTTTCAAGATTTTAGTTACTCATTCATGAGAGACACAGAGAGAGGCAGAGACACAGGCAGAGGAAGAAGCAGGCTCCATGCAGGGAGCCTGATGTGGGATTTCATCCTGGGTCTCCGAGATCACCTCCTGAGCCAAAGGCAGACATCCAACCACTGAGCCACCCAGGTGTTCCAGAGGGACAGATTTCTTAAACAAGAGTCTGAAAGTGCATATCCTAACAGAAAAGACTGATAATTGAATTTAAGATATTCTTTTCATCAAAAGACCACAAAGATAGAAAAAATACAAGCTACAAATGTGAAAAGATACATATCTACACAAAAGAATTATGGTTAATAAGAAAAAAAGGAAACAATACAATGGAAAAATAGACACAAGTGACAGAAAGTCATTTAACAAAAAGGAAGCTTGAGCTGTCAATAAACGTTTAAATAATCTCAAAGTTTAAAAAATGGGCAAAAGATATGAATATATGATTCTCCAAAGAAAGATAATAAATAGGCAACAAGCACATGAAAAGATGTTCAGCATCATTAGCCATCAGGGAAATGAAAAAGCCATAATAAAACACCAGTTCACATCCACTAGGATGGCTATTATCAGAAAACAAAGAATAACAAGTGAGACAAGGATATGGAGAAATTTAAGCCTTTCTCTCCTACTGATGGGAAGGTTAAAGTGGTGCAGTGGTCTGGAAAACAGTTCATTAAACATAGAGTTTCTCAACTGTTAAACATAGAGTTACCATATGATGCAGCACTTTTACTCCTCGAAGAAATGAAAATGTATGTCCACACAAAAGCTTGTATGTAAAGGGATACCTGGGTGGCTCAGGGGTTGAGCGTCTGCATTCAGTTCAGGGTGTGATCCTCATCTGGGGATTGAGTCCCACATCGGGCTCCCTGCAAGGAGACTGATTCTCTCTCTGTCTATGTCTCTGTTTGTGTCTCTCATGAATAAATAAATAAAATCATAAAAAAACTTGTATGTGAACCTTCATAATGGTATTATTCTCAATAGCCAAAAAGTGGAAACAGTCCAAATGTTCATCAACTGATAGATGAACAATTAAGTATACACTATAAAACAGAATATTATTAATATTATCAATGCATGTTACAACACGGATGAGTGTTGAAAACATGCTAAGTGGAAGAAGCCAGTCCTAAAAGACCACATATCTTTCCATTTATATAAAATATCCAGAATAGGTACATCTATAAAAATAGAAAATAGGTTAGGGCTGAGGGAAGTGGGGAGGAGGAGTGGAAGAGTTGGAAGGTTATGGCTAAGGACTACCAGGCTTCTTTTAGGGGTGGTAAAAATATTCTAAAGTAATGGTGATGATAACTCTGTGAATGTGCCAAAAAGCCACTGCATTGTATAATTTAAGTGGATGAATTATATGTTATGTGAATTATAGCTGAATAAACTTGTTACTTCAAAAAATGCAATTGCAATAATTTGCAATTTAAAAAAGATCAGAGGTGAGGAAAAGCATTACAATTTGTGTTGCAAAATATGGTTAACAACAAAACTGTAAATGGAAAGAAATTCCCTTCATGTTTCTTCCACCATCTAGTTGTAGGATCTTAGAACACTAGTCACTTAACCTTGTGATCTCAAGAATCATCTCCTATAGATTAAAGATTGTATGAATATTAATAACTCGTGGTTCTAAAGAATGGTTCTCAACTTTTAGGATCACAGATCTCTTTGAGAAGTTGATAAACGACAGGGGCTTTCTGGTATAAATCAGGAACAAAGCACTGTTAATTATTAATATTTAATATTGTTCTGAAAATTTGGGGCAAAGGAAATACAAATAAGTAGTATAAATATTGGAAAGGAAAAAAACAGGTTGTTATATATTCAGAAAACCCAGACAAATTCACTGGGGAAAAAAACATGAGAATTAATAGAAGTATTTAACTTCTAAATTCATAAAATCGATAGCAATGAATAAGAATAACCTAATTAGAAGATTTAAAAAAAAGATATCACATTCAAATCCATACTCCTGAATTACAAGGTTATCTCAATCAATGAAAATTTGTTATTTTTCAAATATTTGGAATTTTTCAGATCTGTTTCTATTCTTGATTCATAATTTAATGTCTTTGTATGGTTGAATAATTTTAAATTACTGAGAGCTGGTTTAATGCTCAGCATATGGTCTGTCTTGGTAAATATTCTGTGCACACTTGAAAAAATTATGTATTCTATTCTTGTTAGGAGGATGTTCTCTAAATGTTAATTAGGTAACATTGGTCATGTTCTTCAAGTCTTCTATATCTTTGCCTTGTCTTCCTATATCTATCTGTTATATTTATCTGTTATGTTTATTCTTAGGGCTGCTGTAACAAAAATTATCACAAACTGAGTGACTTAAAACAACAAAAAAAAAAATTATTTTCTCATAGCTTTGGAGTCTAGAAGTCCAAAATCAAGGTGTCCGCAGGGCCATAATCCCTTGGAAGGCTCTAAAAAAGAATCCTCTTCCTCTTCCTTTTCTAGGTTATGTTGGATATTGATGATCCTTGGCATTCCTTGGCCTGTGGCAACTCCGGTCTCTAACTCTGTTATCACTTGGATTGCTTCCCTTGTCTCTGTGTCTTCAAACCTCTCTCTCCTCATAAAGACACCCACCAGTCATTGGATTTAGGGCCCACTGTAATCCAATATGACCTCATCTAACCTGATTACAGCTGCAAAGATCCTATTTCCAAATAAAGTCACATTTATAAATATGGAGGTTAAGAATTCAACACATCTCTTTCATGGATGCATTTGAACCCACAACACTATCCTTATACCTATTCTTATATCCTTACATCTATCCTCATAGAAGGATATTTCTTTCTGTATCTTTAGACTTAAAGTGGATTTTTTGGTATACATGTATTAATTGAGAGAAAACTATAGAAATCCCTGACTAATAGTGGATTGGTCTCTTCCTCATTTGAGTTCTATCCATTTTTACTTCATATATTTTGAAGCTCTCTATTTGGTAAATTAACATTTAATATTGTAAGTCCTCTTGAAAAATTGGCTTCTTTAGTTAAGAATGCACTCTATTATTCCCCCTATTCAGGATAATACTGAGTCCTAGTTAGCATGGTTAAGGAGAAAGAAATTTATGGCTTATGGGTCAGAAAGAAAAATAAAATAAGTCATTTGGCAGATGATAGTATTTAGAAAGAAAATTTATTTTATTTTATTATATGAAAATTATTTACAACAGAAAAAGTTATACAAGTTTGCTAGGCAAAAGATCAAAGTATCAATTGTGCTTTTACATATTAGTAACAGATACCTAGAAAATAGACATATAAAAAGATACATTTTTTTCAACAGTAATTAATTATTTGAACTTATTGGAATATAAATTATTGGAATATGTATGACATACATATAATTTTTAAAACATGGAAGTATTTTGTGAAGAAAACTATAAAACTTTATTGAAAAACTAATTGTTTTGAAAAACTAAATAATTTGAAAGAATACTTAAGTAAATAGATAGACTTTTTTATGGACTCAACACTGTGAAGATGACAGTTCTTCCCAAATCTGTAAATTAATTCTAAATTTAAGAATATAAGGAATCGCAAAAGAAGAATATCGGTAAATTTTACTACTTCACAATTTAAAACTACTATTTAACAAAAAAATGTAATAATCAGAAAATAACAATCAGGAAGAAAGATTTATCATAAATATAACAAAAAGTAAATATGGGGCGCCTGGGTGGCTCACTGGGTTAAGCGTCTGCCTTCAGCTCAGGTCATGATCCCAGAGTCCTGGGATAGAGCCCTGCATCAGGCTTCCTGTTCACTGGGGAATATGCCTCTCCCTCTCCATCTGCCTCTCCCCCAGTTCATGCTCTCTCGCGTGCGCTCTCTCTCTCTCTCAAATAAATAAATAAAAATCTTTAAGATAAAAAGCAAATATATTTGGGACGTCTGGGTGGCTCAGTGGTTGAGCGTCTGCCTTCGGCTCTGGGCATGATCCTGGAGTTCTGGGATGGAGTCCCACATCGGGCTCCTGCATGGAGCCTGCTTCTCCCTCTGCCTGTGTCTCTGCCTCTCCTTTCTGTGTCTCTCATGAATGAATGAATGAATGAATGAATGAATGAATAAATTAAATAAATAAATAAATAAATAAATAAAGCGAGCAAGCAAGCAAGCATATATGTTTTGGGCACCTGGGTAGTGCAGTCAGTTGAGCATTGGACTTTTGGCTCAGGTCATTCATTATTACATGGATTGTGGGATTAAGCCCCAAGTCAGGCTCCATGCTGAGTGTGGAGTCCACTTGGTTTTCTCACTCCCTCTCCCTCTGCCCCTCCCAATCCCTCTCTAAAGTAAATATATAAATCTTTTTTAAAAAGCAAAAATGTTTTTCATATACAATTTCTATAAAACCTTTCTATGAGAAATATACTTGCTTTTTGTTGTAGTTATAAGTCTTTCCTCCTATCTTTTCTTACATATCTCTCAAATCAGTCCCACTTCTTTCCATTCTCAGTTACTGCCTCACTTTCCTGTTTCATTATACCTCACCTCAGTTTTCCAATAGCCCATTAATTGCTCTTTCAGCCTCTAGTCCTGCCTAGCTTCAATTCCACTTTCTCTAGAGTGAACTCTCTAAAGTGCATATATAAACATTTTTCACTTCCATAAAAATTTTCAGTGACTCCTCATAGTCCAAATCCTTGGCACGACATACTGGGATATATTTTGACCTCACCTTTGTCCTCCAGCCAGTCTCTTTCCCTTCAAACACATTCTGCTCAAATTACACCTTCTTGTGAGATAGAATTCTAACTTTCAAGTCTAGCAAAATAAGTACTTCTACATGTCTCATAGCATACTTTAATATAGTCTCTATCTCATTGTAATATAATCATTTGTTTTCTTATTTGTTTCCCCATCTAAATTTTTAGTTTTGTGAGAGCAAGTACACAAGTAGGCACTCATTTCATCACCCATGTAAAATAAATGAAAGAAGGATAAATCATGGAAGTTTTATTTGGCAGCTCTGTACATTAATGTCTCACTTCTAAAAAAGCAATTTAGTGGCATTTATCAAGAGGTATGGAAGTGTTCCTAGCCCTGCACAAATTTGTTTGGAAGAAGGTTAACAATTCTTCTTTTTTCTTCTTCTGTTTTTTTAAGACTTTATTCATGAGAGATACAGAGAGAGGCAGAGACATAGGCAGAGGGAGAAGCAGCCTCCCCACAGAAAGCCTGAAGCAGGACTTGATCCCAGGACTCCAGGATCATGACCTGAGATGAAGGCAGACACTCAACCGCTGAGCCACCCAGGTGCCCCGACCAACAATCCTATGATCATATCGTGACTATTAGAAGTTTGAACCATATGGGCTGCTCTCCATGGTTCTGAACTATAGTTGACCATCAAGACACAAATATAGTTCACTAATATCTCCTGTGTAATCTTTCCCCAGAGATATGAAACAGATTAGGGAAGAGGAGGTAAGAAGAAAGAAAGGTAAAAGACAGATGAAGAGAGATTATTACAAAGGTATAATCACTTAGAGATTCAGGTAGAAAAAGGAAACTTATTTTGAGATTATTTTCAAATAGTTTCAGCAGTAAAGGAATCACTGCAAAGGTATCAATAGAGTGAGAAGGCAACATAATGAGATGGGAGAACATATTTGCAAACCATATATCTAATATATCCTACAAATCAATAGCAAAGAAACTAATAACTAATAAAGTAGCCTAAGGACTTGAATAGACATTTCTCAAAAAATATATATAAATGATCAACAGGCATATGAAAATGTGCTGAATGTTACAAATCATCAAAGAAACGAAAATCAAAACCAAAATGAGATAATACCTCATACCTGTCAGGATGGCTGTTATCAGAAAAACAAGAGACAAGTGTTGGCAAGGATATGAAGAATTTAGAACTCTGTACATTGTTGGCAAGAATGCAAAATGTTGCAGCTGTTACAGAAGACAGTATGGAAGTTCCTCAAAAAAATTAAAAACAGAATTACAGTATGATCCAACAGTCCCACTGCTGGGAAATTATACACAAAAATTAAAATTAGGACCTTGAAGAAATGTTAGCACACTACCGTCCTACACAACACTATTCACAATAGCCAAGATGTGGAAATAAACTAAATGTCCATTAACTGATGAATGAATAAAGAAAATATGGTATATACATAGAGTGTATATATACATATAATTCAGCCTTAAAAAGAATAAAGTTCTGCAATATGCAACAACATAGATGGATCTTGAGGACATTTTGCAAATGAAATAACCTAACCACAGAAAAACACATATTGCATGATCTCTCTTAGATGATGTATCTAAAAACTCATGGAAGCAAAGAGTGAAGTGATGGTTGACAGGGGCTGAAGGAAGGAGGAAATGGGGAGTTACTAATAAATGGGCATAAAATTTCAGCTAAGCAGGATGAATATGCCCTAGAGATCTGCTGGACATATGGTCATTAATAATATATTGCACACTTAAACATTTGTTAAGAGGACAGATCTCAGGTTAAATATTCTTGAAATAAGATTTAATTTAATTTAAAAATCAAATAAAAATGAAATTGTTTGCCTAATAATACAACCTCAGAATATACAAAGCTAATATTTGAAGGGTTCCAGAAAAAACAAAATTTTTAAATAATTGATAAAACAAGCATAAAAGGATCAATAAGCTTATTTAATATTTGAATAAGGCAATTAACAAAATTGACCTCATTGTTACATAAAATATAGTACAATAAAATATAGTCCAACAACTGTAGAACACACATTCTTTTCAAATACACATGGAAAAATTATTCGGATAAATCATATACTAGGTCATAAATCAAGAAATCAAAGATTACAATAATAAAAAGTATGTTCTCTGACTATGAAGAAATTAAGCTAAAAATAAATAATAGAAAGCTAACTAGTGAATCCACGAATGCATGGAAATTTCATGCTTCCAAATAACTCTTGGCCAAAATCAGAATGAAGTTAGAAAAATTCTGAACGAAATGCTAATGAAAATACATCATTTCCAAGTTATGGAACTCAGCTGAAGTAGCACTTAAAAGAAACTTTAAGACTTAAATATTTATGAATAAAAAGAAATGCTGGCAATCAACTATTTATGCATCCACCTGAAGAAGCTAAAAGAAAATTAGCAGTGGCGCCTGGGTGGCTCAGTGGTTGAGTGTCTGTCTTTGGCTCAGGGTGTGATCCTGGGAACAAGTCCCGCATCAGGCCCCTACCGGCCCCTGCCCTGCCCTCTCAGGGAGCCTGCTTCTCCTTCTTCCTATGTCTCTGCCTCTCTCTGTGTGTCTTTCATGAATATATAAATAAAATATATATTTTTTAAATTAGCGAATTAAATCTAAAGAAAATAAGAAGGAAATCATAAGGTAGATCAGAAATCAAAAATATAAAACAAATTGGGATAATTTAGGCAGCCCGGGTGGCTCAGCGGTTTAGCGCGGCCTTCAGCCCAAGGAGTGATCCTAGAGACTCAAGATCGAGTCCCGCAGTCCTGCGTCAGGCTCCCTGCATAGAGCCTCCTTTTCCCTCTGCCTGTGTTTTCTGCCCCGCCCCCCCCCCACGCACACACATACATGAATGAATAAATAAAATCTTTTAAAAAAAGAAAACAAATTGGAATAATTCAACAAGACAAAATGTTTATCTTTAAAGTTTTTCTTAAACCCTGTGCAAAATTTAACAAGAAAAAAGGTAGAAGGTGCAAATATAGGCATGAAAAAGCAGACAAAAAAATGCAAAAGATAATAAGAGAACTAGTTATGTCAATACATTTGATTATTTAGATGAAAGTAACAAATCCCTCACAAAATAGAAACTAAAAGGAACAGAATATGTGTATAATATTATACTATTAAAGAAATTGCTGCTGTAATGGAAAAAAATTCTCAGAGCCATTAGTAAATGTAGTCATTAGTAAATTCTATCAAACATGTTTTTAAAAAATGTATCTTAAACTCTTCCAGATAAGTAAGAAAGAGAGAGCACTTCCCAACTCATTTTATCTAACCATCATAATACTGGTATCAAAACTAACAGTCAATTACAAAAAAAAAAAAAAAAACCCACAAGGAAATTCTACTTTATTCATAAACATAAGTGCAAAACTTACAAATAAAATATTAATAAATTAAATTCATATAATGACAAAGTTGGGTTTATTCCAAGGAACATATTATTTAACATTTGTAAGACTAATCATTGTAGTCTACTATAATAACAAAACAAAGGAGAGAAATCATTCAATAATTTCAATTGATCCCAAAAAGCATTTGATAAAATATAATATCCCTTCATATGAAAATATCTGTTGATACTAAAAACTCTCAGCCACTAAGAAAAAAGGATACACTCCATATGATAAGAGGTATCTACAAAACTCCTACAGGAACTATATTTGATAGTGAAATATTCAAAGCCTTCCTGGGAAAAACAAAGTGATGTCCACTGTCACCACCTTTATTCAACATTGTACTTGATGTAAACTATGCAATTAAGCAAGAAAAAACAAGTAAAATCCACAAAGAAAGGAAAAAAAGAGATAAAACTGTCATTATTCATAGATGATGTAATTGTACACTTGAAAATCAGAAAGAACTTTGCATCAACCAGTAGACGTAAGTGATTTTAGCGAGATCACTGTATATAAGGCCAGTATATATAAAAAGAACTTGTATTTCTATATACTAGAAAAAAACTATATAATACAATACACAAAATTTGAAAATTTGTTAAAACAATGTAACTTAAAATTGCATCAAAAGACATCAAATACTTAAGGAAAAAAATTTAATGAAAGATATCCAAGCCTATACTCAGAAAATAACAAAACATCACAGAGAAAAATTAAAGAAGACCCAAATAAATCAAGGTTGTGCAATCTTCATGGATTTGAGAACACCATTTTTTTTGAGAACTCCATATTTTAAAGATGATGATTCTTTGCACATTAAAGAAGTTTTTTGCAGAAATAGAAAATTTAGTGAAACTGATTCTAAAATTTATATCAAAGGGGTGCCTGAGTGGTTCAGTCAGTTAAGCGCCTGACTTCAGCTCAGGTCATGATCTCAGGGTCCTGGAATTAAGCCCTTGTAATTAGGTTCCCCACTCAGCAGGGAGTCTACTTGTCCCTCTCTCTCTGCTGCTCCGCTGCTCATTCTCTCTCTCTCTCTCTCTCTCTCTCTCGCTCTCTCGCTCTCTCTCTCTCCCTGCCTCTCTCAAATAAATAAAAAAAATAAAAGCAAAAAAATTTCTGTCATCCTATTTAAAAATAATAATAAATAATAAAGTTTATATCAAAATCTAAGGGACTAAGAAAAATTCAGTATTGAAGAAAAAGGACACTTTCAGATATGAAAAACTTATCAGATATGAAAACTTATTAATAAAAACTGTAATATTGATTCAAATGTAGACAAATGGATCAGTGGATCAGAATACAAATTTCAAAAGCAGACATCAAAAATCTATGCCAGATGTTCATACCTAAATGTCCAAGAGAAAAAAAAATTTAAATATAACATAGGAGAATATGCCCAAGACTAGGATATGCAGATTTCCTAAACATAACACAAGACATATAATGAAAGAGATGGCTAAACTGACTTAAATTTTCTATTCAACAAATATGCTATTAAAAGAGTGAAAATACAAGTCACAGAATAGGAGATGATATTCGCACTTTTTGTGACCAAAAAACCCTTGCATCCGGAGATTATTTGGCACTTCTACAAATCAGTAAGAAAGACAGACAATACAAATTTTAAATAGGCAAATGATTTGCACTGGTACTTCACAAAAGAGGACATCCAAATGCCTCATAAGCAAATAAAAGGGTGTCCACATCATTTGTCGGACACCATAATGGCTAAAGTTATGCCATTGCCAGTTCATGGGTGTTCACAACAATGTGGAGTAACTAGAACTCTGATATTCTGCTATGGAGGTTTAAGTTGATTCAGCCCCATTGGCTTTCGTTGCTCTTTACATTTAGAATTCTGGAAACTAAATAAATCTACTACTGGCCCACTTATCTGGACCAGAACCCTCTTAGAAACACCATATCTCATTTACCTAATAAAGCCAAACATATTTTTACAGACCCAGCAATTCCATTCAAATACATATTTAATACATAGGCATATGTGCTCCAAAAGATTTGTGCGAGAAAGTTCATAGGAGTTTATTGATAATAGCTCTAAACTGGAAAAACTGAAAATGACTTTTGACAGTAGAATGGATAAATTAGGGTATATTCACATGATAGAATACTATACAAAAGGAATGAACTAATACTACATGTACAGAGATATACTAGATGATTCCATGTTTATGAAATAAAAAAAAAATAGGCAAAATTAACTACAATGACATGCCAGAAAAGTGATACACATTGGTGAAGAAATATTGACTAGAGAGGGGCACGAGGCTTCTGGGTGTTGGTAATGTTCTTGATCTTGATGTAGGGCCTGGTTGCATAGATGTATTCATTTATAAGAGTTCAGTGATCTGTAAACTTAAAATTATATGTTTTCCTTGATATTTTATAATTTTAATTTTTTAAACTTACCCTCCAAAACATACATCAAGGTGACGGTTTTTTTCCAAGGTTTTCCCTACAAGCTTTATAGTTTTTAGCTTTTATGTTTAGATGTATGATCCATTTAAAATTAATTTTGTAAATGATTTGAGACTGAGTTAACATTAATTTTTTTCATAGGGATATCAACTTATTACAGCATCATTTGTTTAAAGTATTTCCCTTTCCTATTGTATTCCTTTGGCACCTTTGTAGAAAATCAATTCACCATATATCTGACATTCTAATTGTTTTTTTGTTTTGTTTTTGTCTTTTTTTTTTTTTTTTTGACATTCTAATTCTGGATTCTTTATTCTACTCCATTGATCTATGTCTATCCTTATACCAGTACCCGTGCCATCTTGATTACTGTAACTTTACAGTAAGTCTTGAAATCAGTTGCTTAAGTCTTCCAATTTTGTCCTTTTTGTTTTAAAATTACTTAGTTTCATAGCCCCTGTCCATAAATGTTCCTCGAATGAACATTTAAAAAATTTTACTTTGGCAGTTCTGAGTCACATTTTAGAATCAACTCATCAATTTCTGCAAAAAAAATAACTCCACTAGAATGATGATTGGGATCATGTTGCATCTATAAGTCAATTTGGGGGAACTAAGAACTTAGCAATATTGAGTGTTCTAATCCATGAACATAGTGTATTTCATCATTTATTTAGATCTTTAATTTCTCTCAGCAATGTTCTGTATTTTCCAGTGAGGAAGTCTTGCACATCTTTTGTTAAATTTATTCCTAGGTGATTAAAGTTTTGTAGTAATATTGTGAATTAAATCTTTTCAATTTCCAGTTTTTTGGTACTAACATATAAAAATATAACTGACTTCTGTATATTGACCTTTTACCTTATAACCTTGCTAAACTTATTTCTAGCAGGCGTTCTTTAGCACTTTCTAAGTAAACAATCATATCATTGGCAAACAAAAGTAGCATTATTCATCCCTGATTTTCATACTTTATATTTATTTTTCTTTCTGTATTGCAATGACTAAGACTTCCATCGCAAGGTTGAATAGAAGGGGGTAGCACCTGGGTGGCTCAGTGGTTAAGCATCTACCTTTGGCTCAGGTTGTGATCCCAGAGTACTGGGATGGAGTCCCACATCAGGCTCCCTGTAGAGAGCCTGCTTCTCCTTCTGCCTGTGTCTCTGCCTCCTCTGTGTGTTTCTCATGAATAAATAAATAAAATCTTTTAAAAAACAAAACAAGGTTGAAGAGAAGTAATGAAAAGGAGTATCCTTTATTTGGTCCTGAACTTCAGAAGGAAAATATTCAATATTTCACCATTAATTATGTTCGTGATTCAGATGTTAATTGAATCATGAATGAACATGAACTCGGTCTAACACTTTTTCTGCATCTATTGAAATGATGTTATTTTTATTCTCTATTCAGTTAATATGGTGAATTATACTGATTTTCAAATGTTACACCAATTTTGTGTTCCAGGGTAAAACTCTACTCGATCATGATGTATTATCCTTTTCATATGTAATTGCCTTTTCTTGACTAATTTTTAAGAATTTTTGAGCATGTGTTCATGAAGGATGTTAGTCTTTAATTTTATTTATTTTTTATATTTGGTTTGTGGTTATTCTGGCTACATAAAACAAATTGGCAATTTTTCTTTCCTCCTCTATTTCTAAAAGAGTTTGTATAAGATTGGTGTTATTTTTTTCTTGAATGTTTGAATATTCATCATTGAAACTGGGGCTTTCTTCACGGAAATAATTTTTTAAATATTTTATTTATTTATTCACGAGAGACACAGAGAGAGAGGCAGAGACATGGGGAGAGGGAGAAGCAGGCTCCCCACAGGAGCCTAACATGGGGCTTTATCCCAGAACTCCAAGATCATGACCTGAACCAAACACACACACTCAACCACTGAGCCACCCCTTATGGAGAGCTTTTTGATGAAAAAGTCAATTTCTTTTTAAAAAAAAGAATTTATTTATTTATTCATGAGAGACACAGAGAGAGGCAGAGACACAGGCAGAAGGAGAAGCAGGATCCATGCAGGAGCCCGATGCAGGACTCAGTCCGGAGAACTGGGATCACACCCTGAGCCGAAGGGCAGACACTCAACCACTGAGCTACCCAGGCGTCCTGAAAAAGTCAATTTCTTTAATAGATATAGTAGTTCCCCCTTATCAGTGGTCTTGCTCTCCATAGTTTCAGTTACCTGCAGTCCACTGCAGTCTGGAAGCAGATGATCCTCCCTCGGTCATTAATGTTAAGTCACAATGCTTACATCATTCATCTCACTCCATCTCATCACATAGGCATTTTATCATCTTACATCGTCATAAGAAGGGTGAATACAATATGATATTTTTAGAAGGAGAAACCACATTCACATAACTTTTATTAGTATTCATATAATTCTATTTTATTAGCTATTATTGTTAATATCTTACTATGACTAATTTGTGAATTAAACTTTATCAAAGGTGTGTATAAATAGGAAAAAACATAGGATATATAGAGTTTGGTACTATCTTCAGTTTCAGGCATCCACTGAGTGTTTTGGAACATATCCCCTACCAATAAGAGGGAGGCTATTCAAATAGTATTTCATCTTTGTCAATTTTGGTAAGTTATATTTTCCTGGAACTTTTCCATTTTTATAATGTATCAAATTTATTGGTAAAATGTTTTAATAATATCTTTTTATTGTTACTTTAGAGTCTGTGGACTCTATGGTAATAATTTCTGTATCATTCTTATTATTGGTGGTATATGTTATTTCTTTTTTCTCTTAGTTACTTTTTTATTTTTATTTTTGATTACTTTTTTAAAGCTTGACTAATTATGCTAATATTTTTAGCATTACTAGTGAATAATGTAAAACCAGCTGTCACATTTATTAACTTTCTCTATTGTGTGAGGTCTCCTATTTACATTGATTTCTGCTCTTTACTGTCTTTCCTGCCTTCTACACGTTTAGGGTTTGCTTTGGTCTTCTGTTTTTAAGTTTATTAAGATGGAATCTTAGATCATTGATCTTAGACCTTTCTTCTATTTACTTTTTTTAAGTAAACTCTAAACCCAACGTGGGCCTTGAACTTACCAACTGGAGATCAAGAGTCATATGCTCTACCGACTGAGCCAACGAGGTACCCAGACCTTTCTTCTTTTAATCTAGGAATTTAAAGCTATTGAGGCGCCTGAGTGGCTCAGTTGTTAGGGCATCTGACTCTTGATTTCAAATGGAGTCATGATCTCAAGATTGTGAGATTAAGCCACATATCCAGCCTGGAATCAGGGCTACTCAGTGGTGAGTCTGCTAGAGATTCTCTCTTTTGCCCTCTGCATCTCCCCTGTTTGTGTGCTCACACTCTCTCTCTTTCTCAAAAAGTAAATAAACCTTATAAAAAATAAAGAACGTAAAGCTGTAAATGTTTTGATGAGCACTGCTTTAGTTGTATCCTCCCCAGAATGAATTTCTTATATTTTCATTGTTATTCAGTTTGAAATATTTTCCAATTTCTCCTGTCATCTCTTATTTGATCTATGGATTACTTAGAAGTTTGTTGCTTAACTTCTAAATATTTGAGGTTTTCCAAATATTATGGATTGAATGTTTGTGCCCTCCCAAAATTTATACATTGAAGCCTTGACCCCCAGTATAGCTTTCTTTTAAGATGGGACTCTAAGGAAGTAATTAAGGTTAAATAAGGTTTAAAAAAAAAGTTAAATTAGGTCATAAGGGTGGGGCACTGATCCAATAGGATTAGTGTGTCCTTTTAAGAAGAGACATCAGAAAGCCCTCTCACCTGTCCCTCTCTCTCCTCATGCACCCATGTAAGAACATAGCAAGAAGTTGGCTATGCACAAGCCAAGAATAGAGGACTCAACAGAAACCAGATTTGCTGGCACCTTAATCTTTAAGCCACCTACTCTGTGGTAGTTTGTTGTAGCAGCCTGAGCAACCTAATACACCAAGATTTCTTGTTTGTGATTTCTAATTTAATACTGTTGTAAAAAAAAAAAAATACTGTTGTAGTCAGCATATCCTAGGGGATTGTTGTTTTTTTCATTAGATATTTTTCAATGAGTCAATATTCATGACTAAACATGAATTTGAAAAGAAGTTTGAAAATTTCAAAGGTTCAATGGAAGAGAAGAACTCTACAGTTGTTAGGTGGAAAGTTCTGCCAATATCAGTTAATGTAGTTGATAGTTTAGTTCACATAAACCATGGTGACAAATATTTTAAGAGATTTCTCATATTCTTAGATAGTGGCGACTTATAATTGATTTTGCTCTAGCTTTTTTGTTTCTATGTGTTATAGCTCAGCTACTTTTATCTTGATAGGTAATTCTAGGGTTTACATTTTGGACTAAATCCAAGTCATGCATCTTGGAAAATTGGTTGCTCATGTCTAAGACCTATTCTCCTCTGAGACAGATATTTAGAAATCAATGTGCTAGCCTTGCTTTCTGCTGATGGGCAATAGTGACGCTGCACTATCAAGTTTTCGCTGATAGCAGCTTAAAGCAAACATCTTAATTATAGCCATACATTTTAAACATAAAATTTAAATAGAAATTATTCATAATAGTGAAATGACAGGATCTAGGGTCCTTATTTTGGGGTTTCATAGCACTTCCTATTATCTATTTTAAGGGTCAACACTGATTGTCCCTGAGTAGAAAATTGAGGCAGTTGTTTGGAAAATTCAGTTCTTTCTTCATCCAACTTTCTTGCTGATCCTCCAGTTTCCAAAATGAAGCAAACAAAACAAAACAAAACAGAAAAACAACCAAATTAGTCACAGTTATTTGGACAGTTCAGACCAAAGGGGTCATTTGGTTTGAATTATACGGTTTGCTTTCCCCAGTTAATCCTTCCTCCTTGCCTATGTATAGATAATTGTCTTAAGGTTGCTAACATGGAAAAATAAATAAGTGTATTTTCCAGAAGGTAAGATGACTCAACTCACTCATTTAAACTCACCTTGAAATAACTCATCTTGCATTTAATGCTATGTACAGGGGCACCTGGGTGGCTCAGTTGGTTAAGTCCAACTCTTGATTTTAGCTTAGGTCGTGATCTCAGGGTCGTGAGATTGAGCCTCGCATCAGGCATGGAGTCTGCTTAAGATTTTCTCTCTCCCTTTGCCCTTCTACCCCATGCTTGCATTATCAATCTCTCTCTCAAAAAAAAAAATTATAGTAATTTTAAAAATAATAAATAAAAGCTGTGTATGTAAAAACACCAAAGGGTACAAGTGCTAATGATATCTGTGATCCAAAGTTGGCTCTGGGGACGCCTGGGTGGCTCAGTGGTTGAGCATCTGCCTTTGGCTCAGGGCGTGATCCCAGTCCAGAGATCAAGTCCCACATCAGCTCCCCGCAGGGAGTCTGCTTCTCCCTCTGCCTGCGTCTCTGCCTCTCTCTGAGTGTCTCTCATGAATAAATAAATAAAACTTAAAAAAAAATAAAGTTGGCTCTGAATATTTATTTATTTTTGCTTGCATGTTTAAGTAATGCTCTAAAGGTTACAAGAAGAATGAATCCCTGATATAGCCTTTGTCTTTCACATTTTAGCCAAGTCCCTTAATCTACATATACCTAAATTCTCTCATTTTTTATTTTATTTTACTTTTTAAAAAGATTTTATTTATTTATTCATGAGTGACACAGAGAGAGAGAGAGGGAGAGACAAAGGCAGAGGGAGAAGCAGGCTCCATGCAGGAAGCCCTATGTGGGACTCGATCCCAGGACTCCAGGATCATGCCCTGGGCCAAAGGCAGATGCTCAACCACTGAGCCACCCAGGTGTCCCATAAATTCTCTCATTTTTTAAAATGGAATTCTTGCATTTTAAATATCTAAGCAATATTATGTTTACTTGCGTTCACTTATTTGAAATTCTGAAACAGTAAGATGCATAATTTCTTCAAATGTCTAAGATCCTTTTTTTAACAATATTTTATTTTTTAGAGCTACCCTATGACCCAGCAATTGCACTACTGGGCATTTATCCAAAGGATACAAACATAGTGATTTAAAGGGGCACATGCACCCCAATGTTTGTAGCAGCAATGTCCACAACAGTCAAAATATGGAAAGAGGCCAGATGCCTATCAACAGATGAATGGGTAAAGAAGATGTGATATATACATATATAATGGAATATTTCTCAGCCATCAGAAAGAATGGAATCTTGCCATTTGCAATGATGGGGATGGAACTACAGGGTATTATGCTAAGCGAAATAAGTCAGAGAAAGACAAATACCATATGATTTCACTCACAGGTGGAATTTAAGAAACAAAACATGGGTGCCTGGGTGGCTCAGCAGTTGAGGGCCGCCTTCAGCCCAGGGCATGATCCTGGAGACCTGGGATCGAGTCCCATGTTGGGCTCCTGAATGGAGCCTGCTTCTCCCTCTGCCTGTGTCTCTGCCTCTCTCTCTCTCTCTGTGTCTCTCTCATGAATAAATAATAAAATCTTAAAAAAAAAAAAGAAAAGAAACAAAACAGATTAACATAGGGGAAGGGAAGGAAAAATAAGATGAAAACAGGGAAGCAAACTATAAGAGACTCTTTACAGTAAACAGACTGAGGGTTACTGGAGGAGCGATGGGTGGGGAACAGGGTAACTGGGTGATGGGCATTAAGCAGGGCACTTGATGTAAAGAACACTGGATGTTATATACAACTGACAAATCACTAAATTCTACCTCTGAAATAAATAATACACTATTAATTAAATTAAATTAATATTTTTTTTAAGTTTTTTTTTTTTTTTTAATAATCTCTATATCCAACATGGGGCTCAAACTTACAATCCTGAGAATGAGTCATATGCTCTACTGAGTGAGCCTGTAGGGCATTCCCAAAGGTCCCAAGGTATAAAATTCTTACCCAATACATCAAAATATGTAAGATTAAGAAAACTTACACTTCACAACTGAGGAAACCAAGTCACAGAGAAACTGACTCATCCAAAGAATCCAACGTAGTAAATGGCAGAGTTAGAATCTAAACTCTGACAGACTCTGACTCCACACTCTTATCTATTATGTGCTATATCCCTTTTTTTTTTTTTGTGCTATATCCCTTCTGCTGCCCTGACTCCTTATAATGTCATAACTTGTATTTTAAGTTTCTCCTCAGTAAATACTCAATAATTGGATCTGAATATCACTCACTTTTGAGTGAGAGAGTCCAAGTGGGGGGGAAGGACCATGGCAGAGGGAGAGAGAGAATCTCAAGCAGGCTCCACACTCAGCACAGACCCCCACGCAGGGTTAATCTCACCACCCTGAGATCATGACTTGATCTGAAATCAAGAGTCAGATGCTTAACCATCTGAGCCCCTCAGATGCCTCTAGAATTCTTATATATTTGAAAAATAATAGAGTTGGCACATTTTCTAAGTAAAGCTATAAGGTATGAAGAATAATACTCAGCATTTCTCCTTTAGTCTGAGGAATCCCTGGCACAAACCTTAAAACCATATGAACAAAAGGTATATTAGAATAAATGAGAAAAAACTTGTAAAACTTGGACCAGCTGTTATGCTTTTAAAGCAACTGAGTTAATGTCCTGGCCCAATTTCCCTCCAGACAATGTTTTGCACAACAAAACTAGCTCTAGTCTTCCAAAATACCCAATGGACCAGAATATGAAGTTGGGGACATAATTTTTGTACTAGTTACTACAAAAAATAAAATGCAGAGGATATTACTGATACCCACTAAATTCACTGGCCTTACTAAGACATTTGATACCCTGCATTAATCAGATTTGGGATTCCAAAATTTTTTTAAATTTTTAAAGTTTCTACTGTGTTATGTCTGGTCCCATTAAATGACAAAGAACTTTGAAAAAATAGTATTTTAAATACTATTCAAAATACTACACTATTCAAAATAGTATTTCAAAGGTAATATTCAGACATACAGTAGTGTTTTTAACCATCAGAATCTCCAGGCTTATTTTATTTTATTTTTTTTAATTTTACTTTATTTTATTTTATTCATGAGAGACACACAGAGAGAGGCAGAGACATAGGCAGAGAGAGAAGAATCTCCAGGCTTCTACATTCTTCAATACCAATGGCTTGAAATCTGGGAGTATACAATTCTCCTTTCATCTATCTAAGTGCCTTCTGCAAAGGAAAGGACTCTTACTCTTTTCAGTCTCCTTGCATTGATCTGTGCTTAATCTCTACTCTGCTGAATACTGAAACCCCTGCTTGCAAACAAACGCCCTGCCAGTTCTTCCTGTCTCCTTCTGCAGAGCTCCACCCCTCCCATCTTGGCCTCCCCCCTCTCTCCCCTCAGGTCACATGCACTGATTGGCTTTGTCCTGTCACCCACTCCCCCACCCCTCACTCAGGGCACACATCCATGAGTGACACTTTGTAGAGCCACTGTGCCCACGCACAGGATGTGATACACATGGAATGCGATTTTCATCCTACTTCTGAAAGTCAGAGAGCACTTTCCAGGGTGATTCTCCGAAAATTGGTAACAGGTTTTCCTCCAGAAAATTGCAGGGCGAGTTGAACTCAATCTATTTTAAGAAAATTCCCTTAAAAGTTTTGATTCTTAAAAAGCCAAAAGACTACATTTCTGGCTCTCCAAGTTATACATATCTTGAAATTATGTCCCTGAGGTCACAATATGAGATATTTTATACCATTTCTGCTTGGAAATACACATCAGAAATATGAATGAGATCATGCGCAACATTGCAGTCAGTTTAGAGCTGTGAGTAACACGGTTCCAAAAGAAGACCTAGGTTCTCTATCAACTGGTACCAGGTAAAGCTTTTCAAATGTGTTGTAGAATTGTGCAATGTGTCCTAATTCCTTCATCAGATTCTGGATTTCACATGCACTGATCAAAGGGCAAGAAGGGACATAAAATCTAATAGTTGAAATGGAATTAAAAGCTACAATATTCCAGCTAGGTGATAGTTTAGCCTCTGCTTGGTTGCCTCTAATGATCGAGTACCAAAGCGAAGATCTAATCCACATCTTAGCTTGAGCTGAAATATGCCTCCTCATGACTTCTACCCCTTGTTTTCTAGAGCAATATACCAAAAATACTATCTCCTTTTACATATGCAAAGAGAGCTAGCTACTATGTGCCCTTATAATCTGCTCTTCTCTAAACTAAAAATGTACATCTCTTTAACAGTTCCATTTAGGAAAAGTTTCTTTTCGATTTTCCCCTCACGTCTCTGAAAATACTCTCATTTGTCTGGGTTGCTCTAAAAATGCACTGTTAGAATTGACTAGTGCTCCAGATGTGGTCTGGTCAGTACAAAGTACAACGCAATTATCATCTTCCATCATTTGGAGGGTTTACTTTATTTTTTACATATTTATTTTTAAAGTTTATTTTTCTTTAGTAATCTCTACCATCAACATGGTTTTCAAACTCACAACCCAGAGAACAAGAGTCATGTGCTCCTCTGACTGAGTCAGCCTCACATCCCTGGAGAGTATACTTTTTATTTATTTTTATTTATTTTTTTTATATTTTTAATTTTTTTAGAGTATACTTTTTAAATGTCATTTAACAAGTAGGAATTTTTCTAAAATTAAAATTTTACAATGACTGTCATGTATGTGCAAGCACTCCAAAAGTATTTCTGAATGTTGTTAAAAGAATAGAGAGTATATTTTGCTTATTTTGTTTTTTTTTGTTTGTGTGTGTATGTGTGTGCACGCACATATGTGTTTTAAAGAAAACCTGCAGAATATATGGTTAAAGTTTATGGGACACTTAATTTTGTGTCCACTTTCTCAGTATATTTGATATTCACTTTTAACATGGTATTACACCCTTTTTAAGGAATGGCTGCATTAGCATCGGTAACCACTTTCACTTAATTTTGAGTCAGTCTATCACTGCTCAGAAGTGATTCTTGCCTGCGCAGAATTCCACTGGGCAGGACTTATTCAGAGCATGAATATAATAAAAACTGAGACCAGCTGTTGTATGGTGGCAGCACTTATAGATATTATGGGCCTTCTCCAAGAGAGCAAGGGGGATATTATTGGGGAAGCTTTCCAAATAGAAAACTAGCATGATCCATTTTCTGATGTAAATATGAGTCACAGATTTATTTATTTATTTTTGAGCAGAGCAGATGTTTCAGTAAAATGGAAAGTTTTCTGTAGTAATAATAGTGCAAATATATCCTCAGGTGCAAGAAATATCCTTCTCAAAATTCACTTGGGCCAAGATTGGACAGAGTTCAGAATCACCATTTTATCCAAGCAGGTGATTGCTGGGAAGGAGATGTAAAAATTATTTGTTCACAATCATATCTCTAGCAGCCGATATGATGCTTGGCAAAGAGCAGACTCAAAAAAATTGGAAACTAAAGCAAGAAAGTAGGATGGGGGGAAAGGTTGGAGAGAAGTTTCAGGATTACTGTGAAGATTAAGAACACCAGATGAAGACCCAAATACTGATGCAAAATGGGACCTCCAAAATCAGTGTCTAGCCTCCTTATTTTGGATATCATAACTGCAGACATAGAGGAGTTAAATCACTCATCCAAGGTTACAGGGTTACAGTGTCTCAATCTAGTTAGTTACTACATCATTCCTAGATGCTAGGACTTGGCTCTTAAGCTAGTGCTCCTTATGTAATACCAGCAAAGCTGCAAAAGAAATTATTAAGGGAAGGTCCTGGGTTCTTGCATTCTGGCCCCAGACTAGTTACTTACCATGTCTGGATTCGAGGAATCTTGAGGAGAGGTCTTAGCTCCCTTTGTAATATTCAGGGCTAGACAGAAGTAGATCAAATTCAGGGACAGGACTTAGCACTCTTAAAGAAGATAACCTCCCCGCAGAAACTAGAGGCCACGACAACACAGATGAAACTGTGCTTCTCCCCCAACCAGTACTGGAGGATGTGAATTCTACCTCTGGAATACAGAGAAAAATTTCTGCAACCAATCTTTGGGAGATGTTTACAAGCTTCACTGCAAGACTTCATATACTAATGTGAGTTTTGAATCTCCAAAAAGCAAATTGGTTCTCAGACTTTTCAAATGTATTTGGCCACAAATCTCTTTTTCTTAAAATTTAATGGACTTATTGTCCGAAGGAGTACACTTGGGGAAATGGTTTTCAATTTTTTTTCCTGTGACTTCAATGAGGGATATATTTCATGTCAGAACCCAGTACACATACACTTGTGAATGCAAAACTGAAACAAATGTTTTAGAAAACAATATTTACCTCTTCTATGATTGTACGGTGCCTATTTTCTATTCTACTTTTCTTGCATTCTGATGTATCCTGGATTTTCATGAGCTTGAAAATAAATGGGTGTCACAACCTACCTGTGGGTCACAACTTGCAGTCAAAAACTCCTGCCCTAACAGGTACTGGTGTGTGATTTAGTCATTTCTCCTCCCCTGTATCCTTTTCAGCTTCCTCTTACCTGTAAGCTGTGAAGTACTGAATCTAACCAAGATCCACCTAGGATCCAAAGGATTGATCCAAATGGGGTTAGATAATCCTCAGCCATTTCATCATGGCTATAAGGAAGCATACCTTGAAGGAAGCATAATTCAGAAAGCCTGGAAACAGAATGATCATAGTATCCAAGAGACCTCAATATCATCTTTTGACATATGAAGTGAAAAAAGAGGATCTTTACAATGAATAAAAGAAGACATAGAATTTTGTATATAGTATGCTCGCATCTATACAGAAAGGGCTTTATACATACATCTATATGCCTGAAGTGCATAGAGTACGTTGAAGAACACCCCATAAAGTGGCCACAGTGGTATGTCATTGGTGGGTGTTAATGTGTGTGTATGGGGGGCCTCTTTTTTCACCGTGTGTTCTTTTGTATTGTTTTAATTTTTTTTACCATAAACATGTATTACTTTTTCAAAACTAATAATATACTACTAGTTGGATAAATAAGTATATTTTATGAGAGATGAGAAAATCTGAAAGACCAAGAAACTTCCAGTGTTGCTTTTGTACGGCACTGCTAGCAATGGCATCTATGGGAAATAAAACGATAGCTCTAGGTTCAGATCTTAAAGGCATATGTATGTGCTGTAGTGATGGACTTTATTAACAAAAACCATCTGTGCCTAGGGTATGTGTTCTCTATTCTACTTCTTCCAAAAACATATGGCATTAAAAATATATATATAGGAAGAGGGCTTTAAATATATTTCTTCAGGACAATGCAAGTTTTCTGTTTTGCCTACAACAGAGTAGAAGCACCAGTGACAGAGAAAAACCAAGAAGCTGAAGAAGAGGACTACCCTGAGAGAGCAGGCCTCCAAGAGGAGAGGGGGCTACCCATGTTTTGGGAAATGCAAGAGGGGTAACAGCAGTGGGTTTTCAAACTTTAATATCCATGCGAATAATCAGGGGAAGTCTTTAAAAAACTTTTTTTAAAAGATTTTATTTATTTATTATTAGAGAGCGAGAAAGCAGGAGCAGACAGTAGAGGGAGAAGAAGCAGACTCCCCACTGAACGGGGCTCAATCCCAGGACCTCAGGATCATGACCTGAGCTGAAGGCACATACTTAATTGACTGAGCCACCCAGGCACCCCTAAAATTTTTAAATTGCTAAAAAAAAACCTGCATGCAGAGATTGATATAGTGAGTCTTAGGAGTCTTGGAATCAATTCCCGTTTCTGAAGACTCTGAAATAAGGCTCAAGAAAAGGGAAGCATGACAATCCCTTTGAGAAACCCCCCCCCCCCACACACACACACACAACCAAGACAAAACAAAAACAAAAAAACAAAAAGATCATTTCTGCTATATATATTACTGACACATGGACTGCTTATAAAAGAAAAAGGTCTATTCTTCTCCTGAAGATTGTTAACCTGGGAAAGTAGATTTTCTTAATTGAGTTAATACATGTAAAGAACAATGCCTGGCACAGAATATGAGTAAGTAAAAGGTATTATTATGATTTTTTTTTTTTAGGAAAAATAAAACAACAGTTGTTATGTAGATGAATCAACTCTATAAATGATGCACGGATGGACTACAAGATCTCATATTATGAGGAGCATATTTTCATAACTTAGATTTCTAGACCTAAGAATGCTAATTTTCCAGACAATGAACCAAGCTATACGGTGTCTGAATAGCTTCTGAGGGCACCTGGGTGGCTCTGTTGGTTAAGCAGCTGCCTTGGGCTCTGATCATGATCCCAGAATCCTGGGATGGAGCCCCACAACAGGCTCCCTGCTCAGGGGAAGTCTACTTCTCCCTCTCCTTTTGTCCCTCTCCACCGCTCCTACCCTTTCTTGTGCTTGCTCTCTCTCTCTTTCTCTATCTCTCGTAAACAAACAAACAAACAAACTTCTGATACTAATTCCATGTTGGGGCAGGGAGTGGTTCCCTACACCAACAAGCAAGTCTTGGGATACCAGCGGGATGTCAACTTGGTTCTGACCTATCTACAAGGAGATTGCATCAGACCCCACAGGTTAAAGGTTTAGTCCAACATAGACATTACCGATGAACCCAATGGCCAGTGATGATTGATTCGACCTCCAGCTTTTCTCCCCTTCTCCAAGGTTGGGAGTGGCAACCGGCTAGCTTCCTTAGGGACTTTTCCAAGTCACTTCATTAACATAACAAAAGACACTTTAATTGCCCTCATCACTTAGAAAATCTCAAGCATTTCAGGAGCTCTGTGCAAGCAAGGGAGATAAAGACCAAATATATATTTCTTATTATAAATCACAGTATTAGAGTGACCAGTTTTTTTTAAATTAATGATACAGTCCTATTTAAAACAGTTGTAAAGAAAATGTGCAATTAGTTTAAAACTTGCATCTAAATTGTCATCAATGGAGGTGCCTGGGTTAAGTGTTAAGCATCTGCCTTTGGTTAAGCATCTGCCTTGGGCTTAGGCTATGATCCCAGGGTCCTGGGATCCAGGGCCTCGCATCAGGCTTCTGCTCGGTGGGAAATACGCTTGTGCCTCTCCCTCTGCTTGTGTGCTCTCTCTCTCCCTGTCAAATAAATAAATAAAATCTTAAAAACAAAATAAAAACAAATTGTCACCAATGGCACATTACAAGCAACAACATTATTAAAAGTACATCTTCACAAACAGGCAAATGTACCTCTATGATTCTTTTCCTTAATCTCAACAGATTGTTTTCAATTTTATTTTGTTTTCATTTGCAAAGTTGATGAATACCCAGGCACTGATCCCAGTTTGGGTTTAAACTTTGTCCTAAATGCTTGAATAATGTCCCAGATTCTGTCTCTTTTTTAAAACAACAGCCTTTCTGCCCAGAGTCACTCCTCCAACAGATGTGAATTTCTAAGTTGACAAAACCTGGAATAGAGCCACCAGTAGCTTCTGAATTGACAAATTGAGCTGGAGACTCAATCAGCGATTCTAGTTTCCTTGAGAGTTTCCAAACCTGCGTAGATAATATTGACTTTTATCAAATTCTTTCCACTCCCAAGAGAAGAGGTTCATTCAGTAAATATGCCATACTCATATTTTAGAGGATGGGGAAAAAGTCGGCCTTCAAAAATGTTCAGAACGGTTCAAACTGGCCCAGCATCCTTTAGGAGTCCTTCCTTCCCTTGAGCCCTGCTCACAGATGACTTCAAAAAATATATAGGCATCTTCACCTTTATAGCACCCCTTTCAACAGGTTGTCTAGTTTAAACTTTGTTTAAAGCTAGTGAAAAGGAATTTACTACCTCACAGAACCTCTCTGTTTTTAGGAAACTTAGTAATTAGAAGAACTTCGCTAGCATTCCTTTTAAATGTGCCCAAGGGTGCTTACCCAGGTCCATATGTCTTTTGAAGAAAACTGGAGTAAGCACATCTCCTTTCAGGTTGCAGCTTTTCAGCTTTATGGAGACAGCTGTGATATTCCTTTCCACCATCTTTGTCTTTTCGCTGGTTCCTGTAGGTGAGAAGGAATTATGCATTGGCATTTACTATAAATGTGAATCTAGTTGTACTTACTCTATACAGAGACTCAACAACCAAAAAAATCTCTAGAAGACACAGAGAATTAGAATGCATTTGCCATCTAATGGGAATTTTACCTTAAAGGAGGCATGTATACGGCACCTGGGTGGCTCAGTCAGTAAAGCATCAGCCTTCGGCTCCGTTCATGATCCCAGGGTCCTGGGATGGGCCCCCAATGGGCCTCCCTGCCCAGTGGGGAGCCTGCTTCTCCCTATCTTTCTGCTGCTCTCCCTGCTTATACTTGTGCTCTCTCTCTCTCTCTCTCTGTCAAATAAATAAAATCCTAAAAAAAAAAAAAAAGAAGCTTATATAATCTGTCCATTTTCAGCAGGTACCCTTGGGTGGATCATTTTTAGTGGGATTCTTTTGTTTTCTAATAATATGTGTATATAGGAGCATGTGCCCGTAATTTTTTTTTATGTGCCTGTAATTTTTTAATGAAATAAAAACAACATGTGGTGTGGCACCTGGAGATGGCTATTGGTTGAGCACCCAACTCTTGGTTTCCATTCTTTTGATCTCAGGGTTGTGAGATGGAGCCCCATGTCAGCCTCCACACTAAGTGTGGAATCTGCTTAAGATTCTTTCTGCCCTTTCCTCACGTTCCCTCTTTCTAAAATAAATAAATCATTTAAAAAAAAAAAAAAACATGTAGGGGCTGAAGTTTTGGCTGAATGAGGCAGATAATAAGTTTTATGGGATATGTAATTCTCACAAATGGTCCACCAGGTTTTGAGTTTCTTGAAGGCGAGGACTATGTCTTATTCCTCTTGGGATATGCTACTATATACCTATTATAATACCATGCACAAAGTTATCTTCAATAAATGCTTATTGAATTGACTTTATTTGAATTTCTAGCAGTGGAGAGATCACCAAAGAGTAATACAGACCAGGAAAAAGGGGACTGAACTTACTTCAAGGAAGATCTTTTAACTGGACTCTTCTGATCTTATCCTCCTATTTAGCAGAAATACCCTCAAGGAGATGAAACTAAACTGATAAGCCCTTTGGCAAGCATGTCTAGGGACCACCCCCACCCCCACCTTAAAAACTCTACCTTTTGAAGTATCAGTATTCTGATAACCCAAAAGCAATGACCTCCTGTGTATCATAATTGACATTCTTCCCCTTCAAGTTAATGTGTGTTTTTAATATGGCTTTTTAGGGAAAGTGCTTTTAACTCAGGGAGGAATTACAGTGACAGGCAAAGATCTCTTGGGAAGTTTTGGGGTCAAGTGGTACCTAGAAGTAGAAGTCAGAAAAACCCAAGTTCTTAACTTGGCAGAGAGATGAGGAGACCCCCAGGAGAAGAGTTGGGGTAGGTGGGAATTTGCTTAGGAATCCCAGCCAAGGCAACACTGGTTTGCTGGACCTCCCAAAAGCATTCTGACCCAATGACCTACTTCGTGCAAGGGTGGGAGTGCTGTAGATAACAGCATACGTGGAAATGGTAGAGTTCTCTAAGTGCAAAGCACCTGCGTCTATGTGCTTTTATTTGAGGACTGTTTGTACTTTGACTTGATAATTAGTTAACAGCTGCACTTGCCCTATCACATGGAAACATGGCTATTTTCTCAGACTAAAACAGGTACTAATCTTGGGTTGTGGCCAAACCCACTTCTCTGGGAAGGGGGTGGGAGATTCTGACTTCTGATAACTCTTGTTATCAAACAAGAGTCCAGCCGGAAGGACAAAGGACAGCATCCTCAGGTAAGGCAATCAATGTCTGGGATATCTGTCTTTCGATGGTGACCTCTACTCACCATCCAGCCTGGATTTCAGTGACAGACTCTTGGTCCTCAAGGAAAGAACAAACAAACAAACATAAAACAAAGTTCCAGTACCAGAAGAAGGATGGATAGTTAGCCTAGAATAGTACTGTGTGATGCCTGTTGTTTTAAGTATAAATAGCATCCTCAATAGGTTCCTACTTAGGACAATAAATCATGTCATTCTTGGCTTGGAATGCTTGGGAGGATACCAAGAAAACAACTTTTGCAACAAGAACCAAGGCAGAAGCTATCTTTAAAAATTGGGATAAAGGGGGCCTGAGGGAACCCTGGGTGGCGCAGCGGTTTAGCACCTGCCTTTGGCCCAGGGCGCGATCCTGGAGACCAGGGATCAAATCCCACGTCAGGCTCCCGGTGCATGGAGCCTGCTTCTCCCTCTGCCTATGTCTCTGCCTCTCTCTCTCTCTCTCTCTCTCTCTCTCTGTGACTATCATAAATAAATAAAAATTAAAAAAAAAGGGGGGGGGGCCTGAAATGGGAACTGTGGCCCAGGATCACCTGTGGCGCTTGAGATTACTGGGAATCTCAGAGTCAGTACTAATCACATCACATCAGAAGACCAATAGGGTCTTATTTACACAGAAGGAGCTTCTCTGCCCTCTCTGAACACAACATGCCTGCAATCCTTCAAAATGCATAGTCTTCCCATGTTGTGTTTATCTGTCAGCCTCATAGCTGAGAATGACTGGTATTTACTTAGCATATTAAAGTAATGCTAACTATGCCTAAAGAAGAGAAAGTTTTGCCTTGAGTATTTTTTCCACATCTATGGGCAAGACACTGTATGAACTTCATAATATGGATATCTCAAGTTGCTTATAATCTAATTGGAAAGTTAAGAAGTTATGAGTTTTAAATAGGAGTCTAAGACAGGAACAGAAGAGTTATCACAACACAGTGCCTGATTAATAGTCAAACCAGTTGTGCTAACTGTGGTTTTTATGACAGTTCAGAAAGAGAGCAACCACTTCAGGCTGAGATGAAAGAAAACTTATGAAGGAAGTAGGACTTCCCATTTATTAAGTACTTGTCAGGCATTTTCACATATGGAATCTAATATCTCAGAACAACCTTATGAAATGGGTGTTAGTACCCATAATCTATAGAGGAGGAAACCTAGGATTAGAAGGTTTAAGCAACTTGTCATGAGTCACTTGGCCAGGAAACTGAAGAGAGGGCTGGAACCCATGTGTCTGTAAAGGAAAAAAACAAAATAAAACATATTCCTTCTATGTCTCCCCTACTCTCAATTTTCAATGACAGTGTAACCTCACTTATGACACCAGATGCATGGGTTTTCCATATACTAAGCAATTCTGGGACATCAGCTGGTGTCCCACAATTTTACTGAATTCTGACAGTATCGACCTGGGAAGTGTCAGATCCCAAAGGTTAGGGGCTGTCAAATAACAAAAAACAATTTAGTCGCAATTTGAAGTCCAGTGCCTCCCAAACAGTGGACACTTCCCAAGGGCTGTTTGGGAAAGAGTGATTTTTATAAGATGTTAGAACAGGCAACATGGAAAGAGGGCATGATTGGCTAGGAGGTTGGGGATTTCCTTATAAGGCTAACAGGCCAATCAGAATAAGGAAAAAGTATTTGGCTTAAGTTGCTTGGCTGAGGTTGCATATCTGACCTTATCTAGAACAAGGCAATAATTAGTTTCTTGGCAATTGGGGATTGCCTAGGTGGATTTATCTATAATCACCATTCTAGAAGAGCAATCATCAGGGACATGAAAACTATCTAAGTTTTAGTTTGCTGGTGTGGCACCCTAGGCAGAAGCAGCTCCATCTTGGGCCTAGAGATTTATTTCAACAGGTCTCAGTTCCACAAGACTGGCCCTGACTCCCACTTCACTTGCCAATCACAAGTCCAGGTTGCTTCTATCTGACCAACTATAAATCAGAGTTTCCCACAACCCCTCCTTGGGCTTGATTCATTTGCCAGAGCAGCTCCGAGAACTCAGGAAAACAATGTGTGTATTAAATTACTAGTTTATTTCAAAAAGATAGAACTCACAAAGAGCCGGATGGTGGAGATGCATAAGGCAAGGTATGTGGGAAGGGATGCAGAGCTTCCCTGCCCTCTCTGAACACACCACTGTCTCCAATCTTCCACATGTTTACCAACCTGAAAGCTCTCCAAACCCTGTCCTTTTGGGTGGAGACTTCATGACATAGGCATGATTGATTAAATGGTTGGCCACTGGCAACTGATTCAACATACAGCCCCTCTCCCCTTCCTGGAGATTGGAGGGTGAGATTAAAAGTTCCATCCCATAACCATGATTGGTTCCCTTGGCAACCATCCTTAGAGTAACATGTCTGTGTTTATGTCACCTCAGTAACATAAACTCGTGTGTGGTTGAAAGGGTCTTGTTATGAATAACAAGATACTCCTTTCAGTTTTATGGCTCTGGACCTATTTCAGGAACCAAGAGTGAAAGACCAAGTGCTATGACAAAAGATGCTCCCAGTGCTCGTGTCATTTAGGAAATGCAAAGACTTTTGGAAGGTCTGTGAATTGGAAGCAAGGATGAAGACCAAATCTATATCTCCCATTATAAATCACAGCATCATGGCTATCTTACTTCAACATTTCTATTTTTGTCCATCAAGAGAGTCACAAAATCCAATCAGAGGCCTCCAGTCAGGTTGAACAGTGTGAACAAGTGCTAGGAGACCTAATAGTGTAAGGTGTGTTTGGAGTTACAAGCAGCTAGATTTGACATGCGTGGAGATTTCAGGAAAGTAGAAGGGTGGCATCCCAACAAAGAAGTTAAGTAAGGAGCACTTAAAAGGCCTTTAGAAAGTAAGGAATTTTTTAAAGGTTTTTTTTTTCTTAAAGATTTTATTTATTTATTCATGAGAGACACACAGAGAGAGGGAGAGACACAGGCAGAGGGAGAAGTAGGCTTCATGGAGGGAGCCTGATGCAGGACTTGATCCCGGGACTCCGGGATCAAGCTCTGAGCCGAAGGCAGATACTCAACTGCTGAGCCACACAAGAGTCCCAGAATTTATAAAAGTTTTCAAGTAGCAGTCAAAGAACACTGAAGAACCTTCACATTTGAGCCTGCCCCTCCATGCCTGCAGCTGATGGTGGGGCATGGAGCTCAGGGTCTTGGGTTGTCCACGCAGGTTGCAAGTCCAGGGAAAGGTATCTGCTATTGAAAGAGGAAACAGTCCAAAATTAGAAGGAACAGATAAACTGCAAACTAGAAGAGCAAAGAAGAGACACTAGTGTCATAGAGTTTAAAGAACAAGGGCTTTAGAGTTTAAAATCTTGACTCTCCCACTCATTATATAGATGACCTTGGCTGTTCACTTAACATCTCAGACTCAGTTTCCTATTTGTTAAATGTACCTACTTTACCATATGCTTTGTGGTTGACTTCCCCCAAATTCTTTTTACCTCAGCTGATCTATCTGAGACAATCATAAGAATCCCATTCTCCTTGCTAATGATAAGCCAGGGATGATGGTGAAGGAGATATGAAAGACTGTGGACTGAAATTTTGTGGGAACAAAATTCATATGTTGAAGCCCTGCCCTACAATATTTCAAACAGCATCTAGGTAGCCCCCACTACCACCAGCACTCATTCCATGTAACCAGGGAATTTAGCTTCAGAACACAGCAGACATATAAAATTGCACAGAATTGCAGAGGAATGGAAACAGAACCCTGAACAAACCTTACCTGAAGCCAGTAGTACTTTTGCACTTTTTAAAATATGAACCAATACAATTTCTTATTGTTTCAGCAGGTTTATTTTGAGGGTAAAATCACACACCAAAAGTAAAGACCTTACTCCAGCATATGGTACATATAAATAATAGCTATTATTATTTTAGGCAGGCAACTGGTTTGTAAGTCCCCCAGTATAGTGGTCATGCCTGGGAGATCTATCTGGATATAGAGAAATTGCTACAGAAGGGTTATGGTGCACAGAACCACTATGGAAAAGGAAAGAACACTGGAATAAGAGACAGTTAACTGACCTGGGATTTGCCTCTGGCAAAGCATATTTAGATTCTGGTTGACAGTGAGGAAATCAGCAAAAGGAACAAAATAGAACTAACATAAATGGTGAGACCCGCAGTCTCTTTCCTAATTTTCATTTTTCAGCTAGTTTTCCTATTACCCTGGCAAATCAAACAGCCAGCTCTGCTTTAGAAATTTCCTGAAGCCTTTCTTTGCCGTCACTGGATTTCCCTTTATTAGTTTCTATAAACTCTGCTCTGCTGTTTAAATGTTTATACAACTTACACAGGTAAAAATGGTATAAGTAAAGGAGTTCATTTAATTCTTCTTCATTTGTACTTTCCTTTAGATTCAAATGGCTTAATTACAGATTTAAAGCAAAAACAATAAAACATCTGAAAATTATTTCAAAACCACATTGTTTACTCAATGGTAAGCAGTTTCTACCCAAAACCAAAGTAGCCAGGAAGATAGTTGCTCTAGGCCACTGGACAGCTCTTCCTTGAATTGTTGTAGCTGGTAATTAAGCTGGTATACATGATACGATTGTTAGTGTTTTCTATTTTTATCAGTTGCTCTTCTAAGTTCTGAAAATTGTTCAGTCCTTGAACTACTTATGAAACCATTTCCTTGTTTTTAAGAAGCATGTAAAACAGATTAAATTAGCTATTATAATCCTAAAACAAAAATTAAGGAAATGTACAGGTTTGACTGCAAGGATATTCATTGCAGCATTATTTATAATAGCAAAAAAGGAAGTAACCACATATCCAGTAATAGGGGATTAGTTAAATCAATTATGGTATATGCATAAAATACCATTAAAATATGCAGTAAAACTATACAAAATATCATGTGTCCATGAATAACAAGATGAGCAAATGAAAATATTCTATATAATGATATGCATTAATATAGAATCCGTGATGTAAACAACAGAGACAAGGTTTTTAATAAAAAACGTAAGTAAAGGGCACCAGAGTGACTAGTCAGTTATGCATCTGACTCTTGATTTCGACTTAGGTCATAATCTCAGGGTCATGAGACTGAGCTCAGCATCGGGCCTAGCACTGAGCATGGAGCCTGCTTGGGATTGTCTCTCTCTCTCTCTCTCTCCCTCTGCCCCCTACCCACATACTAGCACATGCTCTCTCTTGCTCTCTCAAATTAATTAATTAATTAATTAATTAATTAATTAATGCATGTGTAGATAAGGATACCAGACAAACAACTCTGTGTTAGAGAATTGGAGTAGCCCTGCAAGGGTATGAAGCAGCAGCCAGCAAAGGCTGGTGCAATCTGATGAACAAGGTACTGTGAAGCAATGATAGTGCCCAGTGGGGACAGATCTGTTGCAAGCATATGTGGAAACATCATGATAACCTCCAGAAGTACTGATGATCCTAGAGGAAGGGGTGGAAGAGCACTGATTGCACGGCTGAGAATCAGTGAAATTGTTAATATATTTCCATGTGCTTATAAACAGATAAGACTTTGGAAAACTTGACACCTTTTTACTTTTCCCATAAGGAATAGTTTTCACTACACAACACAGCTGACATATTTATATACCTTAAAAAGCAAACTATTTTCAATCACTTTCAAATAATTTAGAAGTCTTCATTTGCTTATAGAGTATATTGATGTTAATATTATGATTCCATTTCTCAAAAACTTACTGTATTCCTGCATTTTGTGCTAAGTATATAGATAGATGAGAGAAGAAAAAGTTGCATTTCAAGCAGAGCCCATTTTAAAAATATTATAGGGGCACCTGGGTGGTTCAGATGGTTAAGTAACTACCTCCGGCTCAGGTCTTGATCTCAGGGTCCTGGGATCAAGCTCTGCATCGAACCCCACATTGGGCTCCCTACTCAGCAGGAGCCTGCTTCTTCCTCTCCCACTCCTCCTGCTTTGTGCTCTCTCTCCCTCTCTCAAATAAATTTTCAAGATTCTAATCTTTAAAAAAATAAAAATATCAGTAAATATGGAGTACCTGTAAGTGCCTAGATACAAGGAATTTCCACTTGCTATTTAACAAACTTTCATCATGTTCTTACCATGTTTAAGACCTGCTAGATTTTAGGTCTGTAAGGTTGAATGAGATTGGGTCCCTAACTGAGAGACAGACAAGGCACTTGATAATTGTGTTTTAGCTAACCCTTGACATTAATGATTTCAAAATCAGAATTTCTGAAATGAACAATGAGCTGTCATATAATAGTCATATAAGTAAGGCCAAAGAATTAATTTGCTAATTATTCCTCTCTGCTGTTGACATAATCCCTGTTGAGCCTTACTTCAACCTTACTCAAGAATAGATCATTTCCCTTAAACAATCTTTTTAGGCTAAAAGTATAACTGTGGATTCTTGAGTGTAACTGGAGGAGATTAGCTTGCAAATTTTTCAAAATTCATTAGTGCTGTATATATTTTGCCTCTTCAACCAGTTGATCCAGTTAAATTGCTAAGGGGCAATAAGTTGGCAACTCTCCAAATTCAGTTACTTCAGCTTCCCATTGGATGGCAGTCACATGCTTGAGAAACTGACGACCTACATAAGGGTATGCCCAACCTCATAAACTCTTCCCCTTCCTCAATTATTAATTCAAGATCGAGGCCTAAGTTATTTAGACCATTCTTACTCTAAGTCTGGATGTGACTTAATTTAAACCAATAAGGGAAGTTTGTTGTAGGACTTTTGGGGAAGTGTTTTTTAATATCTTATGACCATTCAATCTCCAAGTAATTCTGTGACTTGGAAAGCCTACCATCAGGAAATAAGTGGCTTAATAGATGTAGCCCTTAGGTAAGGATATCTATGCTGATGTTCACCCCAGATATGGCCAAGGAGGACATTGGATAGAAGAGATCCTCCCAGAGGACAGAACTAGGGCTGGAAGAAGCAATAGAAAGGGCAATGCTCTTGGGGGCACAGCCACAGGCTGCCAGTGTGGTTCACCAACGATGTCACCCCCCCCCCCCCCCCCCCACACACACACACACGGCAGGGAGCTTTTGCTCTTCCTGCCCAACAGGATAGGATATATGTTTAGAACTGTGTGTTGCTGCCCAGGCTTTGATTTTACAACTTTTCTTTCTTTCTTTCTTTCTTTCTTTCTTTCTTTCTTTCTTTCTTTCTTTCTTTCTTTCTTTCTTTCTTTCTTTCTTTCTTTCTTTCTTTCTTTCTTTCTTTCTTTCTTTCTTTCTTTCTTTCTTCTTTCTTTCTTTCTTTCTTTTTACAACTTTTCTTTTTAAAGCTTTTATTTATTTATTCATGAGAGACACAAAAGCAGAGACAGGTAGAGGGAGAAGTGGGCTCCCTGCGGGAAGCCCAATGCTGGACTCAATCCCACTTTTTATTTTTTATTTTTAAAGATTTTATTATTATTCATGAAAGACACATTGAGAGAGGCAGAGACATAGGCAGAGGGAGAAGCAGGCTCCCTGCGATGTGGGACTCAATCCTCAGAACTCCAGGATCACGCCCTGAGCTGAAAGCAGACGCTCAACCGCTGAGCCACCCAGGCGTCGCTCACATCCACTTTTTAATCAGTTATCTTGTTCCTTGTATACTGGAGTGTGGGGATGATTTATCATTCAGATGTAGCCCCCCGGGGAGCTATAGCTGGAATTGATAAAGATGACAGCACAATGCCCAGATTGCTGAAGCTGGTGCTGATACCATAACTGAATGTCTTTGAGTTGACTCCTCTCTTAAGTGGGTTGCATAGAAAAGATGCATGCAGTGGGTGCTGCAGTGCCACTCAGATCTCCCCCTCTGCGACCCAAGCGCTCATTCCAGGTGTGATGTCTGCTATGGATTCACAGCCAGGTCTCACTCTAGAAATTGTCCTGCCTCCATATTACATCTGTCCTCAAGGGAAGCCTGCAACCAACATTACTTATGCCCCAGGGGTGGGCAGGGTGGGTGGTAGGGAGGTGGAGTGAGGGACAGTATAAAGGCTTCAAAGAAGGACAATTCCCCGCCCCCCTCTCCCTTTGGACTCTGTTACCACTGCATCACAATTCAACTTCTCCCTCTGCCCAATCCCGTTCTCACTTGCTTTGGTTGATCCCAAAGTACTGCCTGATAACTTTACTGTACCTAAATTCCTGTCTCAGAGTCCAGTTCCTGGGAATTCAACCTCAGATAATAAATGATAATGACAATAATGTTAGGAAATACTTAGGGCTTACTTGTACCAGTCACTCTTCAAAAAGATTCACATATATTAGCTCACTTAATTCTCACAACCCATCGTTAACCCTGTCTTATGGATGAAGAGAATGGGGCACAGAGAGGTTAAGCAGGCTGTCAAAGGTCATACAGCTGGTAAGTGTCCAAGCCGGGATCCAAGGCAAGGCATTCTGTTTTGAGTGTTCTGTTTTGCCTCTCAACCACTCGGGTAGTACTTATTACATGCCAACCATTTCCTACCCAGTACCACTGCTGAGAAATTCAGGGCCAAGAAAAAATATCAAGTTGCTACAAGAAGCAGATCACGCCCGATAAAGCTTGGCAGCAGGCTCAGCTTGCACATGGCTAAAAGGATTACCCACTCTGGGAGCTCCCTGGCTCCTCCTTGGCCTCCCTGGCTGTCTCAGAAGAGGCGGTCATCAGCTATATCAAGGTCACTCAGTGCAGACCGAAGACTCCAAGGCTTTCTTTAAGCAAAGAATGTGACAGGGGCAGCTGCTGCTGAAGACAGGAAGAAGACTCAAAGGGAAGCCAGAAATCTGAAAACTCTCGGGCAGTCTGGCTCTATAGCCAGTGCTGTTCACATCCATCGCTTCTTAGCAGGGAAGAGGAAGGCGCCTGCTTAAGGATGCTAGTGAGCCCAAGGGACCTTGAACAGACAATGGGGAAGAAACTATCATCTGTCCCACCCCTGCCCTACAGTAGCAGACATAGTCTTCATAGTCTCCTTCCTGCATCCAACATTCCAGATGTTGGTTCAGGAACTCCGTCTTCACCTGAGCACATGCCTCTGCCCTGGCCATAGGCATCAGTAGCATGACCTGAGGACCCTGAAAAAGCACGGGAGACAGTAGGAAAGCCTCCTTGAAGTCATAGGTGGCAGTTATCTTGCTATTTGCCTAAGAAGAAGATGGGCATGATGGGAGCCAGGCAAAAAGGAAAGGGTGCTGCTGCCTCTGGATTAACTCACCCCAGCAGCCCACACTTGCTCTGGGCTTGTAGCTACAGGAGCCGGCATGTCTCCTTCCCGGTTCAGGTTCAGTGGGTGTGAGTCAGATTGTCCTTGCTCACAGCAGATCACAGGGGCATCTGCACACTGCACACCCACCCGCTCCCCTCCAGACCTATTGACGTGTTCATGAGACAGACAGCTGGGGAGATGCTTGGAGCATTTATATATATATATAATATATATAAAATATTAGTTCAGACACTTGTGGCAAGCGACAAGAGCCAACCGTAGCTCCCTTAAGCAGAAGAGAGACCTTTTGGGAAAGTCGACACAGTTCACAGAACCCAGGGACAGAGAGTCACAGCTGGGCCTCAGGAATAAAATAAAGCTGGGGAGAGTCCAAGGGGCCTCAATCTCCATTTCTCTCCCATGCTTCTGCCTTTTTCTCACCACCCTGAGGCTTTCCTCTCTGTCCTGCAGCCACAATGAGGAACAGGAGTGCACATGGCTCCTGAGTCTCACATGTTCTAGCTGAAGCAGAGAGAAGTGCATTCATTTCCTCTCCTCCCTCTGTTTCTCCCTCCATCTCGAGCTTTTGAAATCTCTCTGCCCAAATTTCAAAATTCCTCGAGGGACAAGCTTCTGAGCCCAGCTTGGGTCAGGTGGCCACCCTTGAACTAATAAACAGTGGCTGGTGGCTGGAGGGAGGTGTGTTGGGTACAAGGTCACCTCTTAGGAAAGTAGTTACTCTTGCTGAACTGAAAGGAGAGGGTGGGTGGGGCAATAATAAATGGAAAAGAATTTTGCAGCGATATTCACAGGAACCACAAAGGAAGGGAATATGAGAAAATGAAAACAGCTTTACCAGGGCTATGGGATGATTTACAAAATTATTCTTCTCAATTTTGCATTTTAGGACAGAATGTATAGTGTAGCAGTTAGAAACCGGTGCCCTACAAGCACATGTCTGCACTCCACCTCCACCACTTACAGGCTGCTTGACCTCGTACCAGTTACTTAACTTAAAATGGAGAAAATAATACCTGTCCAAGGGCGAAGGATGAATGAGTTACAATAACAAGAGAATAAACAATCCAATTTTAAAAATGGGTAGAAGATTTAAATAGACATTTTTCCAGAGGAGATATCCAGATGGCGAACAGACACATGAAAAATGCTCAACATCAGTCATTGGAGGACTGCAAATGAAAACCACAATGAGATATCATCTCAGACCTGTCAGAATAGCTATTATCAAAGAGACAAGAAGTAACAAGTGTTGGTGAGGATGTAGAGGAAAAGGAACCTTTGTGCCCTGCTAGTGGGAATGCAAACTGATGCAGCCACAATGGAACAGGATGGAAGTTCCTGAAAAAATTAAAAATAGAACTACTATAAGATCTAGCAATTCCACTTCTGGGTATGTATCCAAAGAAAATTAAAACACCTATTTGAAAAGATACATGCACCTCTATGTTCATTGGTATTATTCACAGTGGCCAAGATATGGAAACAACCTCAGTGTCTGTCCATGGATAGATGAATGGATAAAGAAGGTGTCATTGGGGCACCTGGGTGGCTCAGTCAGTTAAGTGTCTGGCTCTTCAGCCCAGTCTTGATCTCAGGGTTGGGAGTTCAAGCCCTGCATTGGGCTCCACACTCGGGGTGGAGCCTACTTAAAAAAAATGTCTCACACACACACTGGTATAACTAGTTACCCATTGGGAAAAAAAAAAGAAATCTTGCCATCTGCAACAACATAAATGGACTTAGATGGTAATTTGCTAAGTGAAATAAGTCAGAGAAGACAACAACTGCATGATTTCATTTATGTGTGGCAATCTAAAATAAACAAAACAAATGAACAAACAAAACCCATAGATACAGAGAATAGATCGGTTGTTGTGGGAGAGGGGGCATGAAATGGGTGAAGGAGATCAAGAGGTATAAACTTCCAGTCATAAAATAAATAAGTCATGTATAGCATGGGGACTATAGTCAACGATAAAGTATTGCAAATTTGAAAGTTGCTAAGAGGGGCATCTGGCTGGCTCAGTCAGTAAAACATGTGACTTGTGATCTCAGGGTTGTGAATTCAACCCCATGTGGGCATTGACAGAAAAGAAGAAAGAAAGAAGAAAGAAAGAAAGAAAGAAGAAAGAAAGAAAGAAAGGAAGGAAGGAAGGAAGGAAGGAAGGAAGGAAGGAAGGAAGAAAGAAAGAAAGAAAGAAAGAAAGAAAGAAAGAAAGAAAGAAAGAAAGAAAGAAAGAAAGAAAGAAAGAAAAAGGAAAGGAAGGAAGGAAAGGAGGGAGGGAGGGAGGAAAATGCTAAGAAAACAAATCCTAAAAGTTCTGTCTCAAGAAAAAAATTTTTTGAGACTGTGTATGGTGACAGAAAATGTCTATTGTGGTGATTATTCCAGAATGTATACAAATGTCAGATCATTATATCATACATCTGAAACTAATAAGTTGTTGTATGTCAATTATACTTCAATAAAAAAAAAGTAATGCACTTCGCATTTTACTGGCACAGAATAAGTGCCTCAGAAGTAGTACCTAAGGTTATTTATAAATTTTATTTAAGTGGTTAAAATACTATTCCAAAAACTAAGAAGTGAAAGGGGGAAATTTTCTGTGCTTTTTCTGAACCAAGTCATAAATCATGGGCACTGTGAGAAACGGTCTTTGCTAGGCCTGTAGGGGTGAGATCAAGTAGGATGCTTTTCTTTACTGTGGAAGTCGTGGTTCACAAGACTTGAGGCTCACAGTGCTGCATTGCTGTATTGATTAACTGTGAAGGAATTTTTTTCACAGAGGACTTGACAGTAGCAAAACCATTAGCAGCGTCTCCTTGAAAGCCATCTGGTATTGATTTTTCCACTGTCTCCTGAAAGAGGATTCTCCAGAGCCTTAAAGTAAAGAAAATAATGATTTTTTCCCCTTACCTCTGCAATTGCTGACCTACAGTTATCTGATTTTTCTGGATTCACTTTGATAACACAGAGAACAGCTAGGTACAGGGTACTGCTCTGCGGTATAAAAGGGGATTATTACTGAGTTATTAAGCCTTATATGGGCCAGGGGCATGGTGGTTCATTATAAATGTTTTGTTTAGTTTTTATTCCAACAATTTTGTGTTTAGGGTAGAGTTAATCTTGGATTAATGTTAATTTTATGTTACTCTAACAGAAACATCATTCCATTTAAAGTCCTCTTGTCCTTTGCACTACTGCTTCTCTACAGATCACTATTAATAACTTCAGGTTTTGGCCAACCTTTTGGATATTCATTCTCATTCGGCAGTGGAGCTCCAGATAATTCTCTAAAATAAATCTAATAAAGCAATATTGTCATTAAGTCTTCTGACTTTGTTAGTTTATGTATTATGGTTAGCAATTGTACATAAAGGTTAAATATAAGGCAAACTTAGAGCTGCTTATTTTTCTGTAAGTGGAATGTCTGTGATTAGACTCATATGTAAATTATATAACTTAATAACTTCAAATTTGACAGACCGTAATGATGTGTTTCTGATCATGAAATTGTTCACCATACACATGTTGACATTTTAATAGCAGCCAGTTTCATATGTTGAATGGTAGGCAGCCAGTTTTATGATGGAATCAATAGAAAAAGAAAATAGGCCAATATAATTCATTAGAGCTATATACATATATTAAAAAATAATCATGGCAAATTCTTAACATGCTGTATCCAATTGCCCAGTGCCATGAAGAAGGATTTATGGATTTAAGTTAATTCTCTTTGTATGACCTTTTCTATAATCTTGGATATTGTGCTTTTAATAAACTCTTATTACCAGTGATGACATGTTGTTTTGGTATATTGTACGGAGATTGGAGAAATTCTACTCTTTTAGTAATCCCAGTTAAAGTCGTAAAATTAATAAACTTAATCCAATGTCCATTAATTCACAACATCTGTTCCTTCAACAGCTTTTGCTCATTGTAAAGAGACAGAGTGTCTCCATCCAGCCATCACCCCACCTGACCCAGGGAGCACCAGCTCTGAGAAAGGTTTATGCACCTCTGGAGGGTTCCCTCACTGCATGTCACCATCCCGTCTGGTCCATGGGTTTGCACCTACTTTCACCTGTGGCCCCATATTCCCACGTGGACAATGTCTCTCCACCCTGCCCCACTTTTCCAACTGTTTAAACAAAAGACCAAATATAAACAGGGAGCGGGGCTGGGGGGGGGGAAGGAACACAAACAACACACATAATGAATTTGCTTTAACACTTTCTTATAGGCAATTTGTGGTTGACGTCAACATCTGAGGACACCGTAATTCTTTCGCATGGTACAACTGATGTGGGTTTTCTTTTTTAAGTTTTTATTTATTTATTCATGAGAGACACAGAGAGAGAGGCAGAGACCTAGGCAGAAGGAGAAGCAGGCTCCCTCCTGGGAGCCTGATATGGGACTCAATCCCAGGACCCTGGAATCATGACCTGAGTCAAAGGCAGAGGCTCAACCACTGAGTCACCCAGGCGCCCGTGGATTTTGATATAATGTCAAAAAATGATGCCCATAACTCTTACCACTATGCTATTTTTAAAGAGAAGTTGATCTTTTAGTTTAAGTCACAGAAGAATAGCTCTTACCACTAAGCTTCCCAGAAATCTCTGCATAAAGTCTATACACTAATAGTCCACTCCAGATCATTGGAGTTAAACCTCTACTATAATTTCTGTATGTTTATTTTTCAAATGACCTATGTTTCCAATTTTGAGGGCATTGGCTAGAACTAAACGGTATGTTAGGCCTCTTTATATGCTTGAGTTTTCTATTTGTAAAATCAGTATCATAAGATTTGCAGCTGCTTTATTCCAGGGATATCTTCAATATTATAAGATACTTTAAGTTACCTATATTGTGCCTTAAAAAAATCAAGTCTGCCAATTTTCACCATATCCTATGTTATTTTCTGGGATTTGGGAATTCAGAATGTTAAACTTTTAACACATTTTAAAAAACAAGCAGCATAAACAGAACAGACTCAGTCCTACCTATATATCTGATCGTAGGATGGAAAAACTTGGTACCATGTTTGTATAGTGGTCAGAAGCAAAGACTTTTAGGAGGCTGAAACAACATGGTTTCAAACTCTGTTTCTCCTGTGTAAAGAGTGTTTGGCTTTGGGCAAGTTTCTCTCTGAGCTTAAATTTTGAAAAGAGGATAAGAAAAAAATGTCATAAACATTAAACTATATGCACACATATGTATAAATACGCATGTATTTATACATATATATATATGTGGTTCAATTGTTACAATATCAACACACATGTACTCGACATACACATATTCTAGCATTAAACATTGTGCACGACCCATAGTAATCAATCAAAATAGTATCTGTTATTCTTTTATTTATTATCTGTAAGCTTAAAGAAATCTTCCATGATAGAATCATATCCTACATACACTCCTATATACTGATAAAATATATTTTCACCACCTCCCTAAGTGAAAAAACATCTTTTATCTATATTATTTGCTTATAGTGGTAGCATGGGAAGCAATCACGTTTTTTGGAATAACACTGAAGCATAAACTTTCTCCTGTGATAAAAGATGGCTAGTTGTATAGGTAATAGAAGGATGTCCAATGGCAAACTATTTATATAATTATTGGTGTTGTGCAAAATCACAAAAAAGATCTTATATTTGTATGCGATTAATCACAAACTATTTTGTTATATTGCTTCTAATTTTGTTTTATTTTTATTTTTTAAAAGATTTTACTTCTATATTTTTTTGAGAGAGAGAAAAAGCGCAAGTGTGAGAGGCAGGGGGAGAAGCAGACTCCTTGCCGAGCCTGACATAGGGCTCCATCCTGGGACCCCGGGATCATGACTTGAGTCAAAGGCAGGCTTAACTGACTGTGCCACCCAGGCATCCCTCTAATTTTGTTTTAAACTGCTAGTTAGGGACACCTGGGTGGCTCAATCAGTTAAGCGTCTGCCTTCAGCTTGGGTCATGATCCCAGGATCCTGGCATGGACCCCCGCATAGGGCTCCATGCGGGGGGAGTCAGTGGGGAGTCTGCTTCTCCCTTTCTCTCTGCTGCTCTCCCTGCTTGTGCTCTCACCTGCTTTCTCCGTCAAATAAATAAAATCTTAAAAAAAAAAAACAAAAAAACCCTGCTATTTGAATAGGGGCACCTGGCTGGCTCAGTCCATAGAGCAGATGACTCTTGATCTCCAGATCATGAGTTCAAGCCCCACAATGGGTGTAGAGATTACTTTTTAAATTTTTAATAAAAATATAAACTATCGTTTAAATCATTTACTGTTATTTTTCTTTTCACCCTTTGTGATCTCATCTCCCTAAATAGCTTACATCTTTCCAAGTACTTAGTGATGTAATTTTTCTTTCAAATGTGTCCATTTGAAATGCTGAAGGATGCAATTTGAATGCTTTCACCTCGTTGGGAATGTTTACTTATCTGCAAGATGAGAGGACTAGGTCAGATGCCTACTGTGACCCTTTCCTGTTGTAAGCATGCCATGACTTTGCCGTCATTGCAGTAAATCACTCTAAATGCGGATTTGGTTCAATCATCACACAGTCATGCTGCCCACTAAAGGTCACAGAAGTATTCCCTGAGTCATTCCTGGAGTAATCCAGATGCTTGGAGGATATGCTGCGGTGGGACTGTTCATGACTCCAGGAAACTGCAATGCGAAGAATGAAATGGGGGTAGCAGACCCCCAAATGCTATCTGGGAAACCTGCAATGACTAGGAGTGAGACCAGCTAGAGAAAAACTGAGGACAATATTCAGATTTGCAAAACCAATTATACTGAAACCAAGGCAGAAGATCCAGGCACTTGACTGGTTCCTCTGATTGAACTCCTGGGTCTTATATTCAATAGGGTTTCATTTATGATGATGTCCCTCTCCCCTTAAGAAGAGACTAGTGCCTCATTTTATTATCAAACAGCAGATGGTGGACATGTGCTAAGTAAGCACTATTAGAGATCACTTCTTGGATATTTATATTTCTGTAGAACACTATGAATCTTTGTTACTCTCCATAGGTTAATGAATAGGAAGTTTTTAATGGTCTTGGTAAATTCAGAAGCATATGTGTTTCCGTGCCAGGGTATTAACCAGGGTAATAATGTCTCCAGTATTGAGGAGGCATGGTCATGATGGTGAACAGATGACATTAGGAATGAATGTGAGTAACTCTCTCCTCCTACCTGATATCTCTGCTCTTGTCAGAGTAACCCGAAGCATCTGCTGCTTGCCCATTGTGTAAAATCACATTTCTCAAAGAATGGCTCATTGACTCCGGAATCAGAATCAACTGAGAGACTGTTAAAAATGCAGCTCCTAAAAAAAAAAAAAAAAAAAAAAAAAAGGCAGCTCCTGGGCTGGATCAGTCCGTAGAGCATATGATTCTTGATCTCAGGGTTGTGAATATGAGTCCCACATGGGGCATGGAGCCTACTTTTGAAAAAAAAAATGCAGGTTCTGTAGCTTATCCCAGCCCACTGAATTAAAATATTGGAATGGGGTCATTTTAACAAGGTACTCTGGTGATTCTGATGCTAGATTAAGTTAGAGAACTCGACATAAACAGAGTGACTTGTCAGAATTGCAGACACTGCCACATCATTCTTCTAGCTAGCCCCTAATTGGCACCATCACATCACAAAGCAAGCTGAAAAAGCTTAACCTGCATACAGCTTTCATAAAAAATTGTAACCTGTATACAACTTTCGCCTCTGCTCAGGACTCTGGTTCTTTTTCTCCCCATCGCCTGCTATGTGCTTAAAACTCCAGCAACAAGGAAATGTTTGTAGGCTCTCCAAACAGAGCATACTGCTTCTTTCCTTCTTGTCTGTGTTCACTAAGTCCCCTCTTTCTAGAATGCTCTGCCTTTCTCTCCTTCATTCCCTAATCTGTAATGTTCTTTGTTTCCCCTCTTCCTTTGTTATATCTCCCCTGGGATAAGTCAGCACCATTGCTCTTTCTCTGTCTACACATGTGTTTTATCAAATTATAAATAAATGTGATGCCACTTTTCTGTCCATCTTATCTACTAGACTACGGAAGTCCTTGAGGACACAGGACAAATATGTCCTCAAGAAAAAATTATAAATTTTGAATAAGTTAATCAAGAAAAAAGGAGGTATTGGTAAGATGCTGCATAGCTTGAAGAAAAAGGACATGTGTCAACTACATTTAGGAAGGACAGACACCAGGGAAGCTGCAGATGACAGCAACAGGGACTCTCACCCGTGCCAGGGGGTGCCCATGAGGGGTAAAAAGCAGGCCCTGTGATGGGCAGCCCCATCAGGGTCATGTGGCAGGATGAAAGGAAAATTTCTCCAAAGAAAGAGTGTGTGGTGCTGTCACAGAAGAAGAGGAGAGGCTTGGCAGACAAAAAAGAACAGCTGTCCACCTCACTGAGTCTTGCGCCTGATTATGCCCCCAGTGTCTCGGGCAGAGCTTGCCACATAGCAGGCTCTCACTGAATCTGGAGAATAAATGACATCAGAGAGAGAACTAATACTACCTGCCAGGCAATGAGCAAAGGGTTTAGGTGTTATTGCAGTCAAACTCTCACCAATCTACAAGTAAACATTACCTGTGTTTTTCAACTGAAGAAACTAAAACCAAAGCAGTAACATGCCAAGGTCACTCAGTGATCCTAGAAAAAGTTAGGATCCTGAAAATATACTGTACTGCCTTCCTTCAGTGAGAAATATATCATGGTTTTTCTCCATGAGAAATACACCTTATATTAATTTTTGTTTTGTTTAATAACATCCCTTTCTTCATCAGCATCCTTTTTTTAGTGACAGTGTCTTAGAGATACCTCCATGTTATCCACAATAGAGGAAGGCCAGTACTGCACGAAGTTCAAAGACATTAAGAATCCAATTTCCTGGGTTGGACTTCCAGCTAAAATCAGGATTTTAGTTATGTATGTCCTAGGGATATTATGAGGATTAAATTAGTTAACACATATAAAGCCCTTAGACTAATATCTAATATACAGTTAAGTGCTAAAAATTTTTTACTTGTTCTTTTTGACTATTACATTGCCTTCCACAGCATGTATGTACTACAATATATTTAATCGATTATTCCTCTGTGAAAGGAAATTTTGTTGGTTGCAAATTTATGATGTTTATAGACATTGCTACAAAGAACATTCTTGATTATGCCTCCTTGTGCACTTTGTCCACTCAATGGTTTGAGGAGTAGAATTGTTGAGTTAAAGGACATAGGTACATAAAAATTACAAATTTGTATCCATTGCAAATGGCTATACACAGTACAAATGTCAAAATGCGCTAAAGATTGTATAATAAAAGTCTTTCCTCCCACTCCATGTGATATCAGAGATGTTGATCATAAGGTTTTGAAATTTCCTTTACACTAATCTATACTTCTAATGCTTTCTAGTACCTAGAATCTGGATTGTGAATTTATTTCTGGCTGATACCATCATCACCATCATCATTATTGTCACCTTCATAAGTTAAGAGTCTTATATATAATATCAGATGCTTAATTTTTACCTAGCTTCCCTTATTCCATTATCCTGTTTTATTTTATTTAATTTTGTCTTATTCTTTTCCATGATTCTTAGTACTTCCTATCTCTACACAAGCTCCTTAGTGAAAAGCACATAGGTTTTATTTACTTACTCTTTTGAAAAGATTTACTTATTTATTTTAGAGAGAGAGAGCATGAACATGCACATGCATGCGCACACTGTTGCAAGCAAGGGAGCAGAATGAGACAGAGTAGACTTCCTGCTGGGTGGGGAGCCCCGTCCCACCACCCTGAGCCACAACCTGAGCCAAAAGCAGGAGTGAGATTCTTAACTGACTGACCGACCCAGGCATTCCAAATACATGGATTTTACAATAAAAGAAGATCTAGAATTAAAATATTGTGCTACTTACTTGCTATGTGACCTTTGCTAAGTTCAATTTCCTGAGCCTTTAAAATGGGAACAATAACATATACCTTGCGAGATTAGTATTGAGTTACATATATAAATATATGTGCCACCTCCTACACATCAGGTACTTTACATCTATTATCTCTAACTCTTGAAGTAGTCACCAGCAAGATAAAGTGGAAGGCAAACGCAGCAGGTGATGAGAAAATCAAGGAAATAATATGAAATGGATGTGGTGTAGATAATCACCAAAGACCTGAACTTTGAGTTGGAGGAAGTTGAGAGTGGAGGGTATTGACAGGAAGTGTTCAAGCAAAGCAGAAAAGCCTGTGCAAAGGCCCTGAGTTCGGAGAGAACTTAGTTACTCAAGGAATTGAAAGAAGTAGAGAAATATAGGATCATGGAGAATAAAGGAGAGAGTGATAGCAGGTGAGGAAAAAATGGTTATTTTGGAAGGCCCTGTTGTCAGCCTAGCCAATCGCCTTGTCCTCATCTTTCTTGGTAAAAGAACCCCCAGGTGTCTTGTTCAGATAGCACTTCATCTTTTGCTAGTGATTGGTTTAAGGATGGTCATGGGACCCAATATGGACCAATGAGATATAAGGGGAAATCTGCAAAAAAAGGTCTCCATGTCAGGGCTCATTCCATTAAGCATCTGCCTTCTACTCAGGTCCTGATCCCAGGGTCCTGAGATGGATTCCTGCCATCGTGCTCCCTGCTCAGTGGGGAACCAGCTTCTCCCTCTCCCTCTGCCTGCTGCTCTACCTGCTTGTGCTCTATCTCTCTCTGTCAAATAAATAAATAAAATATTTTTTAAGAAGGGAAGATCTCTAGGAAACATTTGCCTCCCATAAAAAGATAGAAGGAGAAGCCCCATCTTTCCTTTCTGGTCTTGGAGATTGTTTTATATAGATGTGATTGTTGCAGCTGTTCTTGCCACAAAGGAAGACAGTGCTGACACATGGGATGGCAAGAGGCTGGACACTTGAGGATATCACTGAACTACTGAATCAACTCTGGACGTGCTCACTTCTGGACTAATTCGCGTGCTCGCTTCGGCAGCACATATACTAAAATTGGACTAATTCGCTTATTAGATAATAAATATACTTTTTTTTAATTTTGTTTATTTATTTGACAGAGAGCAAGCCAGAGAGCGGGGGAGCAGCAGAGCAAACAGGAGAAGCAGGGACCCCAAAGTGGGATTCAATCCCAAGACCTCAGGATCATGACTTTTTTTTTTTTTTTCCAATGGCACTTTATTTTTCCTGTTCTGCAGCTTCCTTGGCCCTTTTTTCCCCGGATGCCAGAGAGCCAGACATTGGCACGGGTCATGTGGAGGCTAGTGAACACGCCTTGAAGTTCTTCTCCTCTGTGATGACTCTGGCCGTCTCTTTCTTATAGATATTCCGTATGGGCATGACTGGTCCTGTCAGCTGTGTCGCCAGTTGAGCTGAACCAACTGAGCCACCCAGGTGCCCCGATAATAAATATCCTTATGATTAAGGCAGATTTAATTGAACTTCCCTATGACCGAAGGCATCCTAACTGATTATATGTATTGAAAGAGAAGGATCACACAAGACATTGTAGATCATATCAAAGATCTGGAATTTAATTCTAAGGGTTATGGGGATCCATTAAAAGCTTTAAGCATGGGGTGAATTTTGCTTTTCAAAAGATTTACAGTGTTGATAATAGATTGGACAATAGCAAGAGTGGAAGCAAGTATAGCAGATAGAAACTATTACAAGTCACAGAAAGAATGTAATGGTTTAAAATATGTGGTGACCATTGGAATAGAGAAAAATGAATCTATCCAAGAATTACTGAAAATACACTGGAGGCAGAATTGTGATTATGATTGTTTTCAATTCAATGTGAATAAGGAAGGGGAAGAAATCAAGATGGCTTCCAGGCATCTGGATTGAGCTACCAGCTAGACTGTAGCGCCATTTACTAAGAGTAGGATAAACACCTGGAGGAAGTAGAACAGGTGGGAGATTACTATAACATTCAACTATAATGTTGAAATGAAGGTGCCTGAAGCAACCAGGTGGTTATGTCAAGTAAGCAGTTGGGCATTTGAGTGGCCCAGAGTAGAGATAAAGACTTAGAAGTCTTTGGAATCAAGATGGTAACAGAATCTATATAAGTTTTCAGATTTTTAGGGAGGGAACAAGGGATGAGAAAATGTCCTAAGACAGAATCCTAGGACCTCCAGAACTTAGCTTCTCCATAACGAAGAAGAGGCCAGTGAAGGAGACAGAGAAGAATTGCCAGAAAGAAAGAGGGAATGCCAAAGAATTTTTACAAGGAGGGAGTGCTCAATACCAACAAATGCAGTTGAGAGGTCAAGGAAGAAAAAGACTTAAAAAGATTCTATCGGATTTAGCCACATGAAGGTCACTGATAAACAGGGGTGATGAAGCAACTTTTAGTCAGATGGAAGTGGATTGGTCAATTCAGAACCCAGGTTGGACTGGATAAAGAGAGCATAATTAAGAAACGGAGACATAGATGGCAGAGAAGCAGGTCAAGAAATCTGGCCTTTAAGAGGACATGGGCAGGAGCTGAGTTTGTTTTTTGTTTTCTTTTTTTAAGGATTTTATTTATTTATTTTATAGAGCAAGAGACCGCATGTGAACATGTGCACATGTGAGTGTGGGGGGAGGGGCAGAGGGAAGAGAATCTTAAGCAGGCTCCATGCCCAGCATGAAGCCCAATGCAGGGCTTGGACTCATGAGCCTGAGATCATGACCTGAGCCAACACCAAGAGTTGGACGCTTGACCGACTGAGCCACCTAGGCTCCCACCATCCCTATCTTTAAAAGAAAAACAGGGGCACCGCCGTCCCCCACTCACACATGCACTTTCCTTCTCTCTCAAATAAGTAAATAAAATCTTTAAAGATAGAGATGGCTATCTTTCCTTCACCTCTATATCCAATTCATTTGCAAAAGCCCCTTTGGGTCTTTCTCTTAAATGTATCCCAAATCTGTCCATCTCACCTTCGACCCAGATAACTCCTTGGTTTGAGCCGTCATCCTCACTTGGGCTCAGTCCTCTCCAAGTGGTTTCTCTGCTTCCATTCCTCTTTTGTTCTTGTCTTTTTGAAAACAGTGAACAGTCATAATACATGAAATCATGGTTTTGAAGTAAAATCCAAACTGGCCTATGAGATCAAATAGAATCAGGCCCTTCTCCTATTTAAGGCACCCTGTGCTACCCTGCTGGTTCCCCTTGTTCTGTCTCCAAAGAGAGTCTCTTTCTGTTCTTTGTTCCTTGCACACTCACTGGTCCCAGTGCTTAGCAAGCTTTTTCCTGCATCTTTGAATGGCTGACTCCCTTTCATTATTTATGACTGCTCAGATGTTGCCTCATCCCAAAAGTCTTCTCGGACCCTCTTACCCTCCCCACTCCTATGGTCAGTCCCTGTCTTGCCTTTTCCATGGTTCTTATCATCTGAAATGATCTTGCTCATTTACTCGTTGATTACTTACATCTTCTTATTAAAAGCAAAGTCGGGGGGAAACTGGGTTAAGTTTATGGGATTACTATGTATTACATGTATTGTTGTGTGATGGGTTGTGTGGATCATATATTACTAGGTGTTATTTATAAATAAATGATAAGCATGTTGGGGCAGCCCTGGTTGCTCAGCGGTTTTGCGCCGCCTTCAGCCCAGGGCCTGATCCTGGAGAGACCGGGGATCGAGTCCCACGTCGGGCTCCCTGCCTGGAGCCTGCTTCTCCCTCTGCCTGTGTCTCTGCCTCTCTCTCTCTGTGTGTGTCTTATGAATAAATGAATGAAATCTTAAAAAAAAAGATATTAAGAAAATGATAAGCATGTGAATCTGTAATTATCTCAACCAAAGTCAACATTTTTGGTTTTGTTTTTTTAAAATAAGTTCTGTGGGAACGGGGATTTTGTCTCCTGGTCAGAATTGTGTTCCCATCACCAGAACAAAGTCTGCTATGCAGTGGGCACTAAAGAAGTCTTATTAAATGTGTGGCTTTTTTAAAAATAATATTTTATTTATTATTTGAGAGAGAGAGAGAGAGAGAGAGAGAGAGAGTGCACAAGCAGAGGGGAAAGGGCAGAGGAGGCAGAGAGAGAAGCAGCAGGGAGTCCGCGGTGGGGCTTGATCCGAGGACCCGGAGATCATGGCCAAGCAGAAGGCAGATGCTTAACCGACTGGGCCTCCCAGGCGCCCAGGTATGGCTCATTAAATGATGTATTTGGTCATGGCTAAAAGAGGGAGGGGCAGGGAGTAGGGGCAACAGCGGGACACCCTGCGCCCAGGAAACTGAGGCAGTAGAATTTATAGCACTAGAACCCTTATCGTCGTGAGTTGGGATCCGAACCCGGGTCTCAGAACCTTTTGCACGCCGCGTGCTAGCCCTCCCCCCGTGGGGCGCCGACTGCGGCCCGAGCGCAGGGGGGCGCGGTCTCGGGAGCCGCTCGGTGCCAGCCCGCGGCCGGGGCGCGCTGGGGTCGCAGCCGCGCAGGGCGGACGCGAGCATCACCTCCCGCGGGGCCCCTGCGTCGCGGCCGGCGGGGCCGGCTCCACCCTCTCCGGAGCTCGCCAGAACGCGGTACGGACGCGCGCGACAGCCCGCCGGCCGCCCCGCCGCTCCGGGCCCTGCGGGGGAGGTTTCAGGTTTCAGCCCTCGCAGGAGCCGGGCCGTGGCAGCGCGCACCGTGCGGCCGCCCCCGCCTCCTTGTGTCGGCCGCGGCCGCGCGCTCGTCGGCCCTGGACGGAGGTGGGGCGCCGGGCCGCGGCCGCCGCCGGGCTGCTGTCGCCGGGCGCGCGGGGAGGCGGCGGTCGCCGCTGGGCCGGGACTTCCTTCCTCTGCCGCAGGACAGCAAAACAACCCGGCCGCGGGCGCGGAGCTGCCGGCCGCTGTCTGGGCGAGAGGCGCCGCGATGGGCTCCGTGCTGAGCAGCGACAGCGCCAAAGCCGCCCCCGCCTCGGCCGCCCCCCGGGCCCTGGAGCGCAGCGGGGACCCCGAGCTGCCCGTCACGTCCTTCGACTGCTCCGTGTGCCTCGAGGTGCTGCACCAGCCCGTCCGGACCCGCTGCGGCCACGTGTGAGTGCGGGGGGAGCTCGGCTTGCGCGCCCGCTTCTGGGGAGGGCGAGGCCGGGGGAGCCCGCGCGTGGGAACAGAGCTCCTGCGGGGGACACACCCGGACCCGGCGAGCCCGGGCCGCGGGGAAGGCGACCTGTCGGAAGGTGACACAGGCATGCAGGAGGCGAAAACAGAAACAGGCGGGCGCCGCGGCGCCTCCCCGCCAGGCCCCGAGGCGCTGCTTGCCCCAAGCCCAGGTGCGGAGCCCCAGACCGGGTGCCCAGGCGCAGGAGCCGCCGGGGGCCGGGGCCGTCAGCTGGGGAGGGTGCCCTTGGCTGGACGGCCGGCACCCGCTTGGACACAGGGCAGTGGGCTTCTGCAGAGCAATCACCCCGCCGAGCTCAATCAATCGGGAGGTGCTGCCCCCTCCCCACCCCCCGCCGCCCCGCAGGTCGGTTTTGTTTTGCTGGCCCTGCACGTGTTCCAGGACGCCCACTGGGGCAGCCTCTTGAGCAAACAAAGATCCGTGCAAACTGTCCTTCCACCTCCACCTCCCCCTCCCCATCCTAATGCACACACTCAGGCCCTTCAAAGATCAGCTCAACAGGCGGAGTGACCTCGTAGCCCTTAGACTTTTAAGTGCCTGTCGGGGTGGGGCCGGGACCTGAGAACCTTAGCGCCAGGCCCTTGAGTGTAGCCCTTTAAAATCTAACCACAGAGTGACAGGAGTTTGCAGACTCCCTGCCTCACGCGGCGCTTCCCTAAAATCGATGGAAAGCAGAGATAAAAATTAGTCGTTTCTAAAAAGAGTTTGAAAACAAAATCCCTATATAAAATTGGCCCGTCCTTAATGTGTGCTGGGGCCACTAGTGATGGGAGTTGGACCTGTGGTTTCGTGTTCTGTTTCCGCAGAAGCTTGCTTTCCGTGGCTGCCTGGGTGTGTGAGTGAGTGTGTGCCTGTTGGGGGTGGGTGGGGTGCGGGGAGTTGCACAGAGTGAGAACGGAAGCCCACTTAATGTCTTCTTTGGCTGACTAGAGTTTGATGAAGCGCCAGGGCAATACCGCAATGGCTAGTAAGTGCTTCTGGCTTAGCAAGGGGGGAAAAACCCATATTATAAATGCAAGTGCACAAAATGTTTTCAAAAAGACTTAGATGGTTCTTGACACCTATAGACTAGTGACTGAGAAGCACCATGAAAACCTCGGTGGTGAGCCAAGAAGGAAAAATGCAGCCCACATAGTGTTTAAATAAAGAGTGCCCTGGGCATTATTTTGTGGCTGTGTTTTCAAGGCCTGTTGTTTCAGCGTTGTACTTTAAACTCAAGCCTAATTGGCCTCCAGACTGATTACTGATGTTGTTTCCCAGCTGTCCAGATGTAGCTCATGATATGAGATCCCAAGGCCAAGATGGAAGCCGAGATAGCATCGTGTAACAGTATAATATATTGATTAGTTGGGACAGTAATCATCCCCGGGTAGCTATGGGTAAATTTAGGCTGTGCATTGAAACTTTAAAGTTGCACCAGGAATGCGCAGCGGGCATCGAGTCTTGAAAGTTCCTTCTGTAGAACTGAATTGGATGACTTTGATATTGGAGGTTGTTATCTGATTGAGGATTGTTTTCCCTGGTTTGGATTTTTTAAAAATATTTTACTTATTTATTCACGAGAGACACAGAGAGAGGCAGAGACACAGGCAGAGGGAGAAGCAGGCTCCATGCAAGGAGCCCAGTGTGGGACTCCAAGTGGAACTGGATCCCAGACTCCAGGATCACGCCCGGGGCCCAAGGGAGGCGCTAAATCACTGAGCCACCCAGGGATCCCACCTGGTTTGGATTTTGAATGCCATAACTTACTGTTTGTAGTGTTTTTGCTTCTGCTAAAGGATAATGTAAATGTGTAAAAAGTTAAATCTTTTGTTTAATCTTTTTCTTTGTTAGAGTTTGAATAGGAAACCAGCAACTGGAAAAAATCGTCATGAAGTAGCACAAGGGCTGGATGAATTGCCTTCCCTCACTTTACTGTTCTTTGTTTTGACAAATCTATGTCCATTGTTCTGGCTGTGGGCAGAATTTCCATATTCCTCCTTTTGGCAAATTTACTTGGGCCCCTTCCACTTTATAAATGTTAACTAGAGTTCCTTCTCCACTGGGAATGGTGAGTGCTGTTAACACCATTTGTGTACTTCCTAAATAAATTTACTCTCCTCCATTGACCCTAAATTGGAAAATGGAGAAATGCAAATGAAATCTCTGTATGTTATCTCCTATTGAAGCTAATTTCCAAACTTGTTGAACTCGTTGGTTTATGCTGATTTCTGCTCATAAACCTATTTCGAGTCAATCAAGTACTTAATAATGACAAAAATACATTGAATGAGTATGTATATAGCACTCTATAAATTGTAGAAACAGTGGGACTGAGAGAGAGCAGTATTTGAAATTCAGCCCTGCCACTGACTGGTTGTGTGACCACCATGGGGCTATCTCTTTGACTGCTTCTTCATTTGTACAATAGGGTGAATAATGGAATTTTTATGAGTATTTTAAAAATGTAAAAGTGGCCCATCATAAAGCCTCAACACTTAATTTCTATCTCCCTTAAAGACATTCCACAAAGCAAAAACCCAGGAATGGGTATTATTTCTTATCTGTATTTCTTTTGGAATAAAACTGGGCCACAAAAGATAGATCTATGACATTTCTAAGATGTCGCAGATTATCTTCCTTTTAGCTGAGTTCTTTTTCCTTTGGTGGCCTTTAATTTAAGATATTCTATTTTAATGTGCTGTCATTTCAAATCGACATTGCTCATACGTCTGTATCAGTTGTTAAAACAGCTTTTGGGGGAAAGGCTTCCCACCTCTGCCTTATCTTCTGTTATGGGGGTGAGGAGTAGATAAGTTGAAGCTGTGTGAATGAAACTGAAAGGGAATCAGAATCTGATTTATATTTAAAATAAGTATTTTTAAAGAAATTTGTTGACCAGTTGCGTATGACAGATAAAGGGGGGAGAAAGGGTGGAAGGCAACTCCCTAACAGGTGACAGAGATAAAGGGGGGCAGAGTTCAGCTCCAGAGGTAATGTAGTGAACTTGTAATGGGGCTTGTCAAGTATACAGTAGTCTGATAGGGAGATATCCAAAGGGAAATATCCCAAAGGTACTGGGAGAACGGGTTTGGGGAAAGGTCAGAGCCAGAGCTAAGGGAGTTATCTAAAAGAATCAAGAAGTGGAGAATAGATCTAACAGAACTAGGAGGTACAGACTGGAGCATGCTAGAAGGCACAAAGAGCTACATCTTCATCGAACTGAGTTGGGTTAAATAGTTCCAAATCACAGAATTTGCCTAATTTTGAAAATGGAACTGTTGAGGATAATTCTGAAGTGCTTTCAGGTAAGTGGATTAAAACTTTCCATTTGTGGTCAAGTATGAATGGTACAGCCTGCATCAAATTAGTGGTTCTCTGAGAGTTTCCTGATGAGTTTTAAACTGACCCAGAAATATACATCAGTGCTTTCACTTTTTTTTTAACATTTAATATATTTTATTATATTTACATTTTAAAAATTATTTAAATATTTAAATATATTTTAAATTTTTTATTAAGGTGTAATTGACATATGTTAGTTTCAGGTGTTCAACATAATGATTCAATCTTTATATAAATTGGAAAACAAACACCATGAAGAGTCTAGTTAACATCTGTCAGCGTACATAGTTACACAGTTTTTTCTTACAACTTTTTAAGATCTATTGTTTTGGGGCACCTGGGTGGCTCAGTTGGTTAAGCATCTGCCTTTGGTTCAGGTCATGGTCCTGGGATCCTGGGATCAAGGCCTGCATCTGGCTCCTTGCTCAACAGTGCCTACTTCTCCCTCTCCCTCTGCCTGCCACTCCCCCTGCTTGTGCTCTCTTTTTATCAAAAAGAAATAAAATCTTGGAAAAACAAAAAGATCTATTGTCTTAGCAACTTTTAAATATATACTACAGTACTATACATATAGTGTTAACTGTAGCCACCATGTTGTACATTAGAGCCTTGTGATTTATTTATTTTTAACTGGAAGTTCATACCTTTTGACCCCCTTTCAGCCATTTTGCTGCCCATTTCATTCCTACAGGAGTTGTGCAATCCCAAAGAATTCTTCTTTAACATAAGATTAAAGCTATTTGCCTTATTGATTATTACAGATATTTATTATCTCCTTGTATATTATCTACTAGTGAGGGTTCTTCTGAGAAACAACCAATAGTGTGTGTGTGTGTGTGTGTAAAAAGACTGATTTTAAGGAATTTCTTCACATCATTGAGGATAATCGCTTCCTTAAAGTCAACTGATTATAGATGTTAACTACTTCTGCAAAATACCTGCACAGCAACACCTAGGTAAGTGTTTGATTAGATAACTGAGTACTATAGCCTATCCAAGTTGACACATAAAACTAACCATCACACCTATCAACTGAGTTTTTAAGGGTTATTAAAATCTGGTATCAAAAACAAAAATTAGATCATTGTCAGGCTTTACTATAGACCGTTCAGCATTCTACTAAAAAATCTGGCTGTCAGGCAACCATGTACACACCTACATGCTGCTCAAGCAGACAGTAGGAATCCACACAGTTTTCTTTAAAATAAAATCATTGTTCATTTTCTTCATCATTTTTATTTTGGTTTATTATGAGTTGTTTGGTTAGATCTGCTTTTGCATGGAATGCTTTCATTTATTGATCAAGCAAATATCCCCTGTCCTGTGCTGAGCACATAGACACAGATATCTATCCTCCTGGAGCTTGCATTCTTATCTGGCAGGTGCACAATAAACAAAATACCGGCATTAAATATGTCACTTGTTTATATAGTGATGGGTGTTAAAGAGAAAAAAAAAATAAGCCAGGAAATAGGATAGGAAGTATGTGGGGGAGTTGCAATTTTAAGATATTTAGAGCAATGCTTCTCAAATTACCTGCTGTAAAGAAGCAGTGAGGTTTTGTTTTGTTGTGCTTTTAGCCCATCACTGATCAATAATCTGATAAAATTAAAAAATGAATTATTGAAAAAAATTGAATTTAAAAATACCAAAGATCTATAAAATACAAGCCTTCATTTTAAAAAGTAATAATTACATTCAACAGACATAAAATTATTCTGGCAGATATCTATACAAGACTGAGAGATGACCACTGGTTTTATTAATATGGAGGCTATTGGTGACCTCCAGAAGAGCAGTGTCAGTGGAATGCTGGGCACCAAAGCCTACCTGGAGTGGGTTCCTGAGTGATCACAGGAGTCAGAGACAGAGAGGCCCTGTCATGGAGTGGGGAGGCAAAGCAAAGGAGAGAAATTGGGACAATAGCTGGAAGGAGAAGTGGGATCAAGAGAGTTTTCTTTTAAAAAAATATTTTTGTGATGCCTGGGTGGCTCAGTGGTTGAGCATCTGCCTTCAGCTCATGTCTTGATCCCTGGGGTCCTGGGATCGAGTCTCGCATGGGGCTCTCCACGGAGAGCCTGCTTCTCCCTCTGCCTGTGTCTCTCTGCCTCTCTCTGCATGTCTCTCATGAATAAATAAATAACATCTTAAAAAAATAAAATAGAATAAAAAATTTTTTAAATATTTTTTTCTTTTAAGAGAGGAAAAGTGGAATATTCTGTATGGTTATGGAAATGAACCTGTAGTGAGGGGGGAACTGATACACAGGAGGAAAGAGAATTTTAAGAGCAATGGCCTTGAGTAGGAGAGGAGCTGGGATTTACAGTGAGTCTTGGGGCCCAGGGGAGGCGTGGCCATGGCAGGAGACTGAATGGTTCATCCATTTCATAGGATATTGGGCGTTAGATGGGCACAGATGATGGGAGTCGAAGTGGAATATTGTGGAAGTTCCCATCTGATTACCAGTTATCATTGACATATTTTTTGACCTGTGATTTGACTTTAAGACAAACTTTGAAATTTAAATATGAACATACAGGCCCCTGATGCTAAAAGAAATGTATTTAGAATGCTTCCTCCTTCCAGTGTGCTTGGGTAAGCATCACTTAAAATAGGATGGTTAGAGCCTTTGGTACCATCAAGATCCAAAAACTCTGGAGAGTCTTTGCTCTAGTAAAGAAATGCTACACTGCCACCCCTTAAGGATCTGGTGCTTAGTTGGTGTTCAATATGAGTTGAGTTAATGGATGATTCTAAAATACAATGCAGTTTGAATACTTTGGTGAATGCCCCTCAAGTGGGGACAACTACCCTGTAGTGCCAGCCAACGGCTGCTATGTAGTCAAGTAACAGGAGTCTCATGATAGTTTCTGAACTCCATTATTTTTATGGGGTTACTCATCTGTCCCTGTATTACTGAGAATTTCGGAAAGATGTAATTAAGCTGGCCTGAAATTTGCCTCCTCTGGTGTTTGGACTGCTCTGTGTTTACTTAGTAACATTAGTATTGTCACAAGCAAATTAAATATTAGTGATCTAGTAAATTATGTATTCTCTAACAAACAGAACCTAAATAATGTAGCAGACTGAGTTTTATGCCCAGATTTTCCTTAGGATTTGGCTACTGGCCTGTGGACTAGCAGCACTGCAGGATCTTGGGCCCCATCTCATAGCCACTGAATCAGGATCTGCATTTTAATAGGATGTTGAGGTGATTTATATTCACTTTAAAGTGTGAAGCACAGCTTTACTAAAACCTATTTAACTGACAATAAAATACAGCAAGTTGAGGACAGTTTTGTAGGTTTTAGAAAGGCACCCTGCTAAGATTTTAAGTTAAAGGAAATAACATTTTCTTTGGGGGTTAAATTTTGAATCAGCAAATAACCTGGTATAGAGGTATTCAGAATCAGATTTTGGAGGCTGAATGATTCCCAGGATGAACTTGGAGTGGGACCTAATTGAATACAGAAATAACATCAAAGGAAATCTCAGGGGTAGTGAGTGGCTGGAGGGCTTTGCTCTAAGAATAGCTGTACTCCGGCCTGTCTGGCTCATCTGTGTAGGTGAGGAGGGAGTAGGGTGTGTGTGTGTGTGTGTGTGCGTGTGTTTATTACATTGAAATATTTTAGCCTGAGACTCTTATCATGATTTTGAATAACAATAACAACTCCCTTTTTTCCATTTCCATTTTCAAGCTCACCAAGCCAGCTCAAGATTTTCATTCAGCTTCGTTTCACATCCCCACAGTGAGGCAGCCTAGTGTTGAGAACAAATAGAATGTTAGATCGGCCTCATGTTGCCAATGGGTCTTACAGAGTCCTATTTGGGGACCATGTGTGAATACTTATTTTGCCTGTCTAGCCTTGGACCCCATGGAGTCCCTAATGCATCCCTTCCCTCCTTAAATCTATGATGCTTAGTGTTCAGTTTTACCTCTTTAAGATTGGGTACCTAATTTTACCCAGTGTCCTCAGCAAGCCTTTCCTCATTTTTCTACAAATGCTTTGCTGATCTCTTCATTACAAGGGTTTAATTGATAATCACTTAATTTAGGGAAACAGAAAGGGGTTAATAAAATTATCAATGGGAGCAAGGTATTTAAGTTTCCATCTGGTTTCAAGGCTCTTAGAGCCATCCAGTTCCTAATCGATGTCTTTAGGAGCTGCAGACTGCAAGTGATATCAATGAATGGGGAGGGTGAGTACTCACTCCACAGGGTAGGGGTGCCAGCCCATGTGACCATATGGGAATTGAGTCCAGAGTTGGAGGAGACCAGTTTTTCAAGAGAAGCCAGAAATTTGGGTTTAGTTGTAAAATATGATTTAAAAAAAGAAAAATTAGGGGGAGGGGCAGAGGGAGAAGGAGAGAGAGAATCTTAAGCAGGCTCCAAGGGCCAGCACAGAGCCTGACTGAACCACCGGGCACCTCCTATAAAATTGGATGTTAAAGCAAGGGCAACTCGCTCCGAATTTTTGAAAACATTGAACTGGTCTAAAAAAAATGTAATTGACTTCTATACTTAGCTTCTGCCTTTCATCTAATTTCTCATTCTGATTGTATCTTTATTGATTCATCATTCTTAACCACCTTATGAAGTGGGGATGGGGCAGACAAATAAGAATCCTTTATCTCAGGGTTTGTGTTCACTTATTTATTTTTTTTTAATTTATTTATTTGAGAGAGAGACACAAAGAGACATCGAGAGAGAGCACAAATGGAGGAAAGGGCAGAGAGAGAGAAGCAGGCTCCCCAGTGAGCAGAGAGCCTAATGCAGGGCTTGATCCCAGGGCCCCAGGATCACCACCTAAGCTGAAGGCAGCTGCTCAACTGACTGAGCCACTCAGGTGCCCTGGTTTGTGTTCATTTCTATCCCTTGGGTTCTTTCAGAAGGATCTAACACTCTGCCTTATTAATGGGAATGTTGGGCCTGGCCCAGAAAATTCTTTGTTCGGTTCCTCGTAACTAATTTTGTTATTTCAGTTTACTGAGTAACTACTACTCAGTAGTTACTGGGGTGGTGTAGGCAGGAGGCCTGCAAGATTCGGAATGTTTTATGTATTTCTGTGATCTTCTTCATGCAATGTTGTTGTTTCTGGCCTGTTGTCACTGGGGCATTTTTGTTTTGTTGTGTTGTTTTTCAGCTTTGTTGAGGTGGTACAGTGCAATTCACACAGAGTGTACAAGTTGATGAATTTTGGTGATTATAGAACTACCTCCACGAACGAGATCTAGAACAACTAATTCCATTACCCTAAAAAGGTCCGTTCCCTCCCCCAAGCCCCTGGCTCCAACAACCCCATCTGCTTTCTGTCACTAAGTTTTGGAATCATACAGAAAGTAGTCTTTTGTGTTTGACCTCTCTCACTTAGTATAACAGGGCGTATATTTGTTGTCATTTGGTATGTTGTAAGTCCCTTTGCCTCACTTCCAAAATAAATCCTAACACTGCCTCCTGTTACTTTGCTTGTCTGAGCCATCATTCTCTCTTGAACTGACTCTTGCAGTGGCTTAAACCTGAGCTTCTCGCTGCCGTGGCTCTTGTACCTCTGTAATCTATCCTTCACACATGAACCAGAGTGATCTATGTAATATAAATCAAATTGTGTTACCCTCCTGCTTAAAACCCTCCAGCACCTTCCCACCACCCTGAGTTACGGCTTGATGATCTGTCTCCTGACCTCTCTACTCCCCCGTCTCACATCTCCAGTTACTCTCCCTGGGATGCCCTGCCTTTCAAGCAGGTTGGCTTTCTATACCTCAGCAAGATGCTCCCTATCTTTTGTCCCCTTTGTTTTCAGTTTGGAAAACCATTCCCAGATCTTCCTTAGAGTGGTGACTTCAAATATCTCAGGGACCACCCATTTAAATACTCCCTCTGCCCCACTCACTCTGTTTTTATCGTCAACTGTTTGTTTCCTCTCAAAGCATTTATCATCTGACCAGCCTATTTGTTTACCTGCTTATTGCTCCCCCCCCTCCCTTTTCCAGAACTCTGAGAGCAGGGACTTTAGACACTGCCACAATTTCATCCCTGGCATGTCAAACACTAGCTGGCAATAATTAGCTATTGCTAAAAATTTCACCAGTGCATGAATGCTTATATGGATGGGTCTAGGGAGGTTTGTGCAGATTTACGCATTCTCTAATAAAGTCTTCTCTGTAACCAACTATTCTTGCTAATAGCTTCACATAATCAGTTTTAGAAGGTTTGTATTTTCTCTATTCAGCCCTTTATTATATCCCAAATTGTTCTGTGTTCTTTAAGTTTCTTTAAATAATCATAAATGCAATGTAATCTTTTCCTCATACTGAATTTGGGTGCCCTTAAAAATACATTTTTAAAAATATTTTTCTCGGAGGGAGACAGAACATAAAGACTCCTAACTCTGGGAAACGAACTAGGGGTGGTGGAAGGGGAGGAGGGAGGGGGGTGGGGGTGAATGGGTGATGGGCACTGAGGGGGGCACTTGACGGGATGAGCACTGGGTGTTATTCTATTCTGTATGTTGGCAAATTGAACACCAATAAAAAATAAATTTATTAATAAAAAATAAAATAAAATATTTAAAAAATATTTTTCTCAGGACGCCTGGGTGGCTCAACGTTTGGGCGCCTGCCTTCGGCTCAGGTCATGATCCCGGAATCTGGGATCGAGTCTCGCATCGGGCTCCCTGCATAGAGCCTGCTACTCTCTCTGCCTGTGTCTCTGTCTCAGTCAGTGTCTCTCATGAATAAATAAATAAATCTTTAAAAAATAAATAAAATAAAAATGTTTTTCTCTTCATGTTCCATTAAAAATATCAGGTCTCTTCATCCTCCAAACACTTCCTTTCCTAATTTTATGGTTAAAATTTTTCTCAGGAATAAAGAAAACTTAAGTCATAGTAAGGTGGTTAATTTTCTCTAACATTTTTTTCCCATCGTATTTTTTTTTTAAAGATTTTTGTTTATTTGACAGAGAGAGACAGAGAGAAGATGTGCAGGCACAAGCAGGAGGAGAGGCAGCAGGAGAGGGAGAAGCCCTCAGATCATGACCTGAGCCAAGGCAGACCCTTAACCGACTGAGCCACCCAGGTGCCCCTCCCGCACATACTATTTTGAAAAATTTCAACCATAGAGCTAAGTTGAAAGAAATGTATAGTGAATACCTGTATATCCACTACCTAGATTTTACAATGATTAATTTTACTATATTGCTTTTTATCTCTCATTTTATCATATACCTATCCATCATCCATCTGTCTTCTTTTTGGATGCATTTCAGAGTAGGTTACAATGATCAGCACACTCTGTTCCTTCTTATATCAAGAGGCATAGTATTAACCAGACTTTAGTATTTATGTTTTTTTTAAAGGTAAATTACACATGTAGTGAAATGAGTACATTCTAGGCATAACCCCTATTGAGATACAGAATACTTTCAGTTAGTTTCCTGGTGTCCTTTGCCAGCCAATGCTTGTCCATGTACCCCTACAGGAAACCATTATTGTGATTTTTTTTTCTCTACCATAGATCAGGTTTGCCTGTTCCAGGACTTCATATAAGCAAAATTATACAGGATGTGCTCTATTATGTCTGGCTTCTTTATTTTTTTTTTTAAAGATTTTTATTTATTTATTCATGATAGTCACAGAGAGAGAGAGAGAGAGGCAGAGACACAGGCAGAGGGAGAAGCAGGCTCCATGCACCGGGGGCCCGATGTGGGATTCGATCCCGGGTCTCCAGGATCGCGCCCTGGGCCAAAGGCAGGCGCCAAACCGCTGCGCCACCCAGGGATCCCTGTCTGGCTTCTTTAACTCAGTATGTCATTGAGGTTCATCAATGTTGATGTGTATGTTAGTAATTTGTTATTTTTTATTGCTGTGTGGTATTCCATTGTAGGAATATGCCACAGTTGGTTTATTCATTGTCTTGGTTTTTTTTTTTTTTTAAGAGTATATTTATTAATTCATGAGACATGAGACAGAGACAGAGACACAGGCAGAAGGAGAAGCAGACTCCCTGCGGGAGCCTGATGAGAGACTCGGTCCCAGGAACCCCAGGATCATGACCTGAGCCAAAGGCATACACTCAACCACTGAGCCACACGGGTGCTACTATTCATTTTCTTGTTGAAGGACATCTGGGTAACTTCCAATTTGGGGCTGCTATGAATACATTTCTTATTAATATTCTTGTACCAATAGGTATAAATTTTCATTTCTCTTTAATAAATACATGGGCTTGTTATTGCAGGACCAAAGGTACCTATATATTTTGTTTTATAAAAATGACCAGGCCATTTATTTCAAACAGTTATAGGTGATTAACTTTTTTAAAGAATCATTTATTGTGTAGATACTATCATAAGATTCAAACTTGAAATTTGACAATGAAAATACTCACCTCTTCTTCTTAGTTCCCATTTCTCCAAAAGATAGGTAAGTGTTCTTTTTTTTATCCTTTTAGATGTTTTTATACATCTACAAGGCTATGAATAGCCCATATTATATACATAGCCTACACTTTGGTTTCCTTTTTTTTTGGTTTTAAATTCAAGTTAGTTAACATATAGTATATTATTAATTTTGGGGTAGAATTTAGTGATTCATCAGTTGCGTATAACACCCGGTGCTCATCATATCACAAGCCCTCCTTAACACCTATCACCCAATTACCCCATCTCCCCACCCACCAAACCCTCCAGCAACCCTCAGTTTATTTCCTATAGTTAAGAGTCTCTTATGGTTTGTCTCCTTCTCTGTCTTATCCTATTTTTTTCTTCTTTTCTCCTATGTTCATCAATTTTGTTTCTTAAATTACACATATAGTGAAATCATATGGTATTTGTCTTTCTCTGACTGAATGATTTTGCTAGTTCCTCTAGCTCCATCCACGTCATTGCAAATGGCAAGATTTCATTCTTTTGATGGCTGAGTAATATTCCATTGTGTATATATGTGGTATACACACACACCCATATATATATATACATATATATGTGTATGTGTGTATGTTTATATATATAGGTATATGTATACACACACATGCATACACACCACATCTTCCACATCTTTATCCATTCATCTGTCGATGGACGTCTGGGCTCTTTCCATAGTTTGGCTATTGTGGACATTGCTTCTATAAACATTGGGGTGCAGGTGCCCCTTCCAATCACTGTTTTTGTATCCTTTGGACAAATACCTAGTAGTTCAATTATTGGCTCATAGGGTAACTCAGTTTTTAACTTTTTGAGAAACCTCCATACAGTTTTCCAGAGTAGCTGAGCCAGTTTGCATTCTCACCAACTACACTTTGCTTTCTAAGAGGTTTTATTTTTGAGTTATCTTGTTTTTGTGCCTTGTTATATAGCTTACATACACACACATACAATTACATAATTACTTAAATCTGGATTCTAATTACACAACTCGTTTAATGCTTGATCACTTACATACTTTTTATGCTAATATACTAGAGTAAAGATGTTAAATTCTCCGGTTCACAATACTTGAATTTGATAACTGTACCTATAAGGGGAGACTTTTAACTTCAGATTTTTTTTGAACTAAGCGGTTCTGCAATCTTATTTCTGCACCCCCAAAAACAAGACTTGAGGTGTGATGGCATCCATTCCTCTCCTTATTGGTAACACTTTAAAAAGTCATGGTTTTTATGAATTGATAACCAGCACGTTCGGTCTGTCCCAAAACACCTTGGTCTTGTGTTTTCTCCATTTAATAATCACTTTTGTTAAAAGGGGTACTGCTAGTTGACTGACCTATGGGATTTGCAACTAATAATCTCATAGAATGCAATAGTGTCTATCTAATCTCATTTGAGAGTTTTACGCCACATGTAACACCACTGTGTAGTCATAAAGGCTTAGAGCCTTGATTTTTAAAAATTCCTTAAGTATACTACTTTTCATGACTACTAGATATTTCTGTAGTTGTAGTGATCAGTTTTTTTTTTTCCCAGTAGTGATCAGTTTTAGTTACAAAAATATGTGCAAAAGCACTTACACAATGACAGTAGAAACGTACTCTAACAAGCCCGCTGGTTTATACGGGTACCTCCACAGTCTAACAGTTTTGCTGCTTCTGCTTGTCACTGGGAGGAATCGAGGTGACTTAAAAAGAACTACAGACCTTTCTCGACTCACAGTGGGGTTCTGTCCCGATAAACCCATCCTAAGTTAAAGTAAGTTGAAAATGCATTTAATCACCTAACCTGCCAAACATCATAGCTTAGCCTAATCTACCCTAAATATGCTTAGAACACTTACATTAGCCCACAACTGGGCAAAATCATCTAACACAAGCCTATTTCATAATAAAAGTGTTGAATATTTTGTGTAATTCATTGAATAGTGTACTGAAAGTGCAAAACAGTGCTTGTCTGGGTGTAGAATGGTTGTAAGTGTATCAGTTGTTTATCTGCATGGCGGACTGGGAGCTGCTCAGCATTGCAAGAAGAATATTTGCTGAATACCAGGAGTAGACCAAAATTCAAAATTTGAAGTACAGTTTCTACTGAATGAGTATCGCTTTTGTGTCACTGTAAAGTCAAAAAATCCTAGTGGAACCAGTTAATTTGGGGACCTTCCACACATACTTTCAAGCCCCTTTCAAAACTGAAGTTCAAAGTACTCCCGTCTTCAGGCTGTATAAACTTGGCAAGTAGTTACACCTCTGTGGTTTTTTTGTTTTGTTTTGTTTAGAGATTTTTATGTATTTATTTGACAGAGAGAGAGTGAAAGAGCTCAAGCAGGGGGAAGCAGAAGAGGAAGAGGGAGAAGCAGGTTCCTTGTTGAGCAGAGAACCCGATTTGGGGCTGGGTCCAGGACTCTGGGATCAAGCCCTGAGCCAAAGGCAGCCACTTCACTGACTGAGCCACCCATGTGGCCCTGTTGTTACACCTCTCAGAATCTCTGTTTGCCACCAGTCAAGTGATGAGAAAGCAAAGCAGCATTGTAGGATTACTCTGAGAGCTAAATGAGATTGTGTCTATGGGTGCCCACTGCAGGGCTTGACACCAATATTAGTCTTCTGTTTGTATGGGTATAAAACTCAAGTAAGTTGTGAGGATCCTGACGTGGGGCTCAATCACAAGACCCGAGATCACGACCTGAGCCGAAACCAAGAATCAGATGCCTAACCAACTGTGCCACCCAGGCACCCCTCATAGGGGTTTGTTAAAATCAAATGAATTAGGGTATGTTTTAATACTTGTTAAAAATAAAAAACAAAAAACCACAGCATACCAAGTTTGAAATCATATCAAATAAAAAGTTACTAAGACAACGGTAAAAATAAAAACACCTAGAAAAAAAATGGTAGGAATACAGGTAGATCTGGGATTCTAAATAAAGAGCAGCACATCCCATCATGTTGTTGCTGAATCAGTCCTTATGTCAGTCTGTTTTGCACTCATCATCCAGAGAGAGGGTTTACTTGGTCTGGCCCACTGCGGGACTCTTGTCTTCAGCAATTGAATGTGGGCACCTTGGTGAGGGCCCAGCAGATTGTATCTCACGTAAGACATATGGTTCCTGCAGAGCAAAATCAGGGTGCTGTTGCAAGAAAAAGAGGAAATGGATGCTGAACAAGCATAGACATCAAGCAGATGCCTCAAGAACAATGCAAATGGGGATGCCTGGGTGACTCAGCGGTTGAGCACCTGCCCCTGGCTCAGGGTGTGATCTGCGGTCTCAGGACCAAGTCCCACATCAGGCTCCCTGCCTGGAGACTGCTTCTCCCTCTGCCTACATCTCTGCTTTTCTCTCTGTGTGTCTTTCATGAATAAATAAATAAATAATCTTAAAAAAAAAGAACAATGCAAATGTCAGCATCCTCTGTGTGTGTATAAGAATTTTATAACAGATGCAGAAGAGAGTTCTTTTAGGCATCAGTCATGGCTAATACAATTGGGGGTTCAGTCTGGGAAATTTCAGTGAACTATATACCTATGATATGTGAACCTTTCAATATATATATAGTATATCTAAATTTTAAAAAAGCTTAACTTTGCCATAATATTAATACTCCCAGATAGATGGTATATGGCAAGTACTTTAGCGGTGCTTCTCAGGTCACGCTAATGTATGTAATTTATCTAAAGGTCATTTTAACTTTGGTGTGCACGTGGCCTTCAACAGCTCCTATAAATAGGGCAAGATTTTCTGTGAGTTCTGCTGATTATGTTAAGATTTTATTACGATTATCTTTAAGTAAGCCAGGGAATAAATGTCTTGACTTGGAGAACATTTCCTAGTAGTGGTAACTTTAATTAGATCATTTTCTGTACCTGGGAATAACATTAAAATCATTTTATAAGCCTGATAATGCACATGGTATTTCTCCTCCTTGACTTCTTGCTGTGTTCTTTTCTAACATACAAAAGCCCACAGAGCCAAGACCTCTTCCTGCCCTCTCCCACCCCAACCCCAATTTGGAGTAAAATAGGATTAAAGAAAAGAAAGAACACATTGGCTACCCTTTGGGTTATAGTTTTAATTCCGTTTATAGGAATGCTGTTTTCACCGCTTTGTGCTCTTCTGTCCAAATGCAAGCAGCAAATGTGGTGAGAATGTGCGACCCCCAGGCGGTCTGCCAGGAAGGTAAGGGACTCTGTGCCAAGGTATAGGCTGCAAGCACACCTTTAGCTTGGCAATACAGCTCCTGGTATGTAAGGGGTCGTGAAAACACACTTTACACAAATGAACACATAGTGGTGGCTCCCTTACACTTTTTTTTTTTTTAAAGATTTTATTTATTTATTTATTCATGAGAGACACAGAGAGAGAGAGAGGCAGAGACACAGGCAGAGGCAAAAGCAGGCTCCCCGCAGGGACCTGCTCGATCCCAGGTCTCCAGGATCATGCCCTGGCCTGAAGGCGGCGCTAAACCGCTGAGCCACCCGGGCTGCTGTCCCTTACACCTTTTAAGGGAAATGATGGATGATGTGTGCTTTGTTTCTTTCAGATTCTGTCGTTCCTGTATCGCTACCAGTCTGAAGAACAATAGGTGGACCTGTCCTTATTGCCGGGCGTATCTTCCCTCAGAAGGAGTTCCAGCCACTGATGTAGCCAAGAGAATGAAGTCAGAGTACCAGAACTGCACTGAGTGTGACACACTGGTACGTGACAAGAGCGTAAAGTATCAGATGTACCTCCCAGGTTTCTGACATGCATAGGTGTAGGTGAAGGTGCTGATAGGAGGAGCAGATTTGGAGAAAAATCCACGAAGTCTTAAATATGTCATGTTTGAACTGCCAAGGGGAAGATACTATCATAGGGAATTTTGAGATCAAAAGAGAAATCATATGCTAAGGGCCTGAATTTTTTTAGAGCACCTTTCTTGATTGTTCATCGACATTGTCGCCTGTTCTACTTTCTGAGTACCTTGTGCTTTCTCTCTGTACTATTTACCACCATTTAGAATTATGCTTTTGTGATTTTTTAAAATTTATGTCAGTTATCCCGACCAGACTTAAGCTCTGTGAGGGTAAGGACCATGTCTGTTTTATTGGTGACTGTGTGTGTACCCAGCACTTTGAAAAGTGACTGGCACATAGTTAGTGCTTCATATATTGTTTTGAATATTTATCTGAGACTCAATAACTTATTCATGGCTGTCTGACTATAGAACTTATATATGGTCTTTGGAGTCAGACTTCCTGGGATCAAATGTGAATTCTCTCACTCATTAATTGTGATTTGGGGACATTATTATTTAAGTTTTCATCTTTTTGTAAAATGAGGAAAAAGATAGCATTCATGTCATGGAATGATGCATAGTTGCAAAGGAAAATGATAAAATATATATGGCTTTCAGCACTGTCTGGAACATAGTACAATGCTCAAAATCATTAGCTTTTTCCATTCATAATAATAATTACTTATTTTTACTTTGATTTTTTTTGTCGTCACACGACAATCAACATGCGCAGAAGTATCTTCCTTCTTCCTTTGTATTCTTAAACAACAAAGATAAGCATTTTTGATACAAATGAGAAATCTTTTAAGAAAAGTAATAAAGAGATGTGAGAGATTTGATGGTCAGAATTGGAATGTGGGGATCCCTGGGTGGCGCAGCGGTTTAGCGCCTGCCTTTGGCCCAGGGCGCGATCCTGGAGACTCAGGATTGAATCCCACGTCGGGCTCCCGGTGCATGGAGCCTGCTTCTCCCTCTGCCTGTGTCTCTGCCTCTCTCTCTCTCTCTCTCTCTCTCTCTGTGACTATCATAAATAAATAAAAAATTTAAAAAAAAAACAAAAAAAACAAAATTGGAATGTGAAAACTTGGAAAATAGTGTGTTTTTAAGACCTCTACCTCAACGAGTCCCAGGTGGATATTTGTGAAACAAGGATTTGTTCTCACTTTTCCACTCGCTTTTATTTTTGTCTTTTGTGAAGCAATTTGTCTTTAGTGAAGCAATTATAACAGTTTCCTTGACAGGGTAGATTTCATGCTTGAGGTTTAACTTCCGGCGCTTGAGCAAAATGAAGCAAGATGGGTCGACCACCTTACCACAGCTCTACAAAGCTTCCTTTAGCACAAGATCTTATCAGAGTTTCTAATGAAACATTTAGTAGAAGATGTGTTTTTTAGCCACAGATCCCTCATGGTTAGGATCTCTGAATGTATATCTGGAGGAACAAGGGCTCTTTATTCTGTCTTGGTAAAAATGGACTTGTAAGAGCTGTCTTTTATGTTTGCTCTTAATGGGGCCATTAACTATACTGTGTATTGTGAATTCATGTAATACTGCTGGATATATTATAAAACCATGGTATTTATATCTTTCTCTGAGGCACAGGATTTCCTTTTACTTACTATGGGCATCTTTAAAATTAAAATCCATCTATTGGTTCTTTTTATCTCTCTTTGTTTTCTTTTCCCTCTGTCTCTTCTCATTTTTTTTCTTCCCTCCATCTTGCTTGCTGTCTTTCCCCTCTCTCCTTTTTCTTTCTCACTTCTTATTATCATCAGGTTAGGTAATGGTATCCAAAAAAGGAAATTTGAGTTGTTATGTCTTTCCACTTTAAAAAACATATGCTTTCTAGGGATGCCTGGGTGGCTCAGTTGGTTAAGCATCTGACTCTTGATTTTGGCTCAGGTCATGGTCTCAGGGTCCTGGGATCAAGCCCTGCATCAGACTCTGTGCTTAGTGTGGAGTCTGCTTAAGGATTCTCTCTCCCTCTCCCTTCACCCCTCCCCCTCACTTCTACAAATACACATGTGTGCACAGGTGCTCGCTCTCTCTCTCAAATAAATAAATAAATATTTTAAAAATAAGAATAAAAAAACACGTGCCTTCTAGGAGAACCAAACTCAAGAACTCAACATTTGGATCTTCTGAGTATTAGAGGTATTTTTAAAGTGTTATTCTTGGTAATGCCTTAACTTTGTTGTACTCTTGTCATGAATGCATCCTTTGAATCCACTGACCCACACCATGAACTTATTTGCAATAATGAAAGTAATAAAGCTGGATCACAGAAGACTTTACTGAGCCTCTTTTCAACAGGGATTTTATTTTGAATTTGCTTTTATATAGGTTTGCCTCAGCGAAATGAGGGCACACATAAGATCTTGTCAGAAGTATATAGATAAATACGGACCGCTGCAGGAACTTGGGGAGACGGCAACCAGGTTTGTTTCAACACAATGTAGTTGAATGTTAAATTTGATATGCCTATAAAGAAGTTCATAGGCTGGAAAGGTTAACCTTCTTATGGTGAAAATATGTATGGAGTTGTGTTTAGGCTCTGAACCCTAACACCTACTATTGGTAATCATTTGTTAATGGCAATAATTATGAAAGAGTGAATTATGAAAGAGTTTTGCTTTCTTTACTCGAAAAACTTTGCATGAAGGGAGCCAACCGAGTACTGGAGAGATTGGGAGAACTTCCTCAGACGATTGTGTATTCAGGAAGATCCAAAAATAGAATGTGGAACTGCTGAGGTTCTGCAAGGCTCTGTTTTCTAACTAATGGGTTCAAGTAGATCCTGGTTCAGAGCCTATTCGTTTTCACTCTTCCACTGCCACTGCTCAGTGCCCCAGCTCATTTCCTCTCAGTTTTGCTGGTTTGGCTTTAGAAGGTAGGAAGTGGCATCTCAGTATATAGTCTAACAAGGAAGAACAGGCCTAGGGCAGGCATCCTGAACTGAGACCTTTTTGGTGGGTAATCTTTTATGGGGCCAGAGGAAGGATGGAGGGGGTTAGTAGGCTCAATGACAAATATTGATCATTATTTGTTTTTCCTTTAAAGAGAAAGAAAAGATATAAATCTGGGCCATTACTACCCTGATGGCGAGAGTAATTACAAAGGTTGGAGTCTCTCTCTACCAACAAAATGAGGAAATGATTTATGTTTCCCTGTCTAGGCTGATAACTTGGAAGCCATTAAGTCTACTTACAAGTTCAGTTACCAATAGTGGTATTCAGTAAGAGTGTGATTTTTTTTTCTTTTTCCTGAGGAAAATGTTACTCTTATTTTAAGAAAATATACTCAAAGCTTAGATCTCCTAACCCGAAAGTCTAAATGATTACCCCCCTTCTTTTTGTTTTACTAGATATTGCTTTGCAAATGTATCCAGTATTGTAGGATTAGTCCTAAACCATGATGTTACAAATTTGAAATGAGCATTTTGGCTCAAAGCAGAGTATGAATTCTGTTAGATTGGCTGCAAGGACCAAAAGGAAGGAAGATAAGTGGATTAAGAAAATGCATGGATTTGATTGCAAGGTTTTTAGGCTTTATGAAAATTTAAAAATACATGCAAGCTAACTTAAATCCTAATTTCTTCTGCTGGTTAGAATTAAATAATAAAGAATTAAAATAACAAAATGAGGAGGGTTGTTGATTAATCAATCTTACGGGATACATTAATATTTGCATTTAAGATAGAAATCTTTGCTTTATAAAAGAACTTACTACTACATAATTCAAATTATAAAAATTCTTATACAAGGTGCTTTTGCAGAGTACAAGTGTTAGGGAACAGGAAGTTGTATCTATGATAGAAAGTGAGCAAAAAATTCCAAGCCTCCATATTGTCCCTGTGAGTTGAAGGCAGCAATGTCCACTAGAACACATAGGTAATTTTATATTTTCTGGTAGCCACATTTAAAAAAGTAAAAAGAAACAGTGAAATTAATTTTTAGTGTATTTTATTTAACTGAAGATAGCTTAAATATTATCATTTTAACATGTAATCAATATAAACATTATTGAGATATTTTACTTTTTTTTTTTAATATAAAGTCTTTGAAACTCAGTATTCATTTTGTACTTCCAGCATAACTCAATTTCAATAGCCAGGTTTAAAGTGCCAGTAGACATATATGACTAATAGTTCCTGTAGTGGACAGCATACATGTAAGGGACAAATATTCCTTATATACACCTGTAGTCACATATGCTGGTAGAGCTGGAGAACAAATAACACCCAGTTATGTTACCTGAATTAGGAACGGGAGGAAGAAAAAGAAACAAAAAGTAACCCAGGGACATCTGGGTGATGTGATCCCAGTTTTTCAGTTAATGGGCGCTCTGACAGCACTTCTCTCCCAAAGAGAAGAAAGGGCTTCATGTTCACTATAACTGTTTCTCTACTGTGCCCTTGTGAGGATACTTACTTTTTTTATGAGGAAAAAAACGTAGATATCTGACCATTATCAGGATGGAAAAATAATGTTAAATCAGGAAGAATAAGGGCTGGAAACTAGATCCACCTACATTCTATTTTTTATCTCTAGTTAAATGCCAACAATTTTAGTAATTTCTGTATTGTATGCAATTTCCAGGTGTGTATGTCCGTTTTGTCAGAGGGAATTGGATGAAGACAGTTTGCTGGATCACTGTATCACTCATCACAGATCAGAAAGGAGATCTGTGGTAAGGAATTTCGTTACTATATTTCTGCAATGTCTGAATTCAATATACACTAGAAATCCATTTAATAGGCTTCTATTTATAGATATATTATAAAAGATAGTTTATGTCAAGGTTGTGCTAATCCTGTGACTTAATATGTGAAAGTGTTAATTTGAAAGTGGTAAGAATTACTAATGCACAGTCATTCTCTCATTTATGAAATTTGACATATCTCACAGATAATTATGGGCATAATCAACTGAGAAGATAAAAAATACACACCTAAGATCCAACTTTAGTATACTGTGGTCATGTCCTAAGTAAAAAACATTTTTTAATAATGCAGAGAGGGTCATCATGGAAGTTATTCGTCTTATCCAGTCTTTTGTTTCATAGTCTTGACTATTTATCCATATGCTTGCACATTAAATATATATATTGCTCATCATTTCCCGGGTTCATTGTGATGCTTCCTTTTTTTTTTTCTTTTCAGCCTGGCATTTTTGTCCTGTGGCTTTGATAATTTTCATTTTTATATAGTTGTGAGGGAAAGCAGGGCAGTACTGGGTACGTCCTCATTTACTTAGCCATTTTACTATTTTTGTACACTTGTTAACCAATTTTAAGATTTTAATTCATACGGTACATTTGAACTTTTCCCTTTATTGGATTTTTTCCTAAGAGGAAATTCCTTAGGTTTATCTTTCTGGGACCAAGAAAGTACAAACTTTTTAATAGCTCTTGAAATAGACTTCTAAATGCATTCCAAAAAGGTTGAGTCAATTTATATTTGTGTTAGCAATTTAGAGGTAAACCACTTTCACCTTAACCTGGTTAATATTGGGTACATTTAGTTTAAAATTAAAATAAAAGGCTTTGCTGAAATAAAATGATACCTTGAAGATTATTTTGAATTTTGTTTTAGTTTAATTTTATAAATATATATGTGTATATCTGTATATATGTATGTGCATGTGTGTATCTACATACACAGGCATATAAGTGTATGTGTGTCATTTATATAGATATGAGTTTTGCTTTGTGGTTTTTTTTTTTAGTTTTAAGGGGCTTATTTTTCTGTGAAATCCTCTTGAAAAGTGATGAGATTAAACCATAGTTATATTAGAAAGAGATAATTTACAAACAAGGATAGTTCTCACAACAATCCTAGAAGATAGGTGTGCTTACCTCCATTTTACAAATGATAAGTTGAGGCTCAGGGGGGTTAACTATGTCCTGAAGGTCACATAGCTGATAAGTAGCTGAGCCACAATCTGAACATGATAGTCTAGTTCCAGAACATAGTGAACCCCTACTTGCTCTACTAGCAAGTTCACAAGAAAAGCCACACAGTACAGTCAAAGATATTTGTTATTGATCCTAATAGTTTAGAGGTTTTAGCTCTTGGAATGGCTTGGTATGTGTTGGGAGAGCAGGGGAGATTATCCTGGGCTTTTACTGCTCAAGTTGCTCTGTGGAAGGAACCCGACTATGGAGCTGTTTTATGATAGGTCCCCGGGAGCTAGAGGATGTTAGAAGAAAGTGTTAGGATGGCATAATAATAGCAACCATATACTGATTTCTAAGTGCTTCTTTGTCTTCTAGCAACCCTAAGGTGGCATTATCCACGCAACCTGAGCCCTAACCACTACAATCCAGGTGCTGCTCTGGCTGCTGCTCTGGCTGGAGGAACACCAGGTGCTTTGGACCATGGTCTTGCTCTATTACAGCAGCAATCTGGGGCAGGTCTATCCATTGGTACTGTGTGCGTGCTCCAGCAGAAATCTAGCCCCTGTGCTGCTCAGTTTGGCCATCAGATTGAAGGTGGCTCGTGGAAGCTAGGTCTTCCTTGATTCAGAGGTGATAGAAGTCATTGAGGAAAGTTGGGCAGAAATAAACCAGGAATGGTGGAATCAGATCGCCCGTAGAATTTTATAGTTAAAAGCCTAGGCTTTGGAGGAGATAGACTTTGGTGCCAATCTCAGCAAATTCCACTAATGTCTTTGCCTCTGTTTCATCATTTGTAAAATGGGGGTGATAATGATGCCCTTTTCACAGGGTAGCAGTAAAGGAGTCAGGTGATAATGGTGGGCTACTACCACTTGCGCAACTACATGAAACCAAGGCTAGTGGCGATTTCGAAGAAGCCATGTACTCTCACAGTTGGGGAACCCAAGCTGGAAGAGTGGGGGAAGTGTTAGTAAATTTCAAAAGACCAGGATGCTATTGTGACCTTGAGGCAGGAGCACATTGTTCACGAAATCTGTGGTTCTGTAATATACGAGGGCTGTCTAGAAGTGGTCACTAGAACAGAAGATGTTTAGGGTTCCTGTTAATGTTTTGTGCTTGAGTAGAAACTCAAGCTACATGTCACTCTGAAGGATCTAGAGCCCCTAGAATTCACGATATACACTTTGGTTATGAAAAGGCTGGAAGTAGATACTGTGGCATAACTGGGGTTTGCATTCACATGCCTGGGGATCCCTAATGGGGGGACATAGGTGAAAACACCCTGGGAGAAGTCCTAAGTCCAAGACTGGTTCTGGATTGGTGTGGAAGTCAGCAAGGAATTAGATCTTTGATGGGCTGGGTTGTTGAGTTTGCTTACAGATAAGATCATTGACATCATCTGACTTAATCTGATGTAAGAAGTTTCATGGCAGTTAGAGATTTGAGCAAATGATTCTGCCTTTGAGATAAAATTAGATAATTCAGACATCAAATCAGGAGCAACTAATCTTTTCTCTCTGAGTTGCTCAACACTTGGGTAGTAGGTTAAGGACATCAAGGAATTTTGACTTACGTGCAGTTTTAAGAACCAACAGCTCCCTTTTGTCACATAGTAATTATAATTCTACCATGTTTTGTTTTTTTTAAGATTTATTTATTTATTTGAAAAAAGAGATGGGGGGGAGAGAGAGAGAGAGAGAGAGAGAGAGAGAGTGTGTGTGTGTGTGTGTGTAAGCAGGAGGGAGGGGCAGACGGAGAGACAGAGAAGCAGACGTCGTCCCTGAGCTCAGAGCCAACACCAGCTCTACCCCAGGATCTCAGGGTCATGACCTGAGCTGAAACCAGGCATCTGAGGCTTAACCAACTAAGCCACCTAGGCATGCCTGCCATGCTTTATTTTTTGAAAATTTGAAAAATCTATGGAATATCAAACTGAGAGGAGGCCGATTATGTAAGCAGCATGCTTCAGATTGAATTGTGAGACCACTTTTGAGGAAAATTTGGTATTTTGTCCTGTGAAGGATAGATGTTTCAGCAGGAGCCATACTTTCTGGCTCTTCTCTCTGCCCAAAGTGCCCTTTCTTTCAGTGGTTGGCTCATAAAAGTATCCTTTAGAACTCTGCTTGCATCTCACTTCCTCAGGGAAGCCCTCCCTGACATCCAAATTACTTTCGGCTCCTGCTTCTCTCCTCTTCTTTCTTTCTTTCTTTCTTTCTTATTTATTACAATTTGTAATTGTGTTTTTGTTTCACATCTGTCTTTCCCTGTAAGTTATCAGGTTCACGAAGTCATGGAACTTGACTTCTTTGTTGCCTGCCCACCTGTTGGCAGAGAGCCTTGCGCATAGGAGGATATAGTGATTATGAAAAATAAGATGTTAAAGGAAAACATAATTCCATTCACCCAATTTCAAAGGTGCCAGTAGTCTCTTATTTTCTGCCTTGCTCCTGAGATTTATTTCTTAAGGGAAGAGATAAGATTTTTATTGGTTTGGAATATAAACTATGGTGACTAAAGCCTGAGCCACATGCCCCAACAGTGGTTTATATCTGTGGGTATTTAGAATATCTGTGACTCGACGGGGCAGTGGGAGTATGTGTGCATAAATGTTTTGGAAGAAAGAAAAATTTCTATTAAATTTGCTTATAGACTTGCTAAATTAGATGTGCAATCTGGTACCTTAATCTTGGTTACATATTTGCCTGCAATTATTTTCAGTGTACGTCTCTTTTCTCTTTTTTTGGATTCAGGAATTTTAAATTTCTTCCCCAAATGGCACTTTGCATCAGATAGTTGCTGTGGAAGTTAATCTAAACCACAGATAGAGCTGGGTGTCCCTTGTAATAGATGCTCTGAAGGATTAAAGTCGGTGGTAGCTTCTGATATGGTGGCTGTTTTTCACCCGCAGAGTTCACCATCAGATAAAGTCAATACTGAGATGAGGCCAGCATCTTTTGAATGTATACTGTGCATTGATTGATTCCTAATATGAGTATCATGGCCTCGGAGCATTGAGTTGAGGCGCATAATAAAGGATAAGCTGATGTTAGCAAATTGACAACGTTTGGGAGAGTTTAGGTGAACACCTAGGTACTTGGTGATGATTAGTCAGTCTCTTACCACTTCTTTCTCCTTCCTGTGCTTACCATCTCTTCCCTCAGGTTAGATTCCTCAATTTAAGACACAAATCTTGAGAATAGTATAGATGTTCACCTGTTCTTTTTCATTGTCCTTCTGGAAGAAATCTCTTGAGTTACACAACTAAATTTTATGTATGGCAGAAGACCAAAGTCTCCACTAGCTCCTATTAACATCAGACTAAAAACCAAAACTACTTTGCTTAAAGTTCCAGGTTTTTTGTATCTTTCTCCTTCACTAGATGTTGAAGGTCCTTAATGTTAGGCCAGCGCCTAGCATCTCTGTACCTCTGACTCTTGACACGGGGCATACAGAAACCACAATAGGTGCTCAAATATCTATTGAGCAAAACTGGTTCTAACTTAGCCTTCCAAACTCATCTTCTACTGCTTCCCCCAACATGCCTTACTTTCACCTTTCCAAAGCTTTTCCCATTCCCTAAGCAGGCCTGTCCTTTAAGGGTCTCTTGACTTTTCCCAAATTGATTTCTCTGCCTGTGATGCTCCTCACTCTGGCATCGCTGGCTCATTCTTCCAGACAAATTTCAGTTACCAGCAGCTTGGCTAAAGCCTTTCCTGATTACCGGGGCAAAATTAATGATATCTTTTTTAGGTCTCGAACTGTCTTTCTGAGTATAACACTTGAATATATAATAATGTCATATCTTGGGTATAGCACTTGCTGTGCAGTATTGAGAAGTATCTGCTCATGAGACAACAATAGCAACCATTTAGTATTTGTGCCAGGGACCAAGCTAATATAATGACTGAGCTTCCTAATGTTAAGTGACATCTTTTAAATATACAAACAGCTCTGCAAAGCGGAAATAATTCTCATTTTGCAGGATAAGATTAATTACTTCCAAGGTTAAGTCCATGAGAGGCAGAGATGAAGTTGGAAACTATTTTCCAGGTACTGGGAATGCTGGAGTGAATAGGATACATGGAGTTTCTTCCCTCACAAAACTCCAACTCTTCAAGAACAAGGATCAAATAGTAGGAAATATATGGTGTTTCTTAAATGCCTTGTATGTACCTGGCACATTGAGCACATTATCTCTAAACACCATACCTACTCTACAAGTTAGGTGGTGGTATTTGCACTTCACAGAAGAGGGATATTCATGTGCTGAAGGTCAGTCACACAGCTAATAAGAGCTGGTGCTGGGATTTGAGGGCTCTCTGACTTCACAGGCCACACAACACAACGGTATCTTTTTTTTTTTTAAGATTTTATTTATTTATTTATTTATTTATTTATTTATTTATTTATTTAATTTATTTATTTATTCATGAGAGACACAGAGAGAGAGAGGCAGAGGCAGAGACATAGGCAGAGGGAGAAGCAGGCTCCATGCAGGGAGCCTGATGTGGGACTTGATCCCAGATCTCCAGGATCATACCCCGGGGTGAAAGCGGTGCTAAACCACTGAGCCACCCGGGCTGCCCCACAACGGTATCTTTACTGGTTTCCGTATTCCAGGTGCCTAGTTCATAGTAGAGGCACAATAAAGAGTACTGAGTGAGCAAATTTCCATAATTTGTTTCCCTTCTTTCACATCACAAAAAAACTAATGTTGCTTTTTTGTTAAAATTTCTTGGTCTCAGCTGTGTTCTCATTACTACATAGGGGTCTCAGGGTAGATTAAGTGCTATCTTGGGATAGCCAGTGTTGCCAAATAACCAAAATAGCTACAGCATTAGAAAATCATGAATGACCATAAAGCAGTAATAACTTAAATGATGTCATTTTATTACAAAATATATTGATGGATTAGAGCAAAATTCAGAAGTAGCACTATGTATAGATATTGAACATACTGAAACTGAGAACCCCATAAAACAATAAGAATTACATTAAGACCTCATTTAAATTTAAAAGAAGATGTTATCAATCAAACAGATAAATTAAGCACTGTTATAATATGAAAAAAATGTTGAATGGTTTATCAGGAGGCCTCATCTCAGTTCTGATACTTATAATGGTATAAATTTAAGGTAATTTTGTTTTTCTTTCTGAAATTGAGTTCATGAAAGAAATAGGACAGTAATTAATTCATGAGGTTCTTGTGAGGATCAAATAAGAATACCACCTAATTTAATGCCTAATATGTACCTGGCATTCAGTACCATATTTTAAAAAATGAGAATGGTGAAGAAATAGAACTTAAAAAAAAAAAACCCCTAGGTTAAAATGTAATAAAGCAGTAATAAAATAGTATATGGTAAAGAAAGAGGGCGCATGGGTGGCTCAGTCCATTAAGCTTCTGACTTTGGTTCAGGTCTTGATCTCAGGGTCCTGGGATAGAACCCTACCTCCTGCTTCAGGATTCTCTCTCTCCCTTTGCCCCTTCCCTGCTCACTTGCAAGCATACTCTCTCTCTCTTTCTAAAATAAATAAATCTTATCTTCTCCCTCTGCCTCTGTCTCTGCCTCTCTCTTTGTGTCTCTCATGAATAAATAAATAAAATCTTAAAAAAAACAACCTGGATGAATCTCAGGGCCATTATGCTCAGTGAAAAAAGCCAATCTCAAAAGATCAAATATTGTATAGTTCTATTTATATAACATTTTCAAAATGTTGAAATTTTAGAGGTGGAGAACAGATCAGTGGATACCAGGGTTTAGGGAGAGAAGACAAAGAGGTAGCATAAAGGGGTTCTTTTATAGCAACACAGCAGTTCTGTACCTTGATTGTGTTTGTGGTTACATAAATCTATCATGTGGGGGGACCTGAGTGGCTCAGTAGGTTAAGCATCCAACTTGTGATTTCAGCTTAGGTCATGATCTCAGGGTTGTGAGATGGAGCTCTGCATCAGGCTCTTCCCTCAGCGTGGAGTCTGCTTAAGAGTCTTTCTCTCCCTCTGCCCTCTGCTCATACATGCTCTCTTTCTAAAATAATAAATAAAATCTTTAAATCTATACACGTAATAAAATTTCACAGAACTAGGTACATATACCCCAAAAACTGAGTTCATGGAAAAACTGGTGAAATCCAAGTAAGGTTTGTAGTCTAGTTAATTGCCAGTTTCCTGATTTTGATAATGTACTGCAGTTTATAAGATATTACTATTGGGGAAGTTGGATGATAGAATTGTAGGACCTCTTGCATTATCTTTGTAATTTCTCATGAGTTTAAGAATACTTGAAAATGAAAAAGGGTATTTTTTAAAGCCATTAAGTATTTCAAGAGGGAGGCAACTAATTAGTATATTATAATACACCTACTAACTGCAATAATAGATTGATAAATATGAAATAAATAGCTATACTGTTAAGTACAGGAAATGCATATGAAGAAAGAAATGCAATTTTATTTGGTTAGTATTGTTAATATTTATGCAGTTTTAAAACATTATGCTGAAGAATGGCCAATAGATTCATAAAGTTAAAATTCACTTTGTTGAATGGTTAGTTAATTTTTAAATTGTGAGACTGGTTATTTTAAATTCTTTCTTGAACTCTTGATTTTCTTTACTTCCAGTTCTGTCCACTTTGCCGTTTACTACCTAATGAGAATCCAGGCAGCTTTAGTGGCAGTTTAATAAGACATTTGCAAGTCAACCACACTTTGTTTTATGATGATTTCATAGTAAGTATATTTTTTTACTTTTACATTATGTTTCTGTGTGGTGTGTGTTAAGCTTATCTTTTTAAATCCAAACAAATAAAATTATAGCAGAAAAAAATGTGTACAACCCTGAAGTTAAGTATTAGCATTATGTAGAAAATTATAAAATACAGTGTTCATAAACTATATCTGCCTTAGACAAAATTATTTTCTTTTTCATCTAGATAATTAGTCATTGTATAAGGTACTATATTTCACTTTCAAATTATTTTAATTTCTACTCTAGTCCCCCCTGTAGATATCGTCTTAATTTTTATGAAGTTGAAAATTTATGTAGCTGAGATGAGATGAGAATCACATCAGTAAGGAAATGGCTCAGAATTTGTTCTGCATCTGGTTGCTAATAACAGATATGGCATCATCAGTGTAGTAAGACAAACAGGCCTCATTTTTTATTAAATTCCATTAAACACAAAACTCATGTTTATGAACTTTTGTAAACCGAAAAAAATTTATTATGAAAAGTTATAAACATATACAAAAGCAGACAAAATAGTACCATGAATCCCCATATATCAGTAACTACCCATCAATAACTACCCACTAATGGCCAATGTAAAAAATTAAGAATTTTTTCTTTCCATTTTATTGAGAAATAATTGAAATGTAGCACTATGTAGGTTTAAGGTATACAGTCTAGTGACTTGACTTACATAGTGTGACATGATCACCACAATAATTTTAGTTAACATCCATCATCTCAAATAAATACCAAAATTTTTTTTTCCTTGTGATGAGAACTTTTAGGATTTATTCTCGTATCACCTTTTTAAAAAAAATGTATTTATTTATTCATGAGAGACACAGAGAGAGAGAGAGAGAGAGGCAGAGACACAGGCAGAGGGAGAAGCAGGCTCCATGCTGGGAGCCCAACATGGGACTCGATCCCGGGTCTCCAGGATCAGGCCCTGGGCTGAAGGTGGCGCTAAACCACTGAGCCACCCGGGCTGCCGCCCCCCTTTTTTAAAATTTTAATTACTCATCAGCTTTAAAAAATTTTTATTTATTCATGAGAGACACAGAGAGAGAGGCAGAGACATAGGCAGAGGGAGAAGCAGGCTCCCTGCAGGGACCTCGATGTGGGACTCAACCCCAGGACCCCAGGATCACGACCTGAACCAAAGGCAGACGCTCAACCACTGAGCCACCCAGCTGCTCCCTCTTATCAGCTTTCAAAATACCGTACATTAGTGTTAACTATAGTCTTCATGTTGTATATTACATTCCCAGTATTTATTTATAAGTGGAAGTGTGTATCTTCTGACCCTCCCTTCCTCCAAATCCCCCTTCCCCATCCTGAGAATTTTTTTTAGAAGAAACGTTAGATGTAGTATGAATAGTTCTAACTTATGACTGTATTTCCCATGATCAGGAATGAGAATAACAAGCAAAAAGTTAATGTCGCCTTTGTTCTACTTTGCTCTGTGTTGCCATGTGAGGGTAATGTGTTATCTTCTGAGTCCGTCTCAGCAAAGGGGTGTTGCCTGTTATGGAAGGAAAATCCCTCAAACCCATGTTGTGAAATAGTGTATTTTATTATTACTACATGAAATGTTAAGGGCTAAATTTTACTTTGCATATAATTTTCACATGATTTTGATCGCTGTCTTTTCATGCAATTTCAAGATAAAATGTAGTAATTGTTGAAGATCATCCCTGCTTTCTGATCTGCCCACTGTGGTTATCCAGATGCAACACAAGGAGCTTGGGTTCTGACCTGGGTTTGAGTAACAGCTCTGTCTCTGTCACAGTTCTGTGACCACGGGCAAGGGGCAAGGTATTTCACCACTGAGCCTGTCTGTTCATTTGTTAAGTGAGGAGAGTAAAAACACTTCTTCTCGAAAGCTCTTGTGAGGATTAAAGGTGATAGTGCATGTAAAGTGATTTGCCCAGTTTGGGCAAGGCTGTTCGGCCAGCTGGATATGGGGAAGAGGGTAAACGGAAGTGCTAGGACCACTTGAAGAATTGAACTGAAACAGAGGCTCCAGTGCTCAAATTATGTCTTTCCTGGCCCTCTGAAGCACCCAGGGCCTTTGACAGAGGCTAGTTCTGGTCTACATGTTCTCATTTCTTACAACACATAGGGCTTCCTCTTTACCTTAGCTCCATGAGATGTTCTAAAACCAAATTGATTTCGTGTCTCCTCTGGCTATTCACATTCAGCCCATCCTTCTCAAGATTCTCCAAAGTATGATCCAGGGCTGGTCAGGAGGAAGCTATTTTGATGAGAGCACTTTCAACCCACTCAAAACAGTATTTTTGGATGTGGAAGTGAGGTGGAAGCAGTATTATTTGTTTTGATTTTTTGGTTTCCCAAGCTACCAGCTACTATACTACGCACTTTAAGTGTATTATCTCATGTTATTCCTTACAGCAACTTTGGTGAAGTAAATATTGTGTTACTATCCTCGCTGAGCTGTGAAACATCTGAAGCTCAAAGATTAATAAATTGCCTAGGAAAAAGCCAGGATTCAGTCCAGATCTTGTGTTCCTCTAGACTATATGGCTTTTCTTTGGATGTTGTTGATTTGCCTTTATGCTCTTATGTTTTAGAATGGATTTCCAATAGATTTTTCTTTTTCTTTTTTTTTTTTTTTTGATTTATTGCAGAAGAAGAGATGGATTGCAGAGAATAGGGCTCTTAATAGTTTTTGTTTTATTTACAGCATGTGCTGACCTAATGTTTTGAAAGCCATTTTGACCATAGGGAGGCAAGGAAAAAGAAGAGTTTTGCACTCAACATATTTTTCAGAAATAGAGATTTAGTATTACTACTGGGATTGGTGAATTCTAGGAGAATGTCTTAACTTTACTCCATATTACATGTTTATTTGGAACATGGCACCCTGACCATGATTTATAATGTTGACTAAAAATTACTAATTTAAATTCCAAATCAAGACTGTGACAATAACTAGTTAATTACCAGGTAGTAAAATGAAGTAGAAAATGCACTAGCCCCAAACAAAAGTCCTGGGGTTTATGACAGTTTTTGTGGAAACTTGGACAGGTCACTAAATTCAGGGCTCTATTTTCCTGCAAAATGAGGCATTGCCTTGACTCTTATCCTCCAGGTGCTGAAAACTATCATCTCTGATTGTATGTTTCTAATTGTTTTTCTTTGTTGTAGGATTTTAATATAATTGAGGAAGCTCTTATCCGAAGGGTCTTAGACCGGTCACTTCTGGAATATGTGAATCACTCAAACACCACATAATTTTATTAAAAGGAAAGGGAAGGAGACCGTACAGTTGCACCATGTGTTCAGATGCTGCTTGAACAATTGGAGGGAAATCGTCAATGTTCAGTGGGCAAAAATGTACAACACAGTTATATGTTTGTCCATGTTTATCATTATATTGCATTTTAAGACTGCTTTCATTTTGATGGCTTAAATCTGTTTTACATTCTTGAGTTTTTTAGACACTTAACAACAAAAAATAGCCTCTATCAGCCATTAATATGTGGAAGAGAACATAAGGCAGGATATGTGGGTGAAGGATCTTTTTTTGCAAATTGGATGATACTGTGTGTAATGCTATATATTAGTAACTACTGTCATGATTGGGCAAGATAACTAATCTTTGTTCTATATAAAAAGATGGAGAGTGAAACAAAGTACAGATATTCGGTTCTAGTGCTTATCTAATCTCTAATAAAATAATATGAGTAGCCTTGTATTGGAGTAGGAGAGGAAAATTTTGCAGGTCAACAAAGTCCACTTAACCAAATTATAAAACATAATACTGTAACAAAATAAATTTTGTGTTAGGAATGTATACTTAATTCTTTGACTTTTTGTAACTATGCACAATAAGAATTTAATATTATATTTTTCAAATATTTGTAGCTTATCATTTAGAAATATTTCTATAATATAGGCAATTTCTTAAGAACCTTCAGCTGATATTTATAGTAGAAGTGTTCACATCTATAATTTTTAGTGGAAAACCCTAAGGGCTTTGATTTTTTTTTTTTTACTTTTATTCTTTAGAAAAAACGTAAAATATAAATACTTTAAACCAAACAAAATGTAGCTTTTTACATCATTCTAAGGAAACACTGTTTTAGAATTCTGCCAGCCATTCTGTCTTGTGTGTCCAGTTGCAGTTATCAACCATCTTCTCAAACTCCACAGAAGTAACCACTACAGTGATAGCCATTGTCACTTCCTTGCATTTCTTTATTATTACCCAAGTGTGTATCTCTACACACTATATTTCAATCTTATCCATTTAAAATTGTTTTATTGGCTATATCTTTTACATCTTTTTAATCCATAAGTTCTCCTTTTCTTTTCCTTGGAGTTTCCTGAAGAACTTGATCTTATGACCTATAGAGTTTCCCACAATCTGTATTTTGCTGATTGCATACTCATGGTACAACTCAGCATGTTCCTCTTTCCTCTGGATATTGACACATGGATCCAGATGTTTGAATACACTCAGGTTCAATCCTGTTTGGCAAGACTATAGGTCATGGTGTGTTCTTTCATCAGAGGGTACACTGTGTCTGGTTCTCTCTTTTTGTGATGTCAGCTGAAATTGATACTTATTGTCTGGATCCATTGATTTATTGTGAGTTGGAGGATATTCTATCATTTCTCTTTCATTTACTAGCTGGAACATTTTTATAAAGAAATGTTTCCTCACATCTACTACTTGGTTAACCAGTGGTTAAGTTTGTATAGGAAAAAAAAGTTTGTATAGGAAAGGGAAAGTAATTATTTGTATTTTCCCTTCATTTACTGATTTTCAAGATAATAAACTTGATTCCTGTTACCTGCCAGAGATCACTTCTTTTTTCAGTGTTACGAACTCATGGACTCAAACGTATTTGATAGGCTTCAACCAATTCAAATATTACCTTATTGGAGTTCAAATTGTCCCATCTTTGGCCATTGGGAGCCTCATCAAGTTTTCTCTGAATCATTTTGACACTACATGAGCTGTCTTTATTAGCTTCCTTGCTATCTTGGAAGACAAGATATTCCAGGCTCAACTTAGAAGCTTCATGCCCCAGACCTAGAATGAGCCATTTCTCTAGGAAGCCTGGTTACTTTCAGTGAGAAATGGTATTTCAAAACCATAATTAAGGTTCAAAGAATGCTCATTGCTATTGGATTGGCCATTGATTCTAGGAGAAAGCTAGGAAATCCCTATTTTTTCTAAGATAAAACACTTTGTGAGTTTATTGTGAAACTTCCAAATTAAATTGAGTACTAGCTTTTACTTAATCCTTTCTACTACTTAATCCTTTCTACTACTACTACTATTTCCTTTTTCTATACTGAAAATCCTGGTTTTCAAGGACATGGGGGCATGATAGAGTTAGAATATCCCACAGTTATTCATTTCCTTTATTTACCTTACACATGCAGCAGCCTCAGAATAACAATGCTAATACAACCACCACCAGTATGATAACTGAAACAATTAAAACCTTTTCAGTTGCTCTTCCCATTTTCTATTTTTAAAAGTCATACTTTGGCAGCATTTGCAGAACATATTGGTGTAACATATTATACTCTCTCCCTTCTATTCTCCATTTAGTCTTATTTCTTCAAATAACTGTATTCAGTGCTTGCCACTAGTAGTTATCTGATGGTCCTATTTTTCATATCTGGCTCTTCAATGACGAATCCAGGATGTAGAATGACGTCTCTGTATTGTAAAGCAAGCAAAGGAAGCTATGAAGAGTAGTGATAACAATTGAGGATAAACTATTTGGCTGTAGGTAGCTTTCTAATTGTCATCATTTATAAACTTTGTTCCTTACACATAAACATAGTCATAATCATGGTGCCCCCAATTTTTTTTTATAATAAATTGTCCATTCCTTCTTTAAAGGCTTGCTTACTATTCTGCTATCTACTGTGAGGTAATTAGAAAAATGTAAAAACCAGCCAAAATCTAGAGGGCCTATTCCCTCCCTTTTAGATATAGGCTTCAAGCTTGCTTTTCATGGCTGCAGACAAGTAAGAACAGATTTTTAGTTTCACAAGCTCTTGTCCTGCAATTTGGATAGATCATCCGATAAAGCAAAACCCGCTGGACAACAAATGTAAAAAGAGAGGAATTTTTCAGAGATAATCAGGCTGAAAATCTAGTCCCTAAAAAATAAAACAATATATTTCTGAGCATTAGTACCGACGGTCCAAAAAATCAATCTTTCTGTCCAGAAAATAAATCTTTGTTAGTTCAGAGCAACATAAAAAGCATCTTTAAATCTGTAAAACTTGAACCTGAAAAAACTTCAAAATCTTAAAACCTAGATTTTAAGAAAGGCTTTAAAAAGTCATCTACCACCATTAACTTCAGTGCAGCAATTATACAGCCTGTTCCTGGGTTCCTCTTAGGATAATTTTGCCACCTACAGGACAAATGAGGTGCTGGCCACCTGAATTAGTTGGCTTTCTGAATTATTTTGAGTTCTTAAATGCTGAAGTGCAAATATTCGTTGTTTCACTGTGCCTTTAACCTTTTATAAAAAGGAATTTATAATTAATTGTTTTAAAAAATGAAAATAATTAATCAAACCATCATACTGTACACCTTAAACCTTATATACTGATCTATGTCAATTATTTCTTAATAAAATGGGGGGAGGGGGAGAAGGATGAAAACCAATATTTGAAGCTGTTGACTACTAACAAAAAAGTTTCATTCACTTTCTTTATAGCGCCTCCAGAGGCATTTTTTCCAAGGCCTTATAAGGAAAAAAAACTGATCGACACGTTATTCTTTAAACAACTAACATCTTCTAACCCAGCAAAAAGCTATGGAGATTTTCCTTCATATACTTTTTCACCCAAGTTTCTAAAACGTAGGTTGAAAAATTGGATTATGAATCTGTGATGAACAGAGCTTCAGATCAGAACTCCTAAGAGATCCTGTCTCCAGTGATGTTGCTTCATTTCTTTTACTGGTGCTAGGTATCTTTCATTTTGAAGTGAGCTTACTCCAGTTATTGCAAGTTTATGATATTATCATTTGTATCTTTAAACACTGAAGTTGTTTTAAAAAGTCACTAAGAGATTTGTTCTTTTATTATTCAATTGCAACAACAAATCTGTATGATGATTAGAATTTTAAATGTACAATTCTTTTCCTTCTGTAAATATGTATTATTGTTAGAAATAAAGAATGGCAGGACCATTGCTTTCATTAAAATGTCTACTGTCTACTGTGTCTGTTCTTAAATATGAATCTTGATAATTTTTTACAAATTTGATTAGCTTTTTAAATTGTTATCATTTGGCAATATCTATCACAAACATATACCTTCATTTTAGGCCAGTAGTTCTCAATTTTGCCTCCCAGAGGACATTGGCAATGTCTAGATACATTTTTGGTTGTCATAACTGGGGTGTGCTATTGGCAGGGATGTGGGTAGAGGCCATGGATGCTGTTCAACATCTATAATGCATAGGATAACTCTCCACAGCAAAGAATTACCCTGCCCAAATGTCAATAATGCTAAGGTTTAGAAACCCAGATTTAGGCCAGGGTAGTGCTAAGCATCATCGAGTTAGTACTTGTTCTGTTTCCAAGGGGCTTCATTGAAATTTAAAAGATAAGATGTAAATGGACTCTATAAATCCAACTCCTGGTTAAGTGCATATGAAATTTTGGGTGGCAATAGCTATCATATGTACCCCAGATCAGAATGTGTTCAAACATATGAAAGCTTTTTGGATTTTTCACAAGAAGAGGTACAGGCCAGAACTCCGGTGTTATGGACATGACCTCTGATGACTGTTTACTGAAAGTAAAAGAGGCAACCCAGAATGGGTTAAGAAGACTTACCTCTATCCCCTAGATTATCTTTAGTGAAGATAAGACAAAATATTGCAGAAGGACATGCATGTTTGAAATCCTTGAGGCTAAGAAATATTTATTTATTTTTAAAGATTTTATTTATTAATGAGAGACACAGAGAGAGAGGGAGAGGCAGAGACATGGGCAGAGGGAGAAGCAGGCTCCATGTAGGGAGCCCGATGTGGGACTTGATCCCGGGACTCCAGGATCACGCCCCAGGCCAAAGGCAGGCACTAAACCCCTGAGCCACCCAGGGATCCCCTAAGAAATATTTAAATTTCTACCTTATAACTAGAAAACCATCTGGTATTTTAATCATGGAGGTTTCAGAGAAGGCTACACATGGGTCTTGATTAAGGCTAATCATTGCTGCAAAGCAGCCATATGAGAGCCCAGTGAAGGTGAACCACGGGGAGAGATTGGTCAAGATAGATTAGGTCATGCTGCGATTACAAACAACCCCAAACCCCAGTGCTCACGCAAAGTCAACTGTGGATCCTGGCTATTCTCCCCCCTGTTCTCCAGCCTCAGAATCCCAGATTGTTTTGGTCTCGGGGCATTTGTATATTACCATGTGCTTCCCCAGTCACGCCATACCACAGTGGGCTGGAGATTTGGTTACACAGGGCATTTCCATTCACATTTCATTTGCCAAGGCAAGTCATGGCCATATGTAATTTCAAGGCATAGAGGGAAATGCAACCTTCTGGGTAGAAGAGAACTGGATGGTGGAATAAAATAGTAATGCCAACCATGGAAGTAGAAAGCCAGGAAGGGCTGGCAGAGACCAGGAGGTCCACAGGAAAAAGGGATTAAAAACACGTGTGGAGGGACACCTGGCTGTTTCAGTTGGTAAAGCATGATCTTGGGGGTCATGAGTTCAAGCCAGGAGAGGCAAAACGTCAAAAAGAGACTAGCTTATTAGAGACAGGAACTCATATTCATTTTGCCATTGTAATATTTTGCTTAATTTTACTCAAAGTTTGGGATCATTTTACCAAATGAAAGATCTTTGAGTTTCTCAAACATAAAACAATAATTTTGTCTTTTGAGTAGTCACTTTTTCCCTTTCATTAAAAAAAAAAAAAAAAAAAAGCCAAGTGTGTTCTCAGTCCCTTACACATGTATTTTCTCCATAACTTACTGTGTACTTTCATCAGAACCACTTGGGTTACTTGTTACTGTGTTTTTCTGGGCCCTCCCCAGATGGACAGAATTAGAATATCTGAATTCTAATGAATATGTCAGCAAGTTGTCAAAATGTAATCAGATCCATCCATTTCTCACCATCTCTGTGATTACAGTTTTAATCAAACCCATCCTCGTTTGCTTGGATTTCTGCAGTAGACAGGCCTCCCTGTCTCTACTTGACATTAGGTCCATATAGCAGTCAGAGGGATCTTCAAAAGCATAAATCTGAATATGCCTCTTTCCTTCCTCACTACTAAAATGCTCCTAAGGCTTCCTCTTGTTACCAGAATAAAATCCAAATGCCTTCCCATTCTCTTCAAAAGACTTTCATGATCTGGCCCCTGCCTATCTCTCCAATTTCATCTCATCCCACTCTTGCCTTTGATCCATACATTTCAGCCACACTGGTCTGTAGTTTTACTAAACACACCAAGGTTGTAATGGTCCCTGTGCTTTGGTACTTTTTATTTTTTCTGTTTGAAAGCTCTTCCCCCAGAGTTTGGCATGTCTGTCCTCTTAAGTCATTCAACACTCAGTTCCATGTCATAATCTTTCCTCATAATTCTAGCCAAAGACTCTTCCCCATTTTGCCATTAGCCTATTGTAGTTTCTTCTTAACTGTTACTAGAATTTGCAATTAGCCTGCATATTTATTTTCATTTTTATTGAGTGTCTCTCCTCTCTAGAATGTAAATTCTTTGAGTGTGGGTAGACACCACTAAGTTAACCAACATCTTAATGTCCATTTTAAAACAACATCTAAAACAATGGCACATGGTAGCTACTTAGTAAATATTTCTGCTCTCTTATCAACCATTATAGTTATTGATGATATAAAGATATGTAAAAACATGTTTTGATTATATAAAGATCATAAGAATGATAAAAAAAGTATTAAAACTAGTAATCTGCTGAAAGTCTTTATGTAACAAAGCAGTATAATTAGTAAAAATATCTCAATAGGTGAGTGACTCAGCTCAGGCTGTTATAACAAAATACTATGGACTGGGTTACTTACACAACAGACATTTATTTCTCACAGCTCTGGAGGCTGGGAGGTCCAAGATCAAGCTGTCAGTGGATTTAGTTCTTGGTGAGGCCCCTATTCCTGTGCTGTAGACGGCCAGCTCTGTATAGCAGAGACAGAGCAAGCTCTGTTCTTTCCTTTTTTATTTATTTATTTATTTATTTATTTATTTATTTATTTATTTATTTATTTTGTTTTAAAAGATTTTTTTTTTTTTTATTCATTCATGAAAGACACAGGGAGAGAGAGAGAGAGAGAGGCAGGCAGAGACACAGGCAGAGGGAGAAGCAGGCTCCATGCTGGGAGCCCAATGTGGGACTCGATCTTGGGACCCCAGGATCAAGCCCTGGGCCAAAGGCAGATGCTAAATCACTGAGCAATGCTGGGATCCCCTCCTTTTTTATTTTTTTAAAGATTTTATTTATTTATTTGACAGAGAGCACACAACCTGGCGGGGACGGTGGCTGAAGGGAGAAGGAGAAGCAGACTCTCTGCTGAGCAGGGAGCCGGATGCATATATCCACCCCAGGACCCTGAGATCATGACTTGAGCCAAAGGCATGAATGAGCCAACTAGGTGCCCCTCCTTTCTTTTTTTCTTGTTTTATGAGTAGTAATCCCATCATGGGGAGATCCACTCTTATACATTCATCTAAACCTCTTTACTTCTCAAAGTAATAACTCCAAATAGTATCACATTGGGAGTTAGGACTTTGACCTGAATTCTGGGAGATAACATTCAACCATAACGATAAATATGCAATGAAGGTAAATATATAGTTAAAAATGAAGAAATATTGGAAAGCACATATATAAAAAACATGCAAATGTTACCAGTTATCTGAGATATTAACTTGAACACCATAATGATACCATTTTTTTCTGTCTTGACACAATATCTGGCATTGTGTGATCTCTCGATAAATTTTTGAATAAGTATCGGCAAAATTTCTCAACTGATAGTTTTTCACACAAGAAAGATGTAGAACTGGCACACTGTGGTGATGATAGTGGTATAATTTATACATTCCAAATCAGTTTGGTAATGGTATCTTACCTCTTGACCTAATAATTGTACTTCTGGAAATATTTCCTGGCACTCTAATCCAGAATGGAACCTCTATGCAGGATTGTAATTATTGCACTGCCATCCATACTAACAGAAAAAGAGGTCACTATTTTTTATTTTTGCTTTTTCAAAGGCCTCCTTTTTTGTTGTTTGTTTTTGTTTTTGTTTTTTTAAGTAATCTCTATGCCTGACATGGGGCTCAAACTCACAACCCAGAGATCAAGAGTCACATGATCTATTGACTGAGCCAGCCAGGTGCCCCAAGTCCAGTAATTTTTAAAACGTAGCCTTTTGATTGACACTGTCATTCAATATGTTAATACATCATTCAGTTTACTGTCAGGTCAGCCTGGGAAGAAGATTATATATAAATTATCACACTTAAACTCTGTCATCTATGGTTAGTTTTAGCTTAACTCCCAGAGAGCAATCCTATTCACTATTTTCAAGCTTTTTGGTTTTTTTTTATTTTCAAGCTCTTAAGAAATATTTTATCATTGACCTTTTACCCCCAATACATTATATTGTTTCCTGCCTCTGTGATTTTGTATACTTTTTCCTTAGCCTAAAATAAATTCCATGATTTCTCTGAAAAGACTTTTTTGAGCGATCCAAGTAGAGTCAATGACACTATCCTTTATATCATTACTATCCCTCCACCACACCTTCGTTGCTACAGCTATTCTATTTCTTTGTTTATATGCCTAATGCTCAGGAGACTGGAATTTCCTTAAGGGCAGAGAATGATACTGACTTTATCTTCACAAAGCCCCACTATAAACTCAATACAAGTGTCTTAGTCTGCTAGAGCTGTCATAATAGAATACCTTATACTGGGTGGCTTAACAGAAATTTATTCATAGTTTTGGAGGCTGGAAAGTCCAACATCACGTTCCACCAGCGTTTGGTTTCTAGTGAGAGCTCTGCTCCTGGCTTGCTGATAGCCACCTTCTTGCTGTGTCCTTACATGAGCTAGAACACTCTTATGAGGCACTAATCCCATCCTGAGGAATTTGATATACTACATATTTTTTAATATACCTCTAAGTGTATTTCACATTGTCCCTTTGATACATTCTTAATAATGTATGCAAGAAGGTCAAAATATTTTTTTAAGAATTTACTTATTTATTCGAGAGAGAGAGAGAGAGTATGAGAAAGGGAGCGGAGGCAGAGGGAGAGGGAGAAGCAGACACCCTGTGAGTGGGGAGCCCGATGTGAGGCTCAAATCCAGGACCCTGAGATCATGACCCAATTCGAAGGCAGCTGCTCAACTGACTGAGCCACCCAAGTGCCTTAAGAAGGTCAAAATTTTTTTTAGATTTATTTATTTATTTATTCATTCATTCATTCATTCATTCATGATAGACATAGAGAAAGAGAGAGGCAGAGACACAGGCAGAGGGAGAAGCAGGATCCATGCTGGGAGCCCGACGCGGGACTTGATCCCAGGACTCCAGGATCCCACCCTGGGCCAAAGGCAGGTGCCAAACCGCTGAGCCACCCAGGGATCCCCAGAAGGTCAAAATCTTATAAGTAAACTCACACTGTCCTTTGATAGTATTTCAAAAGTATGTTCTCCAAATATTCAGTTTTGAGGCATGTTGGTTTGAAAACTATCTTAGAGAAATAATAATTTTGTTATAAAAAATTTTAATCATCTAGTAAAACTATTAGAAACAAAATGGAATGGTGGTTGTCAGGTGCAAGAGAAAGGGGGTGTTATTGGTCAGTGGATATAGAGCTTCAGTTTTAAAAGATGAAAAAGTTCTGGAGACCCATTGCATAACAAGGTGCTTATGGTTAACACTAGTAAGCTATGCACTTAAAATCGTCAAAATGGTAAATTTTATGTTATATAATTTTTTACCACAACAAACAAACAAACAAACAAAATTAGTATGTGGCTAAACCAAATACCATGGTGTATATATAATTCTACACCACCCAGTTTGGAAAATTATAATTGTCAGTGAAATTTAGGAAAGAAGTATCATCTCACTGGTAAAATTCTTGAGATTTCAAAAATAAAGTATTTAAATATAGAGACCAAACAACTCTCCTCCCTGTTGCTATTTTTTCCACCCACAGGTCTCTCTCCAGACTTGGGATAAAGTTTAAGGCACACAGCTTTGTTTGATTCTTTTTTCCCCTATTTGCAGTGGTTGTACATTCTCTTAGATATTTATTGTTTTGAGTCAGCAATCTGGGTTTGTATCACTTATAGGTTTTTTGATGGAACGCTTAAGACAAGAAGGCAGTTTTTGTTTTTGTTGTTGGTTATGCTGTTAATGTTGTTTTTTAAACTGAGAATCCTAAACTCAAATAATTTCATACTTGGAGACCACTATGAGGGAAGTATGCCTGAGGCTAAAGTGAATTCAAGAAAAGCAGAGCCAAGAGGAAGTGAAAAACTCAATCCTAATGATATCTTTTGAGTCTCTGGTTTCAAACACGCCTCACCTCAGCTTTACCACTGGAATTATGTGAACTAGAAAATTTTATTTATTGCTTAAGACATTTTAATATTTGGATTTCTATCACTTGGAATGCAAAGAAACTTGATTAATATGGATTAATATGGATTCAATATTTCTGCACCCTTAAAATGCATTTCCCCCATCACCTAGTTCAAGTTGGGTTCTGTAATGTGACCACCATAGAGTTCCAAGTGATAATAGACATCAATACCAGAAGTGGGATCATTGTTTCAGATCATCAGAGAAAATGCAGAACTAGCTGAGCTGTGGCTCAGTGGGAGTTGAGGCAGTAGATTCCTGCAGGTAGAGTTAGAAATTTAAGATTGTTTAAGTTATAAAGCAATGGCCAATGCTATATCCTTAAGTTTCTTGGGCTTAAGGCATGTGGTTGTGAAGGGTAAAGCTTTAGAAAACTTAGTAGCAAAATGTCAATGGGTCAGTCTGCCAGTTATCAGTCTATTAATTCTTAAGTTCCAAATGTATTCTTTTTGCTTGTTGTGTGAAAATAGATCTGGGCCCTTAAGTACTTTTCCTTTGCCAGCTGGCACTATACTAGATTTTTCCAACAGACGGCACTAGAGAGAAATTGCAGGAGGAAAGGGGTATTGTTTCCCATTTCTGATGTGCTTGCTTCGCCATAGCGCACAGGGTCAACCCCAGCTTCTGCAGTGCGCAGTGGCCAGCAGCACCCAGCAGATAGCAGCTTGCTCCAAAGTCCCCCTGGTTGGTTTTATAACAAAATGCCTCCATGAGACACATCTCTGTAAACAGCTTTCCCTTGCATCCTAGAGGATGTATTTCCAGCAAGTTCCCCCAGCATGATACCATAGAGACTTCTCTGCCATCCAGTGAACCACGGCTGGGTCCTCTCCAGCAAGGTCAGGATCTCCATCCTACTGGTGGAAGGGCCCTTCTCTGGGTACTCAAGTCTCTTTTAATTTTTTTTTTTTAATATGGAATGCTTCGTGAATTTGCGGGTCATCCTTGTTCAGGGGCCACGCCAATCTTCTCTGTATGGTTCTAATTTTAGTACATGTGCTGCTAAAGTAAGCATTGAAGCCTATATTCTTTAGCCTCCTCTTTACTTATTATACCAATCCCTTATTAGAGTTTTAAAAACTTTATATTAAACTTGCTCTGGATGGGGCATCTGGGTGGCTGAGCTGGTTAAGCATCTGCCTTCAGCTCAGGTCATGATCTTAGGGTCCTGAGATCAAGCCCCACATGGAATGTGGCTCTCCACTCAGCAGAGAGAGTCTGCTGATCCCTCTCCCTCCGCCCCTTCCCTTTCTTGTGTGCTTGTGCTTTCTCTCTCTCTGTCAAATTAATAAATAAAATCTTTTTTTTTAACTTTCTCTAGTCAAATTACTATGTGATTTTTTTTCTCCTGATTATACTCAGACTGATAAATCAGATTATGCTGATTTTTCCTGAGTAACTTCAATAAGGTACAACAAAAAATTTGCATGCACCCATCAAGATTTTCCTGCATATGGAATGCCTGGGTAGCTCAGCGGTTGAATGTCTGCCTGCTTTTGGCTCAGGGCCTGATCCCTGATTCCCGGGATCGAGTCCCACATCAGGCTCTTTGCATGGAGCCTGCTTCTCCTCCCTCTGCCTGTCTCTGCCTCTCTTTCTGTTTCTCTCATGAATAAATAAATCTTAAAAAAAAAAAAAGTGGTTGCTTTTATCTTTAAGCAACCCCGTAAAAAAAATTAAAAAATAAAAAATAAAAGATTTTCCTGAATGTGAGCAGGAAAAAAAGAGGAGTTGGGAACTAATAATGCTGAGGTCCAAATCAAGATAGACCAAAGTGCAGAGAAGTCAAGTTCTCAGACTTGCTTCACTTTCTCTGTGTAACATTGAAGTACTGACTGAGAAAATGGGAGATCCTGTCAACTACAACAGGGAGGAATTAATGGAGGATGTGGGATACCTGATACCCTGAGCCACACCACTGGGCCTCACACTCACTCTCCTGACAAACAGGATGACACTGCCATTGCAAACTACACTGGCCTGGAATTCAGTTTGTGGGTAGGGTGCTATTCTAGAAGAGAAAGAAGAGTTCTCAGCCAGCTCAGACAGTTTCTTCACCCATACTGTCCTGAAACAAAGTTTGTCAAACAGAGAGCACTAGGTATGTGTGGTCCTCAAAGTTGCGGCTAATGAACAGAAAATTTATCAGTATAGCCCAGCCTTGGCTCTTCAACTCAAGAACCATGCTGACCTGATAAAGTTTTTGTTGTTTGATTTTAGGATGTTGCCATAAAGTGAAACTCATAGGTGACTATGGTGTTATTCGAATTGTAGCACCAGCAAAAACCAAACTATGTAACAGGCCTGTGATGCATGGAAATCAATGGGACAGAAGAACCCAATTCCTTAGATGGCTTCAGGCCATTTTTATACCCCCATACAGTTAACAAGTGAATTGCAAATGAAATATACCCTTCCTTCCCAAATGGGTTGTCTACTCTAATGTCCTTATATGTATTCCCTTGGCAATAGGAATGATTTCAGCAGGCAATATCAGAGAGCCACATTAGTCGACAATAGAATTCTCACCACTGCCAAGTCAACCAAATGATGCTCATGAGACTCAGTGATTCATTCACTACTTTGCTTCATTACCTCTGTCCAGCAGCAAATGATACATATTGCATGATTTCTTCCCCTCTCTCTGTGTTGTTCTAAATGGAAGTTTTCATTGTAGTTGTATTTGCTCTGCATTGTGGTACATAAGAGGTGGTTGATAGGGATTACATATATGATTTAGTCTAGGCTGTAGGATTACGAGATACTACAACTGGATCAGATTAAGACTCAACTAAAGGAATAAATAAATAATTTAGAGACACTGGACTGGAAAAATAGTGGTTTCATGACATTGCCTCTAGAAGCATAGCTGGAAGGTTCTTTGGATTGTGTTCTTCTGAATAAGTAGTTATGTGTATGTTTTGAGGGGGAATGGCTGGAATAATTGAACTTTCTGTATAGAAAGAAGGGTGTATATTTCTGCTGGATAGTTCTTCTATTTCTTTAAAAATTAGGCTTTGTTTGCTTTTTAAAACTGGTGTCAGGCTTCTGCCTCCACTGTTATGCTGGAACTAATCTTACTGTAGTTGCCTTTATTCAAGGTATGTGCCCAGAGGATGTCGATAAATATGTGAAGTGAAAGGGTGGAGGGGAAAGGAAAAAAAGGGCGGGGGGTGGGGGGAAGGGTGGGAGGAGAAAGAGAGGAGAGATGTTTTAGCTTTAAATTTATATATTTCTCTCAAAGATGAAAAAAAAAAACGCAGCATCAAAGCAAAGTTAAAATGTGAGTTAATTGGTTGGACTGTATTGTTATTTCTGGTCTAATCTGTGGCCCTGCTTCTTAGGACAACATAGTGTAGTCCATGAAACGATATCACCTGCATTCAAAATGTCTGTTTCATTTTTGGTTTGGTCTATCTACTGATTGGCTTTCTCTGCTTGGGCAAAGGAACAGGGTGCTTATTCCTCAGATCATGTTAATATAACTTCGAAGTTAAGGCACTAATAGAGACTGACTAGAATATGGGGATCTCAGTTCTACCTTCTGGGGAGAGAGTGTAACTGGCACATAGTGGTGCTATATCTCCTCTATTTTAATCAGTTGTAGCACGGAAGCTGGATTCTATGGGATAACTAGGGCCACTTGGGCTTCAAATAGGAATATTAGTAAAAATGACAGCTGTCCAATAGATTATAAAATACTGATGATAGGAAATTAAATGTCATTAAATAGCATGAGAAATGCATATTCATAATGACATTTATGAAAGAGCTGCAATGTAACCGTCCCAAACCGGGATGGACTATAAAAGGGTAAATTCCCTTATTTTCCATACTTAATACTAATAACCTCACTTTTGAGTTTTCATTTGTGTTAATTTGCAGAGTTATGAGGAGAGGATTTAAACTCACAATGACAAGTAACTTGGTTCCTTCTCTTTGGGGAAGAGGAACCACTTTTGCAGGATTCCATCCTCCTTTGCCTTCCTATCTCCTCCTAAAGTGTTGATTCTGTTAGGAAAATCCATCAAGGTCCAATCAGGACAGAGAACGTTCAATAAGTAGTTCAAAAGAGGATGTTTAATATGGAAAACAATTGCAAATATGTCAGAAACGCAGAAAGACATTATGGGAGAGTGAAGCAAACCCCCAAAGACGCTGAGAAAAGTCAGGGACTGCCCAGCAGGCTCTGGGACCCTAGAGGGAAAGGTGGTCTTCCAGAAGTTGAAAACATGGAAAAAAATGAAGCCACAGCCAGAAGCAGAGAGAGGGAGAAGCGCTTGGCTGCTTCTTTCTAGTCTCCCATCAGTGGCTGCCATTGACTGAATATAGACAGATGTCAGTGGGCAAGGGAAAATAGGAAACGGTCTGTAAGGGTCAGCTCCAGCAATACAAACCAGAACAGGTGACAGGTAGGGAAACAGAACTGATAATCAACCAGCAAATGTCTGGCTCAGATACTGCGAGCTACAAGTAACAAAAGAGCCAACTGAGAATGGTTTAAACTAGAAGGGCTTAACAGGAGGTCAGACAGTTTCAAAGTTAATTAGATTTTTAGAATGGCTTAACTACATTAAGGACCTGCATTCCCTTCCATCTTTCAGCTCGCCATGGTCAGCATATTGGCTTATTCTTTTCATGGTTTCATGATGGTTGCAGAGTCCCAGGGGGCACAGATGGACAAGAAAACATTCAGATATAGCATGGAAGTATTTATTCCTATTTGTTTTTTAAATCAGCAAAGAGAGGCACTTGCCCCTCAATGGAACTTCCCTCACACATCTGTGGTCATAACTGAATCACATGCCCAGGCTTAAACTGCTGGCAAGAAGAAATGACCCATTCAGATTGGTTCATCTCAATTCTGGTATTTCCCCTTGAGCTGGGAATGTCCTCTTAAAGGACACATCCAGGAAAAAAAGAGAAGATACCTAAACAAAAATCATGATTTTTTAGAGTGGCGGATGGAAACAGGATTTATAAATGTTTGTTGATGGGAACATAATGCCCTGTATGGCTTCCCTTTCACATTTTTATTCACTTGACCTCCTTCCTACTCAGCCTGAGGGATCCATCTGCCTGTATGTGTATAGGGGTGAGGTAGGGAAAAGAAGAAATTAGGATTAATTTATCAGGAATGTAAAGAATGTTGCTTTTTTTTTTTTTTTTAAAGAACATTTCCAAAACAGGCATAAACAATGAAATTATATGCCTTCAGCTAACAGGTTGTTTATGTCCATGGTCAGGACTAACGTGAAAAAATATTTAACAACTGGAACCAAATGGGCACTGGCCATTCAGGACAGACTATTGCCCAATCATAGTGGGCAAGGTGAAAAGCACTAGCAGAGATGTACTGGTGCAAACCAGCTGAATGTCAACACTGCACATGGTACCAATTTAAAGAGATACCAAAAGGTAGACAGTGAAATATGAGCCTCCCTCTCATTCCATTCCCCAGTTTCCCAGTTCACTTCTTCAGAGTCAAGCAACTACTTTTACTGGCAAAACAGACTTTTGAGGCTCTGTAGTAAGACAAAGCCAGGCTCTGTGAAGAAAGAAGTTAATTTTCTAGATTCACCAATCTCCTCTTTTAGTGTGTTAATTACCTGGCCAAGTGGACTTGGCTGAAAAGTTTTGAATGTGGTGGTGGGAGGCGTGGGCAGTTGGGAGTAGGAGGCAAGGTGAAAAGGTCCATTCTTTCCAGTCCAAGGGATTGTGGTTGGAAAAGAAAGGCAGAATAGAGGAAAGGTGATTAGATAGGATGAGGAAAGTGGTGAGGGCTAGGGAGCTGAGAGCACATTGCCTTCTGGGTTGTACAGAACGAAGCTGGGGGGGTCAGCACTTCATGCAAATTCAGTGATGCAGAATGTTTAGAAGGAATGACTCTCCATCCCAGAGTGAGAGAGGAGAGGGCTCCAAGGGATGCCATGGAAGGTAGCTGTGTTGAGACCAGAGCAAGAAGGGCCTTCCATGTTGAGGATCAAGGCACTGGAAGATGATTGTGGCAGAGACTGAGAGGGTTCTATAGTGCTAGTGAGGCTGACTCAACACAGGGCCTTGACTCAGCTGAGACAGGCAGGAGTAGTCTTTACCAGCAGGTATGAGCAGCAGAATGTCCAGCACTCATTGCATTTCAGAAAGGAGCCAAAATTAGCCTCCCTGCAGCATAGTCCAGCAAGAATTCAAAGGAGACCTTGTAGGTACCAAGACTGACATTCTCAAGTTCATGTCAGCTACCCCTGGTCTTCCCTCTTTTCCTTCCAGATGTTATTTTGAGAGGAGCAGAATGAGAGAGATGGAATATTAAAAGCTTAATGCTTTAGCCTAAATGTAAAGGAACTGATTAAATTATTGCAACAGACTAAGTTTATCAAGTTGGTGTAATATTTAGGGTTTTCCCCCTATTGCCCAAAGGATGAGGATATTTTGAGTAAATCTGTGACATTGCCATAAAAATATCAACTAATTTTTCACATGAAATGCTGCCAAGACAGCAGATTGTCTTCTGGCCATTATGGTTTATTTGTCTTAGTTAACACTCAGAGAGTAACCACATTTTTTATGGATTTCCACATAGTAACAACTATATGCTTACATTTACCCCACAAATGACTTCTTAGCATATATGATGAAGTAATGCAAACATGTTTCCATTACAGCATCAGTAAAGCTGCCAGAGGAAAATGAAGCAAATAAAATTAAAGTCACAAAATTAATGTTCTGGTTAAAGATTCCCAGTGAGTAAAGGGAAATACTTTATTCAACAGAAAATACACTTTACTTCTTAAAGCGGTCAAAAAGAGTGGGATATGATTGGAAATATATTAGCAAAAAGGTGAAGTTTGAAATCCAAGAACCATTTTATAAATAAATTTGAAAAGTACCTGTACTATGCTATTTGGTGTCCCTCTTGTCAAGTGCTCTTTCTCGTCCCAGGAAATCTGAAGCTAAAATTAGCTTTCCTGCTCTGCTTCCACTATTCTTCCTAGGGAAGAAAGGGCACAAAAATACAAAATGTATTTTGGTAAAGGGAATTAACCTGTTCATTGAACAAACAATTCAGTATTTTTCTAGGAATTGTTATTTTAAGATGTACATTAAGACCCATCTCCTCAATCAGATTTTTCTCTAAACCTATACGAATCCAATCATTCCACTTCCTATCCTCATTAGAGCCTCTGTTTATGAAAAATGATACTTTGGCAGATATCCTTTTTTTTTTTTTTTTGGCCTTTTGTTAGACACCCAAGAGTGTAAACTAGTTGAGAACAAAGTTCATGACACCAGTGTAACATCTAACAGTTTCAAGGGCAATGTAGACAATGAATGACAGGCCTGCATTGACTATTCAATGGCTCCTGCGTAGGATTCACTGAGACTGTGGTGGAGAGCTTTAAGCAAGCACGGTAATGAAATCTTTTTTTTTTTTTTTTTTTCCTTTCTGAAGCTAATTGAGGATGCTTTATGAGGTTCCCGATTTTCCTTAGCTCCTTTCATGTGGTTGTGACCCCATCTTCTGATTCATCAATTGTGTGGCTATATCTGGGAACTAAGGGCTCATTAAAAAAAAAAAAAAAAAGCAAAACATTTAAATAGTGAATAACGTTGATGAAATGCTTAGATCCATGCTTCTACCTCACTTTTCTTCAAAGCTAGCAAAAAAAAGTATTGATGGCGGAAGACTGCCATCTGCGACTGTAACTCGTCAGACTCGTGTCGAGGGCGAAAGTTCAAACCCTCTCCAGGGAGCTTATTTTTAATTCTCCCTCCCCAAAGGATCAAAACCCCGCAAAGGCGTATTACTTGCTTCCTAACACGCCTTGACATACATGCTGTCAAAGGCAAATGGCAAGGACCATGCCTTTAACGTTAGACAGTATTTTATGAGGAAAACAAATTCCTGAAAAACCCAGTATCCTCGACAGCCGCGGTGAGACGGGGGGGGGGGGGGGGGGGGGGGTCGCCGCTGGAGGGAGGCTGCGGGGCGGGGCTTCGGGAGGACGCCCGGCTTCTGAGGTCACAACCTGCGGCGCGAGCCACGCGCCGGTTGCTATGGAGGCCGCCCTCCCCGCCCCGCCCCGCCCCGCCCTCGCCCCACTCCTCGGTGCCCCCGCCCCTCCCCGACCCCGGGCGGTGCGGGCGGCGCAATGCCCCGGAGAGCGGCTGCAGGGGGCGGTGGGATCCCGGCGCACCAGGAGCCTCGGGCCCGGCCCCCTTCGGGCCGCTGAACCCGAGGAGGCGCAGCGCCGCTTCACCCCCGCGCGCCGGGAGAGCCGCTCCCTCAGCGGCGCGCTCGGGGGCTCCTAGGTGAGCCGCTAGGCCCGCGGAGGGGAGGGGCGGGGCGGGGCAGGCAGCCGCCGACCTGGGAGGGCAGCCGCCGGCGGCGGGGTTGCGGCGCGGGCGGGGGCGAGGGGGCGGCCCGGCGCCGGAGGCCGTCGGCCGGTGGCGGCGGCCAGGGCCCGGGTCGCCTTCCTTCCCGGGCGGAGGGGCGCGGCGTCCCGCGTGCGCGCGGGCCCGCGTGGAAGCGAAAGCGAAGGCGCCGCTCCCGGCCGGCCTCCCGCCAGGCCCCGCCCCCGGGGGAGGAGCAGCCCCGGGGCCGGCCCCCGCCCGGCGCGTGCGGCCCCCGCGTCCCGGCGTTCGGCCCCGCCCCCGCCCCGCCCCCTTCCTGGCGCGAGCCGCTTCCTGACGCGATTCCCCTCCCCCCCGCCGGGTTCGCGCAGGGAGTCGGGCCCCGGGCCGCCACCGCCAGCTTGGCCGCTGTCGCCGCCGCTGCTGCCGCCGCCGCCATCGCCTCGATCCCCCATCCCCCGCCATGGCCGAGGAGCTCTCCGCGGCCACGTCCTACACCGAAGATGATTTCTACTGCCCTGTCTGTCAGGAGGTGCTCAAAACGCCCGTGAGGACCGCGGCCTGTCAGCACGTGTGAGTAGACGCGTCCTCCCCCGCGCGGAGCCGGGTGGGCGCTGAGGCCGGGCGTCCAGCCCCGGACCCTCGGCCGCGGCCTGGCGGGAGCAGGGCCCACCGCGACTTGCCCCGGCGCCCCTGGGCGCGGCCCGCCCTCCTCCCGAGCTCGCGGCCGGCTTCCTGCGCCCTCACCCCCCCCACCCCCCGGCCCTCGGGTATCCATCCCTTGCTTGCGCGCCCCCGGGGCTGTGGCCGGGCTCCTCCCGGTCGTGGCTTCGGCCCCCGGAGGCCCCCCTCTCCTCCGGGCCCGGGAGGAATGGCAGGGAACGTGGAGCCTTTTTGTTTCCTAGCAACCTGAGTGAAGGCTGGGGTGTCGAGTGTCAAAACCGGCCGAAGGTGCCGGCACGGGCCCGCTCCCCCCACCACCCTCTGTCTGTGACCTGCCCTGCTTTCAACTTTTCTTTCAGAACCTGGGGCCCTTCTTTCCAGATCCTTCGGGAAGTCTTCTCTAACTTACCTTTTCAGCCCTGCTTCCCAGGCCACCCTGGAAAATGTTCCCTTTCCTTTAAAATTCGGTACATGTTGGAATGATCTAGAATGGGGTGTCTTCTCTCCTGTGTTAGAACTGACAGGATTTCCGGGTATTGAAGTGATAGTTTCCCTTTGTTTTACCCTTCTGCTTATTACTTGGTTGCTACCAAGGTAGAGATAGAAAAGGAAGATTGCTGTTCCATGGAATGAACCGAAGGCAAGGCAGTGACTCCAGGGGTGGGTGGGTGGGACACAAAGGGATTGGGTGAGATGGCACAGTGCTCTGATTTGGCATATTTCTAGGAAGAACTTCGATAATTTTACAGACGGCTTGAGTGTCAGTCAGGGTTGGAAGGAGCCCTTCTTGTAAAGATACATAGCACATCTGACAAACCTGGCTGCTGATCAGAGTCCTTGGGGAACTTTTTAAGTAAACATACCAATACCCAGGCTCCATTCCAGATTTACAGAAGAATTTCTGGCAGGTGAAGCCTGGAAATCTTTATTTGAAAAAATACACTCAAATTTGAAAGTTCTGTGTGCTTGCAAGTAGCTGAAAAGAGTGGCACAAGTTTATATTTCTTTCTCCACCTTTTTTTTTTTCTTTTTGAGTGTATTCTATAATTTTGTAAAGAATGGATTGAATTTTGGGGTTCTTAATCAGATGTTTTATTATTGTTTGATACCCATTTTTCTGACTCTGATCCCCACCTTCTTCCTATTCTGCAGTCATGTAAGCCAGGAGTATGTAACTTTTCATTATAGGAGTTGTGCCAGTTATGTTTTGCTGTTATGGGAGATGAATGACAGTCCAAAATTGCTTTGTGATTTGGTTCAAGAAATGCAGATTGCTAAGGGAAATATTTTGAGATGTTCACAGCACAATGTATAACTTTTTGGCCTTTAACTTGTCTCTATTCGTTATTATAACTTGATGCCTTTCCTGTGCTTGTGCTGGCAGTGAGTGGACAAAGGGGAAGGTAGGAAGTCAGATTGAGAGGAAGTAGGTGTTTCTGGACAGAATCGTTTCAGTTACCCTTTGGGTCATTGACCTCATAGAACTCATTGTAATCTTCAGCTCTCCTCAAAGTTCCATGCAGTTTGCTCTAGTTCATTTCCCATGTGGGACATTTTAAATCAGACTAATTTGGCCTGACATCAACGGTATGGAAAAGAGAGTGGAGATGATTTTTGAGGACCTTTTTCTAATCATCTCATTGGACTTGGATATGACAAGACTAGATGTGGAAATGAAATGTAGAGTAGATATTGTTGATAGGAAGAATGGACACTTAACTGCTTTATCACTGTCCTCCTCAACCCATTTTTCTTTCCACCTCCACAAACACACAGTTGCTCTGAGGTTCAATGAATTAAAAGAAGGCAGAGGGAGGGAAAAGTTTTATTTGGAAAGGATGGTAATGGTGGAACAGGGTCTTGACTGACTGGAAAGAGTTTGTGGGGAAATAGAAGAATTGTTAATCTCGTTTACCATGTCATTTGCTCCTCCTTTTTCACAAAGGACAAACCTGTGCCTTTAAAAATACTTCCATTTAGCTACAGAATCAGTTTTTGACTCATAGGTAGTAGGAAATGAGGTGGTAAGGGCTTTGGGTCACTATGAATATGTTAGAAAATAAAAAAAAATTTCATCTCCATTTCAATGACTGCAAAGGATTTGCCCACTGACTATTCAAATGAAAGGAACAAGTTCATTATCATTAGAATAACTTCATCATAATATAAATTTCTATATAATTCTTATTTATTTTTTCAAACAGTAATTGTTGAATGTCTTCTTATGTCAGGTAGAAAGAATACAAGGTGCTCTTTCCTTGGGGAAAAGTTAAGACTGTGTTAATAGTCTAATGGAGAAGACCTAAGTATGGATGTGATTGATATGGAAGTGATTTAGGAGGAAAATTTTATGTGAGCATTAAGAGCAGCATCTAAATCAGCCTATGACTAAAGGAGAGATTTCCTGGATGAAGTAATACTTTAGATCAGAATTGGTTATTCAGGGTTTGTTGGGGAATACCCTGATTAGATTTACGGCTTATGTAGAGGCAAGGAGGGGTTAAGAGGATGACAGTTTCCAGGCCGAAGCCAAAGGATGAATATAGTAGAGATAGAGTTTAGAGATGTTGGCAGGAACTTTCTGTGTAAGCCAATTTGAACTTTTTCCTGAAAGCCATGGAGACCTACTCAATAATTTTTGGCAGAGGAGAAGCATGATCACATTTCAATTTTAGAAAGTTTACTTTAGTAACAGGATTCAACTTCTTGGTGTAGTGGTGAGACTAGTGAAGAGGTCATTCATTGCTGTGTCAGAGAGAGAAATGGTTAGAACCTGAATCAAGGTAATGATAGTGGGAATGGAGAGAAGAGATTCCTGACATTTTAAGGAGATGCATGTAAGATTTGATGATGCCCAGTAGTTAAAGAGTATCTATGTGGATCTGGAATACTAAAGCTGTGAGTTTGAGTGTAGCGGCTGAGGGAGGTCTGTAAGTTGGAAGATAGCAGAGGGGCTAGATAAGACAAAGTGCTGGAGAATATATACTTAAATCTGAAATGAAGAAAAGTGCAGCCCGAGAAGGAATGGACAGGATAGGAAGAAATCCAGGATAGAGTGTGACAGGGGAAACTGAGAAGAATTTTAAGGAAACAGTAGTTAGCAGTGTTAGGTAGCTAGCTGCCTTGCAGTGGTCAGATGTAGTATTTTAAAAAGCAAGTAAGTATGAATTAAGAATATTAAAGTTGACAAGGTATTCAAAGTAGGGTTTCAGAAGAATGCACAGACTGGCATAGTTTTAAGGTATTTCTTTTGGTGTTTTCAGTTGTAATCTTCAAAGGCTCTTTGAACCAAACCTCCTCTTCCCTGTTTTGAGTGGTTAGGGGAATAACTTTTGTACATGGTTAAAAGAAAACTCCATCACAATGAAAATTACATGTAGCAAGATACCTTGCCAAACTCTTAAAGACGGAATCTTTTAAAAAAAAAAAAAACAAACAATTCATTTGCTTGAGAGAGTAAGAGAGAGAGAGAGAGAGAGCATGAGGGGAGGAGGGGCGGGGAAGCATGTTCCCAGCTGAACAGGGAGCCCAAGACCCTGGGATCATGACTTGAGCCAAAGGCGGATGCTTAACCAGCTAAGCCACTTGAGTACCACTTAAAGATGGAATCTAATTTGTTTGTTTTGGGGCATCTCTGTAAGGAGTCATCTTTAAAAATGAGCTAATCTAAATCAGTTTTCATTTCTTATTAGGCACATACTAATATGATTCTCTCTCGACCTGCTTTAGGTTCTCTAGTTCCTGAATTTTCAGTTTATATTTCTTATTTTATTATATTTATTTTTAAAGATTTTACTTATTTATTTGAGCACACATGCACACAAAAGTGGGGAGGGGGAAGGGGAGGGAGAAGCCGACTCTCCACTGAGCAGGGAGGCTGACACAGGTCTCTACTCCAGGACCCTGAGATCACAACCTGAGCTGATGGCAGACGCTTAACCAACTGAGCCACCCAGGCGCCTCACATTTCTTATCATTTTAACAACTTTATGGGTACCTTATCCTTTGAGCAGTCATGCTTTAAATATATACTTTTAAAATTTCTACTTTCCTATAGACTTGTTACAATCCTTAAAGCCAGACAAATAGGTTCTTGCTGATTTAATAAATGCTTTTCTAGACCATTTTTTTTTCTTAAGGATGTTAAGACTACCAAATTCTCTTGACAAATATTAAATGACACGATTAGAAAGCAATTATGCTATTTACTTATATAACAGAAGGTCGACTTAGTTTTAAGTCCTGAAGACTATTTAAAATCTCTGATTTTTTTTTTTAAGTTTGTTGTTTTGGAGTATGATTTTGACTATAGACTAGAAGATAAAGAGTGCTAGATTTTAAAGTAAGATGTGTGTATATGGGATCCCTGGGTGGCGCAGCGGTTTGGCGCCTGCCTTTGGCCCAGGGCGCGATCCTGGAGACCCGGGATCGAATCCCACATCGGGCTCCCGGTGCATGGAGCCTGCTTCTCCCTCTGCCTATGTCTCTGCCTCTCTCTCTTTCTCTCTCTGTGACTATCATAAATAATAAATAAAAATTAAAAAAAATAAATGTTAGCTAAAAAAAAAAAGATGTGTGTATATATGTATGTGAAGGCATGTGTGTATGAACATAAAAAATACACACACATGAAATATTACTTGGCCATAATAAAGGATGAGATCTTTCATTTGTGACAACAGGGATGAACAACATGGAGGGTATTATGTTAAGTGAAATAAGTCAGGCAAAGAAAGACAAATACCATATGATTTCAGTTACATGTAGAATCTAAAAAACAAATGAACAAATAGACCCATAAATAAGAGAACAAACTCATGGTTGCCATTGGGGGATGACATGTATAAGTGAAGGGGAGATTAAGAGGTACAAACTTTCAGTTATAAAATGAGACATGGGAATGAAAAGTACAGCATAGGGAATAGAGTCAGTAGTACTGTAATAATATTGTGTGGGGACAGATGGTGACTATACTTATTGTGGTAGGCATTGAATAATATATCCAATCACTATGTTGTACACCTGAAACTAATATAACATTTTATGTCAACTATGCTTCAGAAGTATAAGAAACTAAAAAACCCATTCTCAGAAATACTGCAAACTTACTTGACAATTGCAACTTTTTTCTTTCCAAAATTAAAATAGTTTTATTTTTCTATTTATAAAAGTGATATAATGTAGAGTGCAAAAAGATGTAAGGAATGAAATGAAACTCACATAGTACCTGATTGTAGTTGTAAGCAGTATGAAGTATTCTTTCCAAAGACTGGCTGGCTGACTGATGGGTTTAACTGATTTATATATCTTTACCTTTCTGTCATCTATCTATTAATATTTGATCAGTTAGGTGGAGTGATATTACATGTGCTGTTTTATAACCTTTTTCTTTTCTTTTCTTTTCTTTTCTTTTCTTTTCTTTTCTTTTCTTTTCTTTCTTTCTCTTCTCTTCTCTTCTCTTCTCTTCTCTTCTCTTCTCTTTTTTATTTTTTTTTAAATTTATTTATGATAGTCTCACAGAGAGAGAGAGAGAGAGGCAGAGACACAGGCAGAGGGAGAAGCAGGCTCCATGCACCGGGAGCCCGATGTGGGATTCGATCCCGGGTCTCCAGGATCGCGCCCTGGGCCAAAGGCAGGCGCCAAACTGCTGCGCCACCCAGGGATCCCTCTTTTCTCTTCTCCTCTCTTCTCTTCTCTTCTCTTCTTTCTCTTCTCTTCTCTTCTCTTCTCTTCTCTTCTCTTCTCTTCTCTTCTCTTCTCTTCTTTCTTTTCTTTTCTTTTCTTTCTTTTCTTCTTTAGAGAGAGAGCATGTGCATGAGAGAGTCGGGGTGGGGGGTAGGTGCACAGAGGGAGAGAAAGAACCCTAAGCAGGCTCCCTGCTTAGTGCAAGTTCACTGGGTGCAGTCTCACAATCTTGATATCATGACCTGAGTGGAAATCAAGAATTGAACACTTAACTGACTGAGCCACCTATGCGCCTGTGACCTTTTTCTTTTGGTAGTTTGTTTTGGACATTTATCTTTATAATTTTAACTATTAAAAAAATGCTAGATTTTTAATTAATTAATACTAAAATCAGGAGCATGATGAGTGGGACAGTTTTCCTCTCCCAGTGTCTATTGATCAGACTTTTGGTAGGAGAATGGGTAAGAACAGAAATGCATCTGGCATGTGCTAGTTTAAAATTGTGGGAAACTTAAAAATAACCTTTTAAAGTGCTTTTGGGTAATGAACTGTCCTTAAAGATGTAAGCTCCTTTGACACATCAAAACAGTTTTAGTAATTTTGATCTGCATATTTTCCTTACCCCCCTACTTTGTTTTGAAATAGGTTCTGTTTAGCAAATTCAAATAGTTCAGCCAAAGGGAGATGAGGAATAAGCCAGTTTTATATCTGAGGAAACTTGGTGTTTGGTGGTATAGAGGAAGGAACAGTAGAATTGGAGATAAAAGACCTTAATAATTTTCTTTGCACTTTTCACAGTTTATAATCTTAATGTTTTTGGATTCAGATGATTTGACTAATATCCTTCTCACTATAAGCTCTATAAAGGCAGCAACCTAAGTCTCCTTTTACCTACTGGAGTCTACTATACACATTCAGTATTGAATAAAGGACTGAATGGGTTTGTGTTGGCGGCTATAGCTTATTGGGTATATAACTTTCTCAAGTCATTTAACTTCTTTTCACCCTGTTTCTTGTCTATAAAATGGGTAGAAACACATTCTTCTACCAGGGTGGGTGTAAGGACCAAATTAAGTAATGTTTGTGAATAATAATAATATTATTTGTTTCACAGTTTTCAAAAGCTATACAAGTATTAAATTATTGTTAGTTTGATAACTGTAGCATCTAACACAAAAAGCTAGATTATTATCAAAATGGAAAGGAATCTATTTCAAGTTTCTTGGTCCAGATATTTAATACCAAAGGAATTGTTGTGAATGGAGAATATTGTAATTTACAATTTTAAAGTTACAAAAGGTAATATGTCTGTTTCCCACGATCACTGTTAACCTTACATATCTTTCCAGAGATGTGTATATAAAAAAGGTTATAAATATTATTTTTTTTTGTTTTTCACAAAAGGAACAGCATTCTATATACATTATTTTGTACCATACTATTTTCATGTTACTTTGGAGATCATTCTGTATCAGTACATATATACATGTTTTGGTTGTAGTTTTCTCCATTTATTCAACCAACACTGAGTAGCCATTATGTGCTAGTAGTATTGTAGATACTAGGGCTAGAATATTCAACAAACCAGATAAAAATCCCTGACTTCATGGAACATATTTAGTGTTCTAATATTCCATTGTTTGATGTATCATCAAACAAATCATCATCCATTGTTTGATGATTTATTTATACAGTTTCATATTGATGAACATTTAGGTTATGTCTAGTCTTTTGCAGTTACAAGTAATGCTGCAATGATTAAACTTGTATGAATGCCATTTCACGTGTGAGAGTTTTTCCTGTAAGGTAAATTCTCAAGTGAAATTGCTGGGTCAAAGGGTGAATACAAGGGAATTTGTCAGCTCTGTCACACAAGGACAATTGCAGCTCTAGGGGAGTGTTTACACATGGAAGATGCTTATGGTTTTAACATGAAAACTAGATTCTTTCTTTGAGTTAAACAATTTAACAGTTTGGAGATTAAGGTAAATTAACATTCATTGCTTTAACAAATATGAATGAATGCCTCCTAAGTGCTCAGCTCTGTGTTACAGTGCCGGGCATAGGGTAGTGAGCAGGTAAATGTGATACCTGCCCTTGAAGCTGGCATTGGTAAGATATTTTAATTCAAATAAACACTCAGATAAACTTGTAGTTACTAACTCACAGGTTCTGAGATAGAGAGCATAAGAAGGAAACCAGATCTAGGGTGGTTGATGGGTAGGTGGGTAGGTAATCAAAGATCCTTTCAGAGATCTAAATGGTGTGTAGATGTTAATCTGTGGAGGGCTGTTTGTGTATAGAATATTCTGGGGAGAGGGAACATTCTAGGCAAAGACCCTGAGGTAGAGGGAACATGCAGGGCCTTGTATTTTAATGAAGAAGCATCTTTTAGCCTTCAGCCTCTTACAGGTTTCTTAACTTTTCATTTTTTAAGTCTTCATTTCCTTGACTAAAATAAAGGACCATTTAAAATATTTACAGTATTATTTTTAAAGGATTCAAGATAATGAATATGAGATGTCCGGAACTTTGCCTACCACATTTTAAATACTCAACAAATAGTTACTACTATTTGTATAAATGTTCTGATCCTTGACACAAAATTTGGGTAGCTTACAAAATAGTACTATAAAAGTATATCTGTATTCCAACATCTTTGCCAACCATGGTTTTGTTTTTGTTTTTGTTTTTGTTTTTTTTTAGCATTTTTTTCCTAGTTTAATAAAGTTCAAAATGGGGGCTCTAGGATGGCTCAGTTGGTTAAGTATCTGCTTTAGCTCAGGTTGTGATTTCAGGGTCCTGGGATTGAGCCCCAGGCCCCAGGTTTTCAGGCTCCCTGCTCAGCAGGGAGTCTGCTTCTCCCTCTCCCTCTGCTCCTTCTTCCCACTTGTGCACATGCTTTCTCTCTCCCCCAAATAAAGAAATAAAATCTTAAGAAAAAATAAAGTTCAAAATGCCTTCTAGAAAATGATCTTCCTTTCCTTTCCTTTCCTTTCCTTTCCTTTCCTTTCCTTTCCTTTCCTTTCCTTTCCTTTCCTTTCCTTTCCTTTCCTTCTCTCTCTCTCTCTCTCTCTCTCTCTTTCTTTCTTTTATTTATTTGATAGAGCACAAGCAGGGGGAGCAACAGGCAGAAGGAGAGAGAGAAGCAGGCTCCCCACTGAGCAGGGAGCCCCATGCAGGGCTCAACCCCAGGACTCTGGGATCATGACCTGAGCTGAAGGCAGATGCTTAACCGACTGAGCCACTCAGGTGCCCTAGAAGTCACTTTAAAATGTTTTTTTAGTTAGGTTGTGTGTGTTTTTCCATATTAAATTTTTATATTTTTACTGCTCACAGAGTGCTATAGGTATATTGTGATCATTTCTATGGCTATATTTTAATGATTACTATAATTTATTACTTAAGCTTACATTTTTTTCTATTTAATGCTTTCCTTTTGTGTATTATTACATCTTCCACAGTCAGATTTGAGATATTTGATTCTCTTTATCTAAAGTTATGATGATACTCAATTTTATTTGTTGAGTCTCTTGAAAACTTTTTCAAGTTTTTGGACACATTGGAAATCTACTGAAATATATAATGTGTGCCTTTGAATCTTAATTTGCCATTCTTATTCATTTGATCTCACTATTTCTTCGAGGGCATTCTTTTTCCATTGTTTTAAAAACCTTTTTAGTATATTTGAATTCTTTTTTAAAATTTTATTTATGTATTTTTTAAGTTTTTATTTAAATTATTTAAATTAGGTAACAAACAGTATAATATTAGTTTCGGGTGTACAGTAAGTGATTCAACACTTCCATACAGTATCCGGCACTCACCACAACCAGTGCACTCCTTAATTCCCATCACCTATTTAACCCATCCCCCCACCAACTTCCCCTCTATTAATTGTCAGTTCTCTATAGTTAAGAGTCTGTTTCTTGGTTTGCCCCCACCTTTTTCCCTATGCTCATTTGTTTCTTAAGTTCCTCATGTGACTGAAGTCATATGGTACTTGTCTTTAGTGTATTTGAATTCTTAGAATAATTTGATTCTTTGGAGATCCTTCCCTTTCAATAATCTTCCTGTTTTTAATATTACTTATTAAATGTTTTTTGGGGATATAGTGTATACACAAAAACCTGCCACAAGTACCTACATGCATATAATGCGGTAAGTCCCATCAGGATAGGGATTTTGTCATTTCTGTTGTCTATTGTAAACCTAGTGTCTGTTGTGTAGTAAATTTATATAGATTTTTATCAAGTTAGTATGTATTATAGTATGTGGACATAATTTTTAGAAGTCTGGTAAACTAGATTTATTATTTTTGCTTTTTTTTATATAGCTTTTAAGTTAAATTTATTTGAGATCATTGTAGATTCACATTTAGTTGTAAGAAATAATACAGAAATCCTATGTACTGTGACCCAGTTTCTCCCAATGGTAACATCTTCTAAATAAAACTAGGATATCTGGGCAGCCCCGGTGGCTTAGCGGTCTAGGGCTGCCTTCAGCCCAGGGCCTGATCTGGAGACCTGGGATCGAGTCCCACCTTGGGCTCTCTGCATGGGAGAGATACTGGCTATTCTAGATGTCCTTTGGTGGGTAAATGGTTAATCAGAAGGTGACATCCTACCATGCATGGATTGTACTCAGCAATAAAGGAACAACTGATACATATAGCAACCTGAATCTCCAGAGAATTATGCTGAGTGGAAAGAGAAATCCCCAAAGGTTACATAGTGTTTGATTCTACTTACATGGCATTGTACAGCACCTAACATTCTTTTTTTGATGATGACTCTATTGAGATATAATTCACATACCATATACTTCACCCATTTGAAGTGTATAATTAAATTGTTTTTACTCTATTTACAGAGTTCAATATATAAGAATCTTGAAGTGACAAAATTATAGAAATAGAGAACTCAAGAATGTTAGTGCTTTCCAAAGGTTAAAGAGGGGCAGATGGAGAGAAAAGCGGGCATGGCTATAAAAGGGCTTTATGAAGGATCTTTGTGGTGATGGAAATATTCTCTTAACGTTATTCCATTGGTGTAGATATCCTAGTTTTTTAAACTAGATTTTATTTATTAATGAGAGAGAGAGAGAGAGAGAGAGAGAGGCAGAGACACAGGCAGAGGGAGAAGCAGGCTCCATGCAGGGAGCCTGACGTGGGACTCGATTTTGGGTCTCCAGGATCACACCCTGGGCTGAAGGCAGGCGCTAAACCGCTGAGCCACCCAGGGATCCCCAAGACTTCTTTATGTATTCTGGATACTGGACCTTTGTTAGATATGTGATTTACAAATGTTTCCTTCCAGTCTGTAGTTTGTCTTTTTATCTTTTTAATAGCAGATGTTTTTTAATTTTTATGAAATCCATTTTAATTTTTTCTATTTGGAATGTGCTTTTAACACTAAATCTAACTGTGTAGCTCTGTATTGTGAATATTTTCTTTTTGTAGTTTAATGTTTTACATTTAACTCTGTATTGGTTCTGAGGGCTATTGTAACAAATTATCTTGATGGATTATAATAACAAATTTATTTTCTCATAGTTCTGGAGGGTAGAAATCTGAAACTAATTTATTGGGCCCAAATCAAGGTGTTGGCAGAGGCCTGAAGTCCTGGGGGCACACCATTCCCAATCTCTGCCTTCATCTGAACATGGCTTTCTCCTGTGTGTCTGTGTCATATCTCCTTTTGCCTGTCTTACAAAGACACTTGTGATGGCACTTCTAGATAATCCTAGCTAGTTTCTCCACCCCCAAATCCTTAGCTTTAGTCTAGGCTATTGCAATATAACGTAATATTCACTTGTTCTGGGCATTAGAAAGTGAATATATCTTTGTATGGCAATTTCCCAGTTTACTACAGTCTGTGACCTGTTTCAAGTTAATTTTTGTAAAGTTGGTAGACTTAGATTGAGGTACATTTTTGTGCCTATGGACATCTAACTGCTCTAGCATCATTTATTGAAGTCTAACTCTCCTCCATTAAGTCACTTTTTGCATCTTTGTTAGTCATTTTTGCCTTTAAAATGATTTAAAAATTTAAGTAAATTCTTTGCCACACATAGGATTTGAACTCACAACCTGAGATCTAAAGTCACGTGCTCTACTGACTGATCAGCAGGCCCCCCTATCATTTTTGCTTTTTAAGATATATTTTTGTCATTCTTTAAGATGTTTCAATATCTATTAATAAAGCCCTGTTTTGTCTTTATTACTTTATTATGTGTATTTCCATTAGAAATCTTTGTTTCTTCATTTATGTCTACATTTTGAATAAAACCCTAAATTAATTTTAAACCTGATTACCTTTTTTTTTTAGTTTTTTATGTGAATATTTTTCATTGTTTTTGATTCTGTTAATGATCTTTAATAATGCAATTACTATTGGAGAGTTTGTATTGTACAGTTGCTACGTATTGTAATATTGGGGGTTAATTGAAGATTTTCTAACAAAAACAGTTTTGTCTTCTAAAGTGATTTTTATTTCTTGCTTTTCTGTATCTTATGCCTTTAAATCTTGTTTTCAAAACCATTGCCAATATTTTGGCTAGTGGTAAATAGAAATTAATGTATTTATTTTACTTTTTTAGTAAAAATTCATTCAACATTTAAGCATGTTTTGTACTTTATAAAAGAATCATATAGTCGTACTCTTTTACATCTGGCTTTCTTCAGCTCAACATAATATCCATATTCTCATTACACTATCTTATAGTTTTCATTTTATGAATATGCTACAATTTATTCATTTTTCTGTAATGAACATTTATATAATTTTCAGTTGGCTATTACTGGTAGTGTGGCTGTGAACTTTCTAGAAATTTCTTCTAATTGTATATACTGTTCTGTTGTGTATAAACTTTGGGATGGAATTACTGGGTTATAGTGGATACTGTCAGTTTTCTAAATGATTGTATTAATTTTCCAAATGATTGTATTAGTTTGCATTCTCCTAGATCAAATGGGAGTTTAAGTTGGCTCACATCCCCCTCAACACTTTGTATTTTCTACCTTTTTCATTTTAGTCATTCTGGTTGGTATGTGGTGTTACCACATTTTTACTATTTTAGTTATTTAATCAGTGAGTGAGTTTTGAAATTTTGCTTTATTTTAGCCGCTTCCTTTAACTACAGCATTTGTTTATCTTGGTTTTTCAAGATCTTTTAATAGTCTATGTTTATGTTTTATTTATAAGTAATTGTTAAATTAGCCAGCATATTAACTAATTTACCTTCTAATAGTTACTGTTCTACTTCATTTCTTTCACTCAAGCATCATCATTTTTATGCATGATTATCTCTTTGTAATGAATTTCGCTGGTATGAACTTTGTGGACAGTTTTCAAGTCCTTATTTAAAGAGGAAAGTTTAACTTAATTATCTGGTGACAGTTTTACTTTCATCTTTTTATTATTTCTCTTTGACAGCTTATTAAACTTGGCTTCTCTAATATTACTTAGTCTTCTTTTTCTCTGAGTCTTCTCTCTGAACTCTCCTATAAATGTTTATATTTCTCTAGATTTTTTAGTGCTCTTTGCACTTTATCAGCCCTCCATATTTTTCTCCATAACTCCAAGATCCGTATTTCTAGTTGTTAACTGAATATCATGCATTGAGGTTTTTGTAGGTACTTTGAACTTGCATCTATCTTTCCTCTGTCAAACCAGCTCTTCCACTATTTCTTAATTTGGTTAATACAATTGCCTTTTACTTACTCTTCTAGGTTAGAAATGCTTATCTTTCTCATCCTCCCACAAGTAATTGTCAAACAATTCTGTTGATTTTATTTGTTAACATAGGAAGCTCCCTATATACACAATCAGAAACTGAGAAATGTGTCTCTGAAGTAGAGATCCTCTGTTTCTCCTATCCCTGCCTTAATGTAGACCTTTCCATGGTCTAGACCATTGCTCCGGTTAGTCTTCCTTTTTTTTTCTGACTCATCCTCCCTTCTTTTTTTCCCCTCTTTGATTACAGAATGCAAACAGTGACTGAAACAAAGAATTTAAGTTAAAAATTTATTATTCAAAATCTACAAGATATATAGACAGTTAAATTTCAGTTTTTAACAGTTGAACTTACAAATGATGATTTTGTAGCTTTCTAGTTTTCATACTTTCCAAAATTATTAAAGCTCAGAATGGCACTAAGACTTTTAGGATGCCCTCTTTAATAAAGACTTTGATAAGTACTGACAAATTGTTACCCAGAAATATAGATTACTCCTTTCTTTTATATCTCTTCTAACACTGGTTATTATTTTTAAAGCCAGTTTTTAGTTTGACAGCTGAAAGATGGTATCTCAGTCATGTTTACTTTGCATTTTTTTGACTCTAGGTTATGATGAATTTTTTTCTTATGATAAATATTTTTAATATTTTAATTTGTGGCCTTAGTACTCATATCAAATTCTATGTTAGTGATATTAGTTACTATGAGGACTTTATAACTGTCAAAAATACTGTGATAAGCATTTTACTGTATTACCTCTTCTAATCCTCTGAACAGTTGTTTCAACTGTAAGTATTTTATGGGTGAGGAAACTGCAGAGGAAAAAGTGACTTGTTCAATGCTACATAGTTAGGAAACTCATTTTCTATGATCACTTATTACCTGTTTGTTCTCAACTTTTATTAGAGGAGAAAGATTGAATATTTGCATGTATAGGTGATTGGATTAAATTTATATGTACTTCTGGACTCCAGATGCAGATGGCTGTCATTTATCTATTTTTTTTAAAGATTTTATTTATTTATTCATGATAGATATAGAGAGAGAGCAAAGAGAGAGAGAGACAGAGACACAGGCAGAGGGAGAAGGAGACTCCACGCTGGGAGCCCGACGTGGGACTCCATCCCAGTACTCCAGGATCGCGCCCTGGGCCAAAGGCACCAGACCGCTGAGCCACCCAGGGATCCCCTATTTATTTATTTATTTATTTTTAAAGCTAAATGATCAAGTTTGTTATTTGTGTTAGGAGAGAAGAAATAAAGATTTTTAGTGAGTTTGGTTCTAATTAGAACATTTAGAGATGTTTAGAGCTGGAAGGGTCTTTAAATATTTCTCAAATTGTGTTCCATTGCACATTGTTGTGGGAAATTTTCATATTTCCTGGCAATATAAGTTTGAGTAATACTTAACATTTTTCCTAGCAGAGAAACTTGAATGTTATCCTAGAATTTCCCAAATCAATTTATGCACCATTTGGTGGTAGACCTATTAATATCTTGTGGAATATCTTGAAGTTTATCAGTTTGAGACAAAAGCTGATGTGGTCTATTCTTTCATTTTATAAGGGGAAGAAATGGAGATCTAGTATCACTGAATGTGTTGCATAAGGTAACAGTTACTAAATGATACAGGAGAAGCCAATCAGTCATTGCTTTGTACCATCCTTCCTCTGATAATGTTATGTAGTGTTAATACTTATTTTTCATATATTATGTTAAAAAGTTTAAAGCATAATTGAGTGCAATATCTTTTATATTCCCATTTAGTTTAATTATTAGTCTTAGACTCTGAGAAATATGTGTACAATTTTTAAAATTCTATGAGTACATTTGCATAGCCTAACTCATTTAACATGAATACATATCCATAACCACATGATTGTGTTTAATCATAGAAATGAAAAGAGTCTTTTTTTTCTGTAGTTGACATGTCATAATGTTTGGTTTAGTTTCTGTAGAAAATGTTTCCTGACTGCAATGAGAGAAAGCGGAATACATTGTCCTCTCTGTCGTGGAAATGTGACTAGAAGAGAGAGAGCATGTCCTGAACGGGCCTTAGACCTTGAAAATATCATGAGGAAGTTTTCTGGTAGCTGCAGATGCTGTGCAAAACAGGTAGAGTAAATTTGACATAGCTCTTCTTTGAAAATGAAGGTTCTGTTCTGCTTCGAAAGTCAAATTCCTGTTGGAATTTTCTTGGTAGGTGCTGGTTTGATGAGAAAGAAATTAACTTAAATTGGGTAGAAAGGCCAAACAAACTGATGGTAGATCTTAATAGATTATAAACTTGTTGAGAACAGAGACTGAAAGATATAACTTGTGAATTTGTCATAATTTTTAACAGGGCATTTTTCTCAAAGTAATTGTTCACAGATTACCTATTAATTGAGCAAACTGGCATTTAACTCATTTAAACCTTATTCTGGTACAAATTGTGATGGTAGCAGCATCATTATTGTAATTTTGTATATAGAAATGGGCCAAATGGATTTATGTAGTCAAGGAACTCTTTAGCTGCCTGCTTTACCTTGTATTCATGTGTTTAAGAAATCACAAAATATTTTGCAGAAGGCTAATTTTTAAGGAACGGGTAAGAAAACCAGGTGTTGGCAAATAACTGGCATTAACTCTCTAGTCTGGATTTTATTCTATCAGTTGAAGAGGGAGTGAAATAGTGAGGGGTGATTAGGCTTTGAGTATATCCATATGTTTATGGATTTATTGCAGCCACTTTTTCAAACAGCTAATAAAGTCAGTGAGCAAAACCAGTTGCTATTTCATGCATTCACACAAGTCAGATCTGCTTTTCCATCTCTTTGAAGGAAGTGTTAACTGACAGGGCAATGAAGTGAAACTGGAAAATACACTTGAGAGATTCAGGCCCTGCTCCTCAGTGAGAAACTGAAAAATGTTCCAGATGTTAACCTGGGAACCTAATTTTTTTTAAAGCACTTTCTAACTCTACCTGGACGCAATAAAGAATAAAGAAATGCCCAATAACATAAGGCAATCTATTACTGCTTATTTAAAGTCTATTATCGGTAGTGTAGTTTCAAATGTAAATTTATTTGTTAATATTTTTTGCAGTGAGTTTATATCTGTATCTAAAGGACAAATACTTAATACTTATTTTCAGCTTCCACTTAAGAATTAAATCATTTACATGAAAAAACTCTTGTTTAAATGGAATATTTAGTTACGTTTATCTTGTTTTTCTCCTGTTGACAATATCTCAAATCTTATGAATTCTATTTGAAATTAAAAATCACATTATATTTTGATCAATAATTTACAGATTAAATTCTATCGCATGAGACATCATTACAAATCTTGTAAGAAGTATCAAGATGAATATGGTGTTTCCTCTATCATTCCAAACTTTCAGATCTCTCAAGATTCAGTAGGGAACAGGTAAGCAATATTTATTCTTAAAAAGAGAATTTTTGTAGTTGAAATGGAATTGTTTGGGGAATTATATAATAAGGTGTTTTTTATTTTGAGTATGTGTGTGTGTTTAAAGTAAATTGCCAAGTAACAGATCTGTAAGATTTGTCTTCAAGTTTGTTTAACTCCTGTAAGATTGCATCTGGGAGAGTATCTTCATGATATACTTTTCTTTTTTTCTTCTTCATGATATACTTAAGCTTATGTTATTTGAAAATAATTCTAAAAAAAAAACAATCTACATTTTGAATAAAAAACAAACGTGAGAATTGAAGGCTGTTTTCTTTTGCAACTGAAATTAACTTGAAAACTAAAGAAAATTCCTTTCAACTAAAATCTTTATTTGCTATCTGAGAAAGAGTTGTTTGAAATTTTAATTCATGAAAAAAATGTCATATAAAAATGAGACTTAGTATATTGAATTCTTAGTTCTATTTTAGTTCCCCCTTTTTTTAAGCTAGATTTTGGTTTGATATATCTTATTGTCTCTGATGTTTGTATATTAAACATTTTTATGGAATGTATACTTTACACAGAGTAATGACCAAAATACACATGTATGATTTTTTTAAGTAGTGATAAAATGAATATCCAGTTACCCACTATAAACCAGATTGAGAAATAGGACATTCTTCAGGGTATTAGAATCTCCTTGTGAGCCCATGTCCTTTTGAACCACATACTCCCAGAGGTAACCACTCTTCTCTTTTAGGTTATCCATTCCCTTGCTTTTCTTTGTAATATTACCACCTATGCAGGTATTCTAGATGATAAAGTGCTTAGATTTTAAACAATAGCAAGCACACACATAGTTGTGTAAGGAAAGGCAGTATTGGCAGTATTATAGAAAGGCTTTCAGGAGAGAGTGTGTTAAGCAGAGTCTTTTAAGATTTTGTTTCAGTGGCATTTCATGTGCTGCTAATTTTCAGTAATGAACCACTTTTAAGCACTCATACTATAGGTTCATACTCTATTCCTCATTTGAAACTGTTCTAGTCTTGAGTAATTTTCTGATTGCCTAGTCTGCAAAATTCTTTTAGATTCTCATTTTACTTGGCTTAGTGTCATTGGATGAAATGGGTCACTCCTATTTTGTAATTAAAAAAAAAAAAAAATCTCCTCAGATTTCTTCATCCCTGTGCTTTATTATTGTGCTTCTACTGTACTGAAATTACTCAGCAATTTGTTATTGGCCTCGTAGATTATTCTTAAGTGTTAGGTGGTGTTTGTCTTGTTTAACATTGTACCTCTGGTTCTTAGCAAAGTTCCTAGTGTATGTATGATTTGTGTAATCACTGCTTGTTAAAGGACTGGAGTTTCTTCTCAGGAGTCTTGCTGCCTTCTCTCTTACTTCTCAGATCCAGTTTGATTTCTGATAGCAGTATTTCTCATCTATGCTTTTCTTCTAATACTGTTGTCACTTCTCTAGTTCGAGCCTTCATCATCTCTCACTTGAACTATTACAATAGTCTTTTGGTGGTCCTCCTCTAACCCGTCCTGTTCACTGTTGCCAAAGTGATATTTCACAAGTGCTATTCTGATCTCTTTCATCCTGTCCTTATTCCTTTCTCCTTGTACATTGTCAGTGAATTAACATGGCCCCATACCAGTGTTTCTTATCCTGGACTCCATGGGCCAGTAAAGACTCTGTGAACTACCTGAACTGCCAAATTTTTCTGGGGAAAGAATGCTGAGATTCTTAAGAGATTCCATGATCTAAAATCCAGCTACTGTTTTATCCAACAAAATTCTCTATTCTAAGGTGCTTTCTGATCTGGCACTTTCCCATGCCTTTTTTAGTCTTTCTTTTTCTTGGCTAACCATCATTGCATCATATGCCTTAACCATATTGAATTATTTGTACTATTTCCTTGAGAAGCAGTATAAGTTAGTGATTTTTAAAAAATGAACTCTTGGAGTCAGACTGCCTGGGTCCCAGGCTCTGTCACTTACTAATTGTATGATTTTGACAAGAAACAGCACCTCAGTTTATTTTTTTTTAAATCTGTTTTAAAAAGGAGGATAGTAGTGATACTATTAGTACCTCATTGGGTTGGGAGACAATAAATAGGTTAATAAAGATAAAGCATATTGAAGAGTCCCTTTCTTGGAAATGTTAGTTTTTAATTATCACCTTCATCATTCCCTCACCTCCATACTTTTACCGGTAGTAGTACCTTTTCCCACCACCCAACCCATACTTAGCCAGTCAGTGGACTTTTTTTTCTCTTGAAGATTTAGACCAAGTATTACTCAGTAAAATCTTTCCTGACCTCTAGAATTTCTTCCTTTTGGTAGAACTGTTCTTTATTCTCCAACTAGACCCTCTATCACTTTATTATATTTATTTGTTTACTGTCTGTCTTTTTAAAATCTAGAAATCTAGAAAGGGCTTCTTGGTCTTAATTTTAAGTCCTATACAAAATTCTAATTGTAATGGAAAAATTGGGTTTATTTATGAATAATTAGTAAGGAAATTGGTGAAGGAAGGAAAATAAGGGTTTTTTTTGTCTGTTTTTGCTTTTGTTTTTGTTTTTTTAATGGTAGGAAATAGAAGATGTGAAGCCAGAATATATAGTAAAGGTCTTGGGAGGAAAGAGATAGTATGCTCAAATTAAGTAGTTTGAGGAGAATGTAGCCTTTAAAGGGACTATTTTCAAAGAGTAGAGTGTTGGATATACTATGTGAGCAGCTAGAAATCACAAGTAGTGAGTGATGTACTGGGTCTGCTGAAAGCAGAGGAGGGGAAGAAGTAGATACTTTCTTGGAAGAAAGTAAGCTGTATAAAGAGAGCAGTTGGGAGGTATGCAGCCAGCTAAGGCACTTTTGCTGGGAAAGAGTCTGGGAAATAAATATCCTAACTCTCCTCTTGTTTTACCCTTCCAATTGCCAGCTGGGCTGAACCCAACTGGGAAGCAGAGAGGGGAGCCTGTTGATGCAGGTTAGTCTGTCAGTACACAAAGCATGGTGAAAAATGGAGGAGAGAAGATCGGGGGAGGCAAAAGATACCAAATATATAAGGATTTCAGTTAGTAGCCAAATATATTGTAATATCTTATAAACTATGTTTCACAGCTTCCAAGTAGCTAGTACAAAGAATAAAATATCCATTAAGTTATTAACAGTCTGTGATATTGTAAACAAAATAGTTTCTAATGAGAAACATAGGTATTTCTGATACTAAAAGAAATGATACTGAAATGATTTTGCCCATAGCATCCTGAAAAGGAGAAACCATACAGTTAAACGTCATCTTTCCTGTGGTAAATACAAAACAAGGTACATAGGGCTGTAATTTAAAGGCCTCCTTCACTGTAGCATATGATAAAAACTTTTCTTCTAGAGACTTTTCTCTGATATTTCTGGCTTAATCTAGGTGTGGTGGTAGGATGGAGAGAATCTGTATATTCATGTAGTTTTCCTTGAAGATTATTGCCAGAAGCTAAGCTTTTGATAAACAGCTCAATTTGGAAAATTTAAGGTCTTACTCTTTGTCAAGTAACTAGAGAACAGATACATTTTATATTGCTGATTAAGAACAGAGCCATATAATTAATAGCTGAGCAGGATTTAGTGGCATTTTATGAATATTCATTGCTTTAAAAAAGACCTCTCTGTGGCAAAGTCAAAAGACTACCTAAGAGTAGAGCATGTGTTTTCTCAGAATATGGTTTATAGTATTCCCTCATATGTACAAATGGATGATTTAAACTCTGAACTCCATGGCTGTAGAAATTCTTAAAGTGGTATTTGCATGTACCTATCTCAGCAGTAAAAAATATTTCAAAATAAATCCATTAGATCATTTGATTAATTCAATGTAGATTTATCATACTTTTAAATACTGGGCACACTCTACATGTTCTAGAATATACAGGGATGAGTAAAACAGATGCAGTCCCCTTTTCTGTATATATAAACAGTTTAACTACCAGTTGAGCAGTTCAAGATAAACTAGCCCACTAGTTTCAGTCAAATCATTCAAGGTAGAACTGTTTACTATAAAGTAATAAATGTTAGAGGATATTTAACAAAATTATTGCATTAGTAAGGGGTAGCTTGTCGTAATTATATAGCAGGGCTAGTTGTTTAAGGCCATTTCTAGTTCATAACAATAAAATTCTGGTTTTAATCTATAAGACTATGCTTCCTGATTTCTTTAGCCTCTATAGAAGTGAGGAAGAGGAGGAGAGGGAGGGAAGATGCATATAATCATTAAGATACCAGACATATTTTATTTATCTTCCAGACCAAATTGTTTGGTCTGTTTGTAGGCTTTTCCTACTAATTTTAACTCTTTGTAAACATTAATAAGTAGGTATCAGTAGGTTTACATATTTAGTCCAAATATAGCTCTTCACAAAGACTAAGAGAATGAAAGTTGCAAGCAGTCTTATGTTGTTCCTAACAAATTTCTCTCCAAGATGTTGAACATTTTAAGTGGCTAAAAAACCTTTTTTTTTTTTTGAGCAAGTGCAGGAGAGAGCACGCAGGTACAGGGCATGGGTGTGGGGGGTACAGAGTGAGAGAGGGAGAGAGAGAATCTTAAGCAGGCGCCATATCCACATCCAGTGAGGAGCCCATATGGGGCTTGATCTCATGACCCTGAGATCATGACCTGAGCTGAAATCAAGAGTCAGATGCTTAACCGTTGAGCCACCTAGATGCCCTGCTAAATAACTGTTAAGGAATCTGGTACAAGTATTAGATAAAATTTTTCTTATTTATAAGCATTCATTATATATTGTGGATGCTAATCCTTTATTCCACGTATTTGTGTGTGTGTGTGTGGTGTGCTTGTGTCTGTATATATATATATATATATATATATATATATATATATATATATATATATATATAATTCAGAATTAAATGTGTTTTTTTGGCCATTTTGTAAAACACATAAACATAGACTTTGAAAAAAAACAGACTTTGAGATTTTTCTTCATATTTTTACATATTTTTAAAAAACTAGAAATACTTTAGTAGTTTGAAAGCTTTGCTTTAAGAACTATTGCGATTTATAGTGTTTAATTTGGCATAGTCCTACATAATTTTAATTCTTTTTTCTTTCTTTGTTTAAAGATTTTATTTATTCATAAGAGACAGAGAGAGGCAGAAACATAGAGTGAGAAGCAGGCTCCCCTGCAAGGAGCCTGATGTGGGACTTGATCCCAGGACCCCAGGATCACAACCTAAGCCAAAGGCAGATAGATGCTTAACTACTGAGCCACCCAGGCCCCCCTCTTCCTTTTTTTTTTTTTTTTTAAGTTTTATTTATTTAAGTAATCTTTACGCACAACCTGGGGCTGAAACTCACAACCCAGAGATCAAGAATTGCACTCTTCGAACTGAGCCAGCCAAAGGCCTCTTTTCTTTTCTTTTTTTTCTTTTTTTTTTTTTTTTTTTTAATTTTGGGAAGGATACTTAACATGAGCTGGCTAGCTAACTTATTTAATAGATTTTTAAGTGTGTCATATAGTATTCTTACTTATAGTATAGGCACAGTGTTGTACAGCAAATCTCTAGAACCTACCTTGCATAAGTGATATTTTATACATGTTGGTTAGTAACTCCCCATTTCACCCTCTCCTAGGCTCTGGCAGCTACCATTCTATTCTTTGCTTCTCTGAGTTTGACTATTTTGCATACTTCATATAAGTGAAATCATGCAGTATTTGTGCTTGTGACTGGCTTATTTAACTTAGAACATTCTCAAGGTTCATTCATGTTGTCATTTGCAGGATTCATTCATTTGTAGGATTTCCTTTTAAGGCTGAATGGTAAATATATACCACATTTTCTTTATCCATTCATATCTTTGTATATTTATGCATTCACAAGATTGTTTCTGCCTCTTGGCTTTTATGAATAGCACCACAGTGAACATGGGAATGCTAATATTTCTTCACAATCCTGATTTCAGTTGTTTTGGATAAATACCCACAGGTAACATTGCTGGATCATATGATAGTTTTGGTTTTTTTTGGGGGGGGAGGGGAATCCTCCCTACTGTTTTCCACAGTGGCTGCACCATTTTTGCATTTCCACCACAGTGTACAAAGGTTTTAATTTCTCTATACCCTCACTCACACTTGTTTTATGTTCTTTTGATAGTAGCTATCATAACAGGTATGAGGTGAATATAACTCGTTGTGGTTTTGATTTGCATTTCTCAATTGTTTAATGACCTTGAGCATCTTTCCATATATCTCTTGGCCATTTGTATATCATCTGAGAATTATTTATTCAAGCTTTTAGCCTATTTTATAATTGGGTTGGTAGTTTCTTTGCTGTTAAGTTGTAGGAGTTCCTTAGATATTTTGGAGATTAACCCTTTATCGGAGACATAGTTTACAAATATTTTCTTCCATTCCATAGGTCATCTTTTCACTCTATTGATTGTTTCCTTAGCTATGCAGAAGCTTTTTAATTAAGGTAGTCCTATCTTGTCTGTTCTGGCTTTTGTTTCCTGATGACAAATGTCTTTGCTCAGTTTTTGTCTAGTTTTGTTGTGGTGTCTTTTGATGTACAAAAGTATGTGTGTGTGTGTGTGTGTGTGTGTGTGTGTGTGTGTGTATAATTATTTATGATTTTTGCTTTTTGTGTCATGCTTGAGAAATTTTTTCCTCTATCAAGGTTATAAGATCTTTTCTTCTTTAACGTTTTAAATCTTTGCTTTTCACATTTATTTTGGATGTGTAATGTGTGGTAGGAAAAATTTTACCCATATCATTAGTCATTTGTCCCAGTACTATTTGTTGGGTCAGTTTTTTCTCACTGATTTACAATGCCATTTCAGTCCTATACATCTCTTTATTCTGTTCTGTTGGTTCACTTGTTTATTTCTCTGATATCAGGCTATCTTAATTACCATGGCTTTAACAATAAATCTTAATGTCAGGTAAGGAAAGTTTCCTTTCTTGGTTTACTTATAAACTTGTCTCTGCTGTTCTTGGCCCTTTGATAATTTCATATGAATTTTAGGATCAGACTTTTGAGTCTCCTGAAAATCTCTGAAGAGATTTTGATCAGAAGCATTATAGAGGCTGAATATTGAAATCATGTATTTGGAGGGAATTGACATCCTATGATACTGATTATTCCCTCCTAGAAATACAGCCTATCTCTACCTTTTTTTCCTAAAGACTTCATTTATTCATTTGAGAGAGAGAGAGCACAAGTAGGGAGGGGAAGAGGGAGTGGGGAGAGCCCACCATGGGGCTCCATTTCAGGACCCTGGGATCATGACCTGAGCCAAAGGCAGAGACTTAACTGACTGAGCCACCAAGGTGACCCATCTCTTTTTTAAAAGAGTATTTTTTAAAAATGTACTAAAAGAATTCCATTTAGAGCATGTATGTTTTGTTATATCTTTTCCTAGTAAAACTTTATAGTTTTTGTTGCTATACAAATAGATCTTTTTTCCTGTTTCATAATCTAAGTGGTTATTACTAGTGAGTAGGAATAGTACAGATTTTTACATTAAGGTTGTATTTAGCAACTGTTGACTTACTAGTTCTGATAGCACCAAATAATTTACCTGTAGATTCTTTTAGATTTATTATATGGAAAATTATTATTTTTTTTTAATTTATTTTTTATTGGTGTTCAATTTACTAACATACAGAATAACCCCCAGTGCCCGTCACCCATTCACTCCCACCCCCCACCCTCCTCCCCTTCTACCACCCCTAGTTTATTTTGTTTTTTTTTTAATATGATTTTATCTCTTAGTGCTTCATGTCAATTTATTGCCTAACTAGGATCTCTATTCAATATTATATAACAAGCACCTTTTTCTTGTTTTTAATTTTAAGTGAGAATGCATCTAAAATTTTACTATTAAGTATTATGTTTACTGTAATTTTCTAACATAGGTATTCTTTATCTGTGTAATGATGCTATCACTCTGAATTTAAGATTTCCCCATTAAATGAGTCTGTTCCAATCAGAATATTTTATGAAATTAAAAAATTATGTATATTAGGCACCATTCCCAGGTATTCTGATAGAGTCTAGGCATTTGTATTTTTAAAAGCATTGTGATCAGGGTTTTTGGTTTTGTTTCCATTACGGAGGTTGAATTTTATTGAATGCTTTTTCTGCATCAAATGAAATTATCTTTTAAAAATTTTACTTGATAATAGGGTGCCAGTTGTTGAACTCATTCATGCTTTTTTGGAATAAATGAGTAGGCTACCAGTAGCCCAGATGTGGTATAGGATGATTAGAATGGGCCGGAGTGATGAATTATCATCAGTTCTATTGAATTATCATTAGTTCTATTGGAAAATAGAGGACTGTAATGAGAGAGGGAAGGGAGAAAGCATTTGAAAAGGGCATTAAATTTGATATTAAAATGTTTTTTTTTTTAATTTTATTTATTCATGAGAGACACAGAGAGAGAGAGAGAGGCAGAAACACAGGCAGAGGGAGAAGCAGGCTCCATGCAGGGAGCCCTGACGTGGGACTCGATCCCAGGTCTCCAGAATCAGGCCCTGGGCTGAAGGTGGCACTAAACCACTGGGCCACCTGGCCTGCCCTTAAAATGTTTTAAATCACTTTTGTGATTGTATACCCCATCAGTGAAAAAAAATCAAGTATGCATATGTTTATTTAAAAACTGTATGTGGGGCACCAAGGTGTCTCAGTTGGTTAAGTGTCTGACTCTTGGTTTTGGCTTAGGTCATGGTCTCAGCGTTGTGAGATTGAGCCCTGCGTCAGGTTCTGCACTCAGCACGGAGTCTGCTTCTCTCCCTCTGTCTCTCCCTCTGCTCCCTCTCTTTCTCTAAAATAAATAAATCTTTAAAATATGAAATATTAAAAACTGTTCATGTATTTTACAGTACTGGTGCTTTACCTACATTATACATGTAAAATTTAAGTGAGATAAAGATGAAATCATTACTTTAAAAATTTTACTTTACCTAATGTTATAAGAAATTTTTGTTAAAGTCGCAGAAATACTTTTACTAAAACCAGTATTGTTGACTATACTTTCTAGATTTTTTTTTTTTTTTTTTAAGATTTACTTATTTTAGAGAGCGCTTGCACAGGTGTATGAGTTGGGGAGCTAGAGGGAGAGGGAAAGGTCTCCATAGTTTGAGTTTATTTTAAAAAGGTGTTTATTCTTCACATTGTTAAAATGCCACCTTTACCTGAAGAGGCAGATTAGTATCTGCTGGAAAGATACAGAAAATAGTGGTTTACTTACTAGTCTTCTCTTTGGAAGTGAAAACTAGGAGGCTTGCTTGCTGGCTCAGCATAGGATAGATGCATGTGGGGAGATAACATGGTTATCTTCTTAGAAGGGACTGTCATTGGGAGAGTGCCTACATCAAATACAGCCTTGTTGCATGTAGTTTTATTATGAAAAATCAAAAAAAGAAAGTTCAAAAAGAAAAGGATATGTTAGGCAGCTGATATAGTACTGCTTGTTTTTTTTATAAAAGAAAAATGAATAAGCAGTTTTCTAGGTTTAAAAACTCTTTTAACTCTGCCATTGAGATATAAGAACAGATATCTATATGATAGTTTTTTGCCCACTGCCTGTCTAATTTCTGTTAATGTGTCTGCTGTTGAAAGATCTTATTTCTATAAAATTGACCACTTTGATGAAATTCTGTAAGGCATAAGTGACAGTCTCCATCTGGGATATATGCACCCTTCCCTCTGAATTTCTCTGAGACTGCATATAACATATGGCTCTGGCATAAGGTCCCATTGAGGATGTCATATTGTTCTGTATAATAAATGTTGGAAAGCCTATTTCCTTTTTGAGAAATATGAACATAATGAACATTTAAATGTTTTCTTAGACCTACTCTACTTTGGAGGCCGCAGCTTTAAACCATATTCTGTGACAAGTCAAAAAGTTCACAAATTCTTGCTTCTGTCCCACCCTTCAAAAACCTAGTAGGCTAGGTAGAAGAGTCTCTTTGAAAGTCTGAAGAACCTGGGGAAATACCATGCTAGGGATTTAAGATAATTCTGCAAAATTCTATATTCTCTACCTATTTGTAACTACATCAATTAATTTTAAAGGATGTGAATAAGGATTTAATAAGCAATTTTCTAACCAGAATTTATTTAAAAACTAATTAAGGCCACAATTATTTCATAGTTTAGAACTATTTGAAGTTGCCTTTTTCTTTTTTTTAGAGAGAGGGCATGTATGTGCAGGGGAGGAGCAGAGGGAGAGGGAGAGAGAGTACCTCAAGCAGGGTCCACACCCAGCATGGAGCCTACATGTTTCTGTATCTCACAAACCTGAGATGATGACCTGAGCCGAAATCAAGAGTCGGACACTTAACTGACTGAGCCACCCAGGCATCCTGAAGTTCAGGCTTTTAAAACAAATTCAGACTAGTAATTTTCATTAGTGATTGAACTTAATGAGTCTGTAATGTACTTTATTACTTGAGGTATTAACTTTTCCCCCCCTCTGTGTTTCTTAGTAATAGGAGTGAAACATCTACATCTGATAACACAGAAACTTATCAAGAGAATACAAGGTAAGCTTTTGAAAATTCTGCTACTTTAGTAAATATCTGTTACTTTATAATAGATTTTTTTAAATACAATTTTTTTATTCAATGAAATCATCAGACATAATGCTAGGTTAGCAGTTTAGAAATAAATGCCACAGATGCTTTTACAGATCACGTTAAATTAGAATAGTCTAGCTCTCCTTTTTCACTGTGGTCTGGTTTCTTCCATGAATAATTTAGGTAGAGTTGTCGTTTGCTGAAATTCTGAGGTATTAAACTTCAGTGATGCATGATCCTCAAAATGTTTTGAAATGTTGATCATTCTGATGATTGATGCTTTTGTTTTTCACTTTTCCTATGAATTTTGTACGTTAGATTCCTAGACACTGGGATAGACTAAAGATCTGACTTTGATGGGAGTCTTTTTAAAAGTTTTGAGTTCTTAGATATGGGTTTTCCAAACTGGGACACCACAGGATATTTACAACTTTCAAGGGAGTTACAGTGACATCTGTTGGCCTTATCTGAATGACTAAACTTTTTTAGGACGTAACAGCTAGGTTTGTTTTTGTTTAGGCCAAAAGCACCTCAGCACAAAAAAAATGTACTGAGATATTTTAAGGGTACTGTAAACTGAGATTGTTTGGAAACATCTGTTGTAGATCATTTACTGAAAATAGTTTTTTCAAAATGAGGGAATCTTTGAATAATCTAATAAGTATAACTTAAAAAAAAGACAATAATTGTCCAAAGAATGGGAAAGCATCATTTTTATGTTTTGATTTCAAAGTAAGTACATTTCATTTAAAATTATTTTATAGTTCTGGGCATCCTACCTTTAAGTGTCCCTTGTGTCAAGAATCAAATTTTACCAGACAACGTTTACTGGATCACTGTAACAGTAATCACCTATTTCAAATAGTTCCTGTGGTAAGTACCCATATTTAAGACAGTCTTCTGCTTAAATATGTTGTTGCATTTATTTCACTTCATGTGTACAAGGGAAAGTAGTTGATTTAAATTTCAATGGGGCATTATCATTAAGGTAGGTTTTTGTCAACAAAAACATTAATGCCTGTGAAGCAGAATGAGATATTTAAAATTCCAGTAACTCACTTATAAAAAGGGAGATGCTTACTGTATGGGTAATATAGGAGAACAGCCTGGAGGAAAGTAAAATCGTGAAAGGTGAACTGGGGATTTTCATTTGAGGAGTGGCAGAACCAGACTCTGTTGGAGCTTCTTGATTTCTTAGTCTATAGGATGCAGGCAACTGGATCTGGTCTGATGGCTCTGCTGCAGGTAAATACACTTACAAATACACTTACAGAATCTAGTATATGAATGCATAAAGCACGGAAGGAAAAGAAACATACTTTTTGATGCATACATATCTTTTTGATGCCATTTTGAGGCTGTGTAAGAAAGGGGTGAGATCTTTTTGATGAATGAGGGAGACAGAGTGGAGTGCAGGATTCCAGCATTGTGTTAATGGTCCTACAAGTCCTCTTTTGGAACATGAGTCACACAGGTAAGTGATTTCAACTGTGAATGGAACAGGAGAAACTGAGCTGGAAGAGAGATTTCTTTTTAGCTGTACATTTTGATATATAAGTATTTTCTTCAGACATGAGTAGTAGGAAAATTTTATAAATAAAAAGGATTATAGGTATTTCTAAGTGGTTTTATTTGCTTATACTAGAAAAAGTTTTGAAAGAATATGCTTCAGTATCTATTGAGGCTGCCTTAAACTCTTACATAGCACTAAGGGAAACACACCACCTACTTTGCTCATTAGGGGAGGGTCAGTTACTGTTCAGTAAACAAATACAATTGCCAAAGATGTCTCCAGGAAAAAAATCTCACGTTTAAGATATTTCATTTGTTTTATATTACATTGGCAAATTTTTGTTTCTGCATTATTTTCAGCACAGCATGAACTTTGGCTAGAAAGTTGTAAAAGTTCCCAAAAGTTTCTTCTAATTTCATTTGAACGTACCATCCATTTACTTTTTAGTGTGTCCTTCGTTGGAAACCTTAAGGATATAATTTAAAGTTTACTTCACTTTCATTTTACTTATAAATAAAATTAAGCTAATAATTATAGTTTTGTAGCTCAGATGAGATTACATACTGGTTAATGATAGCAGCTATGATTGGTATTATTAAGCTTGGGTGTGATGTTTCTGTTCAAACAGTTGTGTAGTTGGCAATTTAAGTAACAATATATAAGATCTGTATTTTTATTGTGTTGTGTTAATATAATTTATCTGAGGTAATTTGATTAGGAAATGATTTTATCCTGAAATTTGGATCTCAGAAATGGTTTTCATGTAAATATTTTCAGTAACATAAGCCTGTGTTGTTTTAATACTTTAAATAATTAGTATGTTTGATTATTTTTCATTATTTTTTACTTAAACATTCTGTTTCTCATAGACATGTCCTATTTGTGTGTCTCTTCCTTGGGGAGATCCTAGCCAGATTACTAGAAATTTCGTTAGTCATCTAAATCAAAGACATCAGTTTGATTATGGAGAATTTGTGGTAAGTGAAATTCTTTAAGCTTAAGAAAGTACCCTATAAATATTCAAGTTAAATTAACTTTTTTGATCTAGACTTGAGTTTTGAGACAAGTTGCTGTATCATACTGGATGGTTATAGAGCAAGTTCTGTTGTTTTTACAATAATATAGGTGTTTTTATAATAATAATTTGGCTTGTGAGAAGTGGTGAAAATTGAATTTACTGTTCACCTCCTATACTAGAGGGATAATTAACATAAGAAGAGCAAACCCCTAGATTGACAAAATGATGATTTATATGAAAACTGTCTAGATTTAAGGGATAGTTGTACCAAGTGCTTATAGAAGTAAAATTGGTACAACAGATGAAGGAGAGTGTATTTCTCATGTAGTATAAGTTGCTTATTATAACAGAGTTCTCATATCTACATGTGAGACACATTCTTTTTAAAAATGAGGAAACTTAATTATTAAATAAAGCCAAGTTGAGTAGAGTCTGGTCTTAGATGATGGCTTTAACACAGGGCATGAGGGAAGTTATATAATATAAAAACAAATCCCTAAATCAAAACATGGGGTTACTTTATACCTCCCAAATGTGTCATGATTTTTTAAAAAAAATTAGATGACTTTTTTTTTTTTGAAATTACATTTTATTCAACTTGAATGAATTAAAACCATACCAATTCAGTATTAATCCTGACAAAGAATGGCTGACACTTGTTTTCCAGTTTAAGTAAGCACGGGCAATGTGCAATTCTGACAGTGGCATGGACAGAATTTACATTTTTCTCTTTTCTAATTTTCCATTGTTAAAATTATATCAGGCTTGATAAATGCTTTTCTATTTTGTGGAATTTACATGTTTATTAGTCATACTGTTTTAAAATAACAAACGTAAAATTCAAGTGTACTTTTATAATTTTAGCATTTTTATGAAATACTTGTAGATTCTTAAACTCTCACTTTAAGAAAGTTTACTGTGGAGAACTATGATTTGGAAAAACAAAAATATATTTTATGAACCACTTTTGACCTAATTGTCCAGTTATATTATGCCACAAAAGAGTTTGTAATTTTAATTATTTGAGATTGTCAAGTGGAAGCCTATTTTAAAGCAAACCCATAGGACATAACTGATAGCAAGTAGAATTAAGTGAAGAATGGGAGTATAACTAAGATTGATGAGCTATAGTTTTTAGCTTCATGTTATGAATAAGCTGCTATTCAGTTCTCTTCATTCAACAAATGCTTATTTTCTTTAAAATGAATTTGTTGGGATCCCTGGGTGGCCCAGTGGCTTAGCGCCGCCTTCAGCCCAGGGCATGATCCTGGAGACCCAGGATCGAGTCCTGCATCGGGCTCCCTGCATGGAGCCTGCTTCTCCAGAGGGAAGCTTCTCCCTGTGTCTCTGCCTCTCTCTCTCTCTCTCTCTCTCTCTCTCTCTCTGTGTGTGTGTCTCTCATGAATAAATAAATAAAATCTTTAAAAAAAATAAAATGAATTTGTTTTTAGACACTTGACACTCTTTTCTAGCGATGACAGAATTTATTATCATTTATAATTGTAGGTTACCTTTACCTATACTTTTAATTAATAACCTCATCATAAGGTACTGTAACTCTCAAATTTCATTCTCTGCTGATCCCATTTGAGAATAATTAATAAAAATTATTCTTGATTAATTACAACTGAACTTAATTACTAAAGTTCAAGTATTTAAGTCATATTTTAAAGGATAGTGTATATATTGTAACGTAAATATAAACCATTTCAAGTGTGTGTAATGTATTGGGCAAAGTATTGAGTAGTTGAGTATGTTTTTTTCATATTGACATGTTGACGTTGTTGTTTTTAGAATCTTCAGCTAGATGAGGAAACCCAGTATCAAACTGCTGTTGAAGAATCTTTTCAAGTAAACATCTGAAGGCTATAGACATCTCTGCATCTTTGTACCTGCAAGTGCCATCTTTAAGGGGAAAACTACATGAAGTCACCGTTTCAGTAACTTGATGTGTATATTAATAAAAGTAATTCAGTCTATTGGTTTAGGTTTTTAATTAAAAAATAAAGATGGGCTGTCTAAAAGCTTCATCTTATTGATAAGTTAAAAATTGAAAGTTAGGACATATCTTTAAAAATACCGAAAGGATTATATTTCATTAATGTAATGAAAAAAAGGGATTCCCTGTTGTACTTAGCTTTTTTATATTACACATTCTTGAATTTTTCCTTATGTTGCTTTTGAAATTTGGTGCAGTTCTTCCCATTGATGTTCTTGTACACAGGTAACACACAGTAGATGTGATTGATACAAACCTACCAAATCTGAGCCAGTTATCAGAGTTGCAGAATGGAGACTTGAAGTGCTAAATGAAACAATCCAAAGGAAATTTTTTAATACAGATTCTAGCTGAAGAATTCAACTATAAGAAAATTGTATTTATATAATGTTTAGTATTTTTGAAGACTTGTGAGATTTCTTTAATAATTATAACTTTAAAAAAATGAAAGTTCATTGTAAAGACACTCCCTTTTTGCTTTAGAAGGAAATACTAAGAAAAAAATTTATTTCTTAAGTGGACTGTTGGTAATTTCAAATTCTGTTTGGCTAATTTGTAAGCCTAAAGTATATTAAGCTGAATTACAGCTCTTTGGCCTCAGAATTTTCAATAGCCAGTATTTCTCTTTAGCTAAGATGAAACTTTTATTAGAAACTTTCAGTTGGTGATATCATAGTCTACATGTATATTTAAATGAGAGGTTTGGCTTCATCTCAGTTTAGAAATTCATCCAAAGCTAAAGATGTATATGTATATATGCATACACTTTTGTATGTGTATATACACACACATGTATGCATGCAATTTGTCAGGTTATATATATACAGAATTTCTATTAAAATTTTAAAAATGGACAAGCAATATGGAATTGAAGTATTTATCTGATTTGATTAAAATTTTATATATCACCAAATTTTTAGAAAGTAATAATAAAATGCTAAGTGGTCTAGTTGGCTACTATTACACCTTAAAAGTTGAATTTACACACACACATAATTACCTTGTTTATATGGTGCTCATTTGTTACTCTCAAAGGTAATGCATGACTATGAAGTAATGAGAATGGGTGCTATCAGCCACTCTTTTTCACTACTCCTTAGTCAAAACTGGGTTTGTTCTTAGTATTTATTAATGAAAATCACAAAATAACTTGTACTAGAAGGCTTAAATCACAGAAAAGAGGAAGAGTATATTAGCTGACATTCCATACTAATATTCATTGTTTACGCTTTCTTTAAAATAACTAAAAGAACATAAAAGAAAATCTCAAAAGTAGTTTGCTGCTAATATATACATATATTGTACGAAAGGGTATATTTTGGTTTTGTTAAAGCCCTTGTTGACTTTTCTACAGTGAACATTTTTTTTAACTTGATTTAATAAAAATGTTAATTTTGGAAGTGGAGTTTTGTAAAAATGTTTTTCAGTCAAACAGTAATAACTATGGGTAGAAATAACAATCACCAAAAAAGCCATACATCTTGATGAACATATGCCTTTGTTCTGTCATTCGAAAGAGTGATGTTTACTATGTGCTTGAACATTTTCTCTGCAGTTACATGAGTGTAATTGTAAGAATAGCTGTTTAATGAACTCTTTTTTAAAAGATTTTTGACCATAGGTTTTTCCAGTTTAAAGCAATAACTTTACTACTTTCTTTCAAAGTTAATACTTCGAGTATATCAAGTTTTAAACCATTCTGAGATTTGAGAGTTTCTTTAAAGCAAAATTGTAGTAGAGATCATCTTGATGAAATTGTGTTTTGAAGTTTGTGGATTAGTTAAATATCAATAATAGTCTTGTGTGTCTTTCCTATAAACGTTTTCATAAGGAAAATATTGACTATTTGCTATTATCTGGGAATTACTCAGTATGGAAATGTTTGTTTAAAATCTCACCTTTTGTCAGTGGATTAGGAATAGGGACAGGCTTTACAGATTTACAGTTTAAATTCATGAAAAGTGAATTTATTCTTATTTTTAATATGCTTATAGCTGAGTCAGAATAAAGGAGGGAAACTATTGATTTCTGATAACCTAAATTTCACAGTACCACTTATAGGAAAGCTATTTCCCTCAGCAAATTACAGTTTATGTTGTTAAACAGAGTCTTATTTGAGATGTATTGCTTTATTTTTCAATTAAAAGTGGTTTTCTCCTACTTGTGTGTCTAATTAAAATTTTGTCTAGAGGCAAACATGATAACATTTAATTCTCATAACTCACCCTGGAAGACATGTAGGAGATAACCCGTTATTTTGCACTTCAAAAAGTAGATAGGGGAAAGCTACCACATGCTGATGCTATATGTTGGATTTAACTTTATAAACCTATTTTATCTTTATTTTAAGTGTTAATCAACTCATAAGGCTATTTTGTCAAGTGTTTATGCAACAAGATTTTCAAGTCCTATTAGCAACGAGGCAGAAAAGTAGTTAAGTGGTTAATAAACACTTTTATATGGAGAAGTTACCCTTAAGTAAGATATCAGAGTTGTAAGAACATATTGCTAAATACAATGTCATATACCTTTTGGGCTACTTAATAAGTACTAATTATGACCTTCATTGAATCCTAACTTTTATAGAAATCCATTAAGGCTGCTACTCAAAAGAATAAACCTTTTGAGGAGGTGATGACATTTTAGCCTTTGTGACCCAGAAAACATGTAAATACATGTAGAATAAAATTCATGATAGAAATATGAATAAAGTAATCATTCCATGATTCGACTTAGTGTCAATATAATTTTCTGATTATGCAATACAATTTTGAAAAAAAATTCTGGAATAGAAAGGAGTTACATTAAGAAATTAAAAGAATATAGGAGCCTCAAGAAAATGAGTATTACCACTTCCATTCCCCCCAAATATGACAGCAATTGTCCAAATCTGGGATTGAGGTGACAGTCACCACACACACATACACACATCCCAAAATAAGAAAGATAATGTGTGTATTCCATTATGTACTTAACTGACAAACTTGCATTAAACTAGACCACAGTTTATTGTGTTTATTTATTTATTTTTAGTTTACTGTATTTAATAGAAGTTCTTGAGAGTGTAATGGTGAAGGATATACCATTACAGAATTCAAAATGAGCAGGGCACGAAACTGAATGTGGAGGAGACTAGTCATCTGAATTACAGCCATTCTATATATAGAGAGAGAAGGAACACATAAAATGTGAATGAAGAAATTTCATACTTGTCAATGTGGCAAAATAATGCATGATCATGTGCACAAAGTGAATGATAGCCCTTAGATCAAGACAAAACATTACTAGAATCCCATAAATACCCTTATTTTGGCTTGCAGTCAAACTCGTCACCACCACTAATTTTTAATACCACAGGTAGTTTTGCCTACTTTTATACTTGATAGAAAAGGAAGCACACAATAAAAATTCTATCTGGCTGTTTTTGCTCAACATTATTATTTTTTAAGATTTTATCTATTCATGAGAGACACAGAGAAAGAGGCAGAGACACAGGCAGAGGGAGAAGCAGGCTCCATGCAGGGAACTCGATGTGGGACTCGATCCCGAGACTCCAGGATCACACCCTGGGCCGAAGGCAGGCGTTAAACCACTGAGGCACTCAGGGATCCCCCTGCTCAACATTATTTTAAGGTATTTATATGCAGGTTTTAATTTATATGTAGGTTTAATTTAATATATAGGTTTTAATATGTGACTTGTCTTTTGTGCAGAACAGAAAAGCTAAAATAAAAAGCCTTTATGAATGTTAGATCTATTCCAAGTGACTGATGTATGTTGTTGGCACTCACAGGTACCAGATATAGGTGAAAACTAAGAACTGGCTGGCCTTCCCTCCTCAGTAACTGGGAAAGATGGATGAAGAGAGTAGCCCCTGACCTTTCTCCTCAGCTGCATGGAGGAGGTTCTTTCCAGGACATTTTGCAGGCAGCAGATTTTACTAAAAGTAAGGACTCTATTTCCTGGAAATTGAGTCTAATGTCACCAGTAGAAACTTAAAGAGGAGTTACACTGAATACAAAAGAAGGGAAACCGAAAATGTTTAAAACAACCAAGCCTAGTTTCTTGGGTTAGAATGGTTTTGATGATTCTGTGGGTTGATACTTAACATAGTTTTAGACAAATTACTCAGCCTCTCACCTCTATGAGTTGTGAAGATTGAGTAAGCTAACATACAAAGTGCTTGTTACCTTTACTCTTCCCATGTGTTCAGTCCATATATACCAGTTGTTTATATCTGGCAAGTCTCTCGATAAGTCCTGCCAGGAAAGCCTGGGGTAATGTATTTTTCCTTTCAGAATATAGATCCTAATGGGTTATTAGTTTTTATTATCCTAAACTTTTGCACGAAAATCTGATACATTTTTTTTTTGTCTCCAAGAAGTACAAATGCTCCAGATAAGGAGGAATTCTAAATAAAATAATATATCTTTTAGAATAATCCTTATAAAGAATAATCAGTTGATACTCATACTAAGTAATCAAATGTAGGCCCAGGATTTATTGATGAGAAATTTATTTAGCCTGTTCTCTCCCTGGCCCGGTTTTATTGAGATTTAATTGATATACAGCACTGTAGAAGTTTAAAGTGTATAACATAATGGCTGATTGGCCAATTGTGAAATGATTACCACAGTAAGTTTAGTTAACACCTATCTATACATACAAAAAAAAAAAAAGAGGGTTTTTTTCCTTGTAATGAAAACTCTTGTGATTTACTCTTTCAAAGACCATACAGCAATGTTAACTATAGTCCTCATGTTGTGCATTATGACCGACTTTATTTTAAACATGCCTAGTTCTTAGCCAATAACTAACATGAAGAAACTTGCTGTCTAGGAAAAAACTTACTTTGCAATATTAACAAATCACTTGAATAGTTTATATATCATCACTTGAATAGCTTATATAGATAGGTTTATCTAGGTTATTCAGTAGTCTTAAAGGGTTTATTTTTTAAAAGATTTTATTTATTCATGAGAGACACAGAAAGAGAGGCAGAGACACAGGCAGAGGCAGGAGAAGCAGGCTCCATGCAAGGAGCCTGATGTGGGACTCGATCCTGGGACTCCAGGATCACACGCTGAGCCAAAGGCAAACCACTCAACCACTGAGCCACCCATGTGTCCCTCTTAAAGGGTTTACATAGTTTTTCTGAACTTTTTGAAATATTCCTGAGTGTTGAGAATATTGCTTTATGTTAACTTTGTTTTTCCATTTCTAGATAGAATTGATGCATTGCATCTTAAAAGCATTTTATTTCATGGTTAAAAAGTCATTTTAGGCTCATTAGACCAACAATTCTTAACCGTCTTGGTCTCAAGACACCATGACACTCAAATGATTGATGTAAAAAAAATTCTGCTGTAGCATATGATCTAAGTGTAAAAAAAAGGTAATTTTCTAAACATTTACATAGTTGGGGTGTATTATTATTATTATTTTTTAGTTGGGGTGTATTAACAAAAAGTTCCTAGAAAATGCTCTTTTAGAATTGACACACTCCCAACTGATGGTTGTCTGTTCCTCCACTTAGGATTTAATCAAGCAAGATGTTTCCTAACATAAATTTATTCCTTAAAAACAAAAAAGAACCAAGAAAATGTCCTAACAAACATCTTATTATGGCAACATCCTTAACATTGTATGCAGTTTCTTTTTAAAACTTTGCAGTTCAAGTAGAAGTTTTTTAATTACCAATCCAAGCATGCTTCCATACTCTACCTATGTGTTGTGGGAAACTTCATTTTTGTGTACTAGCTGATGCTTTTTGTAATTTGGGTACTTTAAGAAGGTATTTTAGGGATTCCACAGAAAAACAAGTATTTTATACCAGATTAGGCAGATGTTAATTACCAAGAAAAAAACATTTTTTTTTTTTTTTTGTTTTTGGCTTTTTTTGCATTCTGCCTTTTGAAATTTAAGCTATGTCTTTAGTTGGTAAGCTGCAGAACTCCGGCAGTTTATGGGGAAGACTGAGTTGAACAGAGGTGATGGCCTAGCAAACAAAAATAGTAATCAAGTCTGTGAAGTTAGTGCTGTATTGCTGAGAGGAGCACTTGCTGAGCTACTGAGATTTTCCAGAATATTTTCAGGCTGTAGCCTGATGACATCCCATCTAAGCAATCTCCACAAAACAACTTCATAATTCTATATTTTATCCATTTTAAAGATTTTATTTATTTATTCATGAGAAACAGAGAGGCAGAGGCATAGGCAGAGGGAGAAGCAGGCTTCCTGTGGGGAGGCCGATGCAGGACTCAATCTTGGGACCCTGGGATCATGACCTGAGCTGAAGGCAGACGCTCAACCACTGAGCCATGCAGATGCACCATCATCATTCTATATTTTAGTCTGATTAACAGTATTACCACCTCTGATTTTGTGTTTGTTTTTAATTGAGATAAGATTGACTTAAGTTTCTGGTGTGCAGCAGATCACCACAATAAGTCTGGTTAACATCCATCACACAGAGCTGCAAATTTTTTTCTTTTGATGAGAACTTTTAAGGTTTACTGTCTTAGCAACTTTCAAATACACAATACAGTGTCATTAACAATAGTCACCATGCTGTACATTATATCCCCATGTCTTAACTCATTTTATAACTGGAAGTTTGTACTGTTTGATCACCTTCACCCATTTTTCCCATCTGCCTCCTCTCCTGGCAACCACCACTCTGTTCTCAATTTATGAGTGTGTGGTTTTTGTTTTGTAGATTCCACAAAGAAATGAGATCATGCATAATTTGTCTTTCTCTGACCTATTTCACTTAGCTTAATGCCCTCAAATTCTATCATATTACAAATGGCAAAATTTCCTTATTTGTGGCTGAATGTGTATGTGTGTGTGTGTAGACAGGTTTTTCTGTGTCTTGGCTATTATAAATGCAATAAACATGAGAGTGCAAATATATCTTTGCGAGCTTGATTTTGTTTCCTTTGGATATATACTCAGGTGGAATTGCTGGATCATATGACAGTTCTATTTTTAATTTTTTGAGAAAACTCCATGATGTTTTTCATAGTGGCTTTACCAACCTGCATTCCCACCAACAGTGCACAAGGGTTCCCTTTTCTCCACATCCTTGCCAACACTTTCTTGTCTTTGATTTTTTTTAATTGAAATATAGTTGGCATACAATATTAGTTTCAGGTATACAACATAAGGATTTGATAATTATATACATTATGAAATGCTCACTGTAAGTTTAGTTACCATCAGTCACCATACACTTGTTATTTGTCTTTTTGATAATAGCCATCCTAACAGATAAGAGGTGACATCTCATTGTGGCTGTGGTTTGCATCTTCCTGGTGATTGGAGATGTTGAGCATCTTTTCATGTACCATTGGCCATTTTTATGTCTTCTTTGAAAAAAACATCCATTCAGATCTGCCAATTCTTTAACTGGATTTTTTTTTTTGCTATTGAGCTGTCAGAGTTCTTCATATATTTTGGATATTAAACTCTTATCAGATAAATGGTTTGCAAATACTTTTTCCTAGTAGGTTAGCTTTTCATTTTATTGATCATTTGATTTGCTGTATGAAAGCTTTTTGTTTCTTGCAATCCCACTTATTTTTGCCTTTGCTTTGGTGTCAAGTCAAAAAATTATCACCAAAGAGCTTTCCATTTATTATTTTTTCTAGGAGTTTTATGGTTTCAGGTCTTATGTTCAAGTGCTTTAAGTTTTGAGTTAATGTTTGTGTATGGTGTAGGATAGTGGTGTCCAGTTCCCCCAACACCTATTGAAAAGGCTGTCCTTTCCCCACTGTATATTCTTGGCTCCTTTGTTGTAAATTAATTGACCATATGTCTGGGTTTATTTCTGGTTCTATTCTGTTTCATTGTTCAATGTGTCTATTTTTATGCCAATACTATATTATTTTGATTATTGTTGCTTTGTAATATAGTTTGAAATTGGAGTGTGATGACTCCAGCTTTGTTCTTTCTCAAGATCGTTTTGGCTGTTCAGGGTCTTTTGTGATTCCATATGGACTTTAGCATTATTTCTGTTTTTGTGAAAGAATACCGTTGGAATTTTAATAAGGATTGTATTGAATCTGTAGGTGCTTCTTCTTTTGAATGCATAAAGTAAGAAACTCTTGCAATATCAGGAATATATTTACTCCATTTCAGACTAGACTTTTTCATTTTCTTCAGTCATTCCTCATGGCCTGGTTTTAGTATCACTTACCTTTTTGATCTTCATTAGCTGGTCCCAGTTCAGTTTTTAATGGTCTGAATTGTTGGCTCCTTGACTGCAATACAGTGCTTTACTTTTTTTTTTTTTTTTTTTTTTCTGATTGATGTAGAATGCTTTGGTACTATTACGTGCATTAAAATTTTTTTTAAGATTTTTTTTTTTTTTAATTTGAGAGAGAGCATGAGTGGTCGGGGGAGGGAGAGGCAGATTCCCCACTGAGCAGGGAGCCCAACGCAGGCTCTATTCCTTGATCCTGAGATCGTGACCTGAGCCAAAGGCAGACACTTAACTGACTGAGCCACCCAGGGGCACCCCCATTTTGTGCATTGTATTAGAAACCATATTTTCATCAAAATTGTTCAAGAATATATGGGCATTAATAGCAATTTATATCAGTTACAGCCTCTAAAATGTTTTTCATAATTTAGGACCTTCCATTTGTGACTAGTGAATTTTCTTTTTTAGTTTTGGCTCATTGTTGCTACATACATATTTTTTAAATTTTTATTTATTTATTCATGAGAGACACAAAAAGAGAGAGGCAGAGACACAGGCAGAATGAGAAGCAGGCTCCATGCAGGGAGCCCGATGTGGGACTCGATCCCAGGTCTCCAGGATCACACCCCGGGCTGAAGGAGGTGCTAAACCACTGAGCCACCGGGGCTGCCCTACATACATATTTTGATTTTTAATTTTGGCATTCAACACATTAGCTATCACTCCAAGATTCATTTGCACATTGGGTAAATGAGGCCTTGACCTTGTTGCACATGACCAAACCAGCCCAGGAGCAAATCTTTAAAGCCTGCTTTAGTCAGGTTTCATCTATTAATATTTGAGTATAGTTATCAAGCCCCACTTATGAATATGCTTAAATATTCTAGTCTCCAGCTCTTTAATAATGTTCACAAGACTAACAATTCTTCATCTAGTCGTCCATTAAATGTGTTAAAATATAAAATATATTTAGTTCAGTTTGACTTAGTGAATATACAGTGGGTTATTTAATTACTATTTTCTTTTCTAATTGCTTACAAGCCAACTACTCTAGAATTTTGCCAAGCAACATAATTCTCACTGGTAATTTCTCTTTGGAAAATTAGCTCTTTCAGGAATGCTTAAAGGAGACTATATGTAGGCCATTGTATGGTCTTCAGTAGTGATGGGTGTATTATTTCAATAGAGCTGGAAATCTACGTTTCTTCAATTTGTTATTTAGGTCTTGAATATTAGGGAGGACATTATGATTCTGAAGAATTATTTCTTGCACAAAGTTTGGGAGCAGTTTGATCCAGATAGTCTTTCTTTCTTTCTTTCTTTCTTTCTTTCTTTCTTTCTTTCTTTCTTTCTTTCTTTCTTTCTTTCTTTCTTTCTTTCTTTTTCTTTTTTTCTGATAGAGTTTCTTAGGTACTGAGTGGTGCTTATTAAAGGCCTACAATATCATGAGTATAACACTTTTCCATGCAAACACGTCTAAATAGAAGAGAAGGTTCTATGTGCAGGCATATTCCCTTCATATTCCTGATAAATGACCCTACTGCTTATTATGTGATGTGGCCAAATATGATGTTAAGGAGGCAAGTTGATTTGAAGTTTGTGAAAGCTATAATACAGCAAAGGTTATATTTACTTTATAGCACTTTGAGTTGGGTTTATGACATCAGGTCATTTAATACAGGGGTAGAAATGTACACATGAAATCAATGAAGTCTGTGTCTTTGTTAACCTGGGATTTACTGGGGGCACCTGGTTGGCTCAGTCAGTGGAGCATGCTGCTCTTGATCTTGGGGTTGTGAGTTCGAACCCCATGTTGGGCATAGAGATTACTATGAAAAATAAAATAAGGCTAGGGATTATGAGTTTACTTGTCTTTTGTCTTGCCTTTATCATTGCTCAAGGATTATTTGTGATAGTTCTATGATATCACAAGTTTAAAAGCAATTAACATCATAACCACTATAGATTGGTATTCAACCCACCTTGAGAATATGACAGGACTGCCTGCCCTGGGCTGTATGTCTTAGGTTATCTGTGGACCCAGGTCCAAAAATCAAAATCTTGAGATGAAGCCAGAGGTCTATTCATGCATGTCCAGATGAAAAGCACTGAGTCAAGAAGGAAGAGGTAAACTACAATGAACTGGTTGGGGAAAGGAGATGCTTCTAGTCACAGAAGCAGACCCAGAGCAAGGAAAGAAGGAATGAAGCATGAGTATGCTGTGGTGTGGGTTAGATTCAGGTGAACCTTAGCAGAAGGAGATCCTCTGAACAGAGGCACTCCTTCCACTCTTTACATGCTCTCTGGAGATTGGATGTGAAGCTTTCATGTGGGAGGCTCTCAGCAAACAGCTATCATTGTCACCATTATCATGAGATTGTCACTCTTACAGTGAGACACAGTTTATCTGGAACTAGAGATATGAACTCACACGAGGTAGCTATTTACTTGTATTCAGGTATCTCCAGCTTCGATTCTCTGTTAACTATGTTTATGGTATATATTATTTTCCTTAGTAGAAAAGATGGGAGGCAGGGTTTGTATTCTGAGAACCTTAATATTGAAAAGTCCCTTATTTCCTGGATGGCAGTCTCAGGGCTAGTTAGTACTGGTTTTATTTTACTGTGCTGAAATACTGCTTTCTCTTGGCATAGGTAGCACTCTACTCTCCTTGGTTCTCCTTAGATCCCTCTCTTGCTCCCTCTCTGCTGGCTCACCTTAAATGCTAGAATTCTGGGGCATCTGTTGGCTCAGTTGGTTGAGCATCTGCTTTCTGCTCAAGTCGTGATCCCACGGTCCTGGGATCAAGCCCCGCATGGGGCTCCTTGCTCAGTGGGGAGTCTGCTTCTCCCTCTGCCTCCTTGCTCTCTCTCAAATAAATAAATCTTTAAAAAAAAGTTAAGAGTTCTTCAAGGCTCAGTCCTATCCCTCTTTTTCTCACTGCACACTTAATCCCTCTTCAAGCATCTCATTTTTGCACATCAGTGATCATATTTGTACAGGTTTCAGGTACCATCTATGTTAACCAATCTCAAATTTTCTTCCACACCCGTCCTCTGAGCACTAGATAGGTACATCCGATATCTGCTCAGTATCTCTGGTTTTTTTTTGCAAGTACCTCAAGCTCATGCTAGCTATCTTCTCATGCCCAGGCCTCTGTATTCCAGAACTCAGAATCATGGTACCTCCCAGCACTTACTTAAGTCAAAAAAACCTGAGAGTCATCCTTGGAACTTGTATTTTCCCTTACCTCACATATCAAATTCAAATCCTGTTTAGTTTATCTCCTATCTCTTAAATATCTCTGCTTTTCTTCCTATTGACTAACATTCCATCACTCAGAGAGATCATTCCTACTCGTAGATTGCTACCAGTCTTCCTGAATCTACTTTGCTCCCTTTAGTAGATATCATCCTCAATTTTCTCATTTTCTAGATGAAATCATCCAATGTTCTCATGAGAAAAAGAAACAAAACAGAAGTTCATAGGGCAGCTACAAACCTCCCTGGTTTGCTTCTTGTTACACCTTCACAGTCACATCTATCACTGCTCTCCCGACTAGAGACCAGAGCAGGTTGGCCAGGTTCCCATCCCCCCAGCGTGGTCAAATGCATTCCTCCCACAGACTTCACACGTGCTGTTTCCTCAGCGGAGGATACCTCCACCCGTATGCCCTTCCTCATCTAGCTAGCTGTATATGATCTATTCATCTGAAAACACTTCTTACCTCATGTGATGGCCATATACTGGCCATAGGCTTCCAGAGCACTTGCTTCCCACCTCCACTACGGGTGTTTACTGAGCTCCCCAAATAAACCACTTACACTTGAATCCTTGTCTTAGTGTCTACTTCTTGTGGAACCCAAACCAAGCTATGCCATAAATCTGAGTATGGTACCTGGACTAGAGCAGCATCAACATTACTCAGAAATTGGTTTCTGGAACAAAAGTTTTTTTTTGTTGTTTTTTGTTGTTTTTTTTAAAGTAGGCTCTATGCCCAGTGTGGAGCCCAACGTGGCACTTGAATGGATTACCTTGAGATCAAGACCTGAGCTGAGATCGAGAGTCAGATGCTTAATTGACTAAACCACCCAGGAACTACCAAAATGCAAAGTCTTAATCCAGACCTCTCATACAGTAACTTTGAAGTTGGGAGTCAGCAATCTGTGTTTTCACAAGGCCTCACAGGGCGCCTGGGTGGCTCAATCAGTGAAGCATCTGCCTTCAGCTCAGGTCATGATCTCGGGCTCCCTGCTCAGGGGAAAGTCTGCTTCTCTCTCTTCCCTCTGCCCCTCTCGCTGCCCCCCTCCCTGGCTTGTGCTCTCTCTCTCAACTAAATAAAATTTTCAAAAGAAAACCAAAAACAAGGTCTTGAGATGATTCCTATGCATCCCAAAATGTGAGAAGCATTGGAATAAGTCATACCTGCTTCCTCAAACAGAAAACCTAGCTCTTTTCCCCCTTGTTCCAAATATATCTCTAAAAAGTTAAAAAATAAAATCTTCAGAATTTTTTTTCAATCTTCAAAATTTTATAAGAATCTTAGCTATTGGGATGCCTGAGTGGCTCAGTGGTTGAGCGTCTGCCTTTGGCTCAGGGAGTGATCCTGGATTCCGGGTTCGAGTCCCACATCAGGCTCCTTGCATGCAGCCTGCTTCTTCCTCTGCCTGTGTCTCTGCCTCTCTGCCTCTCATGACTAAATAAATAAAATCTTAAAAAAAAAATCTTAGCTATTTGGGGACTAAGCTTCTTAAAACAATTTAAGAGTTTTAGACCATCACAGCTACTTATTCTTGTATATACTTATTCCTGTATATACCCATTTACCAGACTGATCCCATTAAAAAAATTGATGTTAATCAGACATGCTGTTACTTTGATTTCCTTAACTATTTCTCCCTTTACTTCCTCACTGACATCAATTTATCATAACATTATTAGAATACTTTTTCTAATACTTTTTTCTTTTTAAAAAAGTCTTTTTTAATGAATGTCTCTGGGGATCAAGGTACCTTTGTCTAAACCATTGAAATCTGAGGTTTTTTTCCCTCCACTGATTCATGAGTCTTCCTCCAGAAAATTTTCCCTTAAAGAATTTTTTTTACAATCTACTAAAATATTCCATTTTTTTAATATTTTATTTATTTAGGATAGTCACAGAGAGAGAGAGAGAGAGAGAGAGAGAGAGAGAGAGGCAGAGACACAGGCAGAGGGAGAAGCAGGCTCCATGCACCGGGAGCCTGACGTGGGATTCGATCCCGGGTCTCCAGGATCGCGCCCTGGGCCAAAGGCAGGCGCCAAACCGCTGCACCACCCAGGGATCCCCTACTAAAATATTCCATTCAGAATTATTTTCGGTTGTACTTTGATAATCTGCTTTATTTTAGGTGATATTTAGTCCCAACAATATTATAGATTTTCACTGTCTTCCAGTATTGAATCTTTAACTGAATCTCTGTTCCTGTCTTGTGCTTCTGTAATGAAGCCAGGCGCTTGCCAGTTTAGCTTCTTTGGTCCAACTATTACTGGAGTTTTGAACACAGGAAGATTAACTTCATCAACTTTTTTCCATTCTAAAAGTGGAGGCAGTCAGTGGTCTTGTTCATACGAACACATATCCAGAAAGAGAAATATTTGATGACCTTAGCACTTGAGTGTTATTTTTGAAAACTATCAGTTGTGTACTGTTTTGTTCTTTGATCTTTACTAATTTCTGCACACTATAGAACAAATCCTCTAGCATGAAAATCAGTGTAGTTTTCCACTAGTTTCCATTACACAATCTATAATCTGGTTTTAGTTAACTATTTGAAATTCTTCTCAAACACTCTTCACTTACTCTCATTTCATTTTTTTCTTTATAGTATCTCTGCTTTGAATGCTTTTCCCATACCTCATCTTGCTGAAATTTGATTTATTCACTCTCAAAGCTACAGCTCGACAATATAAATGGCTAGCTTAGATATGTTTTAGTACTTAAGATACATCAGTAAACAAAACAAAGATCTCTGTCTTCCTGAAGCTTATATTCTCCTTGATCTTCAGGCAGAATTTAGAACTTTGATAGCAATTTGTTTATACCCCTAACAGAACATTACAATTAATTTGTTTTAAGTCTTTTTCCTAACTAGACCAGTTTTCAACAGTGCCTGCTCCATAGGATCACTTGGGAAACTTTGGAAAAGCACTCATATTCAGGTTCCATCTCTAGGGATTTTGACTTTTTTTTTGGTTTGGGGGAAGGCCCACATGATTCTAGTGTACAGCCAAGGGTTAAGAATCACTGCACCAGGGGCACCTGGGTGGGGCAGTCAGCTAAGCACCTGGCTCTTGGTTTTGGCTCAGGCCCTGATCTCAGGTAGTAAGACTGAGCCCAGCCCCAGGCTCTGAGTGAGGTGGCTTAAAACTCTTTGCTCCCCTCCACCCCCTGCTCAACTCTTGCATGTGTATATGTGCTCTCTCTCTCTCTATCTTTCAAATAAATAAATAAATCTTAAAAACAAAACAGACCAGACTATGAAATTTTTGAGGGTGTGATTATGGCGCTCATTTGGTACTACCCAACACCTAGCACTGAGTGAGCAATCAATACGTGTTTGTTGAACTGTTTTGGCAGTAAGGAAAAATGGTTTGGGTTCTCCTTTTACTGCCGGACTAAGATGTTGAGATGGATGGGCACTTTAAGAAATTGGATTAATTTAAATAATTATTAAGATGCATAATCAATAAAAATTAACAGACAATAACCAGCTTTTCCCATAAGTGGCCTGAGGTGATCTCCGAAAATGGTTTGCTTTTCATTTGCCCCAGAAAATCCTATGAAATCTTGCAAACAAGAGGTTCAAATTTTCATGTGAGCTGTAAGAACCCACGTTAAGCTGCTCAGGCCATCAAGAATATGCATATCTGAAAAGCCACCAAGTATCTGACAGCTGTCACTTTGCAGAAACAATGTGTGCCATGGTTTGCTACTGTGGTAGAGCTCGTAGGTGTGCCCAGGGCCAAACATTGGGGCTGGACACAGGGCTGGTGGCCCAAAAAGAGTGCAGAATTTTGACAGTACATGGTTAAAAATGCAGAGAGTAATGCTGAACCGAAGGGTTTAGATGTAGATTCTCTGGTTATTGAGCACATCCAGGTAAACAAAGCCCCCCAAATGCAGTATTGAATTTACAGGGCTTGTAGATTAACCCCTACGTGAGCTCTCCCTGCCACATTGACATGATCCTTACTGAATGAAAAAGGGCAGATTGTTCCTAAACCAGAGGAGGAGGTTGCACAGAAGAAAAAGATATCCAGAAGAAACGGAAGAAACAAAAATTTACGACCTGGAAGTAAATTTTGCATAAAATAAATGCAAATAAATTTTTTTTAAAAACCAGATAATATCCAGAAAAACAATAGAAAGCATTTCATAGAGAAACTTGAGAAAGACCCTGAGGGTTTAAAAAAGGAAAGATAAGGAATAAATTATGTATTAGGAGACACTAAGGAGGAGAATCATGAAAGAAAAATAGTTTGAAAATACCATCCCTCTGTTTACTTTTTTACTTTTTGATTTTTTTAAGATTATATATTTATTCATGAGAGACACAGAGTAAGAGGCAGAGTGATAGGCAGAGGGAGAAGTAGGCTCCCCGCAGGGAGTCCAATGTGGGACTCGATCCTAGGACCCCGGGATCACCCCCGGGGCTGAAGGCAGACACTCAACCACTGAGCTAGCCAGGCATCCCCAGACTTTTTTTTTTTTTAATTTTTTTTATTGGAGTTCAATTTGCCAACATATAGCATATCACCCAGTGCTCATCCCATCAAGTGCCCCCCTCAAGTGCCCGTCACCGAGTCACCCCAGCTCCCCACCCACCTCCCCTTCCACTACCCCTTGTTTGTTTCCCAGAGTTAGGAGTCTCTCATACGCTGTCACCCTCTCTGATATTTCCCACTCATTTTCTCTCCTTTCCTCTTTATTCCCTTTCACTATTTTTTATATTCCCCAAATGAATGAGACCATACACTGTTTGACCTTTTCCGATTGACTTACTTCACTCAGCATAATACCCTCCAGTTCCATCCACGTCGAAGCAAATGGTGGGTATTTGTCGTTTCTAATGGCTGAGTAATATTCCATTGTATACATAGACCACATCTTCTTTATCCATTCATCTTTCGATGGGCACCGAGGCTCCTTCCACAGTTTGGCTATTGTGGACATTGCTGCTATGAACATTGGGGTGCAGGTGTCCCGGCGTTTCATTGCATCTGTATCTTTGGGGTAAATCCCCAACAGTGCAATTGCTGGGTCGTAGGGCAGGTCTATTTTTAACACTTTGAGGAACCTCCACACAGTTTTCCAGAGTGGCTGCACCAGTTCACATTCCCACCAACAGTGTAAGAGGGTTCCCTTTTCTCCGCATCCTCTCCAACATTTGTGGTTTCCTGCCTTGTTAATTTTCCCCATTCTCACTGGTGTGAGGTGGTATCTCATTGTGGTTTTGATTTGTATTTCCCTGATGGCAAGTGATGCAGAGCATTTTCTCATGTGCGTGTTGGCCATGTCTATGTCTTCCTCTGTGAGATTTCTCTTCATGTCTTTTGCCCATTTCATGATTGGATTGTTTCTTTGCTGCTGAGTTTAATAAGTTCTTTATAGGTCTTGGAAACTAGCCCTTTATCTGATATGTCATTTGCAAATATCTTCTCCCATTCTGTAGGTTGTCTTTTAGTTTTGTTGACTGTTTCTTTTGCTGTGCAGAAGCTTTTTATCTTAAGTCCCAATAATTCATTTTTGTGTTTGTTTCCCTTGCCTTCATGGATGTTTCTTGCGAGAAGTTTCAGTGGCCAAGTTCTAAAAAGGTGTTGCCTGTGTTCTCCTCTAGGATTTTGATGGAATCTTGTCTCACATTTAGATCTTTCATCCATTTTGAGTTTATCTTTGTGTCTGGTGTAAGAGAATGGTCTAGTTTCATTCTTCTGCATGTGGCTGTCCAATTTTCCCAGCACCATTTATTGAAGAGACTGTCCTTTTTCCAGTGGATAGTCTTTACTGCTTTGTCGAATATTAGTTGACCATAGAGTTGAGGGCCCATTTCTGGGTTCTCTGTTCTGTTCCATTGATCTATGTGTCTGTTTTTGTGCCAGTACCACACTGTCTTGATGACCACAGCTTTGTAGTACAACCTGAAATCTGGCATTTTGATGCCCCCAGATATGGTTTTCTTTTTTAATATTCCCCTGGCTATTTGGGGTCTTTTCTGATTCCACACAAATCTTAAGATGATTTGTTCCAACTCTCTGAAGAAAGTCCATGATATTTTGTTAGCGATTGCATTGAATGTGTAAATTGCCCTGGGTAACATTGACATTTTCACAGTATTAATTCTTCCAATCCATGAGCATGGAATATTTTTCCATCTCTTTGTGTCTTCCTCAGTTTCTTTCAGAAGTGTTCTGTAGTTTTTTGGGTATAGATCCTTTACCTCTTTTAGGTTTATTCCTAGGTATCTTATGCTTTTCGGTGCAATTGTAAATGGGATTGACTCCTTAATTTCTCTTTCTTCAGTCTCATTGTTAGGGTGTAGAAATACCACTGATTTCTGGGTATTGATTTTGTATCCTGCCACACTGCCAAATTGCTGTATGAGTTCTAGCAATCTTGGCATCCCTCTGTTTATTAAATACTCTATAATTTTAATGTACTTTGGGGCCCCTTGTTTTGCTTGAGTTTCACTATGATGGTGTACAGGGCAAATATCATTCCCATTTTACAGATGGGGACTCCGAGTCGTGGTAGATGAGGTTAGGTGATGGTCCAGGGTTATATTCCAGCTTGATAGTAGGTAGAGCTAGGACAAGAACCTAGTCCCTGGTTTTAATCCAATGCTCTTTCCACACACTGGCTACCCACCAAGGATGAATCGTCCTTGAGTTTGATTGTCTAGCAGAAGACATTCATGAATCCACATTCCCTTTCTTCTACATGTCTGGGTCTCCCCTCCAAGGAGATCTTCTTCTGGACCTAGGTCTCTGGAGTTATTTATAGTCACTAAGGCCCCAAATGATATATTTTTACATGCTTTCCCTATAATTATTTCCCAGAACCGAGACTCAGGACTTTAAAACTTGTTCTACTTACTTGTTTAGTGAATGATTTTTATTTCATGAGTGATTAGTGTATGCCAGGAACTGTGCTGCACGCTAGCAGACAATATGGAACAGAAAGACACAGTCCCTGCCCTTATGACATTTTATAGCAGTGGGTGAGACACAAACATTAAATATTTGTACACACAAGTCCCCAACTGCAACTGTGATAAGTTCTACAGAGAAGAAGCACATGATGCTATGAGGGCTCAGACTCACAGGATTTTATTATGTCTGAGAGGTCCTAGGAAAGATCCCTACTGAAAACCAGTTCTGAAGAAGTAGGTGTGAACTAGATAAAAACAGGGTCGAGAACTAAACTAGTTCTTCCAGTCTCTTCCAGCATTACAAACTCCTTTCAAACTTCAAAAAGTTTCTCAGACCTCCCCACATGATGAGTGGCTGATTTTTATGGTTGACAAAATATTCAGTGTGATTAATGCAGCCAGGACACTAAATGAATTTATGATTCAAACATTTACATAAGTTTGAACCACATTTCTTATTTTTGTGGAACATTAACTACTGACCATATAGACAACACTTGCTACAACCTGTGGCCTCCTTATCTTCTCCAAGGCTTTCAGGATTGGTACCCGTGGGTTGTCCTTCCCTGAGCAAATCTGTGGGCATCTGCTACTGGAAAAAAAGAGAGCAAGACCTTTTTCTTCTCTCTTTTACCCTCCACTACCACATACCAGAAGTGTATTTTCCAGTGGCTTCTTGCAGACACCGATCTCAGCCAGTTTCCAATCCAGTTTTAGGGGATGGATGGTTTTTGCTTTAGACTCAATAATTTTGAAATGGGGAAATTATATTAAGGAAAGAGAAAATACACATTGGGTAACACAGTGGTTGGTCAAATTGTACATGTATCAGGAATCCACCATGGGTCAGTGTAAGATTTTGTTAGAAAAAAAAGGTGTCAGAAGGGAAAGAGTTCTCCTAAGAATATTTAAACCAGCCTGTTAAAAAAGCAAGATTCTGGAGTGCTACTTGGGCTGCCAGAACTCTGGAAATGAAGTCCCAGAGTGGTGCTGTGTGAGCTCCTTCAGCAAAACACCAGCTTTTCCTTCTCTTGGCCTGGACCCCTCCCAACCTTGGCCCCTTGACCTCCTGGCTTTTCCCTCAGTCTAGGTTCTTCTGTGAAGACATCACTGACCCCTTTGGAGAGATTCCAGTGCTCTTCCCCAGCCCCAGCCCTCAGTGTAGGGGGATCCCCAGAGCAAGCAGATTGCCTCCAGCGATTGTCCCGCAGACCCTCATGTCTCTTCTCAAGGCTGCGGCTCCCAGGAGCTCAGTAAACGCCCACGAAGGAAATTTGCCATTGCTTGTGGGATACCGCTATTTTAAAATAAAGATTACATGGCAATTGGGGACAGGAGTAAACTATAATTATGCGTAGACTGCAAAGTGATGCTCAACCCTGCCATGATTTTAAGCTCTTGGGCCAGTTGTTATCCTGAAGGATATAGTGTTAATCCATTTTCATGATTCTGTGGTAGGAAAACTGGCAGCTCCAGAGGAAGGAAGCACGTATTTTGACTTTTTTTTTTTTTTTTTTTAAATCTGTCATGTAGGTAATGCATTGCTCTTACATGCCAGTGGAGTTCGCTGTAGTGATGAAAATGCAGAAGGTTGAGGAGGCCTGGCATCAAATTACGAGTGCTGGTGAGGGCCGGCTGACGCAGGTACATGGAACAGCCACAAGGTGGCAGCTTAGAACTAGGACATTCTGGATCAAATGTCCGCAGCCGGAGTACCTTGCAACACTCTCCAGAGTGGAGAAGGGACGACAGGTACAGTGGGACAATTTAAAAGGAGAATAAATAAATAAATAAATAAATAAATAAATAAATAAATAAATAAATAAATAAATAAATAAATAAATGGAGAAAGAGATGGTAGTGCTTGCTGCATACATCTTCATACTTTTGTTTCCCCTAGAATAAAAGTCCAGCACACATGTCCACACCCAGACCCCAGAAAGTCTCATCGAATGCACCCCGAACCTGCCTCACTCTCAAGAAGCCCCACCGTGAGTCTGAGATGTTCCATGCCTGACCTGGCTGTCCTCAGGTGGCCCTCACTTCCTCTGTACCACTTACTGCATGCTTTCATAGACTCTTTAAGGACTTCCTGAGGGTAATTGTGCTTTTATTTGATTTTCACCTAACATGCTTACTTTTGAACTTCATCCTCATACAATATGTTCCTCTACCCTGCTTATGAAAATATACTTTTATAAATGTGTGTATAGATTATACATAAACACACTGTATGTGTTATAAAAATATATGACATATGCTGATACATCAGGGAACCAGTGCTTTCCATCATTCCTTGCATGCAGTAGGTACTCAATGTATGTTTACTGAAGGGAAACAGAGATAAAGTGTCCAGAAAAGGAAGGTGCAGACTTGGCAGCAGAGCAAAAATTCAACACGGTGTAGAGGTCGTAAAGAGTCACAGTGTAGAGGGTCATAGAGGGTCATAGTGTCGAGGGTCATAGCGTAGAGGGTCATACACTATTCAACATAGTGTAGAGGGATAAGAAAACAAGTGAAAAAGAGAATGCCCACTTCTCTGCCTCTTCTCTGAGCAAACCTACCACTTCCAGGGGTCCTTGAGACCCACGATATCTTCCTCAGTTTTGATCCAAGCTGACACCATGTTCACATGTTCCTTCTAGTGATTTGAACACCAGTTTTTCTAAGATGAGAATGAAACTTTAGTAAAAATAAGACTTTAGTAAAAAAAAAACAAACAAACCTGATTACTAGAGGGCAAAGTTTTGAGGGCACATGCAGTCTGAACTATTCCCAGTACTGTGCTCAGAGTAAGTACTGGATAAAGCTCGATTACAAACCCAACCTGCCCAAAAAGAAGTTCAAAAGGTAAGCACCGAAACACATGAATATAGGGAATGACTGGAGTCATTAAAAGGAAATGCTATTTCTACTAAACCATTTGTGTATTACTTAAAACATAACTCTTGTTAAGTATCTACCAAATCGAAATTACATTTTAGTAAAATCATCTTTCCCCAGACACACACACTAGGCTCAAAACAATGCCTATAGGTAGGGCAAAGGTCACTATTTCATTCTGCCTTCGAGGAACTTGTAATGGTGGGAAAAAGTGACATGTCTATACAAACATATTGAATAATGAAGGCAAAATAAATGCTGTAGAAGCCCAGAGGAGGGAGAGATCCCTTTTCTGACGTTGAAGCATTCATGGAGGAGACTGCCACTGTCCTCGACTTTGGTACATGAATCACATCTAGATAATTCTAGGATGGAGGGGGGTGGGGGAAGGGGCATTCTTGGAGCAGAGGACCAAGAAACAGGCTCAGGAAGGTGTGCTCGGAAGATGGTAAAAAAAGCAGGGTGGACAGAACAGAAGTTCATGGAGGGTGTGGCAGGAGATAAGGCTGAGATACCTTCAGGGCGCCAGAGCTGAGGACTCCCCAGGAGCCAAGCCAGCAGTCTGTTCTTTACCAGCCACACTACAGGTCTCTGATGAGGCTAGTGACTTGGTGGAGGCTGAATTGCTGACAGATTGATTATGCCATGTATGTTGGTTTGGGTATGATGAGAGATGTAGATGATGTTTTATTTATTTATTTATTTATTTATTTATTTACTTCTTTATTTAATTATTGTTTCAGAGAGAGAGAGAGAGAGTGGCTGTGGGGGGCGGCAGAGGAAGAGGGGGAGAGAATCTCAAGCAGATTCTACCTTGAGTGCAGAGCCTGACGGGAGGCTCCATCCCAGGACCCTGAGATCATGACCTGAGCCACAACCAAGAGTGTGACACTTAATCGACTGGGCCACCCAGTTGCCCCTTATTTTGTTTTTTTAGAAGTTATCCAAACAATCTGTAGCTACTATGTGTATATAAATGTTCAAATGCATTACAGCCAGTAGATTTATCGCACAATTATAACTGAATCACAAAATAAATACAAGAAGCACATGCTATTTTAAACGCAGTAATTTTTAAAATAGATTTACAGATTTATTTCTTTATTAGAGAGGTTGAGCTTGCATACTAGTGGGAGTGGGGGGCAAGGGAGAAGCAGACACCTTGCTGAGCAGAGAGCCCCACACAGGGCTTTATCTCAGGACCCCAGGATCATGGCCTGAGCCAAAGGCAGATGCTCAACCGACTGAGCCACCCAGGTGCCCTAAACACAGTATTTTAAGTTCTGATGTTACTGGGGAGTGGATGATGAATGAAGAGGAACAATGGCCATGGCTTTATTTGGAAGTCATGATCCAAACCCAACCTAGAGGTTGGGTTTTTATTCAGAGCAGGATCTCAGTTTTGAAAGGGGTTTTCTGTGGCCAACATAACGGTAGTTTGCTATACCCCGTGGGGTGTCAAAGGGCCAGCTAACCTGAATCCAAAATTCTTATTCAAGACCTCCAGCCAACCTTCTGTAAAGGTTGCAGCACAAACCTTCTGTAAAGACAAATGGTATCCACATTTTCACTTGTGTAATGGGAAAATACACCTGCTGTAGTTTGGCAGTTCATCAAAAGATTAAATATAGAGTTGCCATATGAACCCAGCAATTCCACACCTATGCCCAAAAGAAATGAAAATATAGCCACATTAAAAACTTGTGCAAGAATGCCCATAGCAGCATTATTCATAGTAAACAAAAACTGGAAACAATCCACATGTTTATCAAGTGATGAATGGATAAATAAAATGTGGCATATTCATACAGTGAAATGTTATTTGGTGATAAAAATTGAAACATTGATACGTCATATAATATGGATGGATTTTGAAAATGTTATGTTAATTGAAAGAAGCCAGACACAAAAGATCACATATTGTAACATTCCATTTATATGGAATGTCTGAAATAAGCAAAGCTACAGAGACAGAAAGATGACTAGCATTGCCAAGGCTTGAGTAGGTTGTGTGGAAATGGAGAGATACACCTAAAAGGTATAGGGTTTATTCTTGGGTAAAATGTTGTAAAATTGATTGTGGAGCTTGTTACACAACTATGAATATGTTAAAAGCCACTGAATTCTACACATCAAAAAGGTGAATGGGGCAGCCCTGGTGGCGCAGCGGTTTAGCACCACCTGCAGCCCAGGGCGTGATCCTGGAGACCCTGGATCGAGTCCTACGTCGGGCTCTCTGCATGGAGCCTGCTTCTCCCTCTGCCTGTGTCTCTGCCTCTCTGTGTGTGTGTGTGTGTCTCTATGAATACATAAATAAAATCTTTTTTTTAAAAAAAAGGTGAATTGTGTGGCATGTGAATTATACCTCAATTAGACTGTGATCAAAAGAGCCAACGGACACATGAAAAGATGCTCAACATCACTCATCATCAAGGAAATGAAAATCAAAACTACAATGAGGTATCATCTCACACCTGTCAGAAGGGCTAAAATCAAAAACACAAGAAACAATAGCTGTTGGGGATGTGGAGAAAAAGGAGCCCTTGTGCAGTGTTGGTGGGAATGCAAACTGGTGCAGCAACTGTGGAGGACAGTTGGAGGTTCCTTAGAAAAATTAAAAATAGAATTACTATATGATCCTCTAATTCCGCTGCTGGGTGTTTACTTAATAAAGAAACATTAATTTGAAAAGATATATGCACCCCTAGGTTTATTTACAATAGCCAAGAAGCAGAAGTAACTCAAGGGCCCGTCAATAGATGAGTAGATAAAGAAGATACAATGGAATACTAGTCAGCCATAAAAAAGAATGAGTTCTTGCCATTTGCAACAACATGGGTGGATCTAGAGGGTATCATGCCAAGTGAAATCAGTCAGAGAAAGAAAACACTGAACGAACTCACTCATATGTGGAATTTAAGAAACTAAACAAACAGAGACAAACCAAGAAACAGATTTTTAACTCTAGACAACACACTGATGGTTACCAAAGGGGAGGTGGGTGGGAGTGGGTGAAATAGATGAAGGGGGTTAAGAATACACTTATTGTGATGATCACTGAGTAATGTATAGAATTGTCGAATCTATTATATACATTAAATGAATATAGCACTTATGTTAATTATACTGGAATTAAAAAAAAAAAAGAATGACCTAATGGGGTGCCTGGGTGGCTTAGTCCGTGAAGCATCCAACTCTTGGTTTCGGCTAAGGTCAGGATCTCAGGGTTGTGAGATTGAGTTCCACATTGGGTTCTGCTCTCAGCTCAGAGTTGGCTTGAGATTCTTTCATCTTCCCTCTCTGCTCCCCTCCTCTTCCCCCTACTTATGCACTCTCTTTATCTCAAATAGTCTTTAAAAAATGACCAAAAGAAAAATACCTGCTGCTGTGTCCATAGTACTAGAAAGGATTTCAAGATATTATCTTATGTAGTTTGATCAATTAGATGTAGTTCATCTAATATAATGTCAACCAATTTATTGAGCACGTGTAATGTGCCAGGTGTTTGGATTTGATATTGTGAAAGCCCTGAGGAATGGCACTTGGCTTAAGCTGGATCAGAGATAGCTCCTTGGAGGAAATGATGCCAAAGCTGAGAGTTGAAAGGTAATCAGACATCAGGATGGAGGTACTCAACAGTTTAGGGGGTGTAGTTTTGGGGAGTGTTGTGCAGGGAAGCCATTAATGCTTAGTCTAATTGGTATATAAAGTACCAGGTTGGAAGGAGCAGGAGATGTAGCTAAAGAAGTAAATGTAGCGTGAGAGGCATTGAGCACCATTAAGTATAAACTGGACCACCGAAATGTTTACTCCAGGAAGTGGCACAGTATTTGTGTTTTGGACAGATCACTCTGCATATGTGGAAGAGAGAGTCATCAGGGGGCCACATTGACAGAAATGATCAGTTAGGAGGTCAAAGTCTAGAAAAAAAAATGCCTGAGAGGGTGAAAGGTTACAGTAGGAAGGATGATGATAGAGGAGAGAAGGGAGGAGAGAAATGCTTTCCAAAATGTTAAAGAGGGAGTATGAGAACCAGCATTCTGGTTGATGTGCCCAAGTGCAAGGAGCCTGTGACAAGCTTGCAGAAGATGGAGCTGCCCAGAGACCAAAGTGAGTTGAGTTCTAGACCTGTTGATTTTGAGAGATGTCCAGCAGGAGTTGGATCTTGAATCTGCAGCTTATGGATAGGAGGCCAGTGAAACCGTGGGAACAGTTTAGACCACCCAGACTGACCGGTAATATTTAATACCTGTTACATTCATTACCCGCTTTCTGGGAGTTTGTATGTTATTAACGTATTTAATTCTCCCAACAATCCATTCAATTGATATTTTTACCCCATTTATTAGAAATGAGAGATTAGGAATAATAATGAGGACTTCTATAACTTCCCCCGGAATCTGCCTACCTGCATCATGTACTTGGTCTGCTGGCCTCAAGTATCTGGTCCACCGTGGACAAAAATCACTCTTCTCCAGAGTGCGATCCCTCCACTTAAGTACTAGAGCTCATCCTTACTCACTGTGGATAGTTTCAACAATTATCCCCTCTCTCCATCCATCACAAAAACTTCCCTCTCTACTGGACCATTCTTGCCAGCCTACAAGCATACAATGATTTCTCCTAGTTCAAAGAAAGACCAAAACTCTCTCTTGACCTCTATTCTGTTTTCTTGCTCATGTTCCATTCTTATTCTTCCTTTTACACCTCAGAAGAGTTGCCTCTATGCCTTGTCTCTAAGTTCTCTATTTCATCTTATTTGAACTCACTCCATATAGCTTAATTGCTTCCAGTCTGCCAAAAGTGTTCTTAGCAAGTGGCCAGGGAACCTCCATTTGGCTAAACCCAAGGATCGGCTCTCAGTTCTCATCTTCCGTGATCTATCTGCAGCATCTGACTCAACTGACCACTCCCCCTCTCTTCTTGCTACTTGCTTTGGAGGCTATGACATTCTCTTGGATTGTCTCTTACCTCTCTGGTCACTCTCTTAGCATCTTTTGTTTATTCCTCACCTCTCTGAGCATTTAGCGAGTAGGGTCTCAGCAAGCTGTCCTTGCAGCTCTTTTCTCCTCTACTTTACATCTTTGTGGTCTCATCCAGTCTCATGGTGTTCAGCACTCTCTATACGTTGCTAATCCCAGATTTATGCCTTTAGCCTACACCCGTTCCCTACATTCTATGTTCATAGATCCAACTGTCATCTTCATTTTGATGTCTAAAGGAAAATGCAAACTCAACTTGTCCCAACTGAACTCTTGATCTTCCCCTTCCTTTCTAAGTGTTGTTGTCTTTCAGTTTTCGCAATTTTAGTTAATAGCACCTCGAATGTTCTGGTTGCTTAACCCAAGACTCATCCTTGATTTTTCCTTCTCTCCCATATCCCACACCCACTCCAAATCTCTTGACTCTATCTTCAAATGATGTCCAGATCCCACCTCTTCCTTCCATCCCCACTGGTACTTCCCTGGTCTAAGCCATCATCTGCTTCTCTGTTGATTTTTTCAGTAACCTTTTAATAATCCACATTTGCTGACCTTTCAGGCTACTCTCAATATAGCAGCCAGAATGATCCTGCTGAGACTGATTTGATCTTCTTATTCCCTTGCTCAAAATCATCCATGAATGCTTGTACGATACAGAGTAGAACCCGAGGTCTTGGCAAAATCTTCAAGCCCTCCCCTCACCTCACACACACACACACACACACACACACACACACACACAAATTCGCTATCCTCTTTGCCTGGAACTCTCTTCCTATAACAATTCCCAAAGCTTGCTCCACTTATTTCAGATTAAGAAAGTAAATATCCCCTTCTTAGTAAATCTTTCCACAAAAATTCTATTGAAAATTACCCCCAACAGTATTTATTCTCTTTTGCTAACCATGGTGAATTTGTATCATCAATGGGGCTGGGCTGGAACTGTTACCTAGGGTGTCTTCCCTACAGAGTTCTCAGGCTTCATGGGCCACAAAAACAGTGTGCATGACATTTAGAAGGCAGAAGATAAGGAATGACCACACTGATTTTGCACGTAGAGGCACAGTACAGTGTGCAAAGTGCTGGTGTCGCTCACCTGCTGGCTTACCTGGTTGGAACATCGCTGTGGCTGGAGCCACAACTCCTACAGCTCTCCCTGTAGCCTTCTCTAGTGTCTCAGACTCCAGGGTCAAGGATGTGTTTAGTTCCATGATGAAGGGTGCGGCTTCTCCTGTAGCACTTCCCCACATCACTGAAAACAGAGGCTTGGAAATGAAGCGACATCAATGAAAATTCTCATCCACCCTCCTGGTTTCATCTGGCTTCCCTTACTTCACACTCCTCTTCCCTTGCTGGCTGCCTGCCCTGCTGACCTCAGGCACCAGCACCAGACATGAGAGCCACAAAAGTTCCCACAACTGCACAAAGTCAAATTCCTATAATAAATCCATGTGTGCATGTGTGCGCGTGCATGCGTGTGTGTGTTTTTATGCTGGGAAATGTTGAACAACTAGCTTTCCAGGAGAAAAAGCCCCAATTAGTAGCATTTGCCAATTTCCTTTGTATAAATATTCCCACTCTGGCCATTTTGAGCTCCTGGTGTGATACCGCTAAATGAGGACTGGGGAGGAGATGCTAGTAATTGGCTTTCTCAGGCCAGTGCTAAGCAACTCCTGCACACCAGTGGGAGTTTGTCCTAGTGGCTTTGCTTCTCCACTGCACCTTATCTCATAGACCTATTTAAATTTTTTCCATAGGTCTCAGCACCATCTACCCTGCTACATATTTTATTTATTTGTCTCCTACCTTGGAATGTAAACTCCATCAGGGCCGGGATTTTTGTTGTTTTTGTTCTCTGCTGTATCTCTGGCTCTCAGAACAGGTGCTGCCCTCTGTATTTACTTACTGTATATATTGATTGGAGAGAGGAGGGAATGAATGAAGGAATGTAGTGTGGGAGGATGGCCAGTGCAGCGACAGAACCGGATGTGTAGCAGAAGAAAAACTTGAGTAGGAACTTTGTCAAGGTGTCACCTGGTTTGAGTCAGTTCAACAGGTATTTGCAGATGCCTGCCATCTGCCGGATATTTTGCTATTGGGGCACATAAGAAGAAAAAGGCATGGTTGCTACTCTGGTGGAATCTTGAGGGGCTGGAAAAGAAGGAGAGAAATCATTATCAGGGGACCTGGAGACATGGAGGGTTTTAAAAATAAGGAAGTATTCAATAGTGCCAAAGGCAGAACAGTGGCCAGGAAGAAAGGGATGGAAAGGATCCTCTGAATGGGGCAAGTAGGAAAGTGATTTAAGGGCTTTTCTCTGAGAAGCACCCCCAGTCCCTCCTTCCTCTGGAGGTCACACTCCCAAGCTCTCTAGCCATGCTTCGAAGCAGCCACGTGATGGAATTGACATTGCCAGCCAGCCTACCCTTCTGGCAGCGGACTCTGAAGACAGGACTGTTCTTCAAAACCTGTACCCCCCCAAAAAAACCCCAAAAACCTGTACCCCTGGTGCCCAGGTCAGTGTTTGGCACTTGTAAGTGCACAGTGCACAGTAGATGAAAAACCAAATTTCAAGGAGAAGTTTAAAAATTTAGACATCTCAGCTACTTATCTTGGGCTTTTCTTAGAGTTATTTTCTCTTAGCATTTTCTGTGGAAACTTAACAGAAATTGGACCATTGCGATACTAATTTTGTCCTTTGGTGCTCTAAAATGTAGGCCTGTTTGGGGGATCAGAAGTAAATAGTAAGTGGTATTTTATAATGAGACAAGACACATGTAGGATTAATAGAAAATGGATTTGCAGCCCGAATTTTTTGTCAGGAAATACTACTGACTTTTCTTTATTATGTTCCCAAAAGGTATTATTTCATAGGGTCTCGAATTTTGAAACTTTGACTTCCAATATCCATTGGTCACTAAATTCTGTCCTGTTGGTTTCAGAAAAATGTCATCTGGCCAGAGATTCCTCCCTTGACCATCTTGTATGAATAGTGCCCCGGGGCCTCTCTAGATACCTTCTTCCTTTCAGTTACATGCTTCTTGAGGACACGTACCACTTCCTCACATGGTGTCCTATAGCAACACCTGAGACAATTGCCTTATCTCCCATGAGAACATAAGTGCCATGAGGGCAGGACTTCATCTGTTTTTTATTTTTTTAAAGATTTTATTTATTTATTCATGATAGACATAGAGAGAGAGGCAGAGACACAGGCAGAGGGAGAAGCAGGCTCCCTGCGGGGAGCCCGATGTGGGACTCGATCCCCAGACTCCATCATGACTTAAGCCAAAGGCAGACGCTCAACCACTGAGCCACCCAGCTGCCCCAGGACTTCATCTGTTTAGCTCATTGCTTGATGCCCAGCCCTGAGAATAACACTGGCATAAAATAGAGACAGGAAATCTATGGACTAGATGGTAATGAGCCTTCTGGAGCAGTAAGTAGATCTCATTTTCATGGGCTTTTATTTATTTTTTTAAGAAAGAATTTCTAGAAACTGATAAAGTTGAGAACATGAGAGCTGATGCTGGGACTGTGTGGTACACGCCACAGGAGCCTCATCCTTTTCTACAGAGATGGGCAGATGGCTCTCCCATGGCTCCCCTGACCCTTCCCTTCCAGCTCTTTCCCATTTGCCCCTCTTCCCACTGTTACTCCAGCCTTGCTGCCGACATGCCAGAGTCTTCTCTCTCCTTAAGACCTTGGTTACGACCTGCTGCTCCCTTAAGTCACTCCTTACCTTTCTCCTTTTTCTCACATTCCAAATTCTCAAATGTGAGAATTGTGCTGACAACTTCCATGTCTTTTCCATCTATTCCTCTCTTAAACGTTGATCATCTGGCTCCCATTCCTAAATATTTCTGGAAACTTCTCCTTGTGCAACTATATCCAAAACAGTTTTTCTTAACCTTTTTGAATCTCTCCTCCAAACAGAGAGCAATCCATCTAAAATGAAAACCTGATCATAACAATTTCTTGCTTAAATCTGGCTAGGCCTTCCATCCACCTGAAGACCAAGTTCAAGCCTGTTTTTCATGGAACCTTCACCCTGCCATGGCTGTTTCCCACCGCTCTGCTCTGCTCAGCTCACCACTCTCTGTTGGGCATTAAGCTTTCCATCTGGATCCCCTGTTTTATCCTTGCTTGCACTATAATTCCTGCTCTGGCTGCCTTCTGTCTAAAATACCAGAGCTCTTTCCCCTATCCCCAACTAGCTAAATCCAGCTGATGCTTTAATAATTTAAAAACAATTTTTTTCAGTCTGTGGAGCATGTGACTCTTGATCACGGGGTTGTGGGTTCAAGCCCCATGTTGGGTGTAGACATTACTTAAAAATACAATCTTTTTTTAAAATTTTATTTATTTATTTGAGAGAGAGTGTGAGCGAGGGAGCACAAGCAGGAGGAAGGGCAGAGGTAGAGGGAGAAGCAGACTCCCTGCTGAGCAGGGACCTCATGTGGGGCTCAGTCCCAAGATGCTGGATCATGACCTGAGCTGAAGGCAGATGCTTAACCAACTGAGCCACCCAGGTGCCCCTAAAAATACAATCTTAAAAAAATAATAAATTTTTTGAGCAACGGTGTATCAAGTTGTCTCAGTATTGATAACCATCATTTGTCCACTCATTTTAAATGTCACATCCAACATATACTTCTTTTTTTTTTTTTAAGATTTTATTTATTTATTCATGAGAGACACACAGAGAGAGGCAGAGACACAGGCAGAGGGAGAAGCAGACTCCCTGCAGGGAGCCCGATGGGAATTCAATCCCAGGACCCTGGGATTATGACCTGAGCCAAAGGCAGATGCTTAACCACTGAGCCACAAAGGCATCCCTGTCCAGTATATTCTTAAACTTGAATCTGGTTTAGGGGTTTAGATTGTTTTATTAATCTATTCTTGTTTTTAGTATTATAAATTTCAAGTGGTTTTAAATATCTAACATCAAGAAAAGCAAGCCTCTCCACTTTCTTCCTGCATAATCCCTGACACTGATCCCCTTCTCCCAATTCATTTTCAAAATTTTCTTGATGGAGCACCTGGGTGGCTCAGGTCATGATCTCAGGTTCCTGGGATCAAGCCCCTTGTGGACATCCTGCTCAGCAGAAAGTCATCTTCTCCCTCTCCCTCTGCCCCTCCTTCCTGCTCACGCTATCTCTCTCTCACTTTTTCTCTCAAATAATAAAATCTTCTTTAAAAAAAGTATTTTTTCTTGGCTATTTTCAGATACTTATCTTCCCGGGTGAGCTTAAGGATCACTTTTTTCAGTTTCTCCCTCTTCAAAGAAATGGGACTTAGATTGAAATTGTACTGTAATTATCAATCATTTTAGAAAGTATTATTTAGTATTATTATTTAGTATTTTGTTGTTAATGTAAAGTCGGGAAGAGGAAAAAGCAAAGGAGCTAGCAAATGTTCAGCTATAATTCTCATAGTTCCCAGCTGTCACTAATTTCTTCTATACTTTGGTTTCTGATAGGGTGCAATCGTTGATAAAATGGTTTCTTGTCCAGAAAAATGATCTAAGGCTTGGGAATTGGCTAAAGAAATTACAGAGTCATCTTTTGGTGGAGTACGGGGCAGTCAGGAGAACAACTGATTTTGTAGGGGTGCACACCTTTGATTGTCTCCTATTGACTAAGACAAGATTGAAATAGCAGAAAACTGTTAGTCATGCAAATGATTCTTAACAAGAGATGCAAATATTTTTGTTCAGTAGAGTTACAAGTGACTTCTGCCCGGTAGAAAGAGAACCCCAATATTCTACATCTTTTTCCCATGTAATGTTAGTCAGTTTCCCAACTACTAGCATATCTATTTCAGCATTCCTGATTGCCTCTATAAATGACCATTCCTTAACTTCTTCTTGAAACTGGTTCTTACACCCTCTACTGGTTGTAATTAATTGTATAAAATCTCATACATGTGTGCATTTGTATTTTCATGACAGTCATAATTTTACCTTTTTGAAAATTATGCTTTAGCAGTTTTGTACCTTAACAGACTATGTGGGAAATGTAATTAAAGCAGAATTCTTTTTTAAAAAAATTCAATTATCCGACATATAGTAAGTACATCATCAGTTTCAGATGTAGTGCTCAATGATTCGTCAATTGGGTATAACACCCAGTGCTCATCACATCATGTGCCCTCCCCAATGCCCATCACCCAGTTACTCCATCCCCCCCAGCCACCTTCCCTTCAGCAACCCTCAGCTTGTTTCCCAGAGTTAAGAGTCTCTTATGGTTTGTCTCTCTCTTTGGTTTCTTCCTATTCAGTTTTCCCTCCCTTCCCCTATGATCCTCTGCACTATTTTTAATATTCTACATATGAGTGAAACCATATGATAATTGTCTTTCTTCCAACTGACTTACTTCACTTTGTGTAATACCTTCCAGTTCCATCCACGTCAGTCTAAGTGGTAGATATTCATCCTTTCTGATGGCTGAGTAATATTCCATTGTGTTTATATACACTGCATCTTCTTTATCCATTCATCTATCGAAGGACATCTCAGCTCTTTCCACAGTTTGAAAGCAGAATTCTTT